>NC_133161.1:18170416-18813958 GCF_040802235.1 Manis javanica | reverse complement strand
TTCATCACCACACAATTCATCTGTATGGGGTGTCATTTGTCTCATCTATTTCCTTGACCTGTGATCGTTTAATTGTTGAGTTCTCAACTTCTGGAGCACATGTAATGGAAGGAGCATGAGTCCTGGAGCCAGATCTATCTGGATTTGAATCAAGTTCTGTGTTTAAAGACCCGCCTATCGTATCTAGTTACTTACCTCTCTGAGACTTACTTTTTCTCAATCTGTAAAATGGGATTGAATGGAGTAAATGAAGTTATATATACCCTGGCATCAGACAGTCCCACAGAAATGTTACCTCTCTTTTCTTCATTCTGAGCTTTAGGAATTTCCTGTCTGAGTTGCCCTTAAACATTTATAAGAACTTTCCACAAAACAGTCTACTACATGGCAAGGAAAACCAATTCTAGGAGGCTGTTGGTAGTGACAGGTTGGCTACAAGATAATATTAAGAAATAATTTATAAAAGGAAATAAAGTTATAGTGCTGGTGATCACACAGCTTTTTCAAAAGGAAGAGGAAGTGACAGATCATAATCACATATTCCTGCCACATTCACCATGGAAACAGGTTTGGGTTACTAACCAGAGGCATGTAAACACAAGGTAATAAAAAATAGATGATATTAGAGCTGTGCTCCTTTTATTACTTTAGGAAATTTCAAACTGCTCATTTTACATGCACAGAACTATTAACAAGTGCTTTTTGAATACCCATTGCGCGTTTCTCACTGTGCTGGCCCCTGGGGATAGAAAGATCGATGCAACCCCACCAGTGTCCCCCAGGCTGAGGTGGTGGAGTAGTATGTTTGACAGGTATCACAGGCAGCATGTGACAAGTGTGGAACTATCAGTGTGGCTGCCTTATCCTGGGCTCCTAATGGGCCTGAGCAGTGGGACAGAAGCAGTGACGGGGAGGTGGCCAGGCTTAGAGGACATGGACAACTGGTCAGTTCGTGACCTACAGCAGGAGTTGGGCTGGGGCCTAAAAAATATTAATAGAAAGGTTTCAGGCTCTCCCTTAAAGCAAGGTGAGATTTAGTTGCAAGGTAACTAAACCCAGTTCCTCACGGCTCCCAGAAATGGAACCGAGGCTAGGAGAAATGTATGGACTGGCTCTGACCTAGCTCCGAGGGAGGGAATTCTGGCAGCCGTATCCTGAGGCTCTCAGCTGAACCAGATAAAGGGGCTGGGTACATCTGAACACACATGTTGGTTTCCCTGTGGTAAGGGCTGAGTCCTCCTTGGCCCGGGAACCCTTGCAGTGGTTTTCTGTAGGTAGCCCAACATCACCACAGGGCCAAGGCCTAACACTCCCTCCTTGGTTCATTCCTGGCAGCTCGTCTTAGGTCTTCGGTGTTCCCTAGTGAGAAGCCACATTCTCTAGGGCCTGGTCTTCTTGTGAATTGGGGTCTGAGGCACCTTCGTAGCACCTTTGAGTGCCCACTGAAGGGAGAGGGCCCTGCAGACTGAGGGGATCAGGAGAGCCCTCCCAGAGGGGGAGCATGAGGGTCTGGAGAGCTGACTACACTGTGGTCTGTGTGACTGGAGCCCCTGGAGTTGTGCAGTGCACAACCCATGCAGCTGTGCATGGCATCCCTGTGGACAGGCAAAGAAGTAGGGGTGAAGCATGCTAGGAAGAGAAGACAACAGGAGCAAAGGCCCAGAAGGTCTCATTTGATTCACATTCATTTATTACCACTTTAAACCAAGGAACATTCTACAACTCACAGGCATTTTCACCTTATCATTACTTCATTAACTCCCTCCGTATCTCTGGAGGACTGCTTTGTGGCAATTATTATCTTCGAGGGAACCTTAGCAGAATACATTAAGAGTTGCAGCATGGACTCTCAGGGTGAATTATTGGCAGATGGAAAGAGCTTCCCATCCTAGGTTCTAGCTCTTCTTCAGTCCTGTCTCAGAGTCTATCGTGTGCATTTTTAAAAATCCACCTGATTTTTTGAGGGTGATACAGCAAAATACTGGCCCTGAGTGCACACCACTATGCAAGGAGCAAAGCTGGAGGAAAAAATTTTTAAGTCACTTATCCTTGCACAGTGACAAACTGAAGTTGCTATAAATGCCAAGAGAAAACAATATAGAGAAAATGGATGGGGTTACTGGAACATGTTCATAAATTTATGCAGTAAATGTGCTGTGCGTTCTCCAATTGGCAAACGTCTGATATAAGACAATATTCAGGTTCTGCAAAATCTAAGTTAATATAACATTCCCCCCTATACTATTTAAATTTATTGCCTGAATTTTTATGGGCTTTAAATGGTTTTTTCTTGACATAAATACTTAGTAGTTAACAGTTAATTTGTCACTTTAATCTCAAATTGTTTCATACCACCTAATATGACAGGGGTTGGGAGAGACAAGGAAGTGGGATGTGGCCATCCTGGATTTGGGCAAGTTTAGGGATAGGGATGCCAGACTGGGAAATTTCAACATTTTCAGAAAACTCTTGCACTTGAAATGACAACATGAAGTGTTTTGTGTAAGTGGAAGAACAACAAGGTCCTCACTGTCACCCCTATCCATTCCTGCTGGCGACGAGGGGACTAGACGTTGGTCATTCCAGACTGTACCTGGGAGAAAGAAGGCCCCCAAAGCAAGTGTCACATGGTCAGCAAATAATCGTTGGAGCTGGACAGTGAATACATGGGAGGTACTCACATGTTAGCAGGCTCTCTGTTTTTATGTGTGTTGGAAAAATCCATAATAAAAAGGAGAAAGAGAGATCCTAGAAATGAACACAAAACAAAAAAGAAAAAGCCCCAGTGACAGGATATGACTTTGAGCCTCCCTTCGTGTCTCTCTCAGGTTGCTCTCCTGTTTCACCTGCACAGTTTCCTATTCTCTTCCTCCAGGCCTTTCGGAACCATGTTTCATCACTGTCATTGCAAATGCAGGATTGGGTCTCTTTTTAAGATTTCAGTTAGGGAGAAGCCAGAGAAATAACCATCACGACAAAAAATAACAATAGTTGCCACATTTTGAGCTCTCACTGAGCCTCAAGTTGATGCTACAGTACACTATTTCATTTAAATACTCTGATTATCCTCTGAGGGAAGTTACTAGCACTGCTTTGCAGGTAGAGAAACTGCAGTTTATCGAGCTAAGTGATGCGTCCCAAGTCACAGAGGAAGGCAGAGCTGGCATTAGGAACCAGAGCTGTTGCCTCCAAAATATGAACATAACTCCTATGTCGAAGCTGATCTCAACTATAACCTGGAGAAGAAGGTCAAAGGAGGCCCTTTGGACAGATCATCAGGGGTCAATTCTATTTCATACTTGGGCTTGAAAGCATCACCCCATCCAGTGTCCAGAAGTGGCAGCATAATTTCAGGCAACCCTCCTCCACAGTACGCACACAGGAATCCATGGCGGCGGTGCAACGGAAGGGGCGTGGCACAGACGACGTCAAGAACAAGGACTCCCTTGATAAAGGTTTAATCTGGACAGTGTTTTAACAGTTGGGGTTTGTCTGAAGGCATGCTGGATTCTCAGCTGAGAACAAGATGAAAGGGAAGCAGCCACAAATAAGTAGGGCTAGGGTTGAGGTATTAATTCTGCTGTCTGGGTAGTTTTCATGGGAGGGTAGCCAGTGGTCTTAGTCCCAGTGAGAAACAAAGGACGAAAGTGAAAAAGGCGGGCAGGCAATCCCCAACTCCAAAGGGCTACAGCAAATTCAGCACTGGTCTGAAATGGCGTAAATAATATATGTGAGGGTCCAGTGCACTGGGTGAGACTTGTCAGCAGAAGTTTCAGTGATGCAAAGATGCTTGATGGTGGAAAAAGGGCAGCATCAAGGTTCAAGTCCATCCTCGTCAGAGCCCAGCACTAGACGGGAAGTGTTTACAGGTGGCAGACAGGATACCAAGGCCCCAGTCAAAAAGTCGGAGGCTCAGAGCAGGGTTCTTGCTCCCACAGAAACCCTAGAGTTCACAACAAGTGATCAAGGTGGTTTAGGCTTGAGACCAGTCCCTGATTACCCTTTTTCACTTTACCCTAGCCCTGCCCTGTACAACACAACAGTTCACATAATGATTCTAGGAAATAGCACTGAAAAGCCCATTATTAATTTCTCTAGGGAAAGGTCCATATATTAATTAGGCCTTTTGTATCTGCAGTTTCTAATATAATATCTAGCCCAGAGTTGATCCACAAAAATGTCTGCTGAAGGAATGAATGGGAAGGTCCTGTATAGGGATATGACACAGGAACTTACCTCTTGAAGTCAAGATAATTCAAACAGATCAGGCATATTACTATAGTTGTTCTGACTATATACCCCCTCCCTAGTTGTTCACAACTTAAAAGGTCATCCCTGAAAATAGCAGGTCAACCCTCCAGACCTGATTCGGTTTGGACCTCCTTCAACCATAACCAGCCTGCTTGGAGCTCTGTGACACTGGAGTTTCATTCCAGTCCCCAGATCCCCTCACATAGATCAGCTTCAAAGGCTGGAATGCAGGACTAGTAAAGAATATCCACAACCCCAGGCTGTCAAGACTTTCTATGTGGATCTGAATCCCATTTTTAGGGCCACTCCATCTCATGAGCATCCATTACATGACTACCTGGATCCGGGCTCCAGGCACTAAGAGCAGAAGGCACTCAGAGCAGCTAGTGCAAGAACCTCAAAGTGTCCTGACTCTGATAGTCACTAGGGGTCTGAGGTGCCCCAGCAGGGCTCAGCTCTCATAGCACAACTGAAATGGTGCTGAATTTGCCCTTTGCTACTTACCACATTCTGGGGTAGCTTTGAGTTAAGCCAATCTGAACTCTGCAGGCACAGGTTCCATAGGGACAAAGAAGACAACATCTTACTCTGAACCCAGTCTTTCCCCTGTAGAATCAACACTTGAAGCTGTGTCTGGGCTCCCCTTTGCTAGCGGAATGAATGGGTATGAGAATGAATCTTCCCATTCATTCTGTAGTAGAGTTGGGCTGCACTGCTACCAGGAACAACAAGATTTGAGCTTCCATCTCTCAGCTTATGCCTTGTGCCTTCTAGAACCTGTTGGACGAGGACAACAAGCTTTCTGCCAATGGACTGTCTTCATGGGCAGCTGGAAGCATTAAGGACTGTGGGTTCCCCTTCCTCATCTGATTTCTATTCTTCTGTTGGAATGATTAGTGTCCGTATTAGTTCTCTGTGATGGACGCTGTGACATACCACCCAGATTCCCCAGTGAATGTGTTTTCCTCCTTGGCTGTTCCTCTCCACCTTATTACAGTTCCGTCAGCCCAGGACTGGACTGTGTATATTAGTAAGCTTAAAAAGAAGGAGGAACTTCAGCTTTGTCTCCAAATGCTGACTTTGATAAGACCACAACAAAAGCCATTTGCCAATTCTCTATCTCAGAGCCTTCATCTATTAAGGAGAAATAAGGATATTAAGCTGACTTTTGTGATTCGGGTGGGGGGGACATATTTGTGAGATGGTCAGAATCTCAGGAATAGGGAGTGTGAAAGAAATGTGAACCAGTTGACATGAGACATGTTGCTTACTGCAAATTCCAAATACAGCAATGGTGGGAAAATCTTTGAAATGACAGATCTGTAACTATGGGTTTTATTCTTGCCTTTGATCTGTGCTTTTC
This sequence comes from Manis javanica, assembly GCF_040802235.1. NCBI lineage: Eukaryota > Metazoa > Chordata > Mammalia > Pholidota > Manidae > Manis > Manis javanica. The sequence goes on along the minus strand of NC_133161.1, from coordinate 18,808,344 downwards.
TGTAAGAATAGTGAGCATTTCTGCCCTTCAGTGTTTCAAACCAGAAGGGGCCTTAAGGGATTGACTCCAGAGCTTGAGAGTTTCAACATTTTTAAAATTTCTTTCTCCAAAGGGCAGAATCTCAGCTCATCATTACCTTGGAGAAGGAAATGCTATTAAAGGCAGAGGGATGAACTGGCAAACGAAGGGCAGAGAGGGAGCCCAGGGAACCAGACTGCTTTAAGCCAGAGCGGCCCAGGGAATGGATGTTTCTGGATTCCCTCTCCAGCCCCACTGTCACAGAACACTAGGTACTCACAGCCCATACCTATAAAGTGGAATTGGTTATACTTGGTGCCTTTCTCTTCTGTTGTGAAAATGAATGGATGTGAGCAGAATAATTTTTTTCTCATAACATTTTCACCTAGACTGAGCCAAGAAGTGATGAGCGGTGAATTCCAGATGTTGATGATCCCCTACTGCTATCATTTCTCTCCTTGCCTGCTTCTTCTTTGACAGCCAAGGGTATGGATGGCATCGTGGGATGCCTCACTTCTCTCTCTCTCTCTCTGCCTCCTTTTCTCCCTCTCTCTTTCCCTGTTTATTTCTTCCTTTGATGAAAACTGTCTTCTATCAGGGTGAGATATTTTGCATATATTTAAAAGCAACAGGATATTTTGGTCTCCCCAGATATTGCACAAGTAGCAAATATAATCAAAGATCAACTGCTTGGAAATATGAAATGTATCTTTGCAATGGTCCCAGGAAAGCAAGAGCCTATAATGTGAAGAAGTTTACCATCTGCCACCCAAACAGAGTCATCTTTCTTTCAGGAAACAGAGTGGGCTGAGGCTCAGCTTCCTTTTATTTTTTTTTTCTAATTTCAAAGAAAAGTCTTGGTTTATCTGCTTTTGTCACAGACAGGAAATTTCCTTTAGGTTTTCATGGATGCTTATGGTTTCTTAGTGCTTGGGAGCCAGTCTGACCAACAAAGGGGGAAGAAAATACCAGTGGGTAACCAGACACGTCCCGGGGCCAAGCAAACACATCTAACCCACAGAGGCAAACTTCCGTTGCTTGGAAGACCTAAATGGACACAGATTGGCTCTTGGGAAGCTGTTGATGGGTGGCTAACAGTCTTTGAAAAGTCTTCTGTGTTATAAAAGAAATGAGAGCAGGCCTCTGACAGAAATAATAGTAAGAATAGTAATAATGTCTATTTATTTGGTGCTCTCTTCTTTTGTGAAGCTTAAAACATGTTTAAACTCATCAGAAATGTATGAATTGGAAAGGGCTATTTTTTCTAGTCTGAAAAGATAAAGAGCCTACCAGGGTCAGTCAGGGTCTATGAAGGTCAATTTTATATGTCAACTTGACTGGATTACAGGGTGCCCAGATACTGGGCTGAATATCACTTCTGGATGTGTTTCTCTAGAGAACCCTGACAGGGATTCAAGGCCTTCCAACACCCAGAACTGGGTTCTTTCCAGCATAAGTGGCACATGCTCCCCCAGGAGCTGCCAGGCCAGCCAGGGATCTGAGTAGCCAGGAGTAGGAGATATCACTCCAAGAGAACGTATTGTAGCCTGGGGCCAAAGCTTACCTGCTCCTACTCAGCTGCTGGGATGTCTCTGCTGCAATGTGCATGGTACGCAGCGAGCCTCGGAGTCCTGAAGCAAAGGCCCTGTGGCTGAGCTTACCGTCTGGCACTTAACAAACCATGAGTCAGCTTCCACTTCCTTGTCTGCGTCCTCTGGCTAATGGTCAGCAAACTCTTTAAGGGCTGCATAATAAACATTTTAGGTTTTGCAGGCCATGACATCTCTGTCACAGCTACTCCACTCTGCTATTGTAGTGAGAAAGCACCACAGACAATACATAAATGTATGAACGTGGCTGTGTTCCAATAAAGCTTTACTATGGGTACTGAAGTTCGTATTTCATATCGTTTTCACCGCTCATGGAATAGTTTCCCGCCTACCATCAAAAAAATGTAAAGATGATTCTTAACCCTTGGGCTATTACAAAAACAACGGGTCCAGATTTGGCTGACTCTGCCCCAGATCCCATGCTCCTTAGGAGATGGAATGGCTTGTTCAGGGAGCCTCTGCTCTGTGTTTGCACAGTTCCTGGCACACAGATTACACCCGGCACTTACTGGGTGACAAATACATGGGGCAAATGCCAATACCCAGACTGCTTCCTAAAAGACATTCACTTGCTTAACCTCATGTCCCATTTGCCCATGAGGTCTCCCAAAAGGCAGTTGCTCCCCTAATTTAATGGCTCTCAGGCTACTAGAATGCTTTCCTCAGCAGCAAAGGCTCTCCGAGCAGCACCTGTATCCCATGGGGTTGTATTTCTTGCTAGCATCATAAAACCTCCTTTTCCAGTTTTGTTTTCAAAAACGTCGAGGAAACTCTTTGGCACAGTAAAGCACCTTTATTTTGGTGCTAAATACAGGGATGTAGGTAACAGGTATTTCTGCTGCTCTTGCCAGGAAAAGAGGAAAATCCCAACCATATCAAAAGCTTTGTTATTGAAATAAGACACACCAGGGAGAATGACTGCAGCCTGATCAAGCAACGGTACCAGCCTGGTGTTAGATGAGCCCTGAGTCCGTTCTTTAGATGACTTCTCCATTGATTTCGTCCTCCGCTAGGATAACCATCTGCGGACTCAGCCTATAGGAGGATTTATCACCTCCTGTTTCTGCTGCTAGATCAAGTGCCCACCGTCGATAAGATCAGGAGGCTGATTTAACAAATTGAACGTTAATATGATTTTCCTAAGAAAATTTATCATCCCCAGTTTCCTTCTGCCTTGTAGAAATCGTCCCCACAGGCGATAGAGAGATAAGGAAGTTCTGAAACTGCTAGACCTTTGGATTCAGCGCTACCCTGATGCTTGGCGAGCAATTGTGTGGCCACAGGCCTCATCCAGAGCTCCCGGGAACGTGGTGAGCGTGGGAAGAGCCTGTTTAAAAATGCTGAAACTGCAGTTTTCGGGCAGGGCCTCTGGGCTGACCCCGAGAAAAGATGTGATGAGGGCAACAGCTCAGACCTCTGATCACCCCATCTGAGTCTTCCTCTAATTGACATGCCCCCCTAGACCCCCAAAACCAGCTCCTCGGGTTTGGCTATCTTCTCCTCTATCAAAACCTACTTTCCAAAGACTATGTGATGAACTCATACTGAAGTGCTGGGTTCCATTTACCCAGAGAATATACTTACTCTAAATAATTATCAGATAATTATTTATAACTAATTTTTCATTGCCTATCTGTTTCCACTGAAATATAAGGTCAGCATGAGCTGTTTCTTCAACTTAACAGATGCACAGTAAATCTTTCTTGAAAGGATGCGTGAATGAGTGGTATGAAGTTAGGTGAACAAATTTCTTACTCACCCCCAGAACAGAAGGTGAGTGAGAGAGGAGAGGTATACTTGTGGCTTAGTAAAGGTCTGAGGCTTCTAGGCCTACATGTAACCAAATAATCGAACTTGTGCATTTCTATGTTTGTAACACATTTATTACTTATAAAATATGCTTAGAACACTGCCTGGCTCAGAGAAAACATGAGATTCTTCAACAAGCAAACAAACATACATAAAATAAATAAAAGGTTGGCAAACTTTTCCCTGTTGATGAGACAAATTAGAAAAGACAGCCACCCTAATACTTCCCTCCACTCCCCCCCATTTCCCTCTTCCCTCTCACTCACAGCAAATTACTTTTTTCCCCCCTTCAATTTAAGGCTATTGCTATTGTTTTTCTTACCATATTTTATCATCTGGGCATATAGTGCTGTGAAGGCCCCCAGGCCCTCTACCCTAGGGAGCGGTATTTCTAAAAGCCCCGTGACCCATGAGCTCCTAATTATCCTTGTCCATGTCAGCAGGCTCCAGCTAAGGAAATACAGCTCTGAAGGTGTGACTTTGCGGGTAGTGAATGGGCCCAATTTGCACTCCTAGCTCTCAGTGGATATATAAATACCCTGTTTGGAAGACCAGACCTGGTGGGTCACTTCAGAATTGATTTCCTTTCCTAAGATGATGGGGGCTGGTGCTCATGATGATAAAGGTACAAAGATGACTGTGACAATGAAGCCAGCAGCTGCTGTGTGACGTGCTTGTCACAGGCTCTTTCCTGTACTAAGCTCTCTTTTCATCAGACGCTGTTTAATCCTAGGAAGTAGTTATCATTTTTACCTCTCTGTTTTACAGACTGAGAGAGGCTAGCTCATTTTCCCAAGGTCAAACAGCTTGTAACTGGCCAGGCAGATTCAAACCCAGCTCCGTCTCTGCTCGCAATTACTCTGCATGAGGCACTCTGCTATCAAGGCCATGGTTATATTACCTCTAATTCTTGCCACAATACTCTTAGGGAATTATTGGTGTCCCTTTTTCATTGCTATGACAAGTGAGGCTCAGAGGAGCTAAGCGACTTGCACAAGGTTGCAGTTCAAAGTGATGGTGCCCTTGTTTTTTAACTTGAAGAAGTCTCATGTTCTTTTAACCTGCCATTCTGTTGTCCAAGCATCGTCATTTTTATTTTCTCCTTTTAAAGTTTTAAAATATCTTTCAACTTTTTGATAATAAGCATATATTACTTTTATTTTTATCTTTTTATACTCTTTTAATTACAACAGTAACACATGAATATATGCTTATTATAAAAAATTTAACACTGTAGAAATTATATTACTTGCTTAATGAGGAGAAAAGATATACAAACGATGTTATTGCATGTTTCTTTAGGTTTACTAACGACTTCACTTTTGTTATCATAGCAATTGTTAGAGAGAGAAATGAAGTAGGCCTGCAGCAATACCCCCGCTTTTTTAAAAGAAGGCCCTGGTTTGTGGCGAGAATGCTCTCACCGTGAGCTCATGTTGAGAGATTAAGTAAATGTCTCATTCTCCTGCTTCTACCTGGTTCTGCAGACATTGGGGCAGTTTGGGTTTATCATGAACAATAAAGAAAACCCTCTCAGCCTGTCACCTAGGAAATTCCAAGGCTGTTTAGAGTTCTTTGCCGGGAACAGGGACAGAGACCAAACATGCATTTCTGATTTTGTGGCACCTGCCCTGGTTGCAGCATCTGCCATTTCTTCAAGATGGCCTGGGTCCTTTAATTGCAGAACAATATGGGAAACTGAGATCTGGGTCCTAAGGGATCTTGCTGCTACCAAGGTATTCCTTTTAGGCCCCCTCAGCTGACGGCGAACTAGGTGTGTGAGTGCGAGCATCTCTATACGTAATCATCCATATCTATATTTAGCTAAACATGATTTCATACTAAAGTCCCCAACTCTAGTCCATTACCCCATGGATCATTCTAGGTTTCTCTCCTTGCTGATCTGTAAATTTCTACTCCAACAGTGAAAGCCTGGCTTCCACCACCTGCCATTCAGTTACTTAATTGTTCACTTCCCGTATACATGCATACCAGTATCAGGACGGTAACCTGCACCCCCGACGCCAACAATTTTATCAGGTAGAAAATGGCAATGTGCCACACTTCTCAGCTTGTAGTCTTACAGATCCCGCTAATTTCGAGTTACCTACGTCAACATCTTTCCCCTACCCTGCTTGGTGATATTGATCCCTACATTTAGATTCTCTTATCATAGTCTATATCCTTTCCTGGGATGCTTCAACCCCCTAAATAGTTTTTTAAAGTTTACATGTATTAAGGTTCCCTCTTGGTGCTGTAAAGTTCTATGGGTTTTGACAAACACATAATGTCATGTGTGTATTATAGTATCAAACAGAATAATGTTATTGCCCTAATAAATCCCCTGTCCTTCACTGTTCATCTCCCCCCACCCCCCACCTCCACTTGAATCCCTGGAAACCATTGGTCAGTTTACTGGTGTAGAGTTTTGCCTTTTCCAAAATGCCATATAATTGAAATTAAACAATATATGACCTTTAGATTGGCCTCTTTCACTTAGGAGCTTTATGGTTCCTTCATGTATTTTTGTGACTTGACAGCTCATTTCTTTTTATCACTGAGTGATATTCCACAGTGGTACAAGGATGTACTGCAGTTCGTTTATCTAACTGAGGGATATCCTGGTTCCTTCCAGCTTTTCACAATTATGAAACTAGGTGCCATAAACATTACTGAGCAGGTTTTGTGTGAACATAATTTTTTAAATCAGTTGAGTAAATAACCAGGAACATGATTCCTGGATGTGTGGGTAGACTATGTTTAGCTTTGCAAGAAACTGCCAGACTCATCCAAAGTGACTGCACCACTTTGCATTCCTTTCAGCAATTAATGAAGTTCCCTGTTTCTCTAAGCCTTCCCTTTAAATTCAAATCACATCACGCACAACATGAAGAAATGCATCTAGCCAGCCTCCATGGCTCCAGAAAGCAGAGTACCCATAAAAGAGGGGGCAGCCGAGGCACAAGTCCTCACCCTCACCCATGCCCAGGGCTCTAGGGGCCACCAGTTCCCAATGGATACCGGAAGCTCCAACATATTCACTGAATAAGGGGAGGCAATGATTCCCTGGATGAAATAAAGCAAGAGCATGTAGAGGACACCAGGATACACGACGTTCCCATTACAGAGCCAAACACTAGAAAGCCGCTCCCCTCACCAGCCATGCCAGGTGCACACATGTTACCTGGGTCCCGAGATTTCCTTGCGTACACTGCAGTGAGGACAAGGTTACCGAGAGGAATCTTCAAAATGAAAAGGTGACATAGCACCTAAGTTAAGAACTTGTCAGCTTTTTCATTTGCCGAGATTCCTTGAGCCTGTGCTATGGGCCAGTCCCTGTGTTAGGCACCAGTGTCCCAGAACCCCCTGTACAATGGAGGAGCCCAACACATCCACAAATACCAGGATCCAATGCAATACACAGAGTAACAAAGGGATGCACACTGATTTTGGAGCAGATGATACAAGCCTGGTTAGTAAGTGGGAACAAGTTAAAAGGCAATTTCAACAACAGCTTCTGCATCCAAGGCACCAAGCCAACAAACCTGAGGGGCCATAATTACTTTTTCAGCTTTATGTTAAATTACTGCAACTAGCTTTCTGTAGATGGATTTGAAGGAAGAGATGAATTCCCTTGTGTTTTTGAGGCTATTGTGGAGGTAATGATGGTAGGAGGTAAAGGAAGATGTTCAGCGGTGAGCAGCCCGGGGCAGAGAGAGGCAGAGAGATTTATTACAGGAGCAGCTGTACCCCACACACCAGTTCCCAAAGCTTCCCTGTCATTTGGAGAGAGGACAGCACGCACTTTAAGGACACAGTGGAATGCCAGCGATAGATGGGTCAACACGGCTGGCTGGGCTGGTGATTTTGTAATTACGAAGCAGATTTTTTAGACAGAATGGTTACCCCAACTGTGTAATTAAGAGGATCGTTAAGGGATGTTGCTGGGCTGTGCATCACCCTGGGGCTAGAGCTACCACATGGTTACAATAGAAAAATGCAGTCAAGCTTCATCATAAGGCCATTGCTAATTAATTGAAACAAATATTTGCAGTAACAGTTCCTATCAATGATATATTTGCAACAGTTGAATGCCGAGGGAATCTTAATGGTGGGGTCTGAGGAGGGGTAAAAAACAAAAAAACAGGTGTTAGGCCTCAGGTTAGAGGAAAACCAATGGGCCAGTTGAAATTGGATGGTCTTGGTGCAGTTTTGGTTGAATCTAACTCTGTAGCACTGGTTAGGACCTTATTTTGTCAGCATGTTTACCCTAAAATAGGCAGCGATAAATTGGAGAGGTTCCAAAAACAAATAAGAGTGGTTCAAGTTTGCAAATAGCACCATTGGGAAGGTAGGAGATAAGAGAATATTTAGTCTGAGCTATAGATCAGCCTACTACATTAATAAAGACTTTCAAAATTATAAGGTTTTTTGTGAGGATAGAACTTTGCCATTTCCATCTCACCTGAGCACAAAGAAATAAAGCTCAAAATTTGGACTAAGCCCAAATTTTGATGTTTCAGATTCTAGAGCAGGAGATTACACAGATATTTGATTTAATTTCTCCAAAGTCTTTAGAACTGCAGAGAGGCCATAAATCCTAACACAGTACCCGCCCCCCCGCTTTTTTTCATATTGTTCTGGACATCTCTGTTGGAAATCATTAAGCAGTCTTTGCTGAAAGGGCTTCTTTGGAAAAAATACAGGTTAAATCATAAACAAAGGACCTGATCTCATGCATCGGAAGTGGAGTCAGGCTGTAGATTATAACCATAGCCACTTAAGGCTTAGGTGTAGATTATAATCCTTTGGAGGTTGCTAGAAATTAATAATTGTTTGACTGACATTTTCACTGTCCACGACTATGCCCAACACAGAGTGGGGGCTCAGTAAGTATTATTCAGGGACCATGTGTAGAATAATTATGCAGGGAATTTACATGCTTAATTACCTCCAGTTTAGGGCAACCAAACCCCGGCACTGGGCTTGACTTGATCTCCCTGGGCACAGCATCCTGGGGCAAAGCGCTAGGACCTCAGTGGTCAGTCTGGGGATCTGAATCTGGTCAACAAGTTCAGTCTGCATGTAATCAGCAAGCCAGGTTGTCACAGCACAGTTAAAAAATGGGAAGACCTTCTGAAATGACCTTTCCAATGATTCCTGTGTTTCATAGTATCTCACTGGGTGTGTGTGGAAGGTTCTGGGAGAGGTTTGCACATACATCTTGGAGCCTGATCATGAGTTGCTTCATTGGAATGACCCGTTTTGTTCTGGCAAAGCAGGGAAGCTCACCACTGTTGACACGCAGAGGAGTGCAAAACCCCTAATGCCCCATAGGGGCGTTCTTCCAACTAGAATGCGACAAACCCCAGGATAAATCTAACATCTTTCTGGTTTGTCAATTGTATTCAATATTCAGTACTTAGAACCATTTTTTTTAACATTAAAGCAAATGTGTATGAATCATTGTTTTGAATGAAAACATTGCATGAGATTTTAAGAGAAAACGAGAGTTTTCAATCAGATTTCTCCCCAATAAAGTTCTGGCAGAGGCTCCAGAATCCCAGGGGTCATGCATTTGCTCCTCCCTATCTGAGGAGTGCTGACAGCAGCCCTGTCCATACAACTTTCTGCAATCATGGAGATATTCTATACAGACATCTGCGCTACTGAGCACTTGAAATGTGGCTAGTGAGACTGAGAAGCTGAAATTTTTGTTGTATTTTATTTAATATTCCATTCTCTATATAACTGTATTATGTGTATATATAACTATATATTCCATTTTATATATAATTATAATATTCATATTCCATTTTAATTCATTTCATTAATTTAAATTTAAATGGTTACATGGGGCTAGTACTGCACTGGACAGGTTCGAAGAAAAAGTTTACATTTTACTCCCAACTTCTCCTGAGAACAGTGTTTGGGAATTAAGACAGAGTTTAGGAAACAGAGCAGAACAGGAGTCTCCTATAACATTTTCCCTCTGCCCATCACCCTAACTCCAGCTCCCAACCTTCTTCTCACCGGAGAACCCTTTCCCAGACTGTGGAAGAACTGAGCATATGAAAAGACCTGTTTCAGGGGAAAACCTGAAATGGTGAACAGGAAGTGTGAGGACATTGGAGCCCATCCGCGGAGTCTTGCAATCCCTTCAATCAGACCTTAGGAATCCTGGAGGAGGTAGTTTCTAAGTTCCTCTTGGAGGGGTGAAGACCAAGACTGGGGTTGGAAGTATTTATTTTTCCAGTGACCCGGTGAACAAAGTGGATGCAGCCCTCGGCCTCCAGGCACTGTGGGCTTGTTCTCACAACGAACTTGGGTCCTTCTCGGCGAAAGGTGGTGGAGTGTCCTTCACTGGCCTACACGGTGGCTAAGATTTCAAAGCCAGGCAACATCCTGGTGATCTGACTATACGTATCACATGATTCTCAAATGCCCCCTGACTTAGTAATTCCTGTCATTTATCCCAAGCAAATCATGGGGAAATGTTAATAATAGTATGTTAAGTGGTAAGTAAAGGACACAAAATTATATGTACTATATTTATATATAATTATATATTATATATTTTAATAAAATATGCAATATAATCACTATATATAATATATATAATAATATGTATTCTATACATAAACCTCAAGAGGTTTTTTCAATGCATGTGTTTGTAACAAAAACTAGAAGAAAATACACCAAAACATTAATAGCAATTATCTCTGAGTGGTAGGATTATGGGCGATTTAGTTTTCTACTTTATACTTTTCAATTTTTCTTTAATAAATATCACTTTTGTAATTAGGAAAGCCAATGATTTATAAATACCAACACCTCATTTATTAATCATGATTTACTACCTTGTATCCACTGAGAGCCTACAACGTTGTCTTCATTGTGGTGGACACACACTGCTGTGCTCTGGTCCTGCCCTCAGGGAGTGGTGTTCTGGGAGAACTTGGAATTTCAAACATCCCCTTCACTTCTGGGTGTTTTCTCTGAAGCGGGCCCTGCATGGAGACATCATGCATGTTTTAGAGGCAGTGCCAATGGGCAAGAAACAAAGGTAGCCTGGCCAAGAGGTCTTTGAGAAAGAGAGTGGTTAGAGATCCTGTCAAGTGACCAAGAACTGGGCGTGGCTCCGGAGAGCAAGCAGCTATTGGCAGGTGGTGCGATCGGTAGGCACACGGTACAACAAGGAGTGCATTTTTCCATTTTGCAAAAAGGCGAATTCCGGAATGACAGGGGTGTTGTGAAGACTCTTTGGTATCAGTGACTTGACCATATTCAGAGTGAAATGAAAATCTGGCAAGCCTATGCAGGGGCTATATGAGAAGCTGCCCTCACAAAAAACTCCACAAGTTGAGGCAAATGTCAAGATCTCAAGCATGCCTAATTTCCAACCACAGATACACAATTCCAGGCTCATCGCCTCCCTGAGGTGGCTTTAGACTGAGACTGACAGGCTTCATTTTTTAAAGCAGTTGCTGATAGAATTGGGTAAAATGCAACTTAGAACTGAACAGTGGCTTCTAGGGTGCTAACAGCCTAAGCGAGCCAGCTTCCCCCAGTCCACTGGCAGACGCAGGATCGGCTGAGAGCAGGGCTTTCTGTTGTGATGCGCTGCTCCCACTGAGAACACACTGCTCTGCAGGCAGGACATGTACGGTTGCACTATACATCACCCAGCTTGCCACATCCTGTTATGTTGCATCCCATCAGCCTAAGCCATGATGGAGGCAAACACAACCCAGGGTGACATGTAGCACTTTGTAATGCATCGTACGTAGCATTTAAATCTACATCAGCCAAATCGCACACATTGGCTTGGACACTAGAAGCTCGTTATTCAGAGGATGCCATCTAATGTACAAGAAGTATAATGTACAAGAAGGGTATAAAATGCATCAAGGGGAGCATCTGCATCACACTCCATCTGAGAGCCAAAGTTCAGGCAGTACATTAAATTATCACTTCTCCCCTGGAAAACTCCACAACCGCTGGGTCCTTATGAGATAGGACCTGACAAATCAAAATATTCCAAACTTCTGGGAAGAGGATGGTACCTTCAGTCTATCATGGGATGGGTCATGCCCTGTGAGGATATCACCCTTAAATATTGATGCTGATAGATCAATGGATGTTATGAGTGCTGATGGATCAATAGCAAGCAACCTGTGAAGCATATGACTGGATTAAGAGCTATCAGCTCAAAGCAGAATAATGCTAACGTAGTTACTTGGAGTTTAAACTAAGGATCATGTTATCACCACTCTTCTAGACAATTGATTAAATACATGAGACTTTTCAGAACTACGAGGATCAATGATGAATGATATGAGTCTCTAGAGTCAACTCTTCACTATAAATAAAGATTTGACACAAGAATTTTCCTCCATCTTGCTGCCTGATGGATTGGGACCTGGCAGTCATGAGAAACCTTATGTTCTCCAAACCCAACTCAAGGAGCAGTAAGGGAACTTGGGAACATGCAGCCCTCAAGGACTGAGAAACACGGGAGTATGGCTCAAGCTTTCACAGCAGGCTGGGAATCCTTACAGGTTCCTCCTAAGAAAGGAGAAGTTATTGCAATTCCAGGAGGGCTTCAAGAGCTCATCACCTGCCTTTAGATTACAGATGCTTCCTATTATATCTTTTAAACAAAATCCCATGCTCTGAGGTTCTCCTGGCCCAGTCAGAGAAGGAGGAAAGCGTCTGGGGAGAGGGATCGGGTTATATTTCTCAGGACACTTAAAAAAAAGTAGAATTGGAACCTTCCAATGGATAAACAGTCTATCAGTGATTTGTCAATTAGTAACAGGCCCCGTGCCATGATGTCAGGTAATTCTTTGGCTATCATACCTCTACCAGTCTTCCCTTGATGTGACCAAATCCTTACTTTTCTGCCTTAGTCAAGACTATTTGCAGTAACAGAAATCCACCCAAACTAGCTCAATCTAAAAAGTGCAGCTAGACTTTTCCAGAACCAGAACTGGAAAGCCATCTGAGTCCAAGCAGCTTTTCTTCCACCTGACTTGGTCCCTTTCTCTTCCTAGAATCACATAGCCTCTCACCTTCACTTTCCCTCTATGACCTCTATCTCTCTCCCCCTTCTCCATTTCCAACTCTGTCTTTGTCAATCTGTCTTTCCTGATCAGCTTTCTCTGCCTCTCCATATGCACATGGACAAATACGGCTTTCTCAGGCAATTTTAGTTCTCCTCAATTTAAGTGACTGAAAAAAAAAAAAGAAGCACTGTATCTTGTAGCTCCAATAAAAACTCACAGGGGATTTAGGCTCATGTTTGGTTTACTCCAGTCCAATCAGTATTGTCCACTGAGTGTCCACCCTAGCCATTCAGTATGGCCCGGATGGTAGGGCACTGCAGTACACCCATAGCTATCATCCTCCATTTCTGTGACCCTACAAAGTTCTCAGGATTGGGAACTGAACATGCACGTCAAAAGGCATCCTTATGACTTCTCTCCACTTAATCACATCCTTCTTCTTTTGTAAACAAACCTTCACACAAATCATGGTGTAGTGGCAGAGAATAGGCTTGGAGGTCAGACAGACTTGGGTTCAAAGGCTGGCTCAAAAATGACCAGGCATGCAACCTTGGTTAAGGAGCATAAACCTCAACTTCTCCATAAGAACAGAGGAAATAGCATCTGTCTTGAGAGATGTTTTTGAAGAATGGTGACTTATTTTGGAAAGAGTCACATAAACTCAGAATCTCCACTTGTTCACTTTGCATTTACTCTACGCTCAGTTATTTCTGGCTTCTGCTTCTACCATCCCTTGAACTTGTTTTTATTAAGGTCACCTATGACTCTCCTGTTGCTAATATTTGCCCTAATCTTATTTATCTTCTTCTTAGAATTGCCATGTTGACTACTCTCTCCTTGAAAATGCTCTTTCTGTGGCTTCTATGGCGATATATTTTGTGTTTTTACAAATCCATACTGGTTTGTTTAAAATAGTTTCAATATATGCATGAACACAAAAAATCATCAATCTTTTCTTATCATCACCCAAAGTTAACTACTGCGAACAAGTTTGATTCTCTTTTCTTTACAAAAATCACTGCATCGATTTGTAAAAAAATTTACTAGCTCATGAATGAATACACAATGGGGAAAAAACAGCTTCTTCAACAACTGATGTTGGGGAAAACAGGACAACTACATGTAAGAGAATGAAATGGATTATTGTCTAACTCCATACATAAAGTAAACTCAAAATGGATAAAAGACCTGAATGGAAGTCATGAAACCATAGAACTCTTAGAAGAAAACATAGGCAAAAATTTCTTGAACATAAACATGAGCAACTTTTTCCTGAACTCATCTCCTTGGGCAAGGAAAACAAAAGCAAAAATGAACAAATGGGACTACATCAAACTAAAAAGCTTCTGTACAGCAAAGGACACCATCAGTAGAACAAAAAAGCATCCTACAGTATGAGAAAATACATTCGTAAATGACATATCTGATAAGGGAAAATATATAAAGAACCCACACACCTCAACACCCAAAAAGCAAATAACCCCATTAAGAAATGGGTGGAAGATCTGAACAGACACTTCTCCAAAGAAGAAATTCAGATGGCCAACAGGCACATGAAAAGATGCTGCACATCTCTAATTATCAAAGAAATGCAAATTAAACCACAATGAGACATCACCTCACACCAGTAAGGATGGCCAACATCCAAAAGACAAGGAATGACAAATGCTGGTGAGGATGTGGAGAAAGGGGAACCCTCCTACACTGTTGGTGGAAATGTAAATTGGTTCAACTGTTGTGGAAAGCAATATGGAGATTCCTCAAAACACTAAAAATAGAAATACTATTTGACCCAGTAATTTCACTTCTAGGAATTTACCCAAACAAAACCAGATCCCTGATTCAAAAAGACATATGCACCCCTATGTTTATTTGCTGCACTATTTACACTAGCCAAAATATGGAAGCAACCCAAGTGTCCACAATATAGGTAAGTCACAGGGATGGTAGTATAGCACAAACTGAATGACTTTATAAAACATCAGTAGATGAATGGATAAAGAAGATGTGGTACATATACACAATGGAATATTATTCAGCCATAAAAAGGAAAGGTCCTTTCATTTGCAACTTGAATCTAGAGGATATTATGCTTAGTGAAATAAGCCTGGTAGAGAAAGACAAATACCAAGTGATTTCACTGATTTGTGGAGTATAAAAACAAAGCAAAACTGAAGGAACAAAATAACAGATTTATAGATGATAAGAAGGGGCAGGTGGTTAACAAAAAGGAGGGGTTGGAGAAGGTGTGTGGAGAGGGAGAAGGGGATTAAAGGGCTCTATAATTTGCAACCACAATACAGGTAAGTCACAGGGATGGTAGTACAGCACAGAGAATATAACTGAATGACTTTATAAAACATCTTACTATGTTGATGGACTGTGACCACACTGGAGGGGCGAGGACTTGATAATATGGGTGAATGTTGAACCACTGTGTTGTGTATGTGAAACCATCAAAAGGTTGTATATCAGTAATACTTTAATAAAAAAAAATGTATGAGCCTGTGATATAAATTCAATTAATATAGAAATGTAAAAAAAATTAGACATTTAGAAACAGCTCAAATCCCTCCATCCTGAAATTCTATTCTTTATTTAAGATGATACAACCAAAACTCTTTGTTATTCAGGGCATCTTTTTAAAATGCAAATGTGGAACTAGAAAAATAGGTGGAAATACTTTTTTTTTATAATGAGTTCACACTATGTTATTTTAAATTGAAAGAACTAAACCTTAATTTTACTTGATAGTAGACATGAAACAGAAGAATTTTTGAACTTCAAGGAACTGTTTTCTTCATGACAATTGAAACAATTTTCTAAGAGCTCTCTTAAGATCTCTTAAGAGAAAAATATTAGGTTAGAGTCATGACAAATTTCTATTTCAGACATCAGCTCTTTCTCAGTTTCTCCCAATTCCTTTGCCCACCTTTGGTTTGTATTCCCTGTGTTATTGTTTTTATATTGTCCACATCTGCAGCTTTCACTTTTATTTCTGTACACACACTTTGCATAGTTTGTTGAAATCAGTTTTGGTTCTAGATTTGGCTCTATATTCAAGTGTATTGAGTGCTCACCACCCCTCTTTTTAACAGTGAACACTGATTCCTGAGTTCTTTATTTTGATTTGTCTCGATGTAGAATTTTGTTGCCTGCTGGGTGTTTTTTCAGAAGTGCTCATGGGTCTGTATTCTTTGAGTTATTTTATATATGAGAGACTCTGTAGCTTTTCGCGTGATATTTTCTTGGATGGTGTCAAGTTCACCTGTCATTCTTTCTTGCTCTTAGACCCTGATGACGCTCCTCCTTTACTTTCTTCTGGCACTGAATGCTCCTGTGGAAAAGTCTGGGTCCAGCCTTCGTTATCGCTCCTTACTTGATGCATGACAAAAATCTCTTTATACTTGTGTTCGCATAATTTAACTAGGTTATGTTAGCTTAATTAGGCTAAATTTTGATGTTTGGTAGACTGAGCAATTGAGATAATGTATATAAAGTGCTCATCATGGAACCTAGTACAACTATTGCCCACAGACCAAACTGGCCCACAACTTGTTACACAGAGTTTTATTGGAACACAGCCATGGCTATCCATTTGTGTATTTATGCTTTGTCTGTGGCTGCCTTCCTGCTCTAACAGCAGAGTTGAGTTGTGACAGAGACCATATGGTCTGCAAAGCTGAAATATTTACTACCTGTCCCCTTACAGAAACTTTTTACCAACTCTTGACCTAGACATAATCTTTCCCCCCAAACACATACACACTCAATGTTTCTCTGAGAGTTGGAAAATGTGGCCGTTAAAAGAAACTTTTCACTTTACTTTCTAGTCTAACACCTTGTTTTCTGCAAGAAAAGTTTCAATAAAATCTAGACATGTACCCCACCAGCCTTTTCTTAACCACTTCCAAAAATTCATCTGCATTCCATAATTTCCATTTGAGCTCACATTTTTGTCCAGAGACCTATGCCCGCTTGAGGCAGAATGATGCCTCCATTTAAAACTATCTGCATTCAGACACTTGCCCTATTACCATCAGGTGGTTAGATGGGCCATGCCCAGTTGTAAATAACCAGTCGATACCAACTGATGAGAGGGAGAAAAAAGTGCAACTCTCAGATTTGAGTAAAGCCCAAGAAAATTAAACGATAAGTCTATTAAAGGTTATTTTGAAATGGTCCAGATTTTTAAGAGTTTTACCGTAATGACTTTGAAATGCACTTCAGCGGGACTCATCTGGTCCTGCGTCTTGGGGAACCAGCAGCTTTCTGCATAAGGAAAACCTGCAGAGATCATTTCCGGCTCTGTGAACTGCCATCTGCAGTCACCATCTCTTGTGTACCAATTTGCAGAGAGTGACGAGGGAGGTGAGATAGTAGAAAGGATTAATAGTCTGCTTCCCAGTCTCTGGGAATGCTGAGAATAGATATTAGCAGAGGGCGAGATAAGGAATCTCCAGGCTTTATGTGTGTTTGTACAGTGGAAGATATCAAGGTATCTGCCTTTGAGATATCTTCTTGCCTCAGGTCACTAAAAATTAGAGTCAGAAATTTTATTTAACTCTGTGTTATCTACTCTTTGCAACTTGAAGTAGAGGAAGGTGAGTTAACTCAAAATATATCTTGGAGTGGGTACCTATTCATAATTTAGAGAAAAGGCTGAAATACAGATTTCTCTACTTACTCCTCCGTGGAAAGCAGAGTAAGCATTTATAACCCTGAGAAATATTATGAGCATGCCCCTGGGAGTCGGCACGTCGAGAACGTGAGGCCTTGGGCAAGTTTCTTAAGCTGCTCTGCCTTAGTTTCTCCATCTTTATAATGGAGGAATAATAAGAACTGACTGTAGTCAAGTACTGACTATGTGCTAGGCATGATCTCAAATGCTTTCCATGGATCAATTCTCACAACTCTGTGAGGCACATATTGTTATTATTCCCTCTTGCTCAAGGAACCTGAGGGATAGAGAGGTTCAAGTCATTACTAAGTGGGATTTGAACTTGGTAGTCTGGCTCCAAAGACTATCCTGCCTCCTCCTGTTAACAAGGAGATTATTAAAAATATAAAAAGAAAAAACTCAAATAGATTTCTTACTGTTTGCCTTGTATTTAGTAAGCATGCAACGAATGGTAGTCATCTAAAATAAGATGATGATTGTGATGGAAAAAATAATAATTAAAAAACCAAAGTGACTTAGGAAAGGTATGATCACAACCCCGGAAAAGGCAGCTGGCCCCAAGCAAACTACCCTCCTTGCCCAGGAGGGGGCCTTCTTTACTGGAGCTTGGCTCCCCTGTCTCCAGCCGCAGGGGGAATGGAGTTCAAAGCTGGGGAGGCCACTATCACAGTTCTGGCTTTTGGTCTTTGACTATGGGGTTTGTGCTCTCAGTCTTTACCTTCTGCTAGAGTCTCAAAATCAGGGATGACCTTCACGTATTCATGTGGACTGCCAGGCACGGGTAAGGGGTTTGACTTCAGTGGGGCAAGGCTTGGGACTGGGACCCACCTAGGCTATTGGGCATCAGAGAGAAGAGATGGAGTCTCCCTCCTCTAGGAGTCCGGCCCTGGGCGCTGCCTCTTCCATAGCAGGTGGATTGTAAAAAAGCAGTCTTGGGAGATAAATCACAATCTGTGAGCTGAAGAAGGGGATGCTGGGAGGACAGAAAATGAGAAGAGGTGAAATCCAGGTAGAAAACAATGAAAGGCATTGGCGGGAACGGTGAATCACAGAGAGGTGGAAATTGGGATGGAGCCACATGGAGAAGGGGATGACCAGTGCTTCTAAAGAGTAGGAGAGACCAAGAGAATTAAAAACAGGGACTTGAACAGACTTTTATACACGCATGTTCATGGTAGCGTGACTCACTATAGCTAACCTAAAAAGGGTATAATAACTGTTAGGCAGGAAAATAGACATGAGCAGGGTGGCAAGAGAAAAAGTCCAGGAAAGTCTACTAAAAAGACCCAGAGTTAATTAATTAAAACTCAAAAGCCAGGAGGAAGTTAGCCTGGAATGTTTGAATGTTCCCCAGATAAAGGAAGGTACCTCAGCATAGCCCATATCTTTATAGTGTTAAGCATGCAGGCCCAGCCGTGAACAACATAGTAGAAGGCAGGAAGGATTCCACCTTAAAGATTGCATTTTAATACCTAGGAAGGTGAGAAGTAAGATCCTTAACTTACTCTTCAGCAAACAGACAATAACTCAGCCCACCTTGGGGGCCCGGCAGGCAGCCTTGTTTGATATGTTCCCAGACCAAGAACTCCAGGTATCCCAGGGAGAAATCAGAGCAGGAAGTTCTTTGTGGTAAGTTAATTCAAAGTATTCAAAGACCACTTAACAAGTCTACACCCCCAGCTCTTAGTCACAGTCTTAAGAATCTTTAAAAGGGGGAACCCACAACCTTTCAGGACTCTCCTCTCTCTGAGGTCACCCACACTTTCTAAATGTGTAACCTTTTAATCTTAAACTTTCTCTCTCCAAACCTTTCAGGGCGCCTCTCCTTGCTGAGGTGGCAAGTACTGTTTCTCTCTTTAAGTAACTTTAAATACAACTTTTGCTCTGCTTCTACTACTATGTCTCTGTCCTTCAATTCTTTGTTGCGGGTTGACAAGGACTGAAGAAAATACATAACGCTCTCCCACCACAACTATAAGATGTTTTATATAAGTCTCATGGTGACCACAAAAATAAAACCTATTGTAGAGACAGAAAAGAGCATGAGAAAGGAATCAGAGCATACCGCTACAAAAAATCACAATAACCAAAAAATAGAAATACCCAAAATGTCCAGTAATGAATGAATAGATAAATAAAATATGGTCTATCCATACAAGGGAATATTATTCAGCCTTAAAGAAAAGAATGAAATCCTGGTATGTTACAAAATGGATGAAACTTGAAGATATTACGCTAAAAAAAAGAGATCAGACACGGAAGGATAACATTTCATGATTCCAGTTAACCAGTGTACCTAGAATAGTCAAAGGCATGGACGGGAAGCAGGTTGGTGTTTGAAGATGCTGGGGAGAGGGGGAAATGCAGAATTATGGCTTAATGGGTGCAGTTTCAGTGTGTGAAAATAAAAAGTTCTGGAGATGGGTGGTGGTGATGGTTGCAGAATAAGGTGAGTGTATTTAGTGCCCTTGAACTATGCACTTAAAAATGGTTAAAATGATAAATGCTATATTACATTTCACCATAATAAAAATAATAAATAAAAAATAAAGGAAATCTCATAATAAAAGAGTGGGCAAATAGGAATGATTTGACTTTATTCTAGTAGTTGCCTTCTAATGCCCATCCCATGACCCAGACTTATGTTCATTATGTTTTGTGGTGGTGGCAGCTGGGGTGAAGAAGAAACTGGTGAAATGTGTTGAACTTCCATTTTTGCCCATCTGTACCCATTGGTCAATAAAGGGGCCTTTAATTTATCCCAGCGAACTGTCACCAAATGTCAGTTACTCCTGTCAGTTCATCTCAAGAGAGCCGCCCATGGTGCCCATAGGAGGCCTGAAGAATGTCAGCACCAGGACGCCTGATGACTGCAGCTGGGAGATGAGATCAGCAGGAAACTAGGTCAACGGATCGGCCACTTGCTGGCTTGGGGACACTTCAGTTGGGATGCAAAGAGCCTGTGATCCAGGGCACAAGAGCCTTCTTACACCCAGAGGCAGAGGGTGTTAATATCACAGCGTTGCACAGAGCCCTCAAGAAGCCAAACAGCAAGACTCTCAGTGACTCTGGCAGGCTCCCCAGTCCTGGCAAAAGGGGGCATCACGGGACTCTAGTCTCCCTACAATTAAACAGATAATTAAGAAAGAAGAACATGCTTTTCCAATATAAACTGATAGATACTGGTTGGTAATGTTAGCATCAGGAATAAATTCAGCAGTAATCTGCAAAGGATGTTATTGCTATTATAAAAATAAAGATCTGTCTCTGCAACCAATCAATTCAGCAGATATATACCAACAATCAAATTGTTAAAAATGACTTCTATAAATTGCCCAATGTTCCATCTAATGGTGCCAGAAGCAGCTGTGATACAATTTAGGGCTGATATAACCATACGTCGAGAGTGCTTTTTCATTCTGATGTTTTTTGTTCACTTTTAAGCAGTTGTAGTAGAGCCCACAGCTTTGTTTAATGCACCCATGTGAAAACAAAGTATATTTCACTCCATGGGTTAGCAAAGTCACTTTGGCAGAAACACTCAGAAATATATGCATTTAATATGAGAAGAATAATTCAATTTTCTTTCTATTACTTCAGCTACAAGGTTGCAATATCCTTAATTCTTCATTAAGCCCTCTGGCTTGCAAGGAAGTTGCTATTCTTTATGAGCTGCCATACCTCTTTCAAATGAATGTGGAAAAGACCCACAGAGGGATAGTTACAATCATGTATTTTTCAGTCTTGTCTAACAGCCATTTCAATGAAATCAGAACAATTTAGTACCTTTTCTTGGTACCTGCTGCACCCTAAGACTCTGTCTGCCCAAACTTTGTTAATGCTCATCACCAAGCCACTGGTGACCTGTCCATGGCCTTTCTCCCCTTTGCATTTTCATGATAGCTGACAAAGCAGCTAAATACTGGCTGAACTGAAAGCAGCCCAGTTGGGAGCCCCGACACTACAGGAATCCGTCTTCAATACTATAGTTCCAAACTTAGTTCGTGGACTGAAGTTTAAATGATGCCCAAGCTGAGGCACAGTTCACTCCAGACAAGACGACCATTGAGAAGAAGTGTGTCAGCAATACCCACAGGTCTCCGAATGAGTGTGAAGTTTTTTTCCTCAGAAAACGGGATACCAGGAGACAGAGTCACATGAAGAAACCTGGTCCCTGCCCGCAAATGACTTACAATACAGTGAAGAAATGGCTTAAACATCGAATGGCTTGGGAACACCTAGGTGATTCGGCTTAGAATGAGTCCCATGGAATAGATTTGTTTGGGGAGAGAAAGTTCCTATTTCTCTCCAAGACGGAGGTACACAGTATCCACAGGACACTGTGGAAGGTTAAAAAGGAGCCACGTCATTGTCTTGAATTCAATATTCTAGCAATCTGGTTGAGGAAGAAACTAAAAGTAGTGGCTCATATAATAAGGTGAGAGAAAGAGTAGAGCCCGGGGCAGGGAAGGAGACAGTAGTTGAGGGGGGCTAGGGTTAGGAGCAGGTTTGGAGAGACATGAATAAGACATATTAAGTTTAACATAGAAATGATGCCCAGCAGTCAGTTGAAATCTGAATCTGGAACTCAGGAGAAAGTAAATAATAAAGACATAGATTTAGAAGTTTTGTTTTTATGGAATACTGGTCAGATAGATTGTAGAATGTCCTAGAAGTTTTGTTTTGACACTCAAAAATACCTAATTTCTTCCCCAAGAAGTACTTATCCTGAAGCTCTCAATGAAAATTCCTCATCTTTCAAGTTTTTTAATACAAAAATTTTGATAATCTTTATTTGGTCCTTATACTAAAGATGCTCTGAGTACACCTCCACATTCCCTCTCCATCCTACTCTAAACTGCTTTGTGACACAGGAAGTGACCGCTGTGGACTACATCCACAGCTGTTCAATGGTTTGATGAACGGGAGGCAAAAGACAACAGTCAGGAGGAGAGTGAGGTCAAGGTGTATATTCACTGTGGATCCCTCTTCACCTGGTCATGAGGAGTTGGCTGCCTCTCTCTGTACAGCGAATTGCCTTAGATTCCCATAACCACTTCCCCTCTTTGCTAGAATGGCCTAGAGGTGGTGAGAGCTTTCTGTGTTTAGCCTGTGGGGTATAACACCATCTTATGTTAGTTTCCCTGAATCCTGCCTACACTTTTGTAAATAGTGCTTTATCATGCATCAGCTTTACCGAATTTTGTTAAACTCTTCTTGATTGCCTAGTGAGAATGCGCTAGCACTTTTCTGACATGACTCTGATAGAGTTCTCTGCAAATATTGATCGATTGACTGATTGGTTGATTGATATTACGCAGTGTTGGCTCTAATATACCTCCCTTTAAAAAAAATGCTACAACATAGGAATGGCAGTTGGACTGATTTTTTTCATGAAAGAAACTGCTTAAGAGAGTTTTCCCCAGCCTAAAGATTCATCAGTAGGAAAATGGTTACATAAATTATAGGTCATCTCTAAATATGATAGAGAAATAAAAAAAGAATGAGATGATCATACAGATATGGACATGGAAGTATCCCCTGGACGTAAGTGGAAAACAAAATCAAGTGACAGAAAAGTGGGCTAAATATAACCCCATTTATGAAAATATTACACAAAATAAAACTAAACATTTCTTATAAACTCTTGGTCCTTCAAACTTTAGTTCCAAACTTTTCCTTTACCCCATCTCCTATTTCTCTGTTCCTTCCTCAACTTTGCACTTCAGCTTCGTCATGCAGAAGCTAAGCTAGAGCAGGTATTCAATGCTTGTTTGGTGAATAAATGAATTGCAAATTTCAAACATGTCCTGCACTTTCTTTCTTTTCCCCATTATTGAGGTTTCATGGACAAATAAAAATTGTACATATTTGAGGTATACGACTTGATATTCTGATACCTGCAAACATTGTGAAATAATAGTTACAATCAAGCTAATTAACATATCCATCACATATTTGCCATTTTCTTTTCTTTCCTTTTTTTTTGAGTGGTGAAAACACTTAATATTCGCCCTCTTAACAAATTTCAAATATGCAATGCATTATTGTTAACTACATGTACTCGGCACTTTTAAGACTCCATTATAGTGTTAGTTCTTACTGTTGCATTTGCTTAGAATGCCATTAACCTTTCCCTTCCCTACATAAGTAGATGAGTCTTTCAGCATCCTCTGTAAATGCCTCCTTATCTGTGAAGCCTTCCCAAACACCCCAGCCTACAATGTCCTGCTCCTTCCTCTGCCGTTCATAGCAGTTTGTAGCTTTATCTGAGCACCCAGCACACACTGTGTCATAGTCAGATCCAACGTCCCTACAAGATTCTAAGATCCTTGAGAGAGCTTTGGTAATTCTGAGTTCCTTATATGTACATAGCGCCTCTCACATAGTAGGCACTCCATAACTAATTGGTGTATTGTTTTGAAAGTTAGGGTGTGGCAGACACCACATCTTGCTGCCTATTAGATCATTAATTCAGTGTCTCCCAAACTGAACTGATTGAATTAATTAGGCAATTGAAAGTCATCATATTTTAAATAATTTACTCTAAAACCTCTGATAATTTAAATCCAAGATGAAAAGCAGATGGTGAGTGTAAGGGCATAAGGAAAAATGTTTCTTTGTTGGATGTCAAAGTCAACACAGAGAAGTTGAGAGCCTCCAGCAAAGATCTGGCCTGGCCACTGTGGGAATGGGCAAGAGAAGAGAAGTTGGCAGATTGTTGAGCAATCTATTCTCCCTTCTCTCCAGGGGCATGAGCACAGTTTCCTGTCTATTTTAGCAGCAGTTACCTCCTGCAGATTTCCCAATGAATCAGAAGCCACCTCCACACAGACCCATAATCCACAGCTTGTAAGTAATCTCAAATCTAATTTATTAAGAAACTCATTTATTTTCAAAACACCACATTTCTGATTAATTCCCAATGCCATGGGTTATTTAATGCAGTGGGCTTCGTTGTCATTTCTGATTTCCCAAAGCGCCTGATTGATAGAAGCTATTGTGAGCTTCGTCTGTCACTGTATTGTTCCCTTGTCAAGTGACAACAAAAAACCTTATTGATGAAATTGCAGGGTGTCTCTTAAATAAGGTAGAAAATATGGCATGGCATCGGAGACCCACAGGTGTTAAGCATTCACTAGGGAAACTGAAAAGCTTAGAAACTACACAGAAAAGCAAGGCAGATACCCTGTCCACATTCCACCTAGAGAGGTCAAGCAACATTGTAGTCTAGTGCATGGTGTGTGTTCTCATCTAAGGTCCAGGAATTAAGAAGTTTATTTCTCTTTGCCTTTTTATGAGGTGATGAAATGCAGTGAAGTGGATTCAGAATCACAAATCACCTTTAAGTGAAACCAGCCTCTTTGTTTGTTTAATATTTCAGAGCATTGAGGACCCATTTAGACCTCTGAGAGTAACCCTAGAGGACAAGCTTTTTGAGACAAGATTAAACTAAAAAAAAAAGACAGAGAGATGGTGCCACGGTGTTTGTGTAGCTAATCTGCCACACTAAATAGGAAACCATCTCCACTCCTCCCTTAACCTCTCCCCAGACTGAGATTACTCCCCCTGCCAACCTAGCCACAAATACAAGCTAGGGATTCGGAATCAGGTATGAAAGTTGCTATAATATGTCAGTCAAGGGGAAGGAAGCATGTCTCCCACATATTAGCAAAATACTTTCACAATTTGGAACATCACTTTGTTAAAATATGGCAACTCTCCCTTATATACCTCCCGTAAGTGTCTCTGGTACTTTACATAGACACGGGCCCTCAGTGGAGAATTGGCCATTAAATGGAAAACCCAATACCCTCACATTTCTCAAACATAAGGCTAGGTAACTTCCTAATCAGATCTTTCTCTTCTAAACAGCTCCTTCCACAGCCTTCAGGGACAGCAGGCTAGAGATTTGGATTTGCTTCTGTGCCAAATAGTTCCCATTAGCATGGTGTCTAACAGCTGGGCTATTGTGCTGTTTATAAAATGTTCACTGTCAAAGAGCTTATATATCACCTTGCACAGCCTAGAGGACACATACTGTGTAAAACTAAAGGCTAAGAAGCCAGGAGCCTGAGAATAAAGCATAATGCAGAATACATCTTTCAACCCCTCTTCATCACCTTCACTTGCCTTCCTGGAAGAAACCCTGAGAGGACAAACTAGGGGATAATGTCACTGGAGCCACAATTCTTGAAATTCCACTTCCCAGGTCTTTACTCGTGCAATGTCTCACAGGCAAATACAACTCTACTGACT
The DNA here is from genome assembly GCF_040802235.1 of Manis javanica. Lineage (NCBI taxonomy): Eukaryota > Metazoa > Chordata > Mammalia > Pholidota > Manidae > Manis > Manis javanica. The sequence continues at coordinate 18,782,899 of NC_133161.1, read as the reverse complement.
CTACTGTTGGAAAAGTGAGGGCTTTGAGACGTTTTCCTAAGAAGAGCTTATAATAATGTATCTACAAACATCTGTATGCAAAGAGATGCATTTACTGAATGACTAAATTTAGAATGAATGTGGTGTTAGTGCCCTTTACAAAAGATCTAGTTAAAATTGTACTATCGCCATTTTTCACTAAGATTGACTGAGATTAAAAAGCTAATATATTAAGATGGTGAAGATACGGGGAATAGACACTTTTATATTGTTATATAGAGATTGGTGCAAACTCTATTTGAGAATATCTGTCAAAATAAAAATGTGCCTTTCAGAAATTTCCAATTTTAAGATGGCAGAGTGAAGTTTCTTTTCTGCCCCTTTTTCTTCTCAGCACCCAAAACCAACAAGGAAAATGAGAAACAAAACACAAGCTCCATACTCCATGAAATTGGAAAATATTTATAACCTCAAACTATAATCTATGAAAGTGAATGAAGGAGTGTAAATGATATAGCAGAGTGGGGGAGGTCAGTATAGTTGGTTAATGATAGGATTTTTAAGACAATACTACAGAAAACAGAAGTGAGAATAAGGGCTAAAAATGGAGGAATTGATTAAAAATCAATGGAAGGAACACAGAACCCCTCAGAGCCTCCCCCCATCCTGAGCAGCCACATGTCTATCCCTCACATTCTCAGGACCAAGAGAACCTAAAGCAGAGGGGCCAGCCCAGGGGAAGACAGGGAACAGGCGATAGGCTACAAAAATGTAAATTATGTGTAAAATGAACAGGGAGGCCTCCACCTCCCACAAAAAATCAGGAATCAGGGATCAGAATAGCATTAGATTTCTCAACAACATTATTGGAAATTAGAAGATAGTGGGAAAATGTCATTGAAGTTTTGAAGGGAAATCATATTCCATCTATATCCAGCCAAACTATCAAGTCTGAGGGTAAAATAAAGACATCTTCAGGTATAAAATAACCTAAATATTTTACCTCTCATTAAACATTCTCAGGAACCTACTGGAGAAAGCCCTCCACACACACACACACACACACACACATACAAATTAAAACAATCACAAGACAAGATGGGAAGCAGGTAACTGGGGATCCAATATGAGAGAGAGAGAAAGAGAATTCTTAGAATTAGAGCAGAAAGCAACCAGTCAGGATTGGAGCAAGATGATGGAAGTTTCCAGGGAAAATAAGGAACTGATTGATCATCTGATGAATGCATCAGCATGGAAAATTGTGTTCATAGGTTTTTGGACAGAAAATTAAATTTTTACAAAGAAAACAGGAAATGAAAAGTACAAGGCAATCATTTACACCCTGGGAAAAAAATGTCCAAGGAAGGAAACAATTGTAGTATACTACTTAGTACACCAGGTCAAAGTTTGCACAGCCAAAATAATGTAAATAAAATTTGTCAATATAATATTCAACTGTGATGTAAGCACATTACAAGTCTGGAGGGAGGGAAAAGTATGTAAGAGACGTGCTTCATCTGATGTAACACAAAGTCAGTAGAAGACATCAGAAAGGAGAAAGCAAATATTATCACTATGAGCAATGACTTAGAAATATAGAGGAAGGTAAAAACCAAAGGAAAAAATAAAATGATTGAAAATGGGGAAGTCTGCATGTGGGGAGTCAGGAAATGGTGAGGTGGGGTCTGTGGGTCCAGTTGGGGTCTGTGGGTCCAGTTATGTCTTCAGCACAATTTGATTTCTAAAAGTTATGTGCCTGTGATAACTTGATAGAAAGTAGACATGTATTTTAAAACAATAATGGTATTTTATTAGGTAAGCTTCAAAATTACTCCTGACTTTAAAGGGCATTTATTGAAAACTTTGAAGGAAAGAAAGCATTTGATGGAGAAAAATGTGAAAAGTGACTAGCATGTTAAAGGGCTAAATAAAGACTTTTTGTTTTCCTGCCTGGGCTTCTTTTTTCTGTTGTTATGATAATTCCATAAACTTTAGAGTAGAAAAGAACATGTTTGTATGATTAGAACCTATCTCTGAACTTGGCCTAAGTTAATTGCCTGAATAGTCACTTAAAAGAACAAAGAGGAAACACTATTCCACAGTAAAAGAGAACAACCTTCTGATACATGCTACAACATGGATAAGTCTTAAAGGAATTTGGCTAAGGGAAAGAAGAGCCACAAGATTATATAATGTATCATTCTATTTATATGACATTCTGGAAAAGGTATAATTTTAGGGAGAGGAAATAGATCAGTGGTAGCAGGAGCTGGGGGTAAAGTGTGTGGCATTGACTCTAAAGATGCTCAGGTGGGTTTCTGAGGTGATGGAATAAGGTTGTATCTTGATTGTGTTGGGGGTTGGATGACTGTATTTGTCAAAACTCATAGAACTGCACATTAAAAAGGGTAAATTTCATTGCATGTACAGTATCTGAGCAAGACAAACACACACAGAAGTAGGGTAGGAAGACAGAAGATATGGACAATGGTTCCAGAATAGCTTTAGCTTCATAGATTGTTAAACGAGACTAAAATAATCCCACCTTCTCAGGCCTCTCTTCACTGCACTGGGCAGGCTCATTAAGGTCCCAGAAGGCTTGAGGTTCAACATAAATCTCTCCCAGATGTACCAGGGATAGGAAAACCCAAAGTGTCATGCAGGATTCCATGTTAGCTTCACAATCAATGCAGTTTTTCTCAGAAGTCTCTAAAAGCCAAATATTAAAAATTAAAAACATCTCCATGGTAGATTGCAAAAATAGCCACAATTCCTTTCCCTGAATCCACATTACTTTGCAATGTGTCTTTGCAGCTACTTCCATCCAGAGGTCTTGTCTAGTTCCCCACCCCTTGAATCTGGGCTGACCCTGTGAATTGCGTTACCAACAGAATTTGATGGAGGGGACTTTGTGCCACTTCTGATCACAGGCTTCAAGAGGCCTTGTGACCTTCCACTAGCTGTCTTAGAGCCCTGCCCAGCTACCATGTGAACAAGCTTGTTCCTATGAGAGACATGTGGTCCAGTCCCCATCATCCCTGCAGGTAGCGGCTGGCTAACCTCCAGATGTGTGAGTGATGCTATCCTAGAATAGTAAGCCTCCAGCTAATCCATTGGATGACCACAGACACGTAAGCAAGCCCAGACAAGATCAGCCAAGCCTGGCCCAAATGAGCTGAATCAGCTAACTGAATTATAGAATCAGGAACAATAACGAATGGTTGGTTGTAGTTTTAAGTCACTAACCTTTGGGGTAGTTTGTTAGGCAGCAAAGCTAAGTGATACAATATAAAAATTAATATAGTTTTGTAAAAAAAAAAAAAAAGGAGAAAGAAAGAAAGCAACCCACTTAGATGTCTTTGTAATACTGAAACGCTAGGTATCTTAGACTAGAGATGAATCATCAGAAAATACAAATAAAGAAGACTTCTTAGAGTTTCATAAAATAGCACATTACATTTTGAAAATTAATTTTACTTACAGGAATTTACTCTGTAAGTTTATGTACACTGGTGTGCAATTAATAGCATTACTCTGTAAGTTTATGTACACTGGTGTGCAATTAATAGCATTAACCAAGTGAGCTCTGATTAGTGTACTTAACGTTTTATTAGAACACAGCCTCATTTGTTCATCTACATATCCTCTATGGCTGCTTTCACTGTGACCGCAGAATTGAATAATCCTGACAGTGACTGTGCAGCATCCAAAGCCTAAAATACTTATTATCTGGTCCTTCACAGAAAACGTATGTTTACCTCTGGTCTAGACCAGTAGTTCTCAAATTTTCATATGCATCAGAATTGCATAAAAGACCTTTTAAAACCCAGATTGCTGTGTCTACCTGCAGAGTTTCTAGTTCAAGAGGTCTGGATAGGGCCTAAGAACTTGCATTTCCAATTCTTTCTAATGATCCTCAAATTATTCTACCTAGTCTGTGGCCTCTACAAACTGGTAATAGTAGATTCTCAGTCCATGTGGCAGCTGCAATCTAGAGCCACTCCTTCAATGCAGCGTTGCTCTGCCCACCACGCACTGAGCATTCTGCTGAGCACTGGGGTCAAACTCACAACCCTCGCTTTGTCTTATAAGCTATCTTTCCTCCCAGATATTTAGAGGGAGAGCCATAGACCCTGCAAAGAATTATAAGATGTGGGTTCAAGTTTCTATTTTACAATGTCCTCTGGTAAGCCAGTTTACCTCTCTGAAGTCCTGGAGATAATAAACTGCTCTTATCAATTTTACATGACTATTGCGAGAAATAAATGGGAAATTCTATACAAACTATTCCATTAAAGTTAACACTTCATAAACTAAAGTTGTATCATTATTGTGTTTTACTACTAGAAACCTCTTGTTTTGTAACATTGTTATTATTGATAACCCTAGCGCTTCTAACCAGATGTGTTATGAGCACAGAAAAAGGCTTTGTCCAGAAAGAATTAATAAAACATTAACAAAATCCATCTCTGAATAAAAGGAAATCTTGTCACCCATTAAGTAGCTTCCAACATTAGTCTGCATTCAAAGGTAAATATGTGTCTTCATTCTTGGCAGAAAATAAGAGTGTGCAGGACAGGCAATAGATACTGTTGGTGTTGATTGATCTGACTTGCCAGACCAGAAGCTCAAAACAAACCCTGCCTGAGTCTCTCTGCCCAGAGCATCTCCTCAATCTTTGGGTTCTGTTCCCACCAGAAGCCAGCCTCCGATGTCATGCCAGCCTGAGCACCTCCAGGTACTCCAGCATCTTCTGCTGAATGGCTCCAGGAGGACCCAAGGTCCCGGGAACACCTGCCTACCCAGGAAAGCTCAAGAAACTACTGCCAGTTGGCTCCAAGCTGCAGAAAGCCATTAACTGCTAATGACCGTTGGCATGGACACCAGAGGGATTGGAATTTGATATGGAGTGTGGCACCCAGCATAGCTCATTCCTGTCTCCTCGAGCTGCCCAGCTCCCCAGAGGCACTGAGCTGATGTCTGCTGGTTAGCTGAGCTTGTGGATGTCTTTCCTCGAAGCTCACTGCTCTACTTGGGGAAGTCAGCCATAGCGGGAGTCCTGCCTATCTGTTCCATGTTTGCTCTTCAGCTGTCATTTCAAGGTCAACTTCACTCTTGGGCAGCCAGGGCCCGGGTCACCCATCAGGCTGGCACATGCTGCCCTGGGGAAACAGGTGCTATTTAGTCTACGTGGTGGCAGAGCCTCCTGATCCGACCTGGTTAGGAAGTTTTCTTTTCCCAAAGTAGGAATGCAAATTACTTCACCTTTTGGAGGCACTAAATAAGATTGTTTATGTGTTTGGATTTGTCCTATCAAAGCTGGATCACTCAGCTGGCTTCTGATTTGAAAGTGTATGTTTCTCCCCTTAGAATCAGGAAGTCAGAGAGCTAAGTCTGGACCCTGCTCTGCCACCTGCTTACTTTGGAATCTCACGTAGCCTCTGGGTGACGGAGCCTCTCTGGGCCTTGGTTGTCTCCTTTAAAAAAAAAATAGAGCAAGTTGCATTATGATTTCTAAGGCTGCTTCCAGTGCCAAGGTTTTATGATTCTCTTGAGCTCCTGGGATGCCATTCCTAGCCTCCTACTCCCATACACACACACACAGAATGCAAACATTTTTAAAACATGAATCCAAGCAAAATGTAATGAGGAAGGTAAATTTGCTGCCCCAAATTTGCATAATGTATTCTCAAGCCAAGCAGAAATGGCATCTGTATTATTTGCTGTTTTGAATTGCCTGCACCACCACACCCCTGCATTTGTGCAGATAATTGGGAGGTGAGTGTATGTGGGGAAGATACACAGCTGTCACATATGGATCACATCATAGTACCATTTCTCAGAGTTTAGGTTAATGTGATTAACTCAGTTGTTGGAGCCCAAGGAAGAGCATGAGTTGGATTTCTATAGTTTATATAGAGAAAAATCTCTTTTCACATGTCCCTAAATTACACGCCTAACCGTATAAGGAATACAGAGGGTAAAAAAATGTATGTGCTCATGAAATTCTGAATTAGTAGACTCTTGCATTCATGAATTTTGGTTTGTGATTGGAGTAACTCCAAAGGTAGGTAAGGTAGTTTGTCATTTTATTGAGGCATGAGTTTGGATCGCCTGTGCTGGGTGACAAGTAACAGGAACGAGGCCTATAGACAGCGGTGGCACCTAGCCAGTCACCGAGCAGCCGCTCAGCCTCCCAGCTTTGTCTTTCTCATAGGCAGCAACCCCAGTAAAGAAGTGGCTTTACTCTGCCACTTCAATAAAGCTAAAAGGGCTATAAGCTTCTCTGTGTAGATATGCGGAGAAAACAGGTGATTTGGAATGCAGCTCTGAAGAAAACCCAGCACCGGCCCAGATGTTCCCATTCGCTTGAATTCAGAAATGTGAACAGGTCCTTGTGGTAAAGGTCTCAGGGGCTACTGAGGTAGAATCAACAAGCTGTCTCAGGAGCTCGAAAGGGGTGGTTGTAGCATAAATATAACAAATTACTACTCAACAAAGCAGGTAATAAAGAAATGAAACATGCTACTCCTGGAGGCAAAAGCGGCTTAGAATAGAAACAGGCCAAAAATTGCTCTAGATAAATTCAGTACTTATAAATCTACAACAGAGGGCTTCCTTTGTCGTAGGAAAGCTAGGTATGCTCGACACTGGACAGAGAGTAACTGTGCTTGCCCACCAAGCATGCTTGTCCCATTCTCAGCTGTTATCGCTGTACTATCACTATCTTTCATTTATTAAGTGCTAAGCTATTACTAAAAACTTTATATGCACTATCTCTTTTAATTCTCCCAGGTACCCTATATTAAGCATTATTATCCCCATTTCAGAAAAGAGGAAACTTTGAGTATTATACAAACCCCCTGAGTTGACTAGTTCAGCTCATGCAATCCCTCCCTTATGTGGCCATACCTATAGCCCATGATCCCTCCTGCCAACTGATACAGGGCAAGCCCCTGACCCAACCCAAGTTGGGCCAGTGGCATTCTCTCTCCCAGAAATGTGATGTAAGGGTACAGGTGTGGTGTGTGCCCATTAATGGCAGAAATGCAGATAAAGAACACATCCTTGGAGAAATTGGAACCCTCATACATTGCTGATACGTGCAAAATGGTGCAGCAGCTGTGGAAAATAATTTGGCAGCTTTTCAAACAGCTAAATATAGAATCCCATAAGATCCAGCAATTCTACTCCTAGGTATATACCCATAAGAATTGAGAACAGGGACAGATACTTACCAATGCTCATGATTTACAATAGTCAAAAGGTAGAATCAACCCAAATGTCCAGCAATGGATGAATGGATAAATAAAATGTGGTATATCCATACAATGGACTATTATATTACTCAATCATAAAAAGGAATAAAGTCCTGATACAGCTCAAACCATAAATGAACCTTGAAAACATTATGCTAAGTGAAATAAGCTGGACACAAAATAACAAATATTGTTTGATTACACTTACATGAAATACCTAGAAGAAGCAGACTCATTGAGACAGAAAGTGTATTAGGGATTAGCAGGGGCTGAGTCAGGATTTTTGGATGGGGTATTCAGATAGTGCTCAAATCAAGAATAAACCTGCTTTTACTTATGCACAAAATTAGCCTCTGTAGTCTGAAATCTGATATTACAAGTATTTATAGAAGAGATGTCCTATCTTTCACTGTTTAATTAGTCAAAGAAAGTCTCACAATTCATGACAAAAAAAATCCCTTCACTCTGGATCCCCTTGATGTCCAATCTCCTCTCTGCCATATCATTTTAGGTAAGCCTGACTTACCAGGTCAGACAGTTCAGTGGCCTTGTTGATCTCAAAAATCTCTCTTAAGCTGAATATGATAAATTCTACCCATGAACATAACACACACAAGGAAACACCTTTCTGTGTGGATCCAGGAAGAAGTGATAACCATTATACCTAACTTGTGACTGCATCTTCTCCCGTCCACATGGTAGACACTGTGACCGAGCACAAAGACACCTTTCCAAATGTGCTCATCCTTGACGCCCCTCACTATGGGGGAGGGGGTTCTTTGCAACTACAGGTGAACACCTCACCCCATTTTGGCCTTTGAGATGTAAGGGAGAGACAGTTTGTCTAGGGTGAGGGAGAGTTTCTGTAAAGTAATTTGACTTTCTGATAGAAAGGAAGTTGGCCTCTTCCTCACGTCACAAAGGTGCGTGACCCAGAGGGCTGCAGTAGTCATCCCGCTGGTGACGGGCTTACGGACGAAGGCCATCATGCTGAAGATGAAGACACAACTGTGAAAGACCTGGGTCCCAGAATCAATACCACCGACCTCTACACTTCTTCCTCTTCCTTTCACACATTTTACTGAGGCATAATAAACATACAGAAAAGAGAACATCCGTAAATGAACAGCTCAACACCTCATAAACTGCACACACTGTAGAGGCAGAACCCAGACCAAGGGTATGACCAGCACCTGTGTTCCCCCACCCCATGTCCTCCTTCAGTCTTTTACCTCCACAAGGATAACCCCTTTCTGCTTCTACTACCATTGATTAATTTGGCCTGACTTTGTACTTTATATAAATAGAATTATACACTGTGCATTATTTTGTGTCTGGTGTCATCCACTCAGTATTATGTTTGTGAGATTCTTCCATATTGTTTTATGTAGTTATGGTTCATTTGTTTTCATTATTGTATAGTAGCCATGTGTGTACTTACCATAATTTATCCATCCTACTGTTGACGAGCATTTGTGTACTATGTCCAGTTTTTGATTACCAATGAACATTCTTAAATGGTCTGATGATAAGCACATGTACACATTTCTGTTGGGTATTTACCCAGGAGTAGAATTGCTGGGTGATAGGATATGCAGTGTCAAACATTTTCCCAAAGTGATTCTATCAGACAGCTTTTTGTGTGAAAAAAACCCACATTTGGCTAAGCCACTGTAAACTGGGTTTTCAATAACTTGCAACTGAATACATTATTAACTAGTATAGCTTTCTTAGTGTTTTAAAATAATTTTTCAATTAGTTCAAACATATGTAGTCGGGAAACTCCGTCTGTATAGTTCTGTAGAACTGACTACCCACAGGTCCAGGAAAATGGCATGTGGCCCAACCATGGCCAGTCGGCATATTGCTGACTGTACCGATCAGTTCAATGATGGTTACGCAATCCAAGCCGAGCCATGAAACTCAATCCTATGACTTTCACTGGAATTATAGAGAAAGATAAGCTCTTGCAGATAGTTCCAACTATTGATATAAGGATGATAGATGCTTAACCAAAAGTGTTTTTTTTTTTCATACAAAAAGATGTCTGGTATAATCACCTTGGGAAATGTTTGTTTTTGCAGATCCTATCACCCAGCAATTCCACTCCTCGGTATATAACATGAAAATCTGCATTCCTAGCTTGACTTCAAAGGTCAGAGGTACTCACAAGATAGAACACATTCCTGTATGGAAATGATTGGCTGGATTTGAAAATAGTAATTGTCAACATTTACATAGTTCTGATGTGCCAGAAACCATTCTTTCCATGTATTAACTTTATGCATAGTGCTTTACATATATTCACTCATTTAGTACTCAATGTAGTGCAACAACACTGCAAGACAAATACTGGTGATATGCCTGTTTTACAAATAGAAACTAAGGCACAGAGAAGTCAAGTATTTAGACCATGATCACACAGCTAAGATATGGTGGAACCAGGGTTTGAACTCAGACTGTCTGGTTCTAGAATCTGTGCTCTTAACCACTACACACCACCTTTAGAAGAGCCATGCATGCTCCAGTTCATCACAGTGCTCCCCATCACCCTCTGCTGTCTGAGGTCCAGTTCTATTTTCATTTATGTCAACTTGCTGGGCTTCTCTAGACATTCAAATTTGCAATCTTAAGATTACATATTTTGTGAGAGAAAGAAAGTCTCACCTATAAATTCAGGATGTTCCCTACAACCTCCCATGTTACTTACCATACATACTACCAAATTACTAATCCCTGGAATGCAAAGCAAAATTATTCCATACATTTATCCATGTATAATAATTTTTCAATTCTTACCATCACTTATTACTGTAAATTACCCACTATCTTCCGATTTCCTGTGGATGCTTTAAAAACGATTTCTTTTTGGCCAAAGGTTTAGCAAATAATTGTTACTGTTTGTGAAGGTCAGCATTGTCTGGCAGGCTAAAGCCTCCTTCAGTCAGGAAACTCAAAGATGCTGATAGGATGGGGCCCAGGGAAGCATTGACAGCATGGGAGCAGGCAGCCAATGGTGTAGAATGATAGGATACGATTTGGAGGAAGCGAAGTAATCAGAAAATTATCTGGACAGAGGCAAGTCAACTAGAAAACTCTTGAAAGCAGGCAGCAAATGCTGAGGGGAATATTTTCACTGAGTTTGAAAGCTCTGGAGAAGAGGAAGAAGGGCAGGGGATGGAGAGCACACCGTTAAGTTGATAAGTAACTGACAAATTTATCTTCCAATTGGAACTGGAGGTAGGAGAAGTAGTCCCTGAAAAGCAAAGGAAAGGATCTTTTTAAGTTTCCAGGCATGTGGAGAAAAAGAAAAGGAGGCGAAAGGACATGTGGTGCTTTTGCCCTTCCTCTGGTCACAGTACCTCTCCGTCTGTGTACTTCTGTATAACTGACTACCCACAGGTCCAGGAAAATGGCATGTGGCCCAACCATGGCCAGTTGGCATATTGCTGACTGCACCGATCAGTTCAATGAGTTATGCGATCCAAGCCGAGCCATGAAACTCAATCCTATGACTTTCACTGGAGTTATAGAGAAAGATAAGCTCTTGCAGTTACTTCCAACTATTGATATAAGGATGATAGATGCTTGAAGCTGCTGGGATCTCCCATATGGGGAACATCTTGAAAATGATGTTAATACAGATGAGGGAGAAGCAAAAAAACTGAGGTCTAATGATCTGCCATGGTTCAAGCCCCTAGGCCCAGCCATGCCTGACGTTCTGTACTTTTCCATCTCGAGGGCCTATACATTCCTTTTTCTGTTAAAGTCAATTTGAGTTAGATTTCTAACTCAATTTCTATTATCTTGTAACAACAATAACATCTTGGTTTATTTCTTTACACTCAAAGTATAATTCACAACAAATAGACTGAAGCATGATAGATTATCAACCCTTAATTATTAAGAAAGAGAGAAAGAGACTTGACTAGTACAGAATAAAAGGAGACAGGATGTGTCTAAGTATATATACCCTAGAACTGGCAAAAGCAGGTGGAACTGGGAGAGAACACTGGAAGCTGCTGCTGGCACCTTCCTGGTGTGTGGAAGCAGGCCAGGCTGAATGAGCTCTGGTGTTCACTCCCCATCCAGTCTGATCGTTCCGGTCGGTCCCTACACTCTGTATTGTGTGGAAGATACGGCTGAGAAAGAGCACCCAAGGGAGTAAAGGCAAATAGCTCTGCACATAAGACTTCATGCTTTAGATGCAAGAGCTCAGCTTCTCTGGGGATGTTCATAGATGTTTCTGTTGGTGTCATGCCAGCCATCTCCTGGATTGGGTGCTCTGGCTCATTTAATCAATGACATTTTTGGGGATTTCTTTCACTTTTGATTGCTCTCAAGGCCTTTCCCATTATTTCCTTCTCCCCATCTTCCCCTTCCTTTGGTTCAATTTCCATTTTTATTTTTTTTCAGTCCCCTCTTCCTCAAGTGAGTTCAAAAGAGAAATTTGAGGTTGTCATCATTAATGGTATTTAATTGTGTTTTGATTAATATCTATGGATTAAGCTCATATCCTTCACTTAGAATTTCTACAAGAGCAATGAAGGGGTGTATAAACCTAACACAGACTCCCAAACTAAAATACAAATCACCTGTCAACACCATGCTAATGTTCAGCTCCCAGATTGTAAAGACAGGTTTCTCAAGTGTCACAGAGACCTTTGATTCCATCCCCAGAGAGGGTTTTAAGTGAGCTCTGACATCCACAACTGAATCTTTTAATTAAAAACTATGTATATATGTACATTATATATATATAACTTCTTTACAAGGTTGAGAACATGGGGTACCACTGTTTTCTCATTTTAATCTGAACATTTCAAAAGAACACCTTGCCTAGCAGGTTTTACCTTTACCTGACTCAGATAAGCCTCACTAATTCCAATTCCAGATGACACTCTGTATCTGAACTGCAAGCAATACTGGGATCTCCTTCCACTGTAATAAAATATGTACAGGAGCCCCTGGATTGCTAGTTACATGTCAGAGTAACTATCAACATGTCAGAAGTTTCTGAAGCAATTACTTTTCCAACATACCTACTTATATATGTTTTTAGTCTCTCTTTCTAATTGGCTTCCTCAAAAATCACAGCTAAGCTTTAGTCAGCAATCTTTTTCCATGTTCCTTCCCTCCCACCTCCTCCGCATCCATCCCTCCTTCTCTCAATCTCTTTCCCCATCCCCCGCCTTTGCTTTCAACGTGTATGGAAGGCCTATTGCATGCCCGATTGTCAACTCTGAAATGACACTACAAATTCCCTTACAGTTAACTTACAGCCACTGTTGTTCCCTGTTATTTGACTTAATCCACTGAGGGAATAGTTTTTAATTTCATCGCTGGAAATTTCTTTAGCTTCTGATTTCCCCAGGGGATTGTGTTAAGAAAAAAAAATGAGTCTTTTTTTTCCTCTTAAGATCTTAGTGAGTTGAGGACTGATACACATCACTGAAGATTGCTATTAACATTAAGTTAGTTAATTATGGCGAACACATAGTCGACATGCTGTGATGATGGAGGAGAAAAAGAATAGCCCATCAATCAGAGAAGCCTCTAAAAGATTTTGCCATAATCTAGGGATATTGAAATTGATGGGTCTCAGCCCATCAACCAACCAAATATAGCATCTAGCTCTCACTGGGATGGGATCTAAAGTTTTAAAGAATCTAAAATCCAAAGGGGCTGGGATTGGTTGCACTGTGTCACGCTTGAACAAAGAACTGTTTCCATTCTTTTAAACTGAAACAAAGCTGACGTGCAAATTGCATTGGTTTTAGGTGGACAGCATAGTGATTCGACAATCATATACATCCTAAAAACGTTCACCACCGTAGGTGTAGTTACCACCTGTCATCAGACAAAGATACTACAACATTATTGACTATATTCCCTATGCTGTATGTATCCCTGTGACTAATTTATTTTATAATTGGAAATTTGTACCTCTTTATCCCCTTTGCCTATGTCACTCATCCCCCCACGGCAGCCACACCCCCTCGTCCCTACGGCAGAACAAGCTCCCCCAGACTCCTGACACCACTTACTCTTCGCGCCGCGTGTCCTTTCTGACTGTTCCACTGAGGACACCTTTGACTTTCTCCCTGAAACTTGAGCCTCGGCCTCCACCACCAGACCACAGAACGAGCCTATTCATTTTCCTGTGATCTGGGGCGCCAAAGAGGTTCAGAGTGCTGGGAAGCTTGCCGAAACTCTGGGCTCCGAGCCCACTCACTCTCCTCTGGGTGGAAAGCGCCCCCCTAACCAGGTGACGGGAATCTAGTGGCTGAGCCTCTTCCACAGCTGCTGCAAATTGTTAACCCCGAGGATCAGTGAGCAGTTGGAAGACACTTCAGAGGAAGCCTGTGGACCTTCCCGTGAGGACTTCTCTCTTCCCGGTTTCTTCATCTTTCCCTCTCCTTCCTCCTGGTACTTTTTCACTTCATTTCATGCCCCAGTGAACTTATTCAGAGCTTCTTCCTTCATTGCACAGAGTCCCGGGCTGAATTCAGGGCTGCTGCGAAGAGAGACTGCTGACCCTACCACGCCCCAGGTCATTGCCATGGAAGCCCCGTAATGGTCATTTTCTGGTCAGAAAAGGTATTTGAGTCTCTTACCAACCAGCCTGAGCATCCCCTCCATCCTGAGTAGCGCATTTGTCTTCAACACATTCACTTTCTCTCCTTAATAAGAGCGCCAGCTGCCTGGAGGGTTAATTTTTCCAACCTGACCTCCTGCAGTGATGGCTCCCTTTTAAAGTTACTGCACATCATTTTCTCTGAATAATAAGGAATATTAAGGAAGAACACAGAGGGGCTTTAGACCTAACAGGGTGACAGTATTGCAGCCACAGAGACAGAGGGTGTTAAAATGTTCTGCAATCATGCACCCAGGACATTTCTCCGTGTTCGCACCTCTGTGAAGCCCAGAGCTGTGCCTAACAGGCTTTCAGGGCCCCACTTAGCACATATTTACACTCTCACACCTCCTGGAAGGATATCTGATCTTGTTTCAAAACAAAGTCAGCCAGATTGTCCCACCTTATCAGCCTGAACCTATTAAATCTTATTTCCCAGCTGCTAGAGATTCAGGTACTGGTTATTTATGTAGGAATTCGGCAAATGTCAGACAAACCAGTGATGCTTGTCTGGAGTCCTGTTTGCAAAAGATGGCAGTGAAAGATTTATGTATTTCCCAGCCTCCTCTCCTTAGACTCCCCTGTTTGAGCCTTTAGACAAGGCCATGCCATGTCCGGGCAGGAGAGAAATGGTCAGACTGTTTTTTGGAATGCTGACTGCTTCAGGAAGCAGAGCATTATTTATGTCAATTGTATACACCCATTTGCTCCACAAACTTGGGGTGCAAATTGGTCCACAATTCTTTTGCTTTCCCCATTATTGTTTGCCCTACAGCACACCTTTCCCATGCACCTGTTGGCAGTAAAGCCCAGGATTTCACTCTTGAGGTCCACCCTGATACTTCTAATTATCAGTGGACCCTAAAGCCTTAACGCTTTGGGAGAGGGTTGGGAATGGCGGTGACAGCCCTTCCAGAAAGCCAGATTACCAGCACACACACCAATCCTGGAGGTCCTCCCTGCCAGTCTCTTCCCCTGTCTTGCTTCTCTGGCAAGCTCTCTGCCCACTCTCAGAGATGGGCCTTTACACTACGTGTGGTCTACGAGCAGAGCAGCCTTGCCATCCTGCCTAAGGCCACAAGGGGCCCCTCTCTTCAACTTATAGGTGGTCTGCTCAAGTGACACTCCCTTGATAAGACAGGAGCAGTCTCTCCAGGGCAGGCTGGCGTGTTGAGCACTGCTGTCAAAGGGCACGGTATCATTTCTGCCTTTTAGGTACACTAACTCCAGCTCATCACTGACACAGGCCATTTCTTAGTTTTTGAGTCCATTGTAGGACTGAAAAGCTCTCTAAACTAACCGCCATGTCCAAAACCCACAGGAATATGACAAAAAAATACAATGTGCACATTTTGTTTAAGACCCCAGATCATCACTCTGCTGAGCTCCACTTGCCAGATCTGGAGAAGCCCAGTTTCCTGGAAGGCTCCACAGGGCTTCCTGCCATGGGCAGCCAGGATAGGAAAAATTTGCCCTTGAGACCAGCCAGCCATCAACAGCAATCCTGCTGGCCTGGAGGTTCCATTTCTGCCCCATATTCCGGACAAATGAGATGCAAGGAGAGGCAGACATCCACACCACTGCTTGCGTCTCCAGAGAGGTCAGCTCCCTGAGTTTCAGCCATTTTCACTAAGCAGGCTTCAGAGGGATTGGATAGGCTGAGTGAGGAGAAATTTTGGTCCGTGGACTCAGCTCTAAACTGGCATGTTTCTCTGATGGGTAAACAACTCATGCTATGTGCATGCCACCAGCCCAGATTTCCTCTTTTTTTGTGGTGTGCCTTCTCTCTGGGATCATTTCAAATGTCCTGTTCTGCACTCTGGCCTTAAGCTGGAGGACTAGTTCACCACACACACCTCTGTCTTTCATACTCAGAGGGAAGGGGATAGAGTCCAGTCTATTTTCCCCAAGTGTCTCTACTGTCTCTTATTTCTGATTGCAAATAGATGAAGGAGGGAAGTGAGGATTACCTGTCTCTCCAGCAATAGCCAAAAGCCACACCTATTCCACCCCTAGCACAGGTCAGCTCCAAAGCTTGTCAAGCCTAAAACAGCCTTTTACACCAACACATGATGACAATGTTACATTTCATTCACATTGTCCATTGCACGAGTTTCTATTTCTGCTGTAACAAATTAACAGACTTGGTGACTTAGAACAATATTGATTTATTGTCTTACAGTTCTGGAGGTCAGGAGTCCAAAATCAGTCTCACTGGGCTAAAGTCAAGGTGCCGGCAGGGATGGTTGCTTCTAGAGGCTCTGGGAGGAGAAGTTTCCTTGTCTTTTCCAGCTTCTAGGGGCCACCTGCACTCGTTAGCTCATGGCCACTTCCACAAATCACTCCAACCTTTTGCTTCTGTCTTTATGTTTCTTTTCTCACTCACCTCCTCTCTTCAGAGTTCATATAAAAGTCCCTTCTGGTTCCATCAGGCCCATCAGGTTAATACACGATAACTGCTGCATCCCAAGATCCTAAATTTAATTATGTATACAAAAGCCCTTTTGTCAAATAAGATAATATATTTCACAGGTTTCAGGAATTAGGACATGGATACCTTCGGGGAGGGGAGGATCCATTTTCACATTATGTGGCCTGCTACACTCATGTTTTTTAAAGAACACTTTTAGATAAATTGTCTCATGTAATGCTTAAGACAACCTTCAGTGGCAAGTTAATATCATTGCTATTTGACAAAAAAAGATGATACAGACTAAGGCTGTACTATCTAATACAGTAGCCACTAGTCACATGTAGCTACTGAGTATTTGAAATGTGTCCAGTCTGAATTGAAATACATTGTCAAGTGTAAAATTCACCCTGGATTTTGATAACTTACTACAAAAAGAATATAAAGCATCTCATTAATAATTTTTTAAATATTGGTTGCATGTTGAAATGATAATATTTTGAGTATATTAGGACAAATAAAAGAAAAATATCTAAGTATTTAAATTAATTTTACCTGTTTCTTTTACCTTTTTAAAACATGACTACTGGACAACTTAAAATTACACATGTGGCCAGTATTATATTTCTATCAAGCCTCACTGGGCTAAAGTCATATATTTAGTAAGTGACCAAGCTGTCTTCTAACACCTCTCCCATGTCCTATGTCCCATGAAATAGTGGGAAAATGTGGGTTTTGGGAGTCTAAGAAACCTAGATTCAAATTCTGACTCTCCCATTTATAGAGTGTATATTAATGTTGCTGAACTTCAATTTTCAAATCTGAATAAAAGGATAGGTCCTACATCACAGGATTTCTGTAAATAGCACATGGCTAGCCTATGCAAAGGATCAGCATAGAAGCTAGAATGTAGCTGGTGACACACAAACGGTAGTTTCTATTCCCATCATGCTTTTTCTCTGTTGAACAGCCACCATAAGCAAATAGGCAAATAACAATAATCTCAAAAGATGATCAATCATAGGAAAATGGCACATTTATATAAAACTTCTCTTATCCATATTTAACTAGGAAAATCCACAGTTTTTACAACTTTTTACCCTTGTGACTCCAGGCACCTTTGGGATGGTAGCTGTCTGCAATATCTGGACCTCTATGAGCAGATTCGTTTCCTCCACAGATGCACAAATAACAGGGTGTGTAGATACCAAGAAAGAAGACAGACTCTCCTGGGACTAATTAGGCTAATAAGAAAAACCCAAAGGATGGCTCTTATCTTAATTTGTCAGAAGATTGCCTTAAGTGAAGGATGGTAAACTCGTAGTCTTTTGCCCAGTGGATTCTGCATTTGTAACATAAGCATAGAACTATCACACAATACTCTACTCAGAAGCATAGCAAAGATTTCTTAAATTCCCAGTGACAGGGGGAAAGACAATTCATTTGCTGCTGTGTGTAGTGAAGTGTGTTTAGTTGGAAATTAATAAGTGGCATATAAAAAAAAGAATGCCTTGGTGAAATAAGTTTGGAAAACCTTAGGATGAAGGAAATATGCTACCCTGCCTATGGTAATATACATCATGACTCATCAGGAAACAGGATATAGTGTGCAGATTTCCAAAATTAATCTTATTAGAGAAAATACTTTTTCTTTTGGCTGAACATGAAGCTGCTATGGAACAGTTACAGAATCCATATTCTGGGAAATACAATTCAGGGAGTGTTGATCTATTAAATGGAATCTTTGTTCTCTCTCTTACACACACACACACATACTATCAGTTCACAGGTCATGACTTCTTTTCCCAGGCTTATTGACATATAACATATGTAAGTTTAACAACTTTAAAGTACATAATTAAGTATGGCTAATTATAGTTACCATGCTGTACATTAGATCCTTAGAACTTAATCATCTTATAGATGGAAGTTTGTACTCTTTGACCTACATTTCCCTATTTCCTTTACTCCTTAATCCCTGATAACTGCCATTCTTCTTTATTTCTTTAAGTTTGCCTTTTTGTAGATTCTACATATAAGTAAAAACATACAATATTTGTCTTTCTCTGACTTATTTCTCATAGCATAATGCCCTCAAGGTCCACGCATATTGTCACAAAGGCAGAACTTCCTTCTTTATGGCTGAATAACAGTCCATTGTGTGTATGTATGTATGTATATACATACATACATACACATAACATTTTCTTTATCTATTCATCCATTGATGGAAACAGGTTGTTTCATGTCTTGGTTATTGTAAATAATGCTTCAATGAACATGCACATATTTCTTTGAAATAGTGATTTCATTTACTGCCCAGAAGTTGGATTGCTGAATCATACTGTGGCTCTATTTATAATTTTTTGAGGAACGTCCCTACTGTTTTCCTTGGTGGCTTTACCAATTTACTTTCCTTCCTAAAGGGCATTCCTACCTACATTCTTAACCAACAGTAGTTATCTCTTACGTCTTTGATGCTAGCCATTCTAACAGGTGTGAGGTGGTACCTCATGGTGGTTTTGATTTGCATTTCCTTAATGATTAATGATGCTGAGTGTCTTTTCATGTACTTGTTGGCTATTATGCATGTCTTCTTTAGAAAAATGTTCAAAGTCCTTTGCCCATTTTAAAATCAGATATTTTTCGTTTTATGTGTTTTGCTTTCAAGTTGTATGAGTTCCTTATGTATTTTGTGTATTAACCCCTTATCAGAAAGATGGTTTGCAAATATTTTATCCCATTCCATAGGTTAGCTTTTATTTTGCTGGTTGTTTCTTTTGCTATGCAGAAGCATTTTAGTTTGATGTAATCTTGCTTGTTTATTTTTGCTTTCATTGCTTGTCCTTTTGGCGTCATTTCCGAAAAAATTGTTGCCTGCCAAGATCAATGTCAATGAGCTTTCCTCCTATATTTTTTTCTAAAAATTTTATAGTTTCAGGTCATATATTTAAATCCTGAATCCATTTCAAGTTAACTTTTGTTAGTGCTATAAGATAATGGTCCAATTTCATTCTTCTACATGTGGTTATCCAATTTTCCCAGCATAATTTATCTAAGAAATTATCCTTTCCTCCACGGAGTCTTCTTGGCTCCTTTGCCAAATATTAGATGAATATATATGAATAGGTTTATTTCTGGGCTCTTGATTCCATTCCATTGATCTGTGTGTCTATTTTTTACTAATGTCATCCTTTTTTTTTTACTACTATAGATTTGTAACAAAGTTTGAAATCAGGAATTGTAATACTTCCAGCTTTGGTCTTTCTCAAGTTTGTTCAGGTTATTGGGGGTTCTTTGTGGTCCCATATGAATTTTAGGATTGTTTTTTCTATTTCTGTAAAAAATGCCATTGGAATTTTGATAGGGGTTGCAATGAATCTATAGATTAGTTCTTCTATTCCGTGAACATGGGGTATCTTCCCATTTATTTATGTCTTCTTCAGTTTCTTTCATCAATGTTTCATAGTTTTCAGTGTAGAGATTTTTTGCCTCCTTTATTAAACTTATTCCTTAGCATTTTTTCAGTTTCAATGCTATTGTAATTGGATTTTCTTTACTCTTTTAAAAGATATCTC
Organism: Manis javanica; assembly: GCF_040802235.1. Classification (NCBI taxonomy): domain Eukaryota; kingdom Metazoa; phylum Chordata; class Mammalia; order Pholidota; family Manidae; genus Manis; species Manis javanica. Next base: position 18,763,036 of record NC_133161.1, on the reverse strand, counting down.
TTTGTTAGTACATAGAAATTCCACTGATTTTTATATGTTGATTTCGTGTCCTGCAACTTTACTGAATTGACTTGTTCTAACAGCTTTTTGGTGGAATCTTTAAGGTTTTCTATGTAGAAGACTATCATCTGCAGAGAAAATTTTATTTCTTCCTTTCCAATTTGAATGCCTTTTACTTCTTTTTCTTGACTAATTGCTCTGGCTAGGACATCCAGTACTATGTTGAACAGAAAGGTGAGAGTGGGCACTATTGTCTTGTTCCTAATCTTAAAGTTTTTAAGATTTTTAACCTCTCACTGTTGAGTATGATGTTAGCTGTGGGTTTGTCATAATGGCCTTTATTATGTTGAGATACATTCCTTCAATATCCAATTTCTAGTGAATTTTTTTTCACAAAAGCATTTTGCATTTTGTCAAATGCTTTTTCTGCATCCACTGAGGCGCTCATATGATTTTTATCTTTCATTCCATTAACGCAGTGTATCACATTTGTTGATTTGTGGCTGTCGAACCATCCTTTTTTTGTTGGTATGTCTAGGTAACAGTTTTTCAATTTTGTTTATCTTTTAAAAAACCAGCTCTTAATTTCCTTGACCTCTTCTTTGGGCTTAGTTTGTTCTTCTTTTTCCAGCCCTTTGAGGTATAAAATTAGGTGGTTTATTGGAGATCTTTCTTTTTTCTTTTTTCCTAATTTCTTAATCTTTCTTCTTTCTAGAGGCTTATCATAATAAGCTTTCCTTTTAGAAATGCTTTTGCTGTATTCTGTGAATTTTCATATGTTGTGCTCCCATTTTCATTTGTTTGAAGATTTTTAAAAATTTCCTTTTAGGTCTCTTCTTTGGTCCACTATTGTTTAGGAGCATGTTGTTTAATTTCCACATATTTGTGAACTTTCCAGTTTTCTTGTCATTGATTTCTAGTTTCAAACCATTGTGGTTGGAAAAGACACTTGTTATGATTTCATTCTTCTTACTTTTGCTAAGGTTTATTTTGTGACTTAACACATGATCTATCTCGGAGAATGTTCCGTGTGCTTGAGAAGAATGTGTATCCTGCTTCTCTGGGATGGAATGTTCTGTGCATATCTGTTAGGTCCATTTGATCTAAAGTGTAGTTCAAGTCCAGTGTTTCCTTACTGTTTTTCTGTCTGGATGATCTATCCATTGTTGAAAATGGGGTATTGAAGTCCCCTGCTTATTGTATTATTGTCTTTTTTCTCCCTTCTGATCTGAAGTATTTGTTTAGAGTATTTAGGTAATCTGAAGTTGGGTGCATATGTATTTATAATTGTTATATCCTCTCAATGATTTGACCCCTTTATCATTATATAATGACTTTTGTCTCTTGTAACTGATTTTGACTTAAAATCTATTTTAAGGCCTAGATATTTTGTTGTTACCATTTACTTGGACCTCAGGTCCAGATGGTTCTATTGATTATACTCCTCTGCTCATTGCATACAGTAAGCATTGGTTGGCTTTGTATTTCAAATCCTGAAACTCAAACAAGTGTCTTTTATTACTATTCTTCTTCTTAGAACCTCCACTCTGCCTATTTATCGATTATAAGAAAATCAAATTTCCAGAGGGGAAAGAGCCAAGGAATTATTTGTTTTCAAAGGCTAAATCATAGGACATGGTACTTGAATGGACTTTAAATCCAAAGGAAACCATTTTTTTGTGTGTGTGTAGTATGGAAAACTGCAAGGCAAATTTCTTCTTGCTTAATAACCATGCTGACATTATGAATCTTCTGCTTCTCATTGCTTATACCTTGTCCCCTTTTGTCCTTACTGAAATGAATAATGTAAATCTGATCCTACTCTGACTTCAATAGTACCCTTAAGTGAATCCTGAGGAGTGGAAACGAAAGAACCTGCATCCTCTTAGTATGATTCCAGTCTAAACAACTTTGCTATTTAATTTAGTCATCAGGAGATGTTTTAGTTATCCAAAGCTGTTTCCTGAAAAAAATTTGGCCCTGTTGGCATATGTACCTGAAGCCTGCCCAGGGTACAAATGGAAAGACCTTCCACATAGTCAAGAATATAAATTAAGCTCCTTGCTTTTCCTTATAAAACCTCAGCTTTGCCATCAGCACTCCAGATAACCCTAGCACACGAATCTTCTATCAACAATGTGGAAGATCCATGCCATTCATTTTCTGTTACTTACCCATCTGAGACAACTGATAATCAAAAATAATTTTCTAAGAAGCATAGCTAAAGATGTGCTCCTCTAGCCTAATGTCTCTTCTAGTCTTTTTATCCTCCCACCAGGTCAAAAATGAACAAATAACATTCCTATAATAGACATTTTTAAGCTACCTCTGAGAAAAACCTTAACAAACCCATGACTTAACCATCCTCCGTCTGGCACTTATCAAGGATATATTTGAGAACTTTCCATAAAAAATGTTCCTATATCTTAAGTAAAATTGAAACTATGTAAATCTACCATATTAGTTGAATATCTGCATGACAGATAAATTCATTTTAGAATTTAATTGAAGGAAAAAAGTTTTAAAGCCACTGTATTTAATTTAACAGGTAATGAAGACCACCTCAGTCATATTTTCTATCATGGCTTAGAGGGAGCTCGGAACTGTTGGGGGATCTATTGTAGTAGTTTTGCTCAGCCTAAGTTTTTATGACACAACTATAACCATCTATTGCTTGGCTCGTCTTCTTTTGCTATATTTTAGTGGTTTTCTAGTATTTTACTCTTTATTGTTAAGTCACTTCAAATCTTTTGGGCGATAGATAAAATGGAAGCAATAAGTAAAGGAACTGTACATAATTGTTATATCACCATTCTAGAAACGTAATAGAGTTAGAGGTAGAAAGACAGTGAACCACCATAGAAAAGGAGAAGGTACAGGTAGAGACAAACAGAATAAAGGTAACTTTCTGCCTGGGAGAAAGAGGAAGAACTACAGAGCCACCAATTTTCTACCATAGATTAGAATTTACACTTACTCTGGGTCCTGAGCTGATAGATTTCCTCCTGCTGCTTTGGACAGACTGCTAGTCACCTTTTAACAAAGAAAAAGATATCATCTTGGTGACTGCTTTTAATTTAAGAAGAATAAAAAATTGAGACCATCTCCATGCATGATTTTTTTTTTTAATGGTGTATGTTGGTGGCTTGCTTGCTTGTTTGAAATTGTGGGGGAGGATTTTTTTCTTTTCTCTTTTCCTCATTTAGCTCCATGGCCTGTTTCCAGGCTTGTCATTTTCTAAGCACTCCTGAGACCACAAGCACAAATGTGTTCAGCAGAGGCCCCAACAGCAGCCCCTCAGTTCCCTGCACTGCCTTCTGTGCCAAACCTGTCTCTCTCACCTGTAATTCCCAGGTCAGAGCGAATTGGCTGGGTGGTTAAGTGTCTCTGATGTCCCTTCCGCCACTTCAGCTGTGGGGCTGGATTGTTGCCAGTCAGCAAACAGGATGTCAGGCTCAGCTGCTTTAGCCGAAGAGATTGATCCTTTTTAAATAAAATCTGTTAGGGTGAATAACATATGACTCTCGGGTGCTCTGATAAGGAAGGGTCATCCTAGGAGAGAAATATCAGGCCAGTATCAGAGTAGCTCCTGTCCTCACTGATTACAGACAGGGATCTCCAAGGTAAATTTAGGAGAAAGGACTGCAGTAAGATCAAAAAATTTTTTTGCCTAACAAGTCAACTGATTTTGTAGTATAATTGTAGTCATAATCGTATAGAACTGAAAAGATAACCCACAGTAATCAATTCAGGTTATATTAAGTGACAGTCTGTGAACTGCCTTTAAATTGCCTTTAAATTGAATGTAGAATTCGGTGGGTATGTGCAGTGTTCATTTTTGTGAAAAAAAAAAAAAAAAAAGGAGTCATATTTTCATCAAATTGCCAGAGAGGTCAACAATCAAAAAAAAGGTCCACAATCTCTCACTGTTCTCATCCAATGCCCTCATTTGATGGAGTGCATCCAATCATAACTAAGACAAGTTACTGTGCTAAAGCAGAGCTGTCAAGTGAAGGATTAGGAAAGAACAATTGCAGAAAAGGAACTTTTCTAAGATGTTTCTAAGTCCTTTAGCTTGCAAGGCTAAAAACACCATAAGAGGACTCAAAAAAGGGCTGCACCATCTAGAACACTAAATATGCAGTTTTTCTGATCAAAATATCTCAGGCATACTATTTTCTATGATCATTTTATGTGTTTAGGAGTATAATTTCCTGCAGAGGTGCCAAATCACGTACAATAGCAAAACCTGCAAATAGGGGATGCTGACATCAATTAGTAACAAAATGCCTGGGTTCTTGTGAACCTTCCTCTCACCAAGAACACGTGGATGACTCAACACCCTGATGGTCAGTTCCTTGATTCACACAAAGCCAATAAACATGATATCATATCTGAGAAATCTTTGTCTAAGGCCACAAATATTTTCTTCCACTACCAGTTCTATAGTTTCAGGTCTTTACTTAGATCTAAAATCCACTCTGAGTTAATTTTTATATGGTATAAGATACAGATCATATTTTACTTTTCTGCATATAGTTGTCCAATTGCTATAAGATCATTTGTTGAAAAGACTATCTGTACTCCATTGAATTGCTTTTGTATGTCTTTGTTGAAAATCAATTGACTATATATATGTGGATCTCTTTCTTGAATCTCTAATCTGTTCCATTGACCTACTTATCTATCTTTATGCCAATAACACACTGTCTTGATCACTGTATTTTTATAAGCCTTGAAAGCAGGTAGTGTAAATGTAAAATTGAACACATTCTCTCTTTCCACCTAATCTTATTCCTGTGTTTCTTATCTCAAAGAATGGGTCCATTCATTCATGCCAGAAACCAGAGAAATCATCTTGGACTTCTTCCTCTTGTGCATTTCACAGTTACCAGTACTTTTCTCCACTCATATTCTATCATCTTTTTATTGCATATTCAATCACAATCTCTCTGTTTCTCTGTCTCTCCCAGCTTTAAAGTTCATGAGGAAAGAAATCATGTCTGCCTTGTCACTCTTATATCCTAAGTCCCTTGCGTGGGGCTTAATAAAAGTTAGTTGAATGAACAAATTAATTAGTTAACTTACCACGTACAATTCTGAACATATACAGACAGACCAGGCTTTTCACTGGTTGCCTTTTGTCTAAGCCAATCCAATCCTTTCTCTGCAGTGCAGCTGCAGTGATTTTTATAAGCAAATCGGATAAAGTGCATTTCTTTAGAAACGTCTTCAGTGTCACTTCATTCCCCTCAAGACAATTTCCAGTTTTCTGAAATTGCTTTCCACCATCTTCTTTGACCTGGCCCATACTTAGTGCCCCAGCCCCGACCCACATCATGCCCATCCCTAACATCATGCTGCATGTTCACAGTCCCTTTCTGATCTAAGTGCATGCTGTTTGCTGACTCAGAACCATGTTTTACCCTCCCTCATTCCTCTTTCCTTTTATCAGGCTAATTCCTATTCATCCTTTGTGCTTGAGTGTTTTCCCAGAATCCACAAGGGGTTGCATGCTTTTCATATTTGCTTCTAGAATACCAGGTATTTCCACCTATTGCAATATCCTAATAGTTATCTGTATCCATAGGAGGCTCTGTGGGAGCAGAGAATGTGACTATTTTGTTGATCATGTATCTCCAGCATCTAGCATAGTTCCTGGCACAAGGTGGGTGTTCAATAAATATTTGTTGAATAAATGTTACATACTCTGATCTACACCATTTAAACTATGAGTATGTTTGAAAACAAGATTAACATTGTTCAGAATACATTTGTTCTATATAAATAGATTTAAAGCTTTTTAGAACAGTTCAACTTAGCGCCTTTAAGAAAGATTTCATTTTGATATGTATGGATAACTTTGAAGAAATCACAGTCTAAACCAGGGCGTCTCAAACTTCAGCATATATAGAATCACTTAGAGAATTTGTTAAGAATTCCAGATTCCTGGATCCTATTCAAAGAGTTTCTGAGTCAATATATCTTGGAACAAGGTATATGAAACAAGGAATCTGTAATTTTAATAAGTACTGTATTAATCAAGGTCACCTATTTGCCATAACAAATAACCTCCAACCTCAGATGGTTAACCCAAGAAAAAGCTCACTTCTTTTTTTTTTGAAAAAGCTCATTTCTTGTCCATATCTCACTCCAAATGGATTGGCAGCTTTCCATGCAGAGATTCAGGGCCCGGACTCCTTACATTTCATGATTGTGATATCTTGTAGGGTCTTGGGAGTCTTCTGTGGAAAAACCATCTTCAGCCAAGAAATCAAGGAAGATTGAAAATGTGAGTACATGAAAGTTTGAGAGTTTTTACAGGTTATCCTGGTAGTGGCCACAGTAAGACCAGAGCTGAACTCAATCAAAAGGTCACATAAGTGCAAATTGGGCAAGGGAATATAGTCCCATGGTACATTCAGACAGAACATACTGGCTTTCCATCTCTGGTGCCCTATCCTTCAGATGCACTGATCTACGGACAATAGTTGGATAAAACCCTGCTATGTGACAAAATTCAGTTCATTTCTTATGAATTCTATACATGATTGTTCATAGGATAGTTTATTATCCCAAGACTTGATATTTAAATGTCTTTTTAATTTCTCTTTAATCCTTAAAGTCATGTGATACATCAGATGGTTCGTGTCCATAGCTCTGTAGACTTCCTTAGGGTGAAAAACTGTTTCCAAAGCTTTTATCAACTATTGGTTATTGCTTTAGCTTAAAGAATCATTTCAGTGACTCCCCTTTCTCATGGCTTCTGCTGAAATAGTTCCTTTTAAGTTTCAGGTCTTTTCATCAATTCTTTCCATGGAGCAGAAAAGGAAGGAGATTATAACCAGGTAAGGCATTTCAGTTCTTCAGAAAAAACCTCTTAGTAATTAATTCTATTTCTAGATCTCTCTTCACTTGACTGCCTTTACATCTTTGCATTTTACTTTTCTTTTACAGGAGGGCTCACTCCAAGTTATAACCATTTGATCAATATTTTATTTTGCACATAAATGACTTTCTTTAGGAACTTTTTAACAACTTACAACTTTCATGAACTGCCTTCTTAAGTAAACTGCTTTCAAAGGAAGATTACTTAGAAAAGTCATTTGTAAAGATTATACATTGTAAAAGTCCTAATAAATATTATTGTATACAAACATTTTCACCTGGAGAATTCACATTTGGAGAGTGGCATTTTAACACCAAAAATGTAAACTGTTTAAAGGGGATTATAACATTTTTTTCAGAACTCAAGGACTGCAGGAATTATTTGATTTTAGGGAGTAAAGTATGAGAGACATATTGTTTCAGTTTGAAATATGTGAAATCCATCTTCACCTTCATTTTCTGCCTTGTAGAAAGAGAGCTTTTCATGAAGTCTAGGAGATGATTATTCTAAGATACTGAGGAATCATTGAGGGGAAAAACAGAAACCCACGGTTGAGTTTCTCATCAACTGATTATGCTATCATGGGTTTTCAAGTTCCCCTTCTTCCAATCCTGAGTAAATAGGACTCCGTGACTCCCCCGCTCCCTGCCTCAGTTTCCCCACTTTATGGACCAGAAAGTTCTGCGATAATCTACAAACTTGGAGAATCATAGGTCAGAGGAATTGTACCAAATCCAAAAAACACTTTGAATTCTGTTTCTAAGGTAGTAAAATAAAAGATAGATGAAAATTCTGTTGGCAAGGTGAGGCTCTGTCTCCATTTACAAAAGAAATCATTCTCACTCTCAGACCTTTCTCAAAAGGCCAGGGAGAAGCATGGAGAAGAGGCCCCAGCCTCCTTCCAAACAAGCAAATGTTAGCTCTTCTAAGGCAATGTAAAGTTCAAAGGATAAACAAGTGGAGCACATCTGGGACACAGTGACAAAGGCTCTGTACACATTTCCAGGAATGCCATTCCTTTAATTCCCTTCAGCCCTTAAGAGGACCAGGAGCCTGGCGCACGGAACCTTTCTCTCTCACTACTATTCTGAGAACTGCAGGCACAAATTCTAACAGTGTTTCAGGTTGTATTTCCCAAGCTCACTCCTTAGACCTTGCTGGGACTGGGTGCTGGGGGCTTAGTGCTCCTGTTGAGGCTGTTCAGAGTGGATTCTGGAGAGACTTTAGTTGGGATGGTGGAAATAACCCTGATCTAGGAAGCCCTGCCTGTTTCCAGTCATCAGTCCACCAATGAGATCTTGAGGTCTGGGAGCTTAGTTTCCTTCTGCCTCTGTTTTCTCACTGAAAACCTTGGACGGTGTTCTCTGCACTTTTGCACAAAAGGATGACAAGACGACAAGAGGCTTTTGGTATCTTGTAGGAAGAATTTCCCTATGGCTTATATGCCAGGCCATACTTACTACTATGCTTAGATTAAAGGGGCAAATACTAATGCAATATGTCACATGAACTTCAGGCTTAATTAACTGTTAAAATCACGGTGTTAGCCGACTTCTTGGAGGCTTTAGGGGAGAATCTGTTTCCTTGCCCTTCCCAGCTTCTCAGCTCATGGCCCCTTTCTCCACCTTCAAGGTCAGCTAAGATGGGCCAAGTCCTTCCTATATTGTCATCTCTTTGGTTCTTCTGCCTCCCTCTTCCATTTTTAAAGACCCTTGTGATTAAACTGAGCCCCTGCAGATATCTACTAGCCTTTTTTTAGCATTAAAATTTTTTTAATTGTGGGAAAATACGCATAATATAAAATTTACCATCTTAACTGTTTTTACATGTACAGTTGAACTATGTTAAGTATAATCACATTGCTCTGCTTTTCTTGTGTTAAAGAAGGAAATTTAAGACCCCCTAAAATATAACTTGGAAATTTTAAACACACTTCAAATAATTCTTGGTTTAAAAAGGACATCATCAATGCTGAAATTATGAATTATTGAGAAATGAATGTCCACAATCATGCCACATATCAAAATGTGTGAGTGTCACCAAATAAAATTTATAGCCTTAAATAAATTTATTAGAAAATAAGAAAGTTAAAAATAAATGAACTGTTCATTCATCACAGGAGCCTTTGAAAAAACACAAAAGTAAAGGGGAAGTATTACAAACATGAAAGCAGAATTTCCACTTCTATGTAAATATATCCTAAGAAATAGCTGCACATGTGCAAAACAAAACTGTGTATTAACAAAGAGGCTCATTAAAATTGTAGAAGTTAAAAATTTGGAAAAACCTAAATGTCTATCACTAGGGAATTAAATAAATTGTAGTATTTTCCCTACAATGAAATTCTAATCAGCCACTTAAAAATAATGCAGTAGATATATATATAATATGAAAAAATTCCAGAAATGCATTATTTATTTAAAAAAGCAAGTTTAATATCATTAAAGCATAATTCTATTTAAAACAAATCCAACCTATATAGTGTATTCATGTGCTTATGCATACATATTTCTGTAAATATGAAATTTCTGTAAACTGAAAAGGAATGGGAAGAAATATACCAAACTGTAAATAAATATTGCTGTTAGGAGGAATGTGAGACTGAAAATTGGTGGTTGAAGAGAAATTTGCATTTTATTCTGAATACTTCTCTACGGTTTGAAGTATTTAGTGTAAATACTAAGAATGAATTTATAAATTACATATGTAATTTTTTATAAATATAAATTTCAAATAAAATAAGTAAAATTTAGATTCATAAGAAAACTTTCATTTAAAGATTAAGACATACACATACACATGCACACAGTTATGTGGGTACTTAGTCAAGATTCTGACCAACTGTGAGATGTTGCAGGTTTTTTCATTTAACAAGTATTTGAAAAACAGAATTATTTTAAGTTCATAACCACTGGGCTTCTTTAGTTTAGCATCTTCAGTCTATGTCTTGCATCTGACCCACGTGACCTCTCCACCCATGGCTGTCTAAGACACTCTCCCATCCTGGTCTCTGATTCCACACTTCCCTTGGTTTTCCACCTCCCTCAGTGGCTCTTTTCCTTTTACCTTTGACCTTTTACCTTTGGATTCCCATCCAGACCATATTCTCTTTTCTGGCTATTCTCTCTCCTCACAGAATCACATTATGACCTCATGGCTGTATTATTTGTTATTGCTTTTTTCATTTCTGCTCAGAAAAATAATATGTGCTGGTGGTGAAAATCTTTCAACATTAAAGACCATACAATGTGGAAAGCAATCATCCTCCAAATTCAACTCTCATAGATACTCTGTTAATGGTTGGTCTTCTCTTTCCTGTGTTTTTCTTCTTGGTTAATCATGTTTGATTTGCATTTCTGCCCAAGTTGGTTTCTGTTGTTCACAGCGGTTCTCCTATAAAGTTGCTGTGAACACCCCATTTGAGAAGACAGAAAACCATTGTCTCTATGGGAAAAACAGAGCTAGGCTCCTGCAAACTTCCTGTTCATAGCAGTTTGTTCACCTATTGATAGACAACTTTGTTTTATGTCTCTGTTTAAAGACACCTTCTTTGATAGATACTGCTAATTCATTCATTCACATTGAATTCAGGGCCAACAGTGCTGGAACCGATGTCTGAAGAAAGCTTATTTAACCCATGTACTTTCTCCATAAGGTAGGTCACAGCCTTATCGTGCTCAGCAGCACTAGCCAGCACCATAGTACTTCACTTGGGGCTTTTATACAGATAAATCACCAGCACAAAGTACACAAATGCAAAAAGCATGGCACTAATTAGACTGCCAAGTGGATACTTGTTCACAGTGTGAGAACCAAAGACACCAATTGGCCTTGTTAGTAGAGACGTTCATTGAATAACTTAAGTTTTTCGCTGTTCTGTGCATGTCCATGAATGACTGCCTTAAATATCGACTTGGGGGGACAGATGTATACGCACACACTTTTTAAAGATTACACAGTGCCAGGGGCTTTTATACTGTCTAACCCCATCCCAATCCATCTTCCTCCCATACCATCTCCTGTTTCCCTTCCTCAAAGGCAACCAAAGTTACAGGTGTCTTTTATCTCTTCCTAGAAGTATTCTACAAACACAAACACACTTTTACATTAAATTTGCATAATATTCTGAAACTTGCTTTTGTTACTCAACAATGTACCTTCGAGATTTCAGTGTCAGACAAAGTGCTGCCTCATTCTTTCTGATGGTTGCATATTATTCTATTATTTGAAATACTATTCATTTAACTCTGTTGTTCTTTTGGTGGTTTTCAACTTTTTGCTGTTTCAAACAGCATCATAAATATGTGAAAATACACAGTAACACAGTATAAACTATTTCAGGTGAAATTCCTGGGTCATAAGGTATGTGCATTTAGTTAATAAGATATTTTCCCTTCTTCCCAACATAGTAACATGTTAAATCTGTTTCAGTATAATGAATATATGAATATTGTTCACTGCTGAGCCAACTGATATGCCTTAATTACATTTACATTTATTGTGCCTTAATTAAATTTTTGTTTTACCTGGAGTTAAAAATACACTCACTTTTTCATTTGCTTAATATTCTTTGAACATATAGCTAAGCTTTCCCATATAATCACAGAGAAATATAAAATGTCACTGCATGTAATTTTCTACATAGTCAAACTTGTCAGAAAATTGATCCATTCTAATTTTGATTTCCTGGAAATATTCCTTTTGGAGACTCCACCTTCTTGCTCCAATTCCTAAACCATCTCTTGTTGAATTCCTGGAGAAAACAAATCTCTTATCTTCAAGGAGTAGGTGAGAGTAATTGTCCTGGATTTGAAGTAGAGTTGGGGACATTGTGTATTGCTAGACAGTTTTTTTAAGCAGTCTTCCTGTTCTTATCCCTTTGCCTCACCCCTGCTTTCCAAGGAACCCAGGGCCTCTAATTCTTGACTTTCCCAAGTTGGCCAAATCATTTGTCATTCCTCACCTACCTTCCCATTTTCATATAGTATGACCTGGGTTATATATGACAAGGTGGGGTTTGTGCTTCGGTGCATTGTTCTTATTGTTTTGGGTGATTTTTTAAGAGGAATAAGGGAATGTGTTATTCAGGGTCCCAAGAGGAAACACACAGCATATTAAACTTGGGAAAATTTGAGGAATATTCAATAGCTGGACTGTGTACAAAAATATGAGCTGGATGTAGGGGAAGAATAGGGGATACCACAATGCCAGAGGCTGTAGCAGGGCTCTAACCCCACCCCCCAGCCAGAGCGGATAAAGAGGGAGAGAGAACTGGGATGAAAAGAGAGAGTTGATGGAGGAAGCCTTCCTGAGAGAGCAGTAGGGGCCTTTGTTTGAGGTGACCCTGAAAAGATTCAGCCAAAGGACCTCATTATCTTTCCTTATCACCCTTCTTCCCTCTCACCTCCTTAGGGTGAAGGGAGGGTCCCACAGGGGTGGAATCAACCCCAAGTCAGAGGGCAAGAGAGCCCATTGATGACTCCATACACAGGTATCCATCCTCTTGAGGCAGACAGCAGGGTGGAAAGAGGGGGAGAGTGGATTTGGAGGGGAAAACAGGAGGTATCTGGCACAGGGGTGGAAATGTCTTCTGCAACTCTTTTAAATCTGAAAGTTTGATCTCCTGCCTTAAGATGTTAGCTCTGTATTTGACACCTAAATTGATGTTATTAAGGCCTAAATTTATATCTCAAGCCAGACTTCTTTAAAATCTAGACTTGTAAATAACCTCAAGGCTGTACTTAATAGTAAAATAATAGTAGTAAAGTAATTAGGAAATGACAAGTCTTGAATATTTGCTTCCTTTGTTTTTAACTTAATTTATATAATGCTAAGTTTATATAATTAAAATTCTAATTATAGTTGTGTTTAACATATAATTCAAAAAACTCTAGAAGATTTAACAATTAGTTCTTGTGAGCTTGTATGAGCCAGGTTCAGCAAACCTCTGACTTTCACCCAGTGTTTGCCAAACTTTCTTGGTTGCATACACCTATCAGTAACGATTCTTTGAACTTTCAGTTGCAAAATATCAGTAGTTAGTTTTACATTATGTACATGCACTATTTTACTAATATGATTATAAACTTATTAAGGGAAAGTACGTGATATTTTTAAATAGCTTTTATTTCATTTATTTATGATATAAAAATTTTATTTTCAACAGAAACAGACTTTTATTAGACAAGAGAAATGCGTCAGCCCTATAAAACCATCTCTGTTTTCACATGTATTGTGGCTGAACTAGAACTCATGCCACGAGAAGACAAAGTGTCAGCTTTTCCAATTTCTAGTTCCTTTATGCTTGTGATGTTAAAATTCAAGTCAATTCATAGTCTCTCTGCAGAAATATTTTAAAGTTACTTTTTCATTTGCTCAATTAAACCTAAACAACATAGTCTGTAAAAGCACTCTCTATTTCTTTCTTATCAAACAAAACAAAAAATTGTAGCAGAGACCCAGCATAGGTGATGGATGCAACCACCAGTTATGATGCTTTGTTAAAAGCAAAAGAAAAAAAAAAAGCCTGTTAGATAAAGAGAAAAAGTATGATGTAACTGTATACATGCAAATTGCAATACTTTACAAATCTATCAAATAGAGTGAATGAGAATGGAGGTCATTGTCAATCTCAACTCTTTGTGGAATCCTCACTCTTTTCAGGACACTTAGTATACCACTGGTGACAAAGGACTGAACCAAGAGAAGGTGGCCATGTCACCCCATATTAATATTTAAGTTTAACTTCTTTAACACTTTAAAGAAAAATAAATGTTTTATTATTTTTCCTCATACACCGATGGATCATTTTAACGGGGTCCTCGACTTCACATTGTCTCTGCCCTCTTCCTCCTTTAGAAACCTCTGGTCCAATCCTTTGCTGGCAGCTAATGCTGACAAGTAGTGTTAAATGGCCATGTAGGTCCTCCCACAAGGGCTCCTGAGAGGCACGTCCTCTGTGTAAGAGGTAGGGAATTGCTGTAACTTGGATTTGCAAAATTAAATTGAATGCAAGGAACATAAGAACAATAGCAGCTAGAAAACACTTAGTTATCTCTGTGGAGCTGGAAAGAAGAGGCTGTAAGAAGGATGTTTTAAAAATAAAACAAAACAAAACAAAAAATTGTAGCAGAGACCCAGCACAGGTGATGCATGCAACCACCAGTTATGGTGCTTTGTTGAAAACAAAAGTAAAAAAAAAAAAAATGCCTGTTAGATAAAGAGAAAAAGTATGATTTGCAAGCATCTTTTGAGTCACTGAAGTTTCCTTTTCTGGGAAGATTTAATAGAAGAGTAAAGCAGTCACCCATCCTTCTGCATAACAGCTATAAATGTGTTATTCCACCCCCCCGAAAAAAAAGTCTTTAAAGATAATCATTCAGATGCATAATTTTCTGCATATTATAAAGTAATTTGTCACTTACTTTGTGTTTTGATAGATGTTTCCTGGTGTTAGCTGCAGAGCACTTCCTTTCATGGCTCTGAAGCATTGTCATTTCCTAGAGATTCCAGTGTGGCTGTAAAAAGAGACTGTTTCTCCTGTGTCCACCACCTGATCACCAATGGAGGGGCTTGGCCCAGGGATATTGGAAGGTGCTGTGATTTATGCTGGAGGGGGCACTTGGCCCACCTCAGTTAAGCTTCTTTATCACACACTGTTTATAATGCCTTTGATTATTTTGGGGGATCAGGGTGAAGGTCAAGAGAAAAAAAATTGATGATGTTTCTTTAAGGAGATCAAAACTTGTTTTGGTTGTGGTATGCCAAGAGGAAAAAAACATGTACTGAAATAACTCCCAGAGCTCTCATATAAATAATGGTTTAAAAAATAAAGATAAACAAAATAACTCACTTTAACATTGTCTAAAGTACTCAATGCATCCTTTTCTCACTGGAGTCTACCTGCAGCCCTAGGTTGAGATTCTTTTTTACTTACAATTGAAAAACCTGAGCTCAAGGTTACCTCATTTACACAAAGGTAAATCTTGTTTCCAAGATAAATCTACACAGACACGGTAGGTCCCATATTTTATGATATATGGCAAAAGGGAAAAGTAAAACAGATTAATTTTTCTTCTTTGGCTTCACAGTCTCGTTGCCTTCCTCCTGCCCCCTGGCCCAGTTGCAGTAAGCTGAGGGCCTCATTCACTTGCTATGTATTTTGAGAAGAACCACAGACAAAATTAAATCTCAGCGGCGGGATAAGAAAACAGGGCGAAGGACACAGCTTCATTGGCGACATAACCATGAAGATGACTGCCAGAATACAGGACAGAACAGGTTCATTGGGAAGCTGTTTGGCATATAAAGCAGAAAAGACGGAGGAAGAGCAGGGGGATCAGGAAAGAGACCGGAATCAAGAAAACTCCAAATTTTTCAGACTATTTCACCTTTTCATAGCATCTGAGGGTAGAAGGACCAGAGCCCTTATTTCAGCAGGGAAGATGGTGTAAGCTAGATGAGCTACGTGTCTTCTCTGAGCCTCAGTTTCTCTCTCTTACACGTACACACACACACACACACACACACACACACACACACACACACACATCCACACCCATAATTTAGCACGGCCAGATAAAATACAGGATACCCAGTTGTATCTGGGTTTCAGATGCGATTATGATTTTTAGTCTAAGTCTATTCCTAGCAATATCTGGAATATTCTTCTTTTTTATTAAGGTATCATTGATATACAATCTTATGCTCAGGTTTCAATGAGCAACATTGTGGTTAGTAGACTCCCCCCATTATCAAGTCCCCACCACATCACCACCCATTACCATCACTGTCCGTCAGCCTAGTAAGATGCTATGGAATCACTACTTGTCTTCTCTGTGCTCTACTTCCTTCCCCGTGTCCCCCCTATATTATGTGTGCTAATCATAATACCCCTTAATCCCTTTATTCCTCCCTCCCCACCCACCGTCCCCAGTCCCTTTCCCTTTGGTAACTGTTAGTCCATTCTTGGGTTCTGTGAGTTTGCTGCTGTTTTATTTATACGGAATACTCTCATATTTTAAAAATGTGCTTTTTTATCTGTAATTCAAATGTAATTGGATGCCCTGTGTTTTTATTTGTTAAATCTGGTAACGCTAACCTAATTAAATTCAGCTCACCCAGGTTAACCATGAAGCAGTTTCTCCCCATTTGCCCTCCCCGCTGGCCCTGACAGCCACAGTCTGCATTGTGTGTCTATGGATTTATCTATTCTGGACTTTTCATATAAATGGAATCATGCAGCCTGTGACCTTTTGTGTTTGGTTTCTTGCACTCAGCACATTTTAAGGTTTATTCATGTAGCCTCTCTCAGTACTTCATTCCTTTTTAATGAATGAATAAAGTTTTCCTTAAGTTTTGAAGTTCAATCTATAAATCTTATTATTTTATTTTACGGAATTAGCAAATTTCAAATAATGTTTAAATTGAATGATTAATGTTTAGCCATTAATATAGTTTATTAAAATTCCTTTGAAATTTCACAAAGTACATATACTTAACATATTCAATTTTCTTTAATACTTTAATGAGCTGTTTAATTGAAGTATTACTCATGTACAGAAAAGTACACAACTCATAGCTGTACAAGTGCATAAATTTTCACAAAATGAACACCCCTAGATAGCTATCACCCAGATCATGAAATAGAACTTAGGTAGCATTGCAGAAGGTCCCTCCTGTCCCTTTGCATCTTCCTGTGAAAGAATTATCTTTAATCCTGAATCTGCTTGATTTTCTGTGGAAGATATGCTTATCTACCAAATGTTCTGCCAATGACTTGCTAGTCAGCTGTGTACTTTAACAACAATGGCTG
Organism: Manis javanica; assembly: GCF_040802235.1. NCBI lineage: Eukaryota > Metazoa > Chordata > Mammalia > Pholidota > Manidae > Manis > Manis javanica. The sequence continues at coordinate 18,746,333 of NC_133161.1, read as the reverse complement.
CATGGTGCAAAGGGCAAGATACAGAAAGATGCTCCATGCTTGTTTTGTGGCTTTTAGTATCTCTGCCACCCACTTAGAACTCCTGTCCAGGGAACAGATTCTTCCCTTTGTGCTGAGTTTTAGTGTGAATGAATCAGAAGTACAAGAGAATGATATTGCATATCGATTATGGCCTTATACTAAACACCCAGTGCTAGTTACTGTGTGTAAATTTCCCTCTGTTGTGTGGGCAGTTAATACTTCTGAAATAAAAACCCTTTAGGTATTGCCAGGGATGGACAGGGTTGCTCAATGGACTCTAACGGCATTTACTGCCAAAGGTTCCATGCCCAGATTGGATGATGATGATGAACCCCCATTCGAAAAGATGTCTTGAGAAGAATTATTTCTAGCTGGAATAGACTTCAGTAGCTGCAGCTAGAGAAACAGAAGACTCAGACGTAAGATAAATGTGGAAAGTAGTTGAAAGGTCAGATGGGAAACGCGGTCTGTGGCCTTACAGTAGAGGACTTTGAAAGCTAGTGGAGAAATCTGTTTTTTGGCAATCAGGAATCCTTAGAATGTTTTGTAGGATGAGCTGATCAGATACTAAGCATCCTCCTCTCCTTCCTCATTATTTTATTTCAGAGGGGGTTTCTGATGGAAGCATGGGACTGAGGAGTGGTTTCTCAGCCCTGTGGCTTGTTGGGGGAGATGAATCTGCTCTGCTAGGCCCTTCATCAGTTTTCCAGCCTCATCACAGCTTTCCCACCCAGGCAACTGAAGGAGTTCAGGACAGGCCACCCAAAATATGCTTCTTTGACATATCAGTTATTTTGAAAACAGCAGATGCGGAAAGGGGTTTTTGGCTTCTGCCCTTTAACCTAAAAACAGGGCATATAATTTCCCATGAGAGAGGTGCCCTCCCGGTACCAGGAAGGAAGAATGCCCTCATCACCAGACACCAGGAATTGCTTTTCTACCCAGACAATGGAGCTCCCTTGATACATTTTGCCACAGAATCCTGGGAGGGTTTGTTCAAGTAAAAGTAGTTTAAGATCTAAGGCAAAATAACTAAGTGTTATTATCTGAGTGCGCAGCACACATGGCCCCTTCAGAACTATTGTCTGTAGACTTATTGCGCAGAGTGAAGCCCTCTGGGAATGCACACTTAAAACGAAAAATGCTTTATTATCATAATGGAGTATTCAATTACTTGCTCTGATGAGAGGTGGAGGAGTTCCTAAATTCACTGTTGTAATTTAGGGTTTTGGGGGGGAAATAATTAAAAATGTAGGCCACCTATGGGTGCTGCATAACTCAGATGATGTAGTGTGGCTATAATGGGAATATGATACATTTTATTTATATAGTTGGTAACTCCAAAGAGTATATTAGGCATTTTGCAGTGGGGCTCAGAAGCCTAAAACAAACAAGATTAAAATCAGCAATAAACCAGATCAGGAGAAGCCAGTGAAATTCAGCAATAAATTTGATGCAAAACCAATGCAATATGCCAAAGGCCTTTTAAAATCTGCTGCAGACTGGGGAGGATGGGCAGGAAGGGAGGGATAAGCGGGGGAAGAAAGGGAGTATTACGATTAGCATGTATAATATTGGGGGGAGGCACGGGGAGGGCTGTGCAACACAGAGAAGACAAGTAGTGATTCTACAGCATCTTACTACGCTGATGGACAGTGACTGTAATGGAGTTTGTTGGGGGGACTTGGTGAAGGGGGGAGCCTAGTAAACATAATGTTCCTCATGATATTGTAGATGAATGATAACAAAAAAAAAATCTGCTGCAGGCTGATGCTTATGTTTTCTTATTTTAGTGACATGGGGTTGATGACCATGAAGGGGGAGTTCGCCTGGGGAGCACTTCCTGTTGTAGGGAGAACAATTCTGATTTTGCAGGGAGGATAGAATTTTCATGGCCCACAGATTTTTGTGAAAACAGTGTGTTTTTGTGTGTGTGGTTGTGAGGGGGGGGTTACTTCCCACAGCCACTCATTCTTACGTGATTTACACTCCTTGTAGGCAGGAAATCCTCCCTTCCAGTGTAACCCTGCGTTATCTTTCTGGGTATCCTACTGTTTTTTTTTTTTTTCCTCTCTCTCATTCTCAATTTTGTTTCTCCTAATCCCATTCTCAGCTTCCAGTCTTTTAAAACCTCTGCTCCTGGTATCCCTCGTCTTACTGAAACATGGCACACAGGGCAGAAATAAGGCTGTTGACCTTGGATTTCACAGAAGGGACTGCTTAGCCTTTGTTTGCCTAGTCAGGATGGGGGAATATGGACTTACTGATATGAGGTTCATTGGGTCCAGTTATGTAAGAATAGTAATGCTCAGAAAAATTCGTCGACTCAGAACTTTATGAAAATGGCATCCAAGATTTGTTGAGGAAGACTGAATGCCCTCTCTGTAACAAAAATACCTTATTTTTCTTTACACATTTACCTTAAACATACTCTAGAGCTTATCTTCTGACACCCTGGTGAAAACCCTTAACCAGTATATTGAAAACATTCTGTCTAGTGTGCCATTTTTTTCTGTGTTCCATCTTGTTCTTACTCAAATGCAGATGCATTTGCCTATCAAGCATCACTTTTAAGAACTGAATCTATATTACACATTTTCTACAGAAGATTGATCTCTCTGCCGAGTAATCTTCAAATTATTTGCTGGTTGCCTGTTGGCCTAGGTAACAGACATGAGTGTGTGGTGCTATAGCACCTCTCGTTCTGCCCCCAGTGCCCCTGTGTCTTTGGTCTCTCTGGCCTCTGGGTTTGCCCTGGCACGACCATGCTCCCTGTACAGTGGCCAAGGCAGAGCTGATTCATCCCCTTCCGTGGGAATTGTTACTTCCTGTTTGGCAGCTGTAATGAAAGATCCTGCTTTGAGCTATACCATGGTGCTTTCTGGGGAACACCACTGAACCTCTTCCTCTCTGTGCCACTGACTGAAGGTGCTATTCTTTAAACACCTCATTTGTAAAACCATATAGTAACATCAAATTTTAATCCCCCACCATGCTTGTGTTATTTTCCAACTTGCTGTTGTGTTACTACAAAGGGGGCACTACCTGGACATCTCCTTTATGCTTCTCCATGTCTGGTTGATTGCTATATATGTATTAAATACCCACTAAGTAGGTCTTTTCCACATACCTTGTTTGTACTTTTTCTTGTATCCTGCAACAGCTTATTTTTAAAATGTTCAAATCTACAGAGCAATGGAAAGAACAGAACAATGAAAACCTGTATATCTTGATTCACCAATTGCTAATACTTGGTCACATTTGCTTCATCTGTTTATACATATCTTATTTTTTTCTAAACCATTTGAAAATAATCTGCAGAAACCTTGATTTTTCACCCATTAATTTTTCAACACACATTTCCTAAAGATAATCCTATATAAACACAATACTATCATGACACCTAAAAAAAAAGAATAATAAGCAGTCCATAGTTAAGATCCCAGAATTCCCTCAAAAGTGTCTTTTAGAGTTGTTACTGCTTTTTCAAAATTTAGGATCCCACTAAGGTTCATGGACTACATTTCGTTCATACATACAAAAAGTCACTTTGAATGAATGTGGAAGTTCAAAGTCATCCATTTACTGTCTCTGTTCCACAGTTCTTCTTGGTAGAATCTGGAATAATTATTTCTACTTAGAAAGATTTATAGACGAATTAGAGCTACCATGTTTAGAATACCTAGAACACACTTACTATGTATATCAAGCACTTGTTATTGGGAAGTTTAGGATTGTTAGTAGGACTAGAACTGGTATGATAATTCTGCTGTTCTGCACTGGTGTAGCTGCAATGGTGTCAATATTGAAAAGCTATTTACTGTTGGCAAATAGCTATTGCCTAAAACACCCCCCACTCTACCCCACCCCCATGTGTTCCCATCCTCACATCTGTCAGCCACAGTATAGTACCTAAAGACTTAATTCCCAGCACTGCAGATGACCCCCCAGGAAAAAGGCTGGACTATCTGTTCTAACTGGTCAGTATCTCTGTCATACCATTCTCAACTTTTTAAATATCCCCTTAGATTAAAAGAATGGAAACCTTGAATAGACATATTCCTGGTTACTCTGTGTCTATTTCAGTTTTCCTATCTGAGATTATTGTTAAAAAATTATTTTAGAATTTATCAAGGCACTCAATAGATTTAGGATTAAATAGCTTTTGCTATTTAAGCAAAGGGGTTAAGGTCTTAAAGGTGCCCTTTTCCTCATTTCCATAATTCTCTGCATCTTTCTTTTCACTACACTTGTATGAATCTGTCATATACAAAATTCTTATTTATGTTTCTCCAAAGAAGAGCACATTTTCTGTGTTATCATTCCAGCCAGAGAACCCAGCATTCTTGCTCAGGTTAACACCATATTAATTAATTTACAAATGTTGGCACAGAACAGGTAACAGGTGATAGTGACTGTTTCTTGAGAACTGTGTGCATATCTGAGCGTTTACTTAATATTTTTGAAATTAAATGTGGAAATTTCACAAACCTGTTAAGTTAAACTAACACTGTTAAGTTAAACTAATTCTGCATTTACTTAGTGCAAACCAGTATTTATAAAAGTGGTGCTTCTGAGCAATTATTTTTATAATTAAAGAATTTGATGAGACTTTGAGCAATTATTTAATTAAATTTTGTAAGTTTTAGAATATGTGGAAGTTCCTATGTGTAGGAACTATGCAAAACTGTATCAGAACTGCCAACAAAATATTAAAAGAACTTTTTGGAGACTGACATAGGATAGGACATGGATAGAGAATACTGGAGAAAGAGAATGATTGGAAATTAAGAGTAAAATTCTATAGAATTTCTCAAGTAGATGCTAATAGTTAATAGGCTGTCATTACCTTAGCAGACAACGTGAGTAGTGTGCAATGTGAGGTATTAGTGACAAAAATAAAACGCAGTAAAATAAAAGGCAGAATACTGAAACAATTAAAGTCTGCCAGAATCATGTATATTATATTGGGCAAAGCTTGTTGTAATAATTTATTTAAATTATTATTATTTTGAACAGATAATACATCCATATGGTTCAAATTTTTATTTTATTTTTCAAAATTTTAAAAATACAGCCCTACCCTTTAGCCACCCAGTTCCTTCCCAAGAGGCAACCAAGATTATCAAATCTTCAGCTTCTTGTATTCTTACAAGGATATATAATGCATATAAAAGCATAATATATTCAGAATATATGTGAATTCGGTATATATATTCACATTCAGAAAAGTGAACAATATATTCTATAACACATGTTGTCACCTTCAGAAAAATTAGTAAGGTAGACTATAAAAAATAAATAAAAATTAAAGATAAAACAAAGTTAGTACTATGTAACCACCACTGATCAAGAAAGAGAATAGTACCAGCACTCCTGGTCACCAACTGCTACCTTGTCCTTCTTACCTAGAAAAGAACCAATATCTTGACTTGTAACAGTACAGTTTATTTTGCCTGCTTGAATTTCATATAGATGAAATTATACAGTATGCATTTTGTGTCTGTCTTTGTTGATTCCACATTGTACTTTTGAGAGTCATTCATATTGCTGCATATAGCTGAAGTTGGCTTCTTTTTCATTACCCTAGGTATCCTATTGTATGACTGTGGCACTGTTTATGCATTCTACTCTTGTTGGGTGTTTTCTGGTACTGCCCTGTTTTGTGATATAATGAATAATGCAGCTATGAATATCTTTTACATGTCTTTTGGTATATATGTACTCATAGCTGTTGGGAAAAGAATATGTATATAATGCAAATAAACCTTAACATGTTATCACTCTTCCCACACACAATGGCTTTTTTCACAAGGGTTTTTATAAAATACTTACTGTATGGGACTAATAGAGACAAGTGAGCTTTGGAGAGCTAATCCAATTATACCATGCAGGTAGCTGTTTTGCACCTATCAGTTGAACCAGTTCAACTTGATTATCTCTGTTCCATAGATGTTCAATCCACACAGAATAGTTGGTCCCGTGTGTGAATCAGGTTCCCTCGTGATGCCTTTCAATCTTTGGATAGCAAAGGGCATTGTCATACAAATTCAAACTATCTCTGTAGATGGTTGAAGATTCCCTTAAAAGAATTGAAGATAAATGGTGGTCACGCTGCTGTAACTAGTACCCATTGTGACAGGAGGTGTGATTTTAGGGTGATCGACTTCCTGAGACTTTTGTACTTGAAATCTTGGAATGGACAGCTCCACTATTTAACTGTGTGGTCCAGATTTGTTTTATTTTTTAAATCACTGATGAGCCAATATTAAGGACAAAAATAGCATCAAATGAGTGTTTAAGTAAAAATTCAAAAGCTCATATTTTGGATATTTGTTTCATTCCAAAATAAATATCGGTAAGCATTTTTACAGACCAAGCACATGGATTTTTGTATTATCTAATTTTACTTTTATGCATGAAAAATGTAAACAGCACATTGGATAATTTTATTCCAGACTGTATGAAAAATTTCAGAGATGGAATTATGTTGCTGATTCTGTTTTAATGTTCCCCATGATTTTGTATATTAAAATGTGATTATAATCTAAATCTTTAAACAATGATTTCCATTTTTGTTGTTGCTCCCAAAAGGCAACTTAATTTTGAGTTAATTCAACCAAACAGTGAAGTCTTTCAAAAATTGCTAAAGGAAATACTGTGTTTAAATCACTTATTATTAGTTTGACAACTGTGGTGAATTTTACCAGCCTTCTGTAATTTTCCTTGAAGTGTTTTTGGAAGATTCAGTCTTAGCCCCATTATATATTAAAGTAGGTTAGAGGATGCTTCAATTTAACATATCCTTTCCAAGACCCTTCTGTATGAAAATGAGCATAACAATGTTTTTGCACTGAAGTTTACAAATGAGTAAGAATTAAAGGAGCTGTGGTGTATGAATGCCTGGTGCAAGCCTGCTTACGTGAGCTACTGACCTTTGACCTTAAAGGGTAAGCAGAATTTCAACCAGGTGAATTGAAAGAAAATGTTTCTTAAAAATAACCATATACTGAGTGTCCTACATACGTATCTTATCATCTCTGAGTCTCTCCACAAACCTGAAGCTAGATAGCCATATTTTAACAGATATGGAATATGAGGCTCAGAGACATTTTAGGCTGAGCAAAAGCATGGAGGAAAAAGGGAAATATAAGAATAGTTGGCATATTTGGAACATGGCTAGAAAGTAGGGTATGATGGGAAGTAATCAATAAGAAAGCTGGAAAGACAGTTGTAACTGGTTCTCTAGTAAACAGTTTCAAAGAGCTATGAGCAATGAGAGGCCTTGGAGGTTTGTAAAGGACGCAAAGATCATACTCTTGCCTTTTTTTTTTCGATAGTAGAGATTTATTTGAAGAAATATTACAACATAAAAAACTTCATAAAGTGTTAATATCCACTCATACAGTGATAGATTTAATATAATGCATAATAAAAAACACCTTCATGATCTAGAATGCACAAGTATTGCACACTCTGGTCACAAACTCATTAGATCATAAGCAAACCTCACAGAGGTTTTAAGGTAAATATATACATATATTTAAGGTAAAACTTAGGAAATCAACCATTTTAAAGTGTACAATTCAGTGGCATTTAATATATTCACCATGGGCTGCAATACTGTCTAGTTCCAGAAAGTTTTCATGACTCAAAAGGAAACCCTGTATCCATAAAGCGATCCCTCCCCATACTCACCTCTCCCTGGCCCCTAACAACCACTAATCCACTTTCTTTCTCTTTGGATTTACCCTTTACTGGATACTTCATAAGAAAGAAGAATCATTCAATATGTGACCTTTTGTATCTGGTTTCTTTCACTTAGCATAATGTTTTTGATATTTATCCCTATTGTAGAATCTATCAGTACTTCATTCCTTGTTAAGGCTGAATAATATTCCATTGTATTGATATACCACATTTTGTTTATCCATTTATCCATAATGGACATTAGGATTGTTGGCACCTATTGGATATTGTGAATAGTTCTTCTATAAGCATTTGTGTAGAAGTTTTTATTTGAGCACCTGTTTTCAATTCTTTTGTGTATATACCTACAAGTTGAATTGCTGGATCTATCATATCATAATTTTATGTTTGGTTTTTTTGAGGAAAAATCAAACTTTTCCTTAGCAGTTGCACAATTCTATATTCTCATAGATAATGTACTAGAGTTCCATTTCTTCATCTACTTGCCAACACTTGCTATTTTCCTTTTTTAAAAAAATAAAATTACAGCATTCCTAGTGTGAAGTATCTCATTGTGGTTTTGACTTGCGCTTCCTTAATGATTAATGATGTTGAGCATATTTTCATGTGCTTGTTGGTCATTGGTATCATCTCCTTTAGAGAAATGTCTATTCAGATCAGTTGCTCATTTTAAAAGTTGGATTATATGTATTCTTGTTGCAGAGTTGTAAGAGGTCTTTATATTTTCTGGATGCTAGACTCTTATCAGATATGGCAAATATTTTTTCCCATTCTGTAGGTTGCCTTTTCACTCAACAGACTTTTGAGCCATTTATTGAAAAAGTAAACACTGGGGAAGAAGCCAGTGGGGATAGAGGGGATAGGAAAACTGGGTCAGTTGGAGGCGTTGGTTGGAAATCTGAGTGTGGATGCCCAGAAGATACTTGGCTATACATGGTGCCTGGAACATTTTGTGCATTCAGTGTTTGTTGAATGGTGGAATCTGGAGGAGAAGTGAGGGGACAGCTGCTGCCTTAGTTACCAGCAGTCAGGCTTGTATTCCACGGAAACAGAAGACACCCCCCTTTCAACAAAGTTGTCCTCTACAACTGAAAATGCTATTCTTTGCCAACCTCCTAAAACACTCAGAAACTCAAATGCAACAGGAAGGTCAAATTGCAGTTTCCCGATCAAATAGCATAGGCTGAATCAGGTATTAAGAATGTGGAAAACAAAATCAGCCAGTGAGAGGTACAGTCTGTTGTGATCTTCTTATAACATTTCCTTCCAAGTAGAATACAATGTGTGTGTACATCTGCAACTAAGCTTATATTTATGTAAGATTTATTTAAACTGAAGTAATTGAAAAAGCTGATACAAAATTGAAATCCTGAATAAATAAGACAGTTGCTTTTTCCGTGATGAAAGCATCATTGACTTTTTCCTTCAGTTTTATCATCTATATGCTGTGCCTTGATTTACTCAGCCATGCCTAAAGATATTTTATATCTTAGGTGAGCTGACTCTCATAAGCAGGCGGTGGTGATGGGGGTATAAAATGGCTCCTTTTTTAGAGTTCTGCTCACATGGCTGATATTATGATACCTTTTTAAAATCCCCTGGGTCTGTGCTGGGTATCCTGTGGATACTCAGGCCTGACATTTTTAGAATGAATCTCAGGGAAGCCATTCTGCTGCTGAGCTAGCCTTGCTCACACATTTCATTTACCCACAATAAGAATATCAATACCTTAGATTTATACAGGGCCTCTCATCCAAAGAGGTCAAAGCATTTTAATTTAATTGGATGTTCCCTTAGCTTTAAGAGCCTCTGGGTATATTTACAAATGTAATAATAAGAAACAGTCTGCCCTGGTTTACAATATAATAGACAACATAAAACAAGTCCTGAACATACTCTGCTTCTCCCCTGACTGCACAAATATATCCAATGCGTAGCCATGGGGTTCAAGGTCCTTGCTGAGCGCATCTCCAGGTATCTCTTCACCTATGACACCATTTCTGCTCTATGAATCCTTTTCTCTAGTCAAAAGAGTCCCTTACATAGGATGCAGGTTTTCACTTTGTACCTCAGCCTGTCTACCAGGCCTTTCTCTTTCTCTTTGGGTGTTTCAGTCTCTATTCATTTTTATTTTTATTTTTTTGGTCCAGTTTAATTATAGTACATCTATTCCTTGAAGATGGCTACAGTCATCCTAGCCTTCCTTAGTTCCCATCGAAACATCTGCAGTATTTATGCTCTTATTCTTTGGACAATGACTACATGCTATGGTTTGTTGTTTCCTTTTCTATTCTTTCCCTCTACCGCATGCAGCTCCTCCATGCAGTCAGGTTTGTAATCCCTCAGATCTTCATAAATTTTGATTGGTTCCAAATAATCTGGTACATCTGGGTCTGTAGTTAAGGGCTGAAGGTTATAAGTGGGCAGACCCATTGAGACTTCCCCTGATTTTGTTTTTTTCATTACTCACAGTTCAGTGCACATTTGGAATTAGTTTAGAATTTGACGTAGAATAGGAGCAATGAGAAAGGGTATGTCTGTCACCTGAAGATGGGAGGTAGAAGGTAAAATGGGAAGGATTTCTTGAGGTGGGACGTGAAGGAAGTGGAATAGAGAAGCAAAACCAGTTTATTGAATTAAAGTTTAACTGGGGTGTTTTGATTTAATTATCACACAACTGCATTTCCTGGTTGTGACAAAAGTAGCCCATCATTTTCGTCGCTTATCCAATTCTTGCTGCTTAAGAAAGTTCTTTCTGTTTACAAAAAAAGTGTATTTGTGTTTATAAAAGCAACAACTATTCACAGAAAATTTCAAAAAAGCAGAAAAGTGTAAAGAAAAAATGAAAAATTATTCATATTCTTGCTTCTCAACACAACCTCAGAATACTCACAGAGGAGTATTTTAAACAAAATTAGTACCATCCTTTAGTAATAATAGCTGATATTTACCCAAGTGCTGATCGTGCATACCTCACTCAGTCTCTCAATAACCTATAAGAGTGTCAGATAAGGAAACTGAGGCACAGAAAGGTTATGTACCTTACTTAAGGTAGTGGAGAGCTGATGTTACATCTAGGTAGTTCCACTGTGCATACATCCTGCGTTCTTTTCTCATGTGCATGGTAAAATGCACATAACATAAAATTCACCATTTTAGCCATTGTAAAGGGTATCATTCAGTGGCCGTTCACAAAATTGCGCAACCATCATCACTATCAGGTACTAGAACATTGTCATCCTCCCGAAAGAAACTCTGTCTGTAAGGCATTATTCTCCGTTTCCACCTTCCCCAGCCCCAGAGTCACTAGTTTTCATTCTGTCTGTGTGACTTCATCTATTCTGGATATTTTGTATAAATGTGATCTTACACTGTGTGGTTCTTTGTGTCTGGCTCTTTTACTTAATATAATGTCTTAAAGCCTTTTATGGCCAAGTAATAGGCCATTGTATGGCTGTGTCACATTTTGTTTATACCTCAGTCATGTACCACACATTACACCAACTTCATTTGGGTTGTTTCCACCTTTTGGCTCTTGGAAAGAATGTTTGTGTACAAGTTGTTTTTTTCCAGCGCTTGTTTTCATTTCTTTTGCCTATGTAACTATGGATGGAGTTGCTGGGTTATATGGCAGTTTTATGTTTAACTTTTTGAGGAATAGCCCAGCTGTTTCCATTATCAGCTGCACCACTTCACATTCCTACCAGCAATGCATGAGGGGTCCAATTTCTCTCCATCCTTGTCAACATTTATTTTCCATTTATAAAAAATTATAGTCATATTAGTGGGTGTGAGGTGGTATCTCATTGTGGTTTTCATTGCACTTTCTCAAAGACTAATGCTGTAGAGCAGCATCTTCTCATGTGTTTATTGTCCATTTGAATATCTTTGGAGAAATGTCTACTCAAGTCCATAGCTCAGTTTTTTATTGAAAATTTTGCCTTTAACTGCTGAGTTGTAAGAATTCTTTCTATATGCTGAATACAAGATCCTTACCAGATATGTGATTTGCATATATTTTCTCTTGTTCTGTGGGTTGTCTTTTTAAAACTTTCTTGATAGTGTCCTTTGATGCACAAAAGTTTTAATTTTGATGAAGTCCAACACATCTATTTTTTTCTTTTGTTGCTCATTCTCATATTTAAGAATCCATTGCCAAATGTAGGGTCATAAGGACTCACCACTATGCTTTCTTCTAAGAGTTTTCCCTTATATTTTGGTCTTTGATCCATTTTGAGTTAAATTTTATCAATGGTGTGAGGTCTAACTATGTGTCTCCCCTGTCTAAATTTATATGTTGAAGCCTAACCTCCAAAGGGAAAGATGATAGTAGTAGGAGTCCGTGTCCTTGGGAGGTGATTAGGGATTAGAGTTCCTACAAAAGAGACCTCGCAGAGCTCCTTAGCCCTTCCACCCTGTGAGGACACAGTGAAAAGGCACTAGTTACAAGCCAGGAAGAAGGCCTTCATGAGAACACAACTATGCTGGCAGCTTCATCTTAGATTCCCCAGCCTCCAAAACTGGGAGAAACAAACTTCTGCTGTTTCTAAGCTACCCAGTCTGTGTGATTTTGGTATAGCAGCCTGAATGGACTAAGACAGGGCCCATTTTCCTTCTTTTGCATGTGGATATCCAGTTTTCCCAGCATCGTTTGTTGAAGAGACTACTGTTTCCTGACTAATGATACAGGCATCCTGGTAGAAAATGAACTGTTCATAGATGAATGGGTTTATTTCTGCACCTACAATCACATTCCATTTATCTATGTGTTTATTTTATGCAAGTACCACACTTTTGATTACTGTATTGTAACATTTGAAGTCAGAAAGTCTGAGTCCTCCAGACTTATTGTTTTCCTAAAATTCTTTAGGGTTTCCACATGTAAAATCATGTTGTCTACAAACAGAGCTAGTTTTACTTCTTCCTTTTACATTTGGATGCTTTCTATTCTTCTTCCTGCCTAGTTGCTCTGACTAGAATTTTCAGTATTTTGTTGACTAGAAGTGGTGAAAGTGGGTATCTTTGTCTTGTGATCCATCATAGTTGGAAAGCATTCAGTTTTCCACCATTGGGTATGATATTAGCCCTGAGTTTTTAATAACTCTCCTTATCATGTTGGACAAGTTCCCTTCTGTTTCTAGTTTTCTGAGTGTTTCATCGTGAAAGGGAGTTGGATTTTATCAATACTTTTTCTGCATCAACTGAGATGATTTTTTCCCCCCTACTGCCTGCATTCTTAGCCACTAGGCCCAGTTACCTCTCTCTCAGTATGAGTCATTTAATTTTTTTTTGAGTCATTTAATTTTATAGCCTGCTTTTTACAGTTATACCATGAAAAATCTTCTTTTCATTAAAAGCCATTGAAATGATTTTCAGTGGCTATGTGTTATATCCTCATATGGAATGTTCCATAATTTATTTAATACTTGTATGTTATTTCCAAAATTTCAGTATTTTTTCTATACCTCTATTTTTTTAGGAACCAAGTCCCTAGAACTTAGCCAAAGGCTATAAATACTTTAAAAAATATATGTCTTTATATATATGTATAATTATATTATCTATTTATAAAACTGATTTAAAAATATCATTGTGAACTTCTACCAGCTTGTTATTTGCTTAATAAAAGTAGTTGATGTGCACTATGCTTACTGTTTCACAACTCCTGGACCTCTGAGCTTGCTTTCTAGTCCTCTCTGAACTTCTTTATTCTTGACCATTACTAAGCAGACGACCTCCTTTCCTCCTTCTCAATATTTATTTTTCTCCTTATTTCTTAATTTACTCACTTTCCTACATACTTCATGTTTGTTTTTGTTCATTTAATCTTCTTATTAATGACCAAGCCAGAAGAGTCAAATGCAGAATATGTGAAAAGTTACCTGTAAAAAAAAAATAAGGCACAGATGTCCAGTATTGCTCTCTATTTTATTTAGCTTAGGAAGAAAAGGCATCTGCAATGTGGCTTTTTCTTTTCCCGTTTTTTTGGTTTTGTGTTTAACTGATGTCTACTTTTTTAAATTTTGTTATCATTAATCTACAATTATATGAAGAACATTATGTTTACTAGGGTCCCCCCTTCACCAAGATATTTTTGTTTTGATGCTTGTGTGATTCTTAGGAAACACAGCAACACTGAAAAATAACTGAACTCAGACATCACATGCCTGCAGAAACATGTAGTTTTAGAGTACACACTGAACTATTTCTGTCTTTTCATTTTTGCATTTTATGTTTTATTACTTGTGTCTAAAAACTTTGCACAGACATCAAGCATTCCCAGCCCTCAGCACCCCCCACATACACATTTTGGCATTGTCTGAGAAATATGATTAAAAATTGGATAAAACTCTAAAAACAAGGAAAAATTTAAAAAAAACAAATAAATATAAATAAGACACTCCTGAGCAGACGTCACTCTCCCGGTTGAATCTTCCTGCATGTCCAGGAACAGAGGAAGGAGAACTACAATTCCCAGAGTGCTTAGAGGGCGTGTCGGGCCTGGGAATTACGGCCTCAGTCCCGCCTTCTCCCTCCAGTGATTGGATTATTCAGTTCGGGCTCTGTATTCCTCTTCTCCCATTGGTGAACTCTCCGTCGCGGTCAATTACATAGTTTACGCTCGCTTTGGTTCCCTCCAGCCCACCGGTTCACCCCCCGGAAGATGGCGGCCGAAGGAGCTGGTGGGAAATACAGAAGCACAGTCAGCAAAAGCAAAGACCCCTCGGGGCTGCTCATCTCTGTGATCAGGTGAGGGAGGCAGGAGGCAGGGTCAGGGACAGGGGGCAGCGGGCAGCGGCTCGATCTCCGCTTTGGAAGGGAGAAGGGTTAGCTGGGTTCTACCTGCTGACCCTTCCCTCCTTGCCTCCCCCCAGCCCCTCCCAAGTGTCCCCACAGTCCCCCCTTTTTCTCTGGGGTTTGGATAGAGGGAGGAGCCCCACTTCACCGTCTTTTCATTAGGGCCAGCGCTTTCTATTAGGGTGTCCGGGCCCTGAAAGCACGCTCTTTGGGGTTTGGTAGAGAAAGCCAGGTGTGTCCATTTAATCTTACATTTATTGATTTACCTTCAGCAGCGCTCACTGAGGAAGGAGCCTTTTTTTCCGGGAGTTCAGGGTGTAAGGAAGGCCCTGAAGTCCCGAGACTGTTGTCACGAGTTGCAGGTTGCGTTCTCACACTTTGGACACCTCCAACCACCTGTGAGTGGCCACAGCCTCATATAATCGTAGAGCCTGTAGTGAGCTGATGTGGGTATCAAGGCACACATCGTTTTTCGATTTTTGTTCTGCTTTCCTATCCCGATCTATATTCTTAAACAGAACAAAATACATTTCACGTTATCCTCTAAGTACGTGGTTTTCCCAGAATATGTATGTATGGTGAGAGTGGGAGTGGTGGACCTTTTAGGGGCTCTTTAAAGAAAGAAAAAGTTAAATTAAGAGCAGGGGAACCTTTTCAAACACCATTAAGGATGATACAGGGAGTGATTAAAAACAACCTGAATAGTATGTATTAAGGCACGTTTTATGTTGGCATTTGAATGTCAACTCATTGAATGTTAATTTTGTAAAATAACCCCACCCCGGTCCTTCCCCCCACGCCCCACCCACCCCCGCCGCGCCTATGCTAAACTTAGTTGAGCTTGGAGGGCTTCTGGAGGGTCCTGATGATCTTTTTTAAAAACCACGCCCCACAGTTCCTGGTAGTTAAGAAGCTCTTGAATGAATGAATGTGTAATTTATAAAATGTACTTATAAAACAGTGTACCTCTCATGGACTGATAGAGACCCATCTCATGGGTGTTATTTAGGGGGCTCTAGTTTAAGGTTAATGGCATATTAAATCATTACAACCAAGTTGTGGGGTTTTTTTTAGAATTAAGACAATCGTTCTTTGTCTGAAAATACTTAATATACTTGGTAGGCCATACAGAGGAAACTCTATTCTGGACCTACAGTCTTGTTGGAACAATATGCAGGTAGTGTAGATGTTTCATGATACTAAACTCCAACTAGAATATTTGTAGCTTCCCATGGAATTATAAAATATGAATTAATTTGGTTACTTTTTTGAACTTGTTTGTTTCTTTTGCCTTATAGTCAACGTTCACTGAGACAGTATGGCTTTAATGCCGGTTTGTAGTATGGTGCCTGGTGCTTAACACATACTTAGTAAATATTTATTGCACAAATGAATGAATGCCCTGAGTTTGCAAAGACAAATCAGATATGATGGTACCCTTGAGGGATAACATATGCAAATAAAAACTATGACAAAAGACTGGAAGAGACAGTGAAATACAAGGGTATTCTCAGAGAATATGTGCTTATTTCCAATGGAAGAGGAGTGGGGGTTGGGGAAGGTAACAGCTATACACAATGGACAATCTCAAATGTGTACTTAAAAGATTCTGTAAGCTTTACCCATTTCTTTTATGCTATATATATCACTTTTCTTAAATGCCAATCAAGTTAACCTAAATATCCTATTTTGAAAAAAACAAAAACCAGACTAAAGCTTATTTGCTGATGCTGAGCCACAAACGTACTGCCTTTGGTTGGCTGTTCCTGTGTGTTCTTCAGGGGGCATCACTGCTGGGTGGTGTGGAATATGATTTGTGGTTATCCATCCATCTCTTAAGCACATCTGCGTTACCTTCACATTGTCACCTTGATTTAGGCCTAGGCATTTTTTTTACTCCATCTTCTGTTGTGTCTTATTGTTTTTCATTTTTCTTCCTTTGATCACCTCAGGCCACTTAAATGACACGTATTGTATCTGTTACTAGCATGGTGTAGTGGAGTGTCCAGACCTAGCATCCTGGGTGAGTTTAGTAAGGACTAGGGTTCATGGTGACATATGATCCTGTTAAAGACTGGCTGTTGGTGGTACTGGAGTACTGATGTATATATTTCAACATTTCTTTGAATCACAGGAAAATGTTGGGGTTGGAGTGAGGGTGTTGCTAACTCTCTCTGTTGTTGTCTCCCTGCCTTTGATCTGCCCCAGTGGTATAAATTTCATAGACAGTGGGGGCAGTGAATGAGAGGAGGCTGGTATTTGTACTTTGGTGTTTGGGGCGGGGTGAGTACTTCAGGGAAGAAGACAGTGGCGGGTGTTCTAACAGAGTAGATCTTAAAAGTTCTCATCAGGAGAAAATAATTGTAACTGTGAAGTGATGGGTGTTAACTTGCTGTGGCAATCATTTTGCAGTATACACATATCAAATTGTAATGTCTTACACCTGAAACAAAGACAATGTTATATGTCAATTATATCTCAGTAAGATGGGAGAAAAGGAACGGGGCATCCGTATTTCTTGTGAGTGAATCGTGTTGTCACTCTGAAATTGCTGCTCTGCCTGTCTGCTCTGTTTGTATTCTTCATGTTATCCTTCTTGTAACCTTGTATTCATGATTAATTCTTCATATAAAACTTTGATTATCTCCTCTTCTTTTTAACCTCTTTCCAGAGTTTCTCACAAAGGCTGTAGCTTTCCTCGTTGCTTTGGCAACAAGCCTCAAAAAGGAAAGCCCGTTTTAGGTTCCTGTTTATAAAATCTGAGCAGTCCTGAAGATGTAGCTGGTACATGCCAGCTCTCTTT
The DNA here is from genome assembly GCF_040802235.1 of Manis javanica. Classification (NCBI taxonomy): domain Eukaryota; kingdom Metazoa; phylum Chordata; class Mammalia; order Pholidota; family Manidae; genus Manis; species Manis javanica. The sequence continues at coordinate 18,729,001 of NC_133161.1, read as the reverse complement.
CATGTTTCCTTGGGCCTATGATTTTGTCACAAAGTAACTTACTTGTTAGTGATGGAGTCCATTGCCCTTGGAAAAGTTGGATTAGTTTAGCTTTGGCTTTTTCTATCACTGAGCAGTTGTTTTTTGAATAGTCAATGTTAAAAATCTCAGTTGTTTTGCTCAGATATATAGAAAATGTCATTGCTTGACTACATTATTAATTAGTATGATGCTATATATATATTTCTATATATACATAAAAGCATTTTATGTCATCTTTTAACCCTGGATAAGAAAAAGTACAGGTGAATGAGGTTTGAGCTAAAGACAGAGTAGGTATAGAAAGGGCATATCCAAATCTCATCACTGTTTTCAGCCATGGTATCAAATAGTTAAGTAAGGACTCCTATTTTAGTGTGATAGTCCATCACTTTAAAGCATTTAAAAGTGAAGATAATTTAAAGATGGATAGTGTAATTGTGTTGAAAAGTGTCATATTTGGTAGATGGGTATTTAAGTTCCTTGGGACTCATAAATGAAATTCTTAACCATTAAAAAGTACTGAATAAAAATATGTCAGGACAGTCAGATATTTCAAAGGGTGGGCTCTGGGCATTGCCGAAGAGCTCCTCGGGCTTTGAGGTCAGGCTTTGGTGAGGGGACAGACAGTGCCCAGCATCGAGTTTGCGGGAGGTCGCTGCTAACTACAGCCTTTGGTTCTAAGTCTAGCTCCTGGCCCTTTAAAAGGAACTAATTGGGTGGATAGAGTCCTGATTCCCTGCTGATGTATAATTTTGACTGTTTTATACATTTACGGGCACACAGCGTTTTCCTACGTTTCTATTGATTTCCCCAACCTTTGTTTAGTGTGAAGTTGGAGCAGGAAGCCTTTCTAAATGGGAAATAGGCAATATGGCATTTTGGAGATGCTGTTTTATTTTTGTGAGTTCTTGTCTGATTTTTAATTGAAAAAGGTGTCTACCACTTACTGTTAGGTGATTTGCTTTCCAATTAATGTTGACTCTTTTCTCTTTAAAAGTTGGCCTCTAATAGCCAGTTTAATTGGGAAGACAAACTTTGGCTGTGACTTGAGGAGACCTCATGGAAACCTCAGAGCAGAACTTTTGTAGACAGACTGGTTACGCATGTCAGGGATTTGTGAAGGCAGTTGAAGGCTTCATCGACTTTCATGTCTTCACAGAAGTTGAAATTTCAAAAACTTAGAAAATCATTTATTATAGACACCTGTTAAATTCCCTTTTCCTTAGAGAGTATTTTGGTCAGCCCCTTATTTAATTCAAAGCAAACTTCATCGAAGGGGTCCAGGCTTTGATCAGAGCTTTGAACAAACAGCTTTTAGGTCTGTGACACTGTCTGCGGCAGGGGAGTGTGGTCTCTCTGTTGGGAGCAGAGTCCTGGCAGTTGCTGGAAATGTCACCACCACCTCTTTGCGTCTGAGCCTGTCTCATAACGGTTTTTAGGGTTTCCAGTTCTCTTTATAGCCTTGGGAGTCTGGGCACTAGTGGTGCAATCCTGTTTGAAAATTACTGCTAGAAGACCTGGAGACTAAGTCCTTGATGTACTTTCTGGGAGTCCTGGGACATCTGATGGCATATATGGATGTAAGGGGCAAAATATTCCCCAGCTTTCTACTAAACATGTAGAATTCATATCTTGGGAACCCATGTCTTAGTTTCTACCCTCGTGTAAGTTTCTTGAAGGCTTTGGGGCATATAGTTGCAGTGCTGGTGACATAGGTTTTTTCCAAGCATTACTTATAGATAGGTGTGGTCATACTCTTAGGTGGGAGGTGTTGCATAGTTAGTAGAAACTGTTACCCATGTAAAATAAGCTGGAACAGTTACTTAAAATCACTGTTTCATTTCTCATTTGTAAAATGCAATAATGATATGATCTGCTGTGGCTTTAGGAAAATAAGCATATAAAATTGTCTAGCAGTGTGTGGCATAGACACTCAAATGTTCGTTTCCTCTTTAGGAACAGGTTAAAACCTTGATTTTAACATTTGCAAGATAGCAACCAGAACATAATTAATTTTCCACCTGAAATGTCCTTGCTCCGTTGGCTAAAATGTTTTATTCCAGTTGTCAGAATGTTCTCTCTGTAACTAGGAAACCTTGTGTAGTTGAATTAATGTGGAAATTATTTGAGAGCTAAAGAAACTAGATTCAAATATATGTATGCTTATGTGTAAATGTAAAACATATGAAATATAAGCAGACATAAGGTATAAAACATTAGGTTAAAGAGAGAAGGACTATAAACAAGCAAATCAAAAGGCCCATTATCTCTTTGGCTAGATAACTCCTGTTGCCATTAGAAATTATATATATGCTTTCCTAAAATTACATGCATAATTTTTCAAAGTGTTACACATTTAGAAAATGCAAATATTTCAAAAGGAACAGCAGAAAAAGGAGTGAAGACTTTTTCCCCTGATCATCTCCCTCCTGAAACATGCCTCGTTAAGTGTTCTCTGATTGCTGGAGGACAATAGAGGCTATATTTAAGCATGTGTGAATGTATAATCTTTAAACAAAAGCATGTATATTTTCTTTACTATGTTAATGTATAGTATTTATGAGTTTATACTTCAGGACTATTCATAAAGATGTGTTAAAACATGGGAACATAGGTGTGTATTTTTGAGCCTTTTTAATTTTTTAATTATAATATTGATATACAATCTTACGATGGTTTCACACACACAAAACAGTGGTTCAGTATTCACCCATATTATCAAGACTGTATCCCCTCCATTGCAGTCACTATCTGTCAACATAGTAAGAAGTTCTAGAGTCATTAATTGTATTAATTGTCCCAGTGACCTACCTATGTTGTGATTGCAAACTATACCGCCCCTTAATCTCCAACTTCTTCCTCACCCAGCCTCCCCAGCCCTTCACCTAGTTCCTTCTTGGGGTCTATGAGTCTGCTGCTTTTTCTGTTCCTTCTGTTTTGCTTTGTTTTTATGCTCTACAAATGAGTGAAATCATTTGGTAATTGTCTTTTTCTGCCTGGCTTATTTCACTGAGCATAATATCCACCAGATGCATACATGTTGTTGCAAATGGTACGATTTCTTTTCTTTTTATGGCTGAATAATATTCCATTGTGTATGTGTACCACATCTTCTTTATCCATTCTTTGACTGGTGGACACTTCAGTTGCTTCCATGTCTTGGCTGTTGTAAATAGTGCAGCAATAAACACAGGGGTGCATATGTCTTTTTGAATTAGGGATCTTGTTTTCTTTGGGTAAATTCCTAGAAGTGGAATTATTGGGTGAATTAGTATTTCTATTTTTAGTTTTTTGAGGAACCTCCAGATACTTTGCACAGCAGTTGAACCAGTTTACAGTCCCACCAACAGTGTAGGAGGGTTCCCCTTTCTCCACATCTTTGCCATTATTTGTTGTTTCTTGTCTCTTTGATGTTGGCCATCCTAACTGGTGTGAGGTGATATCTCATTGTGGTTTTAATTTGCATTTCCCTCATGATTAACTATGTGGAGCATCTTTTCATGTCCCTGCTGGCAATCTGTATTTCTTTCATTTGTTTTTCTTTATCTTGGCGATCTTGTCCAGCAGCACATATTGATCTAGCTCATTCTTTATTTTATTTTATTTTATTTTGTTATCATTAATCTACAGTTACACACAGAACATTATGTTTAGTAGGTTACCCCCTTCACCAAGTCCCCCCCACAATCCCCATTACAGTCACTGTCCATCAGTGTAGTAAGATGCTGTAGAATCACTACTTGTCTTCTCTGTGTTGTACAGCCCTCTCCATGCCCCCCCCCAACATTATACATGCTAATCGTAAGGCTCCCTTTCTTTTTCCCTGCCCTTATCCCTCCCTTCCCACCTATCCTCCCCAGTCCCTTTCCCTTTGGTAACTGTTAGTCCATTCTTGGGTTCTGTGAGTCTGCTGCTGTTTTGTTCCTTCTGTTTTTCTTTGTTCTTATACTCCACATATGAGTGAATCATTTGGTACTTGTCTTTCTCTGCCTGGCTTATTTCACTGAGCATAATACCCTCTAGCTCCATCCATGTTGTTGCAAATGGTAGGATTTGTTTTCTTCTTATGGCTGAATAATATCCCATTGTGTATATGTACCACATCTTCTTTATCCATTCATCTACTGATGGACACTTAGGTTGCTTCCATATTTTGGCTATTGTAAATAGTGCTGCGATAAACATAGGGGTGCATCTGTCTTTTTCAAACTGGTCTCTAGCTCATTCTTTATAGTGGCTGTATAGCATTTTGTCATATGGATATACCATAATATATTTAATTTGTGTTCCTGCCACCCCCCCTTTTTTTTTAACACTTTTAAGTTTCTTTTTATCTTCTGTTAAAAATACATTGCTGTGAGCATTCATGTACATTGGGGAGTATATCTGTGGTGTAAATTCATGTCAGTGGACTAGTTGAAACAGTGTATTTGCATTTTGTACTTTGTCAAAATGTCCTGCAGAAAGAAAGTAATTTATACTCCAACAAGTGGTGTGTTCAAGTACCTGTTTTCCCATTCATTACCTTGGAGAAACTGAAATATTTTTGATTGTCTTTATTAACTCTTATCTACTGCAGGGAAGAGGGGAGTGTTTTTCCCATTGTCATTTAGACAGTGCTGGATAGGCACTGTTGGATGTATGTGGATATATGTGTTTTGCAAATATTTTTTTCTCAGTCTGTGACTTGTCTTCTCATTCTCCCGACAGTGCTTTTCCCAAAGAAGGAGTTTCTGATTTTAATGAAGTCCATGTTATTAACTATTTCTTTCATGGGTTGTGTCTTTGGGGTTGTCTCTAGTCTTTGCCATACTCAAGCTCATCTAAATTTTCTCCTATGGTAACTTCTAGGAGTTTTGTATCTTGTGTTTTTACTTAGGTTTATTAACTATTTTGAGCTAATTTTGATGAAGGCCGTAAGATCTGTGTCTAGATTCACTTTTTTGCATGTGAATGTCCAGTTGTTCAAGCACCATTTGTTGGAAAAATGGTCTTTTCTTCATTGTTGTATATTTGTGGGTTCTTCAGCAACATTCATGCCTTTTGTTCTCTTCTTGTGCACATTGTCATAGCAACGTTTCCTATTTTCTTCTACAAAATTAGGTTGCACAAACTTTAAAAAAGAGTCATAAAAGAGAAACATCATCCAACAATCTCATTTCCCAATATATTTTTCCTTTTTAAGGTTTTCATGTGGCTCCTGTCCAGATACATACAGAAGTTTAATAGTTGTAAATACAACAAGTTAACATTTTTTTTTAGCTTGACAAATTTATTCATGTTGCTTTGTAGTTATATAAATATTTTTTAAGTGGGGGAGTTAAAAATATAGAAAATTAAAAGGAAGAAAATATAAATTACTCTCTTTGCCCAGAATTAACCATTGTTAATAATTTTGCTTTCAGTTTTTAAAAATTACTGTATCATTATAAAAATAGCACACATTCATTTTAAAGAATTCAAACAATGGAAATGCACAAAAATGTGAAGATGAAAGTGAAAAAATTATCCAAACTTTATACTCCACAAATTACCATTGTTGATATTGGGAACCTAAGTCTCTTTTTCTCTTTTCTCTCTCTGTTGTTATGTGTATGAGTGTGTGTGAAGCATTGAGTAGATAGAAATAATTTTTTAAAATAAATATGGGATCTTATTCTATATGCTAACTTACATGCTTTGTCTCCCTTTTTGAGGTATACATACATATAGTAAAGTGACACATAGTAAATGTATAGCTTTATGAATTTTTCCTTGATGAATTAACCACTACCCACATCAATATAGAGAATACTTCCAGCATTCCTGTCAACTTTTTTCCAATTTATTTTTTTGTGTAAAGATATGCTGTTGTTCCAGCACCACTCATTAAAAAGACTATGCTTCCTGAATTTCTTTTGCTCCTTTGACAAAAATTAGTTGATCGGTGTCAGTCTATTTCTTTCTTTTTTTTTAAAGATGTACAACATAATGATTTATTGTTACCACAGTAAATTTAGTTAATACCTATTACCTAACATAGTTACAATATTTTTTTGTGATGAGGACTTTTAAGATCTACTCTCTTAACAACTTTCAAATATAATGCAGTGAAGTTAACGATAGTCACCGGGCTGTAGATACATTTCCAGGACCTATTTACCTTCTAACTGAAGTTTGTATCCTTTGACCACCTTCACCTAATTCTTCACCCCCCGCCCTTGCCTCTGGTACCCGCCAGTGTGTTTGCCCATTTTTCTGTAGTCTGACATCTTCCATTTCATTTTTCTGTAGTCTGACATCTTCCATTTCATTCGTAGGAATTCTGCATATAAGGGATCCTTCCCTGCATATGAGCCTGAGGAAAGGCTCTTCTTAGCCTCTTGTGGGTTGTTCCATGGATTTCCCGTGGTGGGAGGAGAGAGGGGTGGCAGTTTGTTGGTCCCCATCTCTCTGTGACTCTTGGCTCCTGCAGCAGCATGTGTTGTAGTTTGGAAAAATTGCAGTGAAATAAATTGGATCACACACAACAAGAGAAGAGAGGTTGCAAGGCAGTATGTACCCAGTTCAGTTTTTGTGAAAAGGCATGCCTGTGCTTGTAAATATGTAGAAGGGCTGGGGAGGATGGGGCTAACTGTTGAGGGGCTCTTCTAAGTAGTGGGGTGTGCTGAAGGGGTTTTTTATTTTTGTAAGTCTGTTGTTTGCATTTTTTTACAAAGCATACAGTACTATTTGTCTACTGTGGGGTCTGTTTCTTGACTAGTCTGTCCCAGTGTATGTTTATCTTGATAACAATCCCACATGGTCTTGATTACCACTTTTAGAAGCCTTGACTACAGATAGTGTATACCCTCCATCTATATTCTACTTTTTCAAGATTGTTTTGGCTATTTTAGGTCCTTTGCATTTTCATATTAACTTTAAAATTAGCTTGTCAATTTCCACAATAAAACCTGCTGGGTGGGATTTTGGTTGGGGTTGCATTGAATGTGTAGATTCATATGGGAGAATTGACATTTGGACAATATTGAGTGTTCTATAAACAGAGTGTATCTCTCCATTTAATTCTTTAATTTCAGCAATTTTTTTTGTACATTTCAATGTGTAATTGTTGCATATTGTTGGTCAGATTTATCTCTAAGTATTTTAGGCCACTTCAAATTATCCCATAGCTCACTGAATGACGATGTTCTTTTTATTTCCAGTCTTTTTTCCTTGGTGTTTTCTTTTGTATAGTTGCAGTTTCTGTGCCTTCAAGTTCACTAATCTTTCCTGCAAATTCTAACCTGCTGTAAATCCCTTGTAGTAATGTAATTTTTGTTAGACTGTGATTTTGGTCTCTAAAAGTTTGGGTCTTTTGTTGAAAAATATTTTTAATGTCTCCACTTACATGTTCAGTCTTTGCTATAACAATATATGGACTACAGGTGTTATAACTTTTAATGTTCTGTTCACTAATTGCATCCTCTGGGTCATTTTGGGGTTACTTTTGGTTGACTGATATCCCTCTCCTTCCTTTACATGCCTTGTGCTGTTTTGGATGCTGGATAGTGTGAATTTTACCTTGTTGGGCCCTGATATTGGATGTCTTTGTTTTTCTGTAAATGAGCTTTGTTCTGGGATATGGTTGAAGTTACTTGGAAACAGTGTGGTCCTTTTAGGTCTTGTTTTAAATTTTACTATTTGAAAGCAGAGCAAATTTGGTTTAGGACCAATTTTGTGTCACCAATATGGCAAAATCCTTTTGAGTACTCCATGAAGGATGAGGTTTTTCACTCTGGCAGGGAGTGATTTCAGGTAATTGTTTCCGCGAATCCTTACAGGTGGTTCTTTTTCTGACCTTGAGCAGTTTCCTTCCAGGCATGTGGTAATGATACTCCGCAGGCCTTAAGGAGGTCCTGCAGATTTCCAGAATGCTCTGCGTAGCCTTCTCTCCTTTTCAGTCGCTCTGCCCTGCAGACTCTAACTGCTGTATTGACCAAGGTGTTGAAAGTTTGTTTTGTTAGATGCCGACAAGAGGGTAAAATCTTTCTCTATTATTACATCTTGGCAAGAAGTCCATCAATGCTTCATATTTTCAAAAACATCTTTGAAGATTCACTTTGGTGAAATTTTGGGTTGTGTACACCCAGAGAGGAAGAGTAAGGTAATCAGATGTGCTATATAAAGTTATGGCATGAAAGTGAGTGAGGTATCTTGGCACTGATGGTCTTGTTCACTTTGCAGTATTTTATAGGGTGTTTACTTAAACAGTTTAGTACATTCACTTCAGATAGTACGTGTTTGGGAACTTTTTCTTCAGAACTCATAGGAATGCTTTTCGGACTATTACACATCTGTTTCTGTATTTATTCATATGTAAGAATACTGTGTAGTTCTCTCTTCGTTTATTTAATACCCGTGTTAGTATTGTCAGTTGTTAGCCTGAAGTCTCACCTAGCTGTTAAGTGGGTTTTCTTTGGGCGACATAGTATTGAGATGCCCTTTGTTGCGCCTTGTTTTGTTTTGCCTTTGTTTTCGTTTGCATTTGGAAGTTTGAAATCTTGTGCTTGCATTTTTCATTTTGCAGTGGTGAGCTCTGCAGTTTCTTACATTTCTAACTTTTCAAGCCGTGAAATGAGTTTGGGCTTGGTCTTTTTAGTAGCCAGTCTTTTTGTGCTGGGAATTTTGCCTTGAAAAATATGGGAACTCACCAACAGAAAGTCATAAGGGAGAATTCTTGAGTATCATTTGACACGGTAGGAAAATTAAATATTTTACGGTCCTTAGGAGGACCTTTTCTGACTTTTGCTTATTCTTTTAAAAGTTTTGATAAAGCCCTTGCAAAAAACAGAGTGACACATCCTTCAAAAGGTGGTTTTCCATTTAAAGGTTGGTGTCTGTCACTGTGCTGAATACTCTGGGAGACATTAAACTCAAAATATCACTTGAGACCTTGTTAGAAAGGCAGAATCTCAGTCACCACCCGACCCACCTGACCAGAATCATTTTTAACAGTATTCCCAGGTGATTCAAAAGCATGCTAAAGTTTGAGTGGCCGCGGACATAATTTAGTTGGGGAAATAAGATACAAGAAACCAATTATCATTAACTTTTTTTTTTAGCCGAGATGATGGTATTAAAGCTATGTTTGTAAAAAAATTAAAAGATATACTGAGACATACCAATAAAGATGATATGTCTAGGATTTGCTTTCACAATAATTGGAGAAGAGGGTTGAAGTCAGTGAAGGTATAGATGAAACAAGATGGGAATGTGTTGATGTGGATAAAATGAAAGTTCCTGTGGCCAGGATTCTCACCTGGCCCTGGTTGGCTAGCTCATGACACACGTGTGGGCAATATGTTGCTATTGACTCTGTATAAAGAGCTCCGCCCAGTGCTCTGGGCCACATGGTGGCATGGCTGCAAGGCTGCAGGAGAGCAAAGCAGAGGCTGGAGTGGTGGCAGCGCCAAGGACAGAGGCCCAGAGGCCGAGACCGGCTTGCTGCGTGCAGACTCTGAGCGAATGGGATGTTAATGACTGACTGGCTGCTGTGGAAGTAAAGTTGGGTATAACCCTTGCACCTCAAGAATGTTTTACTGTCATTTCTTTGGTCACACTGAATCCATAGTGAACTTGTCCAGGGCTGAAACCCATTGGCAAGACACTTGATAATTGGTGAAGCTGGCTTTATTTGACAAGTCCAATTTATGTACATGTGTGAAAATTTCCATTGGAAGTGTATGTGTGTTTATGTATGAATGCTGGGGAGAGAGAATGGTGTGGAAATTACAAGGGTCTATAGATTAGTAAACTGCAGAAATGCAGCATAACCTTCATGCCCTGTCCTCCCAGCCTCCACCTACTTGGACACCATCCCTCCCAGAGGCATCTTGCACATTAACATATCAAAGTCTCCTGGATGTCTGCAGTTAGGAAACCTGCTTCAATTTGTGTGACACATATTTCCAGAATAACCTACTACCACATAACATCTGATAATCTTATAAAACATCATTTCTGAGGTACTCACCAGAAACTGCATTAGGAGATGGCATACACCTTTAAAAAGGCCAAATGCTATATTGTGCTGTAATAACAAAAATATTTCACTGTAGGTGAAAGTAAGATGACTGTGGACAAAGCTTTATGGAGGATGGACACCTTAAAATGGAAGTGGGGAAAGAGGTAGCCTTTGGCCAAGGAAGGGTGAAGGGGAGATTTCTAAGTTGTCTTTGCCAACGCTGAACTGAGTTCTATGCTTCTGTGGAGGTGCTTTTGCTTAAGTTTAGGTATAATGGCTTTCTCTGTTGACTATAAGACTTACAGCTCTTATAGTCTTTGCCAACGCTGAACTGAGTTCTATGCTTCTGTGGAGGTGCTTTTGCTTAAGTTTAGGTATAATGGCTTTCTCTGTTGACTATAAGACTTACAGCTCTTGGTCCCCAAAGTGTTTTGTATAACCTAGTTAATTGAAATAGTGAAAAACTGCCCATGTTGGGTGTAGTAATTGGCCCCAAGTGCTGTCTGAAGCAAGACACCAGTGAATTTGCAATTGACTTTAAAGCAGAAATTGTTTACTGTCGCTTGATAGTAAATGAATCTCTTTGCAGTGAATTAAGGAATATTGTTTTATGCATCAGAAAACTTTCAGAGGGCCTTGTCATGAATTGCTATCAATTGGGGGGGGATTATCTTGTATTTTGTGGGATCTATTAAGACATAATTAAGAAACACAATCGCAATGTATAATTGAATCTAATAAAATCTGATTTTAAAGTGTAATATAGATTTGGTTATGCTTTGAGTGAAGCCATATCTTATGTGATTAAATGGTAATAATACATCTTGAACATTTAATGTGTGTGTGTGTGTGTGTGTTTTTTAACACAAACTGAGAGTTATGATGAAGGTCTCTAATTCAGTGGGAGCATTTGTAGACTGCTCATCACACACAAAGTGCACGGCGTTGTATAATAGACTTTGAAGGCCACTTCTCACCTTGATTAACGTTCATATTCTTAGCAATCTCTCCTCCTCTTTGGTTTGTACTTTCACTCAACTGTCTTTAGTTTCCTAGCTGACGTAATAGGTGTATGTTACTCTCTGGCATTTCTTAGGTTGTCCGTATTGTGTTAAAGGGAAAGGAAATCTGACTCACATTTTGAAATAAGGGCTAACTAGATCTAGTAGTGTAACCTAATGTCTTCTGGTTAAAAGCAGTTTGGGAAACAATAAGATTCACGTTTTTTTACAAGAATCATGTCAGCCCTAGACTCTTTTTTTATGCTGAGATCAATAACAAAAAGGATGATGTTTTAGAAAGGTCTGTAAGCTAATAGTTAATCTTATTTGGAGTGAGGTTCTAAAACTAGTTAACCCTTGAATACTTGTTGAATGTTTAAAACTACTCTGTTTTTGTCTTCTAATGTGCTAGAATATTTGGTAAATAATAAGACAATCCCTTGTCCAGTCCTTTTTCTCTTTTTAAGGATAATTCTATTTTTAACTGCATCACGAGAGGGAAGGTGGTGCTGATGGTTCAGGTGCTTGATGAATGAGTGCAGAGGCTCAGTGACATCTACTTTGTCTCCTAAGGGGCCCATTTTGAGTACCTCCCAGGATGGGGATAATCCAGGAGATTCGATTCTTACTGTAGATTGTGCTCCGTAGAGCTGTAGCTTCCTGAGAAGTGATTTTTGGGTATGTGGAGTCTTACTTGTAATTAGTTTTTCTGAATTGCTTGAAGGGATTTCCATTAATTGTTTTGTTAATCTTTATTATTCCCGGAGAAGAGGTCACTGGATGCCAGCAAGGAATGCCCTTAGACAGTTAACCATAGTAACTGTTTTCAGAAAGTGAGACTGAATAATAATTATTTTGTAGATGTCACCAAAATTCAGGTGTATGTTAAATATTTCTTAACAGCAGGTTAATTAGTTTAGTTATCTGGAGCTGTATTAGGCAGCTAATTCTTCTTGTGGATTTGCTGAGAATCTGGGTTGCTATGGTTAAGCAGGAGGACTGAAAACATCAGCCTTGAGATTTTACCCAACCAAAATAATACTGCCTGTGTTTTATAGAGTTTTGTAAAAGTCAGCTCAGGCTGCCATAAGAGAGCACCACAGACTGGGGGGGTTGGGGGGGGCTGAAAGAACAGACATTTATTTTCTCCCAGTTCTGGAGGCTAGAAGCCAAAGATGAGGGTACAGTGGGGGTTGGGTTCTGGTGAGGCCCCTCTTGTCAGCCCGTGGACGGCCGCCTTCTCACTGTGTCCTCACATGGCCCTTCCTCTGTGAGTGTGTGGGGGAGAGAGGGCTCTCTTGTTTCTCCTCTTCCCCTTACAAGGGCATCGGTTCTGTTTCATTAAAGACCCACGTGTGACCTCCTTAACCTTATTACCTCCCTGATAGGCCCTATCCAAATCAGCTACAGTTGGTTGGCGTTCGCGCTACAACATATGAGTTTGGTAGTTGTAGTGATGTGTGTCACAGTCCATAACAGGTGCTACCCTGGAGGTTCTTATTATTTTGTCAGAACACCCTAAAATGCTTCCAGAGTGACAGTCCCATACCTACAGGTAATGTTGACGCTCAGGCAAGAGCCTTGGTCAGGCTGTTAATTTTTCACAGTGGTTGTAGACCTTACTACATGCTTTTCTGGCTTATAATGTTAAACAGTTGTCTATGAAAACCCTCTACTCCCAAATACTTGTACTGTAGACTCTTCAAAGAACTGTCTGGTCAGCTCGAATTACCAAATGGCTTGCTGAGAGGAGGAAATTAATGAACTGCAATCAATTCATTTATTGTATACATTCCCTAAAATCTATCCTTAGATTTAAATGGATCATTGGAAAGCTTCATACTTAGACTATACTCAGTCTTTTAGAATCTCTAGGTCTGAGTTTTAATGTTCTTGCAAGAACTTATAAGAAATGACCATGCAAAATTTGTTACTTTGTTTTTAGAAGGTTGTTGAGGAGACTTCACTGTAGTATATATTGGTCTTCCTTGTTTTAGGTGAAAGACTTTTTTTCTGGAAGTTGGACTAAAGTATACTTCCTCAGGGGAATTGGAATCTCTTTTTGATGAAAATTTTATAACTGGTGATGTTTCCTTTTTTGCATTGGCTACAGGAAACTTAGCGTTAGATTTGGGGGCTCATTTCACGTAAATAATGCCCATATGACTTGAAAAGCTGTGTTTTGCATTTATGACATTGTTTTCTCCTGCATCTCTTGAACAGTTCTACTTTCTCATTTTTGTTACCTCTTATTTTTTTTATTTTTTATTGACATATCATTGATAAATAATCTTTATTTTTATTTTTTTATTTTAGTATCATTAATCTACAATTACATGAGCAACATTATGGTTACTAGACTCCCCCCATCAACAAGTCCCCACCACATACCCCATTACAGTCACTGTCCATCAGCATAGTAAGATGCTGTAGAATCACTACTTGTCTTCTCTGTGTTGTACAGCCTCCCCGTGCCCGCCCCTACTTATGCCTGCTAATCGTAATGCCTCTTTCCCCCCCTGAGTTTTAATGTTCTTGTAAGAACTTATAAGAAATGACCATGCAAAATTTATTACTTTGTTTTTAGAAGCTTCTTGAGGACATTTCACGGTAGTTTAAATTGGTCTTCCTTCCCTTCCCACACATCCTCCCCAGTCCCTTTCCTTTTGGTAACTATTAGTCCATTCTTGGGTTCTGTGAGTCTGCTGCTGTTCTGTTCCTTCAGTTTTTTTCTTTGTTCTTATACTCCACATATGAGTGAAATCATTTGATACTTGTCTTTTCCCACCTGGCTTATTTCACTGAGCATAATACCCTCTAGCTCCATCCATGTTGTTGCAAATGGTAGGATTTGGTTTCTTCTTATGGCTGAATAATATTCCATTGTGTATATGTACCACATCTTCTTTATCCATTCATCTGCCGATGGACACTTAGGTTGCTTCCATTTCTTAGCTATTGTAAATAGTGCTGTGATAAACATAGGGGTGCATATGTCTTTTTCAAACTGGGCTGCTGCATTTTTAGGGTAAATTCCTAGGAGCGGAATTCCTGGGTCAAATGGTATTTCTATTTTGAATTTTTTGAGGAACCTCCATACTGCTTTCCACAATGGTTGAACTAATTTACATTCCCAACAGCAATGTAGGAGGGTTCCCATTTCTCCACCTCCTCACCAACATTTGTTGTTGTTTGTCTTTTGGATGGTGGCCATCCTTACTGGTGTGAGGTGATATCTCATTGTGGTTTTATTTTGCATTTCGCTGATGACTAGCAATGTGGAACATCTTGTCATGTGTCTGTTGGCCATCTGAATTTCTTCTTTGGAGAAGTGTCTGTTCAGATCCTCTGCCCATTTTTTAATTGGATTATTTGCTTTTTGTTTGTTGAGGTGCATGAGCTCTTTATATATTTTGGATGTCAACCCTTTATCAGATATGTCATTTATGAATATATTCTCCCATACTGTAGGATGTCTTTTTGTTCTGTTGATGATGTCCTTTGCTGTACAGAAGCTTTTCAGTTTGATACAGTCCCACTTGTTCATTTTTGCTTTTATTTCCCTTGACTGGGGAGATATGTTCATAAAGAAGTTGCTCATGTTTATGTCCAAGAGATTTTTGCCTATTTGGTTTTACATGTAGCTGTTCAGTTTTCCCAACACCAGTTGTTGAAGGGACTGTCTTTTCCCCATTGTATATTCATGGCTCCTTTATCATATATTAATTGACAATATATGTGTGGATTTATATCTGGGCACTCTCTTCCATTAATCTGTCGGTCTGTTCTTGTGCCAGTACCAAATTGTTTTGATTACTGTGGCTTTGTAGTAGATCTTGAAGTCAGGGAGTGTAATCCCTCCAGCTTTATTCTTCCTTCTCAGGATTGCTTTGGCTATTTGGGGTCTTTTATGGTTCCGTATGAATTTTAGAACTATTTGTTCTAGTTCATTGAAGAATGCTGTTTGTATTTTGATAGGGATTGCATTGAATCTATAAATTGCTGTTGGCAGGATGGCCATTTTGACAATTTTAATTCTTCCTATCCATGAGCACAGGATAGATTTCCATTTATTTGTGTCTTCTTTAATTTCTCTTATGATTATCTTACAGTTTTCAGAGTACAGGTCTTTCACCTCCTTTGTTAGGTTTATTCCAGGGTGTTTTATTCTTTTTGATGCAATTGTAAATGGAATTGTTTTCCTGATTTCTCTTCTTGCTAGTTTGTTGTTAGTGTATAGGAATGCTACAAATTTCTGTGTATTAATTTTGTATCCTGCAACTTTGCTGAATCCAGTTATTAGTTCTGACAGTTTTTTGGTGAAATCTTTAAGGTTTTCTATGTATAATATCATATTATCTGCAAATAATGACAGTTTTACTTCCTTCTTATGAATTTGGATGCCTTTTATCTCTGTGTTGTCTTAATTGCTGTGGCTAGGACCTCCAGTACTATGTTGTATAAAAGTGGTGAGAGTGGACATCCTTGTCTTGTTCTTGATCTTAG
Organism: Manis javanica; assembly: GCF_040802235.1. Taxonomy (NCBI): domain Eukaryota; kingdom Metazoa; phylum Chordata; class Mammalia; order Pholidota; family Manidae; genus Manis; species Manis javanica. The sequence goes on along the minus strand of NC_133161.1, from coordinate 18,713,488 downwards.
AGAAAGAGCTTTCAGCTTTTCACCATTTGCTATGTTAGCTGTAGGCTTGTCATATATGGCCTTTGTTGAGGTATGTACCCTCTATACCTGTTTTGTTGAGAGTTTTTAACATGAATGGATGTTGAATTTTGTCATGCTTTTTCAGCAGCTATTGAGATGATCATTTTTGTTAATGTGGCATATAATATTGATTGATTTATAAATACTATACTATCCTTGCATCCCTGGAATAAGTCTTATTTGGTATAATGGATGATCCTTTTTATGTAGTTTTGAGTTCAGTTTGCTAATATTTTGAGAATTTTTGCATCTATGTTCATCAGGTATATGGGTCTTTAATTTTTTTTGTAGTGTTTTGTCTGGTTTTGTGTTATCTATATTCTTGTACAAACCATTTCAGATCTTTTTTTGAAGGTGGGATTGAAAGTAGGTATTGATATTCAATTTTCACCACTAAATACTTCTTGAAAGCTATCAGTCTTTGCTTGGCAGCTAATCCCAAGTGGCCACAGAGAACTCTTTGGAGTAAAGACCCACAGAGCAGGACCCGCTCCGCCTCCCAGCCTCCTCCCTGACCTCACGCCCTGTGCTGTTCCTCTGCTTCTCTAAAGCCACACTGACTTCCTTGGCCGAACATGTTCTGCTTCAGGGCCTGTGCTGCTTCTGTGCTCTGGAGCCGGCTTCCCCGCGCAGTGCCCTCCCTCTGTCCCTCCCTCATTTCCTAGGAAGCTCTGTTCACCTGCCATCTCTATCTGAGTTGGCCTTCAGGTGTAATATAGTTCCCCTCCTCCTACCCTGCTTTGTTTTTGCTACCCCCTGGCTTCCACGCATTCCCTTTCTGTTTTATTGCCTGCTCACCCCACTGAGAATGTGAACTTCAGACTGGAGAGATTGGTTTTGTTCAAGTCTGGTTGGTTTTGTAGCTGCTTAGAACTGAGACTGCTAAGTACTGTTGGTGAATGGCTAAATGAAGTAAGTAGGGTCAGTGTAACTATTCTTTGTTCTTTCCTAGAGCTCTTTGAGCACGCCTTAATTTGTGTAACTTAGTTGCAGTGGTTTGTTAAGGCAGGAAACTGCCCTCCATGACCTCCTCAGATCCTGCATTTTGCCATTGCTCATTATTCAGCTTTTTCTCTTTAGCTTTTTCTAAGCACTTAATATACCAGGCATCTTAAAAATATAGAGGGGGTAGGGTGAGGACTTGATAATGTGGGTGAATGTCGAAACCACAATGTTATTCATGTGAAACCTTCATAAGATTATATATCGATGCTACTTTAAAAAATACAGAGAAAAGGTTTGATCTTCGTTCATAAATAAATATCGTCAGGAACTTTTGAATGGTAGAGGCTTTTGGGGATTTGGGCCAACAATGTTGTGATTCACAGATGATTTATTTTGTTCCTACTGTATCAGCCCATCCATAGATTGCACTTTGTATTTTACAGAGCATGTGCTCATGCACTTCTCCAATCCACATAACAACCTGGGGAGGCAGGTAGTTGAATTATCTATCTGTTTGGCAAGGAAAAACAGACCCAGAGAAGTGAAGTGACTAGCCTAAGGTGAAAGAGCTTGAAAGTTGCAAATGTGTAATTTGATAAATTTGCTGAGAATAGTAAGAAACTTCTTGTGTGTTCCTAATGGTAGTAGCCTAGATTTGTGTTCTTCATTTCTGCATCCTCTTATTCTTTGACTGAAGGTTATTGTTCCTCTTGAATGATGGATTACCTTTGGGTAACTAACCTTATTTTCATAAGTATGCTTTTTCTTTTACTTGATCTTCTTTTTGTCTTTTTAAGGGTAATACTGACTTTTGTGTTCTCTCTCCTGTCTGGACTCTTACTCTATTAAGTCTAACTTGAAAGCAAAATTGCTCCATGGAAAGAGTCAGTGGTGGTGACTAGTTATTTTCTTTTCAAAACTCTTGACTGGCTACACTGAATTATAGAAGCTGGCATAAAAAAGGAAACTGGCAAATTCAGTTTAGATCTGCAGTTATTTAGCCTGGATTTTTATGCTTGTTTACAGGGCTTGCTTGGAGCAGATGGCTGTGAATTCACTAGAACCACATCCATGTTACATACATGTTCCTGCTAGGTGCTGTTAACAGTAGCTCAACATGTGTGCCATGGCCTTTTTAGGCTATTAGGTAAATAAATTACTTCCTGGGGATTAATTGGTCATGCTTGGAGATGTGATTCATCATGTGAAATGCCAGAGCTGTCTTGGTGGAAAAAATCTTAGTGATCTGGAAATATCTATGTGTATAGCTTTACTGGAATCTAGTTTACACTTTTATGTTCCTCCATGAACTTGGTAATAGTTGGTAAATCATAATGGTATGAGGCAGGAATGGAAAAAAGTCTAAAGAATGATCAGTAACTTGAATGCAGCTTGGAGTGACAACTTCAAATTGTTTCTCCTCTGCTCATGTCTTTTAGCTCATGTGTTTTTAAACCTGCCTGTCCAGATTTAAGACTGTTACTACTAAAAAAAGCTGTTAAGTACTCTGCTTACATCTCGAGCAATCCACTCCCCTCTTTACAAGCTCATGTGTAAGAGTTTGATTAGGTTACAGTCCTGCTGCTCAAGAGCTGAAGGCAGAAAAAGTAGGATTTCATTATATGTATAGTGGAGTTAGGTATCCTTAGCTTTAATTCCAATTCTGATGTTGCTAGATTTGAACTTGTGTGCAAGTTATGTTACCTCTGTGTGTATCTGATTTCTTATTCCCTATCTGTATAAAAGGGGGTGATGGTGGTAGTATCTCACCAGACTACTTTGAGTATTGCTTCCTTAGATGTGTGTAAAATAACCCTGTACATTGCCTAATGTGTAATAGATACTCAATCATTTATATCCAGTGTCTCTTTCACCTTCCCTTCCCAAAATGTATGACTCAGGGATGCATGTAAATCTCAGCATTTGGTGATATTATTTCCCAAGTAGATGATGAATGAGAACTGGCTTGTCTGCACTTACTGTCAAAAGGATCCTGGATAATTTTTGCACCCAATATTTACAAAAATGCCACTAGTTTTAGGCTAGATTACTAGAAATGTGTCCATATTATGGGATATAAAACCTCTTCCTGTTTGGACTGGTCACACCATATCATGAGTACTGTGTTCCATTCTGGGGGCCACAGCTTGAGAGGCAGGATAGGGATGCTTTTAAGAGATAGACTGCCCAGGATTGAAGCCTGGCTCTGCTCCTTAACATTTCTGTGCCTCAAAGACATGACTCAGTCTTTTCATCTCTAAAAAGGGGTAAAAAACACCTATCTCATAGGGTTATTGTCAGGCATAAATAAATTACTAGGTGTAAATCCCTTAGACGAATGCCAGGCATGCAGTAACTTCTGTGTGTGTGTTAGCAGTTCTTGAGGGACTTTCAGAGGGGAAATCACTAGGATGGTGGGCTGCGTGGGAGCCATGCTGTGGAAGAAACAGGTGTTTCACCTGAGAAAGAAAGAAGTATTGAAAGTTCTTTACCACCTAAAGACAAATTTTTTGGAAGAGGGGGAATATATGTAACTGAGAAAGGTAGACTAAGGTCAGTGAGTAGAAATTATAAGGAGGCTGATTTTATTTTAATGAAAGTCTTTAAACAAGTGGAGTTGTTCACAGTGGCAGTGACTGGCTCTGTGAGCTAGTGAGCTTCCTGTTCCACAGAGGCTTCGAAGGCTGAGGAGGGTTCCTGACCTGGCTTGTGTGGGGAGCGGGATGACAGGTGTTCTCGTCTACTCTGCTCTCAGTTCAGGCCAAGTGACTGGCTTAACATGAGAGAATCCCACACTGAAGTTTGCTGGGTTTTGGCAGCAGGAGTGGGAACTTTCTCCCTAGAATTTGTCTGCTTTTTTGGTCTATCATTCCTTCACTTTGCAAACATTTATTGTGAGACATTGTTTCATGTCTCAGTTTGCAGGGAAGAAAATAGGTTGGAAATGAAACTTAGCTTACTGTCTATTGTTGCTTGGCACCAGCAGTCTTTGAAGGAAGCCAGTGTATTAGGGCTTCTTATTGCTGGAAGGTGCTTCTCCGTGGGAGCGTTGTTTCTGAAGTTCTTGTGAGCAAAGCACTGAGTGCCCTTTGTTTTAGACTCTTGTCAAGAATGTTTATTTGATGTTTGTTTGCATCTTTGGAAGATAGAGATGATCTCTCTCTCCGGAGTAAAGAGACAAGCGTATTTATTGTCCAGAAGAAAAGATTCCATTTTCTAAGTTTAATTTCCTCTCTGATAACTCAGTGTGTGCAGGCATCAATATGGGCCCATCTGCCTACCACCGCGGGACTTGGGAGCAAGGGGAACTGATGCAAATATGCGATGTTCATGCCACTTGTTGTGCTCTAAGTAATGATGTCCTTAGCTTCTGACCCAGGCGTTTTGCGTTTTCTTAGTTTGTAAGCAGGGTAAAATCTCAGACTCTTCATAATTCTGAACATGGAGGAGTGGAGTGAAGGAGCAGTCAAATCTTACAAGCAGCACCAAGTGATCTAGTGTTTGGAGGTAGTGGAATTTTAACTTTTGTCTTCAAGGGAATCTTTCCATGACATTCGGGAAAACTGCTCCTGTTCTTACTGCATCTACTACCACTGAAATACTGTAATAGCGGTAACAACGACCCGCATTGTTTGAGTGCAAATGATATGCCAGGCTTTGTTTGATGTCATTTAATTCCCACAACCCTATAAGGAAGGTACATTTATTTCCATTTTATAGATGAACAAAATGAGATGCTGTGACCAAGGTCATATGGGTAGTAAATTGTTGAGCCAGGACTCTAACTGATGCTGTTTGATTCCAGAGCCCACGACTCCTTAGCAGTTAGTGTAAGCTGAGAACAGACCTGCACTCACAACACAGTAACTCCTTTTGGATTCCTGGACCGAGTTCCAGTGCATTTGTGTGTAGGAAGGGGTCTTCCCATGTACAACACCCAGCAATTCTTGGACACCAGCAGGGTGTCTGAGAACTCAGCTCAATTCTGACTCTATCTGCCTGGAAACAGCACCAGATTCTCCAGGTGTTAGGCTCTGTCCTGTAAGGATGCACCCCTTCCGCCCCCCTGCCCCTCTTCCAGATACCAGATGCAAGCCCCAGGCTGTTACCTGTGCTTTTCACTGACTGGCTGCAAGGTGGGAGTTCCCATGACCTCCTTAGGTTCCACTAATTTGCTGGAGCAGCTCACAGAACTCAGGAAAACATCTTTAGCAGTTTAATAAAGGATACCATAAAGGACACAAGTTAACAGCTAGATAAAGAGATACCTAGGGCAAGGTCTCAAACATAGGAGCCATTATCCTCATTGAGCTCAGGGCCTGGCTCCGAGGCTCATACAAGCATTCTGGTTCCCCAGGCATAGAAGCTCTCTCCAACAGAGAAGCAGGATGCCAGAGACAGAGATGATCTGCTCATGGGTTTTTGTGAGGGATTCATTGCGTTGTCATGATTGATTAAACCATTGGCTGATTCAGCCTCCAACCCCCGCCCTTGGGTAGGGTCCAAAAATCTCATTAACATGACAACACACCCATTTTAACTTTAAGGCTCAGTAGAGCGTGTTTCAGGATCTGTAGCTGAAGACTAGATATATCTGGAAAATACATATTTGGTCATCTAAATGACCAAATATGTATTTCTTACAACTCGTTATATCACACTGGGTTTTCAATCCCTACGCTATCCTTTACCCTCCTTGTGTGAGGTGGGGCAAATTAATTTAGCCTTTTCAAATCTAAGCTGCTTCATCTGTAAGAAGAGGGGAGAGAGGATAATAACAGGACCCACTCCAAAGGGCTGTTCTGAGGATTAAACATATATTCTATAAAGTGTGCAGCACAGCTGGTTCCTGGCAGCTAGTAAGCCTCTCTAAATATTAGTAGCTATTATTATTATCCTTGCTGCCTGCCTTTTCTCTAATTAAAAAAACTTAAATGGTTTTGTACTCCGAGTTCTCTATGTAAGTATTTTTGAATAAAGGCAAAATGTCATTCAGGCCAGTTTACATCAAGAGGATGAATTTCAAATGGCAGACAAACCTGGCACAGGCTATTTCCTTATATAAATATTTTCTCTAAAAATGAAAATAGGAGCTAAAAATCCCTGTAGACCCAATTTACTTTCTGATCTTCATTTTAGTAACCTTTGATTTCCTAAATCACTCCTAATGCTGTGGTAATGTGTTACAGTGACAGCTGATGCCCAAGAAGGTGTCTTCTCTGGCTCTGACATTTTCCTTAATGGTAATTCTGCTAGGTAATGTAAACAATGTGAAATGTTTGGCATGTTTCTTTCTACAAATGGTTGTGGAGAGGAGATCATGCAAAGCATTGTGAAGATGGCAAACTGATTCACTGTAGCTTTGAAAAAGCTGTGGCTGTTTTCTGTTACAAGGGGAAGTAACAGTTAAATATCTAGGAACTCTTCCCTTTGGGAGAGTTGATAAATTGAAGGCATTTTCTGATTGTGCTTTACTTTAGATTAACAGCCTGGAAGATTTCAGATTTAAAGAGCAAAGTTATGTATCATGGAACGAACAGGAAGACATGCTTAGCTAGCCTAACCCAAATATTGCAAGTAGTTGTGATAGCTCTATCTGTGAAACCAAATTCCCCTTGAGCTCTCTACTGTAATTTACTCTACTAGTCAGACACATGTGTGGTATTTCAACTGGAACGTAACCTTTGAGGTAATTTGTGTAAGATCACCAGTTAACAGAGGAGGACACAGGATCTGGCATTGGGAAAGGCCTGTCTCCAAGTCTTGGGGTTCCCATTGTGTTGCTTTCCTGAGTGTACCCCACGGCCCTTAGAAGCTTGCACCTTTTCCTTTGTTATGTCTCACCCATCCCCATTTCATGCTAGATTTGGTCTCTTCATATCTATAACACATTTACAAAATTACAAAATATACAAAATTAGATTGAAGTCAAGGACTGACCTGCTGAATCTCCCTCTAAATTGAAAAAGAAGTTTTATGTTATATGGATCATGAATTAAGATCTTTTGTTGTAAATGACAGTTTGGAGAAGACTGTTGTACAGTATTTTGCTTGCAAATACCTAGAAGTGGATATGTGATTGATTCACTGACAGCCCATCTCTGAAAGCAGTTCTAATGATGGACTTATAATTGATTGCATCCATCATTGAGAGCCTAAACTTCCCCCTTCCTAAATTAAAAGATAAATGAAATAAACTATGTTGAATGTATAAACTGACAAATCTGAGGGAATTTAATGAAACTCTAAATTATTGCAGCCAACAGATAAGAGAAAAAGGTTTCTTTGTTACTGATTACAACACTAAATTAAAAAAAAAATTACCCAAGAAAGATAATAGAGGAAACAAAGATCTGTGGCCCATGTATCAAACTAAGTTATTGAAAGATTTTTAATAAGTATATCTATCTCACTCCCTGATTATTGTTGATTCATATCAATCTTGTTAGTGCTGTTGGAAGAATAGTAAAAGCAGGGACTGTCTTGTAGTGTAGCTTATATTATTGCTGCTGTAACAGATTTTAGAATTAATATGACCTTATTTCCAGGCTGCTGGGGGCTCTGTACCAAATTCAGGTCATTTAAATGAGTTACTTGGAAGGTTGTCCCTCCTCAGTGTATGAGTAATTTTATCAGTATGCTCTCAGCTATATATAAAACATCAACTGAAAGTGACTTAAGGGAGATAATAAAGGTCCATTACTTAATAGGAAGTCCTAATTTAAGCAGCTGTAGGGTTGGCTGCTTTGGTGGCCCAGTGACATAGTAGCAGAAGCTTGGCGTGTCTCTGGGCTTTCCCATCCGTGGTTGTAAGATGGCTGGAGTAGATGAATGTCTTAGCTTTGTCTAATAATATCCAGTGTTGGAAAAGGGACCTGCTTCCTGTTAATCTTCTCATAAGAAAACTATTCCTAGAAGTTCTTAGGTCTCAATGACCACACTTGTCACTGGTAATGGAAATGGCATTACTGGGAATTACTAGGATTCACCCAAACAATTGAAGTGCTGCTGAGACTCTTGCACAGTTCATGTTGCCTGTTGTCTGATTAAAAGTGAAGGGAAAGACACCTTGGATAAGCAATCAGCAGGTCCACATAGATGGGCTATTGGGATTTACTGTGGTGGTGGTGGTTTCATAGTTTCCGATAGTACTTGTTTCATTTCCTAGTTAGTGAGATGAATGTGCTAGTATATGAGAAACCCATCTTTCTTTTACTTTTTCTTTTAAGTTTGACTCAGCTGAATATATTCTGTCTTTAACAAGGACTCTGTCCACCAGTGATGATGTTGAAGACAGAGAAAATGAGAAGGGTCGCCTTGAAGAAGCCTATGAGAAGTGTGACCATGACCTGGATGAGTTGATCGTGCAGCACTACACAGAACTGACGACGGCCATTCGCACGTACCAGAGCATCACAGAGCGCATCACCAACTCCCGCAATAAAATAAAGCAGGTACGCCTCCTTTCCTGTTGTCCAGTGATTGTAGCACCTTCCGTTAGTGCAGGTCCAGATGTTGCAGCTTGGAGAGGTGCCTTGGTAGTGGCTAGTGGCCTTAAGCAGTGATTCGTAGCTGCTTTTCAGGAGTTCTGTAGGTGTGTGGAAAGCTTGGCTGAAGAGGATCACAGGGCACCCGGCAGCTTCTTCCCTCCCCCATGTCTTATCCTTGGCTTCTGCGGTTACTTCTCACCAGTGTGAAACCACACAGAGGTGGTGGCCCCAACTGGAGGAAGATGGGTGGGAGCTGTTATAGGGCCTCTTACTGTGTGTTTGAGTCTGTGACTTCATTTGAAGTTGGTTGTGATTTCTGTGTAGTCATTGTATATTTTTGGTAATTTTTGAGAAAACCTAACTTAACAAATTATTTAAACACTATTGTGAATACTGAAATTCTTGAATATCAGTCTTTAGTGACAAGCATGTATTTTTATTTTGTAATTTTCATATTTTGGAGCTTTTTTTTTCACTCTTTTTCTCTCTGCCTTTTTTCCCTTGTTCTTTTCTTGCCCCCTTCCTTCACCTCCCCTTTTCTCACCACCTTCCTTTTGTGGTAGGTCCTTGAAATCTCCTGCCATGTTTTTAGTGCCTAAAGGGTAAAGGGGGTTCATAAGGGCTGTTTCTATATTTGGCCAAGGTATGAACTGCTCAAATGTTATGTGCTGTCATATCATAGCTATGTGCCTCCTGGCTGTGTCTTTTGAGGGCTGCCCTTTGATACCTTTTAGTACCACTTTTTGATAAAGAACAGTAATTGCCACTACTTAACTAAGTGCTGATTGCTTACCAGGCTTGAGTATGTCTGTTCCTCACTCAACAGATTTAGGATTTGAACTCTGGTCTCCCTGACTCTAAGGTCCTTGATGCTGGTTTTTCAGACATCGTTGAAGCAGTGGGCCCCCACCTTAACACCCCCTTTAAATCAAGTAATTTGCCAAGATGCAGAGCCTCATGCTGGTCCCCTCCTCTGTACTCCGTGGCTGCCCCTCAAGCACCTCTGCAGCTAGAGGGCTGCCCCGACATTTGAAAAGTGCTGCCCTGTGCCACCGGGTTAAGGAATTCCCTGGACTGTTCCTCCCCAATAATAGCTGTGCTTACAGCACTCTCACACGTTTTCTTTGCCTTTTAGACCTTACATTATGATTTTATAAGCAGATACATAAGTTACTCTTCTAAGAATCCTGTTGGTACAAGTTTCAGCCTCTGAGAGTACAGTTCCAGAATCCGTGAGCTCTTAACCTTTTTGGAAGCAATGTGTTGACCTCTTTACATTTTAAAATTAACCAAGCATTTTCAGAAGGAATACTATAATTCTTAGCTTTTACAAGTGGTGAGTTCATCTTAATGGATTTATTTGTGAAACTAGGAAAAGCTATAGATCAGTCGCTCTAGATTTAAAGTAAACTGTAGTTCATTTTGACCCTATACGTACTAAGCTCAAGACGGGTCAGACAATGGATGTGTAGAGCTGCTGACCTTCCAGCTTTGCCCCGGGTAATCACAGTAAGGGTGAAGGACCTTTTGGTATTTGTGTTTTCTGATTAGTTTGCCCGACTGAAAGGACTTTGTGCCAGTCTCAGGGGAAGCACTGCAGTGCTTTCTGCCTTGACTCCCTATCACTCTGAGTCGATAGCATCTTTGCCCAAACAAAGAGTGTTGGCTGGTCATTGAAAAAGAGAGTCTCATCTTGATTATTGCACATTTGTTTTAGTAGCCACAGTGTTTTCACCAGCCTCATTTTTCAGTTTGCTGGAGTTTTGTGCAAAAGACAAACCAAAAAGGGAAAACTTTATGTTTATTATATCAGACTGTTGTCAAGAAAGTAAATGTCACATAATTCTGTTATGAATTAGCTTCAGTATTGGGAAGCAAAAGGGATAAAGCTCTTTTCAAAAAAAGCCTTTAATAATTGATAAATGGAAGAAGAAAAATGTTGGGGGAAAAGGAAAGTGAATGTTTTCCTTGAATAATTTGACCATTTTGTACTGTGAGAGTCCATTTCTTTTTATCAAGGAAATACTGATGTTTCCTTACTTATCTTGTCATTTTTGGGTTTTGATTGCACTTCAGATTCTATACAGAATACAGGTGTGTATATTTTAAAAGTAAAAATGGGGATGATTTAATAATCATTGGACTACATTACTTTGGAGCCAAGCAAGATGTTGAGACTGTGGAGGTCTGAGTTGAAACTTTCTTTTTGTTCTTCACCAAAAGAATGTAATGAAGATTCAGCCAACAAATATTTGTTGAATGCCAGCTTTGTGCATGGTTCTTCTTTAGATGCTGGGGCTGTGTCCATGGAAAGCACTAGTTCCTGTCCTCATGGAGCTTACATGCTAAGAGGAGATGGAAAAACAGATAGATGATATTTAACAACATCGATTTTAGTCTGTATATTAAATATCTCTTATGTGTTGAGCATTGCTCTAGAATCTGTGGTATAGAAGTGAATTAAACAAATTCCTCTCCTTGTGGAGGTGACATCCTGGCTTCTGTTCTGACTTTACTGAGACAGGCTATAAATAAGTAAAATACAGTATAACAGATGATAAAAAGTGCTGTGCTTTAAAAAAAGAGGAGTTGCTGTTTTAAATAGGTGGTTAGGGAAGGCTTCACTGAAGTTTCACTTGAGTCAATACTTGAAGGAAGTGAGGAAGAGTCAGGAAAGGGACCTCAGGAAGAAAGAATAGCAGGTACAGAAAGTTCCTGAAGCAAGAACCCGACTGGAATTTGAGAGAAGCAGCAATGAAATGAGTGGAGCTGGGGCACAGTGGGAAGTGGCGGGGTGGCCGGAGAGAGATGAGACAGCTGCTGGATGGTGTGGTGGAGTGGGTCACTGTAAGGACTGATTTTTAACTGAGGGTGATGGGAAACCATTATAAGGTGTTGAATACAAGAATGGCATGATGGGACTAACTACCTAAAAGGTCCCGTCTAGCTGCTACGCTGAGAGTAGATATTAGTGGGGACCAAGGCAGAAGAAGCTACTCAAACTCATGCTTTGTTGCCTTTTAAAGCTTGAGAACACAGAACTGTTTATATTTCCCATTTTGATATTATCTCATATATGGGTTATGTTGTATTGTATGGATAGTACTTCTGTCCTTGATAATAGTAGGAGCCGGCAGGTGAATTTAACTCTCTCTGCAGATGGTTCAAACTTTTCTACATCAGTCAAGTCCACTTGGAATTTTTTTCTAGATTAAAAAAATAGGTGCAATGAAAATACCATGTATGAGTGATCAGGTCAGGTGGTATGGGTAACAAGCAGAGGACTTGGGCTATCTTGTTACTGTTGAATATACTGTGAAATTGGTCAAAATGAGATGTTCTTGTTAGAAAACCTCAAGAGTGATAGGTGCTGCCAGTGTCTTTCATGGGGACTGTTGGAGCAGCAGCACCAAAATAGATGAATACGAGGGGTTCCAAGTGGGGGCTTGGGCTGTACTGGTGATGCTTGTTAGTATTTGACTTTGCGGGTTTCCTCCCCGCTTTACTGGGTGGATGAGATGACATCAGATTTCTTTAAAGATCCTAAGTATCCATCTTATCATAGGATGAGTATCTGCATAACTGAGGAGCAGGTAGGCCAAAGGGAAAACAGATACTTCTCTCTGTTGTGACATGTGCACAAACATTTTACATTTTGCCCCAATTTTGGCTGCTCTGTTGGTGCTAGATTAGGCTCCTAACTCATTTTTCTTGCCTGTCATTGGAAATTAACTATATATATATATATATATATATATACACATGATTATTCAAGTGAATGTTAGGGCTTCATCATTGAATAATGCAACATCATTTCTTAACACTTAACTAAAATAGTTTTGTGGCTTTTATATGAAAGTATATCTTGAAAGGCAGAATCAGAACAAAGAATAACCTTAATATAAAAAATCACAGCAGAACAACACAGTTTAGTAGGAAGTTATTTATTGCCCAAATACAAGCTGGAAATCTAACTGCTTGTCTTTCTGAAAGAGGGAAGAAAGCCTAGAAATGAACGTGTGGAAGAGTGGGTAATAATGAGGTATCGTAATTTAAAATCTAGGCAGTAGTCTGGAGGGCACTAATGCAGTCACAAGAACTGTGAGGCAGTCGTCGCATTAAGCTTAACTGTATCTGTATTTGTGTTCTGTACCCAGACCCCGCACCTCAAAAGGAAGGTATTGCCCTTGGACAGGGTTGAATGGAGCCTCTCAGAGAATTTAAGACTTTAGAATGGCAGCTAAGAAAACTCAGGGAAACAAGCACATGGGAAATAAAAGTTTGAAGGTAATCTTAAACGATCTATAGTTCTTTTAAACAGAACAGCAAGTAGTGTTTCTGAAGTTCATTCTTTCTAGGCACTTTCTATGAGACTATGGAAAAAAATGGGTTGGACATGTGTGAGGAGAATGCCCATGAAAACACTTATGTTTTCTCCATTTTACATTAAAAATTATTCTGTTTTGTGCTTTTAGAATTAAGAATAATGTTGACTGTCATCGATTTTCACCAACCATCCCTTGCCTGTAGGGAATAGGATATTTCTCATCTGTGGTTTCAGTGAGGTGCTCACACATTTGTTGTGCTTTCTTCCAGAGCATATGTGCACGCCAAAGCATTCCCTCTCCACCTGTATCTTATCCTTGATCCAAATTCAATATGTTCCTGATTTTATGACTTAGAAGTTATGGCCTTCCACCTCCTGTGCACCTGAACCCATCAACCTCTTACAGAAATCTCTGTTCCTCTTCTCACAAATGCTACTACAATGTTAGTCAGAGGTCCAAGTTAGTTTATTTTTTCCCAAGGCAGGGTTGCAAAATTCTTTTGTCTCTGCTTTTTGTATCATCTCACATACCCATTCACAATGACCTCTTGGGCCCTATTTTCCTTGTTTTCTTTTTTCTAATCCTCTCTAAGTAGTGACTTATGAGTTCTTACATATTGAAACTGAAATTATTGCTGTTGCCGAACAGGTGATTAACAGCAATGTGAAGTTACTAAAATTCTAAGGAAGCAAAGAAAACCTGTGTTTGAGGAAGGATTTCTATACTTGGACTTTGATGTCATGATTTGAACAGCTTGATTCTGTGGATTTATTTAAGAAAGAGTAACAGTTTTTCAGTATTAATTATCCTGATAAATAGAGTAGAATTAAAGTACTGTCACCATTCATAAAAGATTAGGCATTTGCGAAGTATATGTTGAGGTATAATTTGGTACCTTTCTCACATTTAGATGCTGCTGTTTATTGATATAGTCCTGGTTTTTCCCTTCATGTTTGAAAAACCGTATTTACTGAGCTATAATTTGCATACAATAAAAAGGAATATTTTGAGTATATATGTATATTTATCTTTGAGTGTATTAACATCAGTTGAGCACTCCTTCCTGCTTTTTTGCAGTCAGTGCCTCCCATCCTCCATCCCCTATTCCCCAGGCACATCCTGCTCTAAACAACTACTGATTAGATTCTAGCCTCATACGTTATTTTTGCCTGTTCTAGAACTTCCTATGGTATGTACTCTTTCCTGTCTGGCTGCTTTTGCTCAGCATAGTGTTTCTGAGATTCTTCCTATTTCTTCCCTTTTATTGCTAACTAGTATTCTTCCCCACCCTCCAAGTCTTAAAGTAACATTTCTTCACAGCTGTGACTTTCTAATAAAAAAGCTGCAGTCTTGGGGCAATTTAGTATGAAGAGTTCTTGCAGCTTCTTTTATCTACAGCTTTGATTAACTCAGTTTAGGGAATAATTTTGGTAATGTTCATTTTCCACACAGCCTAATGCCATCTCCCCCAACCCCAGACACCTTCCTTTTCATTTTTTCTTCATGTAGTGAGCAAAAATGAGAGGTGAACTGATTTATACTGTGTATATCCTAGTGTGAAATGCTGTAATAGTCATTTTCCAATCAGAAAGGAGTTTGCCAAGCTTTACCGACATTCTGCGTTTACCCCAACTATCTTAAGAGCCTAGTTGAGTGTTCTATGATATAAAATTTATTTTTAACTGTTTTCATAGTAACCATTACACGGGCAAAAAACTGAGAATTATAGAACCAAGGTGATATAATATAAAAAATCAAAATCTAACATATTTTAACTAAGATTCAAAATACAGCATATTTAATAGCTAGAGTTCTTAACCCATAGACCAAGAACTCCAGTCAAATCTAGGAATGGCCTTGAGAAATGTGTTCAAAAAGTCGAATAATATCACAAATGCTGATGATAAAACCAGCCCTTCCCTACTCCATCCTACCGAAGTCCTAATTCTAACACTTCAGAGGCGCTGACTTTTACTTGTTTTTTTTTCAAATATTTATATTTCTATAATTTCTAAGTAATACACTTAATCTATTTTCTCTTGATTTTTCTGTTGTAGATATTGCATGATTTATATATGAACTTCCAGCTATGCAAGATGAAGATTTACTCTTTCCCCCACCCCACTTCATCTTCCCGCATCCTCTTTATATAGTTGTATCTTAGTTTTTGGTTGAATAGTGCTTATTTCATTATAACTATGTAAATATTTACATGAAGCCCTCCAGCATACTTTTTTCTGCATATGCAATTTTGTTGTTTTCTTTAGAGGTAACAATTAATCCTATTGCCTTTCTTCTGCATTGGTTCCCCTCTTTCCCGGATCCTGTGCTGTTTCTCGTCTCTCGATGGGGCACATTCTACAGAGCTTGCTGAGATATGGTGCATATAAAGTTTATTTTTTGAGAGCTTGTATGTCTGCAAATGTCTTTATTCTTTCCTCACACTTGATTGATAGTTTTTCTGGAAAATCTTTAGGAGTTTAAAGGTATATTATTCCTTTGTCTTACAGCTTTTACTGTTGTTGAGAACAAGTCTCATGCATCTGTTTCACAGTCCTTTGTATGGGCTCTGTGTGCACCACCACCCTGCCCCGCCAAAGCTTTTAAGATTGTGTCCTTATCCCTTGTGTTATTAGACGTCAGGATAACGTGCCCTGGTTGGGTCTCTTTTCTTTGTATTGTTGTGAACACTTGGTGTGCCTTTTCAGTCTGAAACTTTGTTTGGGATTTTTTATTTTATTATTTTATTGGTATATTTCTCCACTTGATTTGTCTCATTTCTTTCTTTCCTGGAATTCCTATTTGGCAAGTTTTGGCCCTCTTACATCAAACCCCTTATTTTCTTTTAAATCCTGTTTTCTTATCTCTGATTTTTTGTTTTGCTCTTGGGAGGTTTCTTTCTAATCTTTGTATTAGGTTTTTTTTTCTATCATATTTTTAATTTCCAGGAGCTGTTTTTTCATTCTCCCGAGTTTTTTCTAATAGTATCCTATTTTTTTTCATTGATATATCTCCTGTTTTTCTTAAAGGATTAAATTTTAAAACTATGTTTCCTGCATAGCTTTTGTCCCCCTCCCCTGCCAACTCCCCTCCAGCACTTTGTTCTTTTTGTTTTGATGCCTGTGTCTCCATGTCACAGGCTTTCCTTGACTGTCCTCAGTAGTCATCCTTGCTAACTACTTGTGTGGAAGAGGGAGGTGCTACAAAGCTGATGGAAAGTTCAGGCAGCTGTGGGACTTGTCTAGTGGTGATTGCGCAGGGGTGCAGCAGTTCCTTGGTGAAATCTTAAATGTCACTATATATCACTTGGTCATTTTTCTCGGAGAGAAGCCATACATTTCTTGTGCTGGAGCTTAAAGTCAAGTTGAGTGTTAGTGAACCAATCCTGGGAAGAGGCTGAGGACTGAGAGGACCTGAGGCTCCTACTTGGACTTCATCCTCCTGTTTTCTGTCTAGTGCCTCACATCCTCCCCTCAGCAGTGTGAATTTCCTGCACTGTATCCTTTCTGATTCAGTTTCTTCAGGTCATAAACCTACTTGGCCAACATTGAGGGGGAGAACTGCCTTTGTGGTTTGGTGAGGACCTAAGGCTCAAAATAGTCCTTGTAGAAAGTTTTAACCCTGTACTCCTGCCTTCAGTATTCTTGATGCTTTCTTTTCAGTGTTAGCAAACCCCATTCCATGCTAAAATTTTCAGATTTCTCTGCTAACTTCATTACTCACTATCCATCTTCTTGCCACGTTTCAAAGCTTTGTTGCCAACTCTTTATTTGCTGTTCCTTCCTTTCTGTTCTCTCTTCTCTTGGTATTTTATGGTAAAAAAAAAAAAATCTTTCGCTGTCATTTTGGTGGGAATGCAGGAAGGACTAGAGCTAATTAGGACAATCTTCAACAGATTTTCAAAGGGGTCTATGACCTCCAAAAAGCTAGTAATCATTCCACTGTGCATATCAAGAGAGATTACAAAATTCTCTTGTTTAAGGCTCTTTTTACATTGGAGAGTTTCATACAAGTATGTCTTGTCTTAATGTTGTGGGAATAAATTAGATGCCTTCTCAAGAAACCTTCTAATCTTAGCATTTTGTCTTCATATTTTCAGTGTTTGCTGGAAAAATGTTAACTTAGTTTCATAGTCACCAGAAGTATACCGTCACTGAGTGGGTGCACCAACGCACCAAAACTTAAAAAAGCCAGACTTTGAATTTTCAAAAACATGGCAGACTTTGTAGAGCGATGGAAATGTCCTAGATGTTGATGAAGGTTTAGATGGTACAGGTATATGCATTTGCTAAAAGTCATCATGTGGTACACTTGAGATACATTCATGTGTAAATTTTACCTCAAAACAAAAACAAAACTGTAACTGAGTATTAGATTCCAATTTAAATAAAAATACATATAAGGAATGTCACAAGTATGTGAAAGTAATTCTGTGAATTGTGAAAGGTCATGATTCTTTGTATCTTCCCATGTTGTAAAAATTGAGAATTTTTACTTGGGGTAGAAAATGAAAATGTACTCACCATGTACATTGTGAGTAACCCCCTGCTCCGCTCCACCTCCCTCTCTTTTTTAAGCTGTGCCTGTGCCAGGCACTCAACTGTGGAAAGCTATGAGAATGTTTGTAATGGCCTTGGTATTTAAAAATTACAATACGTGGCAAAAAAAAAAAATTATTGGTATGCCCTAATTCCTTTTACTCAGATATTATCTGTGGATGTGTCTAGTACTTTTTGGAAACTGGGCTTATTTCCATTTTAGTCAGTTGAGTTGAATGTCCAGGTTCTTGGTGGTAGATCTAGAAGGATAGACCAGGTGATCTTATCAGCCGAATAAGAAATATTCAGGGAAGAATAGGGAAGGAAGAATAGCATGGACTCCGATATCAGTTATTCCCATTTAGATATGTTAACATCAATGTGACACTTTGTATTTTAAAAATTTCATAGTTTTTTTCCCTAGTGTCATTAGAACGTAGGTTAGGAGTAGTTTTCTCATTTTGCAGGAGAGAAAATACAGACAAAGAGGTGAAAACACACTCAAGTGAGCCAGTGTCAGAACTAAGGGTTAGAACTTTGCAAACAGACCAACCCTGGGGAATAAGTGGGGGTGGGAATTAGGAATGGTTTCTCAGAGTAGTACCAGTGAAGACTGCCAACCAGGTTATAGGTTCAGGCTGGCAAAAGTATGGGCTGACCCAAGATGGCATCTGTTTTATTGTAGGTAAAGGAGAATCTGCTTTCATGCAAGATGCTGTTGCACTGCAAACGGGATGAGCTTCGGAAACTGTGGATTGAAGGAATTGAACATAAGCATGTCCTGAACCTGTTGGATGAAATAGAAAATATCAAGCAAGTGCCTCAAAAGCTGGAGCAGTGCATGGCCAGCAAGCACTACCTCAGTGCCACTGACATGCTGGTAAGAGAACAGTCTTCGCTAGTGGTCATTTCTGCTAAGATGTGAAAGCCCTCACTCTTCTCTGAATTCTGTAATTCCCATAGCACACTACAGCTGCTCTCCTGGCATTCACGAACCCTTGCAGGTGAAGCCTGGCTCGTTCTCTTCTTAATTCTAGCATGTGAAATGGTAGGCGATTCTTATTTATGTATTCTGTGTCTTTGGAACAATGAAAAGAAACTGTAAGAAACCAGTACTTAAATCACATTGGAATGGTCTAAAGAGGTGTCTTTAGCTTCAGAGGAAGGTAGTTAATGAATCCCATCTTAAAGAATGAAGTCTGCATGAAAGGGAGAGAGCTTCAGGAAATTCAAAAACTTGATGTTCCACAAATTCTTAGAAGGAATTTTTACATTAAGGCTCCTCTTCCCCTTTTAAATTGATGAGAAAGAAAAGAATTTTGGGGGAATTATTCTGGAAGTAACTGTGTCAAGCAAGAGTACTTCATAGCCTAGCCTTTAATCTCAGTCCATTCTGCTACTTTTTGAATTAGAAACGAAAATCAGAGAAGGTTGCAGCTAGTGGTGCATATAGCCGAGTGTCAAGACGATGAATAAAAATAAAAATGCACATCTTGCTCCCTAATAACCCTTACCTTCTCAGGGCCTGTGGCTCTTAGAGACAGCTGCCCTATCTACCTCCCCTTTCCACACGAACACTCCATGTCCATCTCATTCAGAGTTGTCTGGGGACTATAGAAGCTCTCAGTGGCAGATGGATTATATCTGGATTTTCTTTTTCACAATGGGCAAAAGTCCATTTTCTTTGTTTCACCTAATGAGATTGGCTGTAACACTGACAAAACACAAAGAAACTTGGAGGAGAAACTGGTTAAATCCCTCTAAGTGGTTATAATTCATTCAGACTTTACTAAAGAATTTTGCTGTAAGTCCTTCATAAGAAGCTTTTAAGGAAATTTGGTAACCAAGAGGTGAGATGTGCCGTGATACTCTGTCATGTAGTAAAACCTGGTTACGTGATAGGCTGGAATGGTCAGTTTCCATAGTCGAAGGAGGTTAATAATGGTCTGCTCATGGGAGTGGCAAGGATTGGTTATTTTCAGTCTGTTCATAGTGACCCCACCTTAATAATGACTTTAGGGTGTCCAACAAAAAAATGAGTCACCTTCCACTTTACTGTTGGTTTGTGTATTAGGAATGCATATTTATGCTAAATTATCAAGACTTCAGCAACCAGAGTAACAAGCTTATATATATTTGTGTAGCATAATTACATTTACATAAATCATTATTTTTTTGGTAGTTGGTGTACTTTTAAGTAAATGCCATATATTAAAAATGGGTTGTTAGAATTTGTGATAATTATGTTCATTTTAGGATTTCAGATTTTTTTTAATGGTCTTATTACTTAAGGGCTAAGTTATTTACTTAAGTGCTAATCAGTAAAGACTACTGTCCCTTTTTTTGTTTTTGACTTACTTTCCTAAGGACCTCATTAAATACTTCTTTCCATTTTTGGTTGCAAGTTATAGACATTCAACTCTAACTAGCTTAGGTAAAAAGAATTGCTTTGCTTATGGAACCAGTATGCTAAGAGGACAGGAGTCTAAGTAGAATGCCACCTACGTGGTCTTTGTGCATGTCTTCTTGTTCTACTATAGACTGTTTCTTCACATCTGGTGAGAAGAAGGGGTGTAGCTGTGGCCTACTTCTTCCCAGCTTTGCAGAGGAAATTTTTTCTAATTAAAAAATACAGGGGTAGGATTTAGATTGGGACAGCCGGGTGGAAAGGAAGAGCAGTTACTCCAGAAAAGGGTCAGTGTATAAGATACATTTTCCAGAAATTTCTTTCTTCTATTTGTAGCTCTTTGTATGTTCTGGATACTAATTCTCTGATACATGGATTATAAATACCTTCTTTCAATTCAGTTGGTGATATATCTTTTTATTTTGTTTCAGTTGTCTTTTGTTATAAAGAAGTTTTAGATTTTAATGCAATACATTTTTGTATTCTTTTTCCTTTGTTGCATGATTTTTAAGAAACTTTTTTTCTACACATAAAGAGAATTTCCTATGTCATCGTCTTTAATCCATTTAAAATCTATTTTCTTATATGGTATGAATGAGGGATCTAATTTATCTTGTATATAAATAAGCCACTTGGTTCAGACCATTTGCTGAATCCATTTCCTACTGATTTACAATGCCATCTTGGTCCTCTACCAAGCTGTCACATATGTATGGGTCTGTGTCTGAGCTCCTTATTTTGTTCAGTTGGTCTCATCTGTATCTGCACCAAACTGCTTTTTTTAATTACTATAATTTCATAATATATCTTGATAGCTGTTGAAGGCATTCCCTCACCTTGCAGCT
The DNA here is from genome assembly GCF_040802235.1 of Manis javanica. Classification (NCBI taxonomy): domain Eukaryota; kingdom Metazoa; phylum Chordata; class Mammalia; order Pholidota; family Manidae; genus Manis; species Manis javanica. The sequence continues at coordinate 18,692,875 of NC_133161.1, read as the reverse complement.
CACAATTGTCTGTACTATTCTTTGCCCTGTACTCTTTCATATGAATTTTAGTATCTACTGGTCGAGTTCCACAAAAAGTGTGATGGGATTTTGATTAATTTTGAGTATTTCATCTTTGTAATATTGAGTCTTTCAGTGAACAGGATTGTGTCTTCATTTATTGAAGCCTTCATTTATGTCTTCTATAATCATGCTTAGTAATGTAGTCCTTTAGATTTTAATGCAGTAAATTTTTGTATTCTTTTTGTGAGTTTGATTTCTGGGTATTGTATTTTCTGTTGCTTTTTAAAACAGTGGCTCTTTATTAATTACAGTTTCTAGTTATTTGTTGCTATTGTGTAGGGATGAAATAGGTTTTTCTTTTTTAATTAATCTTATATTTCCCATAAACTAATCCCAATCCTGTCTGACTGGAGAATAACAATTCATTCTTTTAAGACTTGGCTCAAATTTCATCAAGTCTCTGAATGTCCCAGGTAATTAGATGCTTTTCTTTTAAAAAAATAAAAATAGTATTCTTACCACAATAAAAAAGTAAATATGAATAGCTACTTTTCTTTGTTTCCATAAGCTGCATGTATTTTATTATAATTGCTTTAGTTTTTATGGTAGGTCATTGAGGGCAAAGGCTATATTATAAGTTCTCTATTTTTGTTTGCCCTGTATTTAGCATAGTGCACTTCTTAGTCAGAGTTCACAGATCATTAGCCAAATGGGTAAGTATGTGAAAGGCCTTCATACCACAAAACAGAGAAGGGACATTTTCTTCTCTAGGAACTCTAGTCTGATTTTTCTCTCCTAGGTTGTTTTTTTTGTTTTTTAATAGCGAGATTTTCTAGTTTCTAACCTTTCCTTTTTGCAATATTTAAATGAATGACAAAAGCAATAATTATAATAATGGCTAATACACATTGAGCACTCCTTGTACTGGTACCACTTTAAGTATGTTGCCTTAGTTAATGCATTTTATTCTTGAAACAAGCCTATGAGAGAGGGGTTTCTGATATCCTCATTTTCCAGGTGACATAGTGGCTTTGAATGATCTGGGGAGTTGGCACATCCTAATACACAATGAAGATTTCACGGAGGTAGGATTTAAGGTGTACTTGAAAGGTTGGAAATATTCTTCAATTTGGCCTTTTGTATATATGAATAAATATAGTAAGGTCTATAATTGCTCTTTCAATGGATTTCATATGAAAAAATAATCATATTTTCTCTCCCCTATTGGGAGGAAAATCTATTTCAAGGGTCCAAACTGAAATCTTTGCTACAAGGCATAAGAGGAAAGTGAAGACAAAATGATCCAGTCTTTCAAAACCCTCTGATTTCCTTGGATTTGTTTATGAAAGGATTTTTCATTTCCATTTTAAGGCAGGTGCAGATGTCCAGTAATTTAATACCTACTCAGGTTAATAAATCCAAAGCAAATAAATCGGTGGTGACCCATGGCTCTTGTCAGCTCCTGCGATTCCTACTTCACCATCAGACTGGTCTGATAGCTATAGGCTTGGCTTCTAGATGGGATATTTATTTCTCCTTTTGATACGATAGCTTGAGTATTGCATAAAATAATTAAATTGTCATGACAGGGACTGTCTGCAAATAGGCATGGCCTTTTGTTTTCTTTTTCAAGGTAAACAGCTGCTGTTAGCTTATGAAAAGCCAAAAGTGATCCAGCAAGAAGCCCGTATCCATCACATTGAAATCAGAGACTTGATTAATATCGTAGCCTGTAGCTTTGTGATATGTACGGTTTAAATGAGACCTTTGCAGTCATTGTGCTGGGTTGATGCAAGCACATTAATGACATAATTTCTGGTTGCTGCATCACATTTCTGCCGTCTGTCCTTTGTATTCCACTCACATTAATTGAAGTAATTTTGCCAGTGAAGCGTGTTTCAAACCTCTGCATTTAAATTGAAATTTTAATTCCCTTATTGTCTTGAAAAGACAGCTGAAGATGCCTTGTTACAGGTTTCATTATCACTCAGAACACTCCAGCTGCTGGTTCTAATGTACAATGACTGATTAATTCTGGGAAGAATTATTAATATAAGAATAGCAGCTTCTTCCAGTGGCATGAGCTAATAACCAGGAAGGTATTTCATGATAGTTAATATTTTTATGAACTTTTTTGCATAAGGAAAATTGTGTGGAAGTCTGCATCAAACTAAAATTGCACAGATGAACTTTGTAAACCACTTACACAAGTTCTGATTTATCAACCCATAGAAGTCAATTCGTAATTACATTGAATCAGTGGAAACCAAGCCCGTGTGAGTATTTTTGAAGCACTTTAGTTTGTAACTAAAAGTTTTTCATTTCTAGGTCTTCCTGAGATTGGAGAGACTTTTGAATGGCTCTTGATCATTTTGTCTTTTTAAAAAAATTTATGTAAGTCTTTTAAAAAAAGAATCCATAACTGTTTATTCAGGTAAGGATTATTTATGATATTTATAATGAATATTTACATTAGCTGACTTCTTCCGAGAGAATCCCAGAATGCTTTGCTGAGAGAGTGGTATGGTGGAATTATTTCAGTTAGACTTTGAAAATGTAGCCACATCTGGATAAAGAGAATACAGTAGCCATCGAATTGCATAGTTTTCTAATACCTGATAATAAAAATAAGTATACTTGTAATATTTTCAGTTTATAAAAATCCTTTGTAGTCATTGGACAATGCCGTTGGATTCAAGGGTATGAATATCAACAGGGACCTATACCTTAGTGTGGGTCAGATGGACTTGGGCTTGAATCCCAGCTTTGACTTTTACTTGCTGGATGACCATTGTTATTTATTTATTTATTTACTTACTTAAGGCATCATTGATATACAATCTTATGAAGGTTTTACATGAGCAACATTGTGGCTTCAGCATTCACCCATATTATCAAGTCCCCTCCCCCACCCCATTGCAGTCACTGTCTATCAGCATAGTAAGATGCTGTAGAGTCAGTACTTGTCTTCTCTGTGCTATACTGCCTTCCCTGTGACCCACCTACATTATGTGTGCTAATTATAATGCCCCTTAATCCCCTGCTCCCTCACTCCCCATCCGTCCTCCCCAGCCCCTCCCCTTTGGTAACTGCTGGTTCCTTCTCAGAGCCTGTGAGTCTGAGCTGTTTTGTTCCTTAAGTTTTGCTTCTTTGTTATACTCCACAAATTAGGGAAATCGTTTGATACTTGTCTTTCTCTGCCTGGCTTATTTCACTGAGCATAACACCCTCTAGCTCCATCCATGTTGTTGCAAATGGTAGGATTTGTTTTCTTCTTATGGCTGAATAATATTCCATTGTGTATATGTACCACATCTTCTTTATCCATTAATCTACTGATGGACACTTAGGTTGCTTCCATTTCTTGGCTATTGTAAATAGTGCTGTGATGAACATAGGGGTGTATATGTCTTTTTGAATTTGGGATCCTGTTTTCTTTGGGTAAATTCCTAGGAGTAGAATTGCTGGTCAAATACTATTTCTATTTTAATTTTTGAGGAACCTTCCATACTGCTTTCCACAATGGCTGAACTAATTTACATTCCCACCAACAGTGTAGGAGGGTTCCTCTTGCCTAGAGCTAATTATTTAATTTGACCCAGCTAACAATTGGAGTTGAGAATAAAAATATATCCCCAAGGGATGCTGAAGGAATTAAATGAGATATTAAACTGTATATGTAAAGTATGCATAGTATACATAGTAAGTGCTTAGAAATGTTATTTTTACTGATACTGTAAGAAAGGATATGGTGTTTGCTTCTATGTTATAATCTCAGAAGCTAGTCTGAGTTGGACTTGCTTTGAGTTGATGAAAGAGGGCTTACGTAGATTGTCATTTTGATTCCTCATTTTCTTGCTCTATCTGAATGAAAGTCTACTCCGCACTTTATAAGCCAAAGGAATTCCTGCAGGCAGGGGTAGGATTTTTCTCAGAAAAAGAAAAAACGCATAGTCTGCTGTTGCACATGCACAGATGAATGATCAAGACCCCAAAGTTCTATGCCATATTTTTGGGATTTGGGATGACAAACTTCAGATTTTGTGCCATCAGTTATGTCTTCAGCCTACACCAAGTGTATATTCATAGGGTACCCATTGACTGCCTAATTATAAACAATGTAATTTGTTGGTAAACTATCCAAGGTGACTTTGTTGCAAAATCTGCTCTTAGGTACCTAAATGTGTTACTCTGCTGTGTATTGTAATTAGATAGAAGCCAGTTCACCATTGGAGGGTGCTTATCAAAAAGTTCGTGTGTGTCAGTGCTTGGGTGGCAAGACCAGTGGACCACTGAAGTTGCTTCTATTTGTATCAGTAAAACTGTGTCATTAGCAAATAGACTGATTTTACTTTTCTCCGGTTATGGGCAGGGAATGGTGATCGTGCATACAGTGTCAAATGGTTAATGTACAGGTAAGAAAAGGCCAAAACACACATCCCTTTCATCTGACTTAAAGTGTCTGAGGTCTCATAGGACTTTTTTTCTCATCATGACTCAGAATGGTTTTGAGGTGAAAGCTCTATAAATATCAGGACCTGCAACGTTCTAGTGAACTGATTGGGCTTAACCTGAAAGTGGTTCATTGACTCTGCAAAAATGTTTCAATGATCCATATAGATTTCTCTACAACATAATAAAAAAAAAAATGTATCAGTGATCAATAATAGCCACATTAAAGCCCATCTGTTCCTAGTTTAGAACATTGATTTGAAAGACTGATGCCAATATTCTACACACATATTTATTGGGAAAGAATCTGGCACATATTTTGATAGACTAATGAATATGAGGATGCTGTTGTTCATCAAGTGTGTTGTTGGCATGTGTTATCTGCGTAGGTGGCCTTCACCTTGAAGGCGCTCAACGTGCTAGTCGGGAGAGACAGAGGATGAACAAATACAGTGTCTCATATCACAATCAGTTAAGAAGAGGAGGACCAGGAACACATGCAGTTTGGTTGAGGTCATATGCTTTGCTATTTAAATACGGTGGTCAGCTGTGGCTGCTTCTAGGACCCCTTCATTGCCTCTGATCTTCCTCTCAAAAAGATTTGAAAAATAAAGTTAAATGAGTAACCTTGGTTCTTATGTTCGAAATGAAGTGAGTAGGCTTGTGTGGCAGTTTTATTTTTCTCCTAGGGAGTAAAAGTGCAGGGCTTTGTAGCAGCTATTTTTCCTACTGCTCAATGCCTTTTTTATTTATATTTGTTGAAGGCTGGGTTTCTAAAAGCTAGTTTGATAGGCACCAGGTTATTGTATTAGCTTTTCTTTCTTTTTAGTTTACGTTTTTATATGTTCTTCATTTGCCTCTTTTAATTTAAAGCAAATAGAAATGTTTTTTATATTGCACTGGAGCTCATTATGAGGTTCAGCAATTTTCCAGTGGCTCACTTGGCTCCAGGGCAGTGATTCCCAAACTCTGTGCTGGAGGGACTCCTTCAAAAATTCTAAAGCCCAGGTCACACCCTAGATCAATTACATCAAAATCTCTGTGTGTGGGTGGGTTGGGGGTGGGACATTAGCTTCATTAATTTTTGACATTTTCCAGGGGATTCCAAGGTACAAATTTGAACCTTTAATGTAGGGTGTAGCCTCCGCTGTGCAATACAGCAAAACTAATTGTCCCCGACTGCACCGAACACTAGCTCTGAGTCGTTGGAGACCATATATTTGCATAAGACAGACATCATGGGGGTACTCACCTTTCTGTGGAAATGTAGGTTGAGTAAAGTTGCTTTGTTGCAGTCATCTGTTGTGATTTTTGTGTAGAGCTGATGAGTATTCAGCTCTTATTCTTTATAATTTTTATAGCCTGATTTTATAGCCTGATTTTATGATTTTATAGCCTGATTATTTGGTCATTATGAATTTTGTTTAGTGGTTAAATTAGATGCCCTCTAGGTTTGGACTAACTTGGAACTCTTCATGCTTGGAACTCTTAGAGCTGTCATCCTGGTGCTCCCATTCTTGCATCTTTACTGTGCATTCATCTGACTTACTGCTGGGATTTAATGTATTGAAACTGGGGCAGAAATTTATTGACAAGTAGTGACTAGGTACAGTATTGTATAATGCAAACCAAATGGACTTAAACACCAGACGTTCTTAAGACTAGTCCTGACTCAATTCTTCCCAGTTCTGTGAGCTTAGGCAAACAAATCACCTTCTTGCCTTGTTTGGTATATTCTTCTGTAGAGTGAATATACAAATACTGCCATTCTGTTAATGTAGAAAGGGTGAGAATAAAAATGAAATTGGGTACAAGTAAAGTATTTTGTAAAATGTAAGGCAATACATAAATTTAAAATGGTGTAGGTAGCACCATCATCATCTCTCCCATACAATGTCAGGTAAAAAGAAAAAGTAGTTGGGGCATGTTTATACTGAGCAGCATTTTTCTCCTGATGCTACCATTACTGTGGCATATGGGTTTCCATTAGATTGTGTGTGTGCAGGCATTTACATGCTTATCTGCATGTAATGAGCCTAGTCAAGATTAATATACAAGTCCTTGGCTGACACCCTCCATCATATTTCTGGGTTCAGCCTCATGTATGGATTTGCTTGAACAGTCTTTGATTGGTCAGTCTGTGGCCAGATGGGGCCCTGTAATTGGTGAATTGCAGCAGATGATGACACAGTGTTGTTGATGGGAGCCCTCCATCTCAACTTGGTGATGGTCTGAGAGTGCTCTCAGTATAACTTTTGCTTGGCTTGGCAACAGGGGAGGAGGTTGTTTAAGAAGTCCATTCTCTCTGAGACTGATCCTAATACTAATTACCTGTGGTTGCCTAGCTCTTAAAATGAAAAAAGTCATATTCCTCTCATATGCCTTTGTGGGATATTACTAATTCATTCTGCTAAAGAGCTGCATAAGTGCTGAGCATTTCTGATGGATTTGGGCTCTTGCAAAGTGTGGGTGAAACTGTCTTGATATAAATGTTGAGCCTGAAGCCTTTACTAATTCTTAAGAGGAGAGTTGTTCTGTTGGATTTTCTTGTCCCAGAATAACAAATGTTATCCCAAATACCATCTTGTTCCAGATGACAAAGGTTAGTGACTTTGGGACACTTGTTAAATGAGAATATCTTTCCTAGTGGTCTGTTCTCTTGTATTTTGTAGTAGAAACTTGGTTTTTAATATTCTCTTATGGAGCACTGACAGGAACTGAGAATTAAAGGGATCATAAGATTAGGAACAAAGAAGGATTTCTTTGTGAGCAATTCCACAAGCATTTGTAATCTTATCTTTCTCATGAGGCGTTAAGTATAGTTTAATTCATCAAGAAATTAATTGTGAACAAATCTGTTACAAATCCATTTAGAACAAATAAGGCTTTTAATTTGGCATTGTGCTTCAGAAACCCTAAATATATGCATTACTTTTGTTAATCTTAAAAATGAAACATTTCATTTACCAGCAAAATAATAGGTTTATTTGGGAATAGCAGAGAATTGTAATTTAGGACATGCAAGCTACAGCAAAACCATCGGCATGTCCAGAAAACAGAGGAGCGGAAAACTATTTTGTAGAGGAAAATGGCCCAGTTGGGAGGGCTGTTCTAAGCAGAAAAGTCCATTGGAATAAACCTGGAGGTCCCATGTGTTGTGGCTTCTCATTGGTTGAGTTGTGACAGCCTTTTATTGGCTGGGCTGCTGTGGGGAGGCCGCAGGTGGAAGCCTCCTTCCTGCTGGATACTACAGTGCTAAAATGGTATTGGCGTCCATTCTTCCGGCGTCCGTAACTGGGAGTTAGGAGGAGTGGTGGGCGTGAGAGCTTCCCATGCAGGCTTTGTAATGCCACGTCAGCGAGGTTTCCCTTCATTAATTTTTATATGTTGGACAGGGAATTGTACTTCTAGAGTGTTCTGTTAAGGGAGGAATTAAGAATTCGAATTATGTGTTCAAAAATGTGTGTATAAGGATAATTATCACAGTAAGATTTATGAAAGTAAAAAATGAGCAGTTAGTATAGAGAACTGGCTTATGTCATTTGTGGAATATTCAAATATGGACTAGTATGAGAACACTAAACATGATATTTAATAATGGGCAGATGTTCCCAATGTATTGCCAGATTTAAAAAAGCATATTTATTAAAAAAACAGGCTTTTTGTAAAACCTTTTGAAAAATAATTGGAAACAGTCAGATATAAAATGCATTATTTTATGATTAGTGAGAATACAGACCATCTTTTTCCTTTGTGATTTTTATGTTTTTCAAGTTTGAGAATGTATTACTTTTATGATTTGGAAGAAAAATAGTTTATGGAAAGTAAGTATATTTCTGCGCCTCACCCCTTTTTCTTTTTTAATCTGTAAAATGGTGTGGAACCCCGGGCTTGACAGCCTGTAATGTCTCTTAGAGTAGAAAAATCTTAAATTTCATTTCTCAGATACTGTCTTTTTGTGAGGCTTGGGCTGATGGGTATTTTAAAAGACCTGGCTGCCCCTGCTTTTCAAGAGGGGGGAAAAAGACTTCTGCTTTAATAAAATATGGGAATTAATTGTTGTAGAATGCCCTGATATCTAAGAAAAAACCAAACCAAATAAAAAAATGTAGGGAGAACCCCAAAGAAAGCTTAAGGATAGCTTAATAAAATGGTATGCTTTTAGGACGGCTCTGTGTCTAGAGATCTTTCATGAAGCTAGAAGTCATATTTGCTGTCTTTTGAGTTTTGTTTTCTAAAATTTGAAGATACTTTTAAGAAGGAATTGACAAGTAAAAGACCCTTTCTTTGGCAGCACTTTATCTTCCAGGGGCCCCTCCATTCATTCACTTATCAATAACTTCATCTCATTTGCTTTATCCTGTAAATTCCATTATCTCCCAGGCAGTCTATTGCAGTAAGCCTTTAGTACCTAATACCGCCTCATTTACATTGACACATGCTTGACCTCGGCCCTTCTCCTCTTTGCTAATGCATCAACAAGCGCTGATATCTCTCCGGAGCATTATCATTTGGCTGTTAGCTCAACTAATAACAACTCTTCATTTGAGCTGATGAAGGTTTATTAAATAAAAACATGCAATAACGCTGGCAGAAATGAACGGAGAATGGAAGTAGACAGCATCCTGTTTTTAATGGCAAGAGCATGCTGAGTCTGCATTATAGGAATTGGATTTCCTGAGGGAGAAGGGGCACCTGAATGGGTTGGATCAATATGATGTTAGCAAACTGACTTTAAGAATGGGTGTTTTTTGATGGCCTGATTTGATCGCTGTTGATTGGCTGTAGGCTGAGGAGTCAGGGGAGAAAAAAGTCTTTGCTCCTGGCACTTGGCCTGGCCTTGTGATGCAGCTTTCTCAGGAAGTCTATCTTAAGTACCAGATGGGGTCAGTAGTCCTGAGGCCTTCCGTCATTGTCAAAGCTGAACCATAGGGACCCTAAAACATTTTAGTCTTCTCTAGTGAAGCTAGGATTAGGGATTCTGGGATTTTTCCTGTAGATCTCCTGTGACTCCTCAAAACCTCCATTATGGCCCTGAGACTTGAATATATTCCTTTTATTCTCCTTGTATATCCTACACTTCTCCCCTCACCCCCATCAACCATTTTGCATGAAGAGCAGTCTAAGCCATTCTCCTGGAGGGGCTGGTGCCATGCTGTCAACACAGGTGAGTGGGCAGAGTTATCGAGTTCATATTTAACAGAATTTTGGTGAACAAAGCCCTTTCAGGTCACATGCTTGTGGTTTAATATCACACATGTATAATATGATATGCTGCTAGTAAAATTGTTCCTAGTTTCTCTGATTCACAGAGAGATTCACAGTTAAATACACAGGGTTCTATAAAGGCCACAGTTCTACAAAGAGTCCTAAGATGTCCTGAACGGAGAATGGAAGTAGACAGCATCAAAGTGTTCAACCCTCCTAAAACTATTAGATAGAACCATGTGAAATAGCCAATCTTTGATCATTTTTGACTTGTAAAAACAGTAGTTTCATATGGTTGAAATTTCGAAGTAATTCATGAAAGATAATTGTGGTTTTTTGTTTCTTGTTTTTAAGCAGCTTTTAGTTTTTCTTTTTATTTTTTTTTGTAAAAAACAGTTCTTCTCTAATACGGAATAAAGTTTCCTTTGGATATATGGTGTAGCAAAATGGAAATGTTTGGTAAGTGAATGATCCGGGATTCTTGGTGATAAATTCTTCGCTGCTTGTATGGAGTTGGGTGTGGATCATTCTGCTTTCACAGGGAGACTTCTTGTGCCCATCTGGGGCTCCCTGAGCCTGAATGTAGAGACTTCCGAGTGGGAGGGCTGACTTGATTTTCAGGGCCTGAAGCCACCACAGTTTGCCTTCTAGCAGTTCAGGGACCCGGCGGCAGCAGGCCAGTGACTGGGCACTGAGTAAATCTCTTCTACCAAGGCATGTTTCTTTTGTTGTTTATAGCCAAAGATTTTTGGTGGTCTTTAGTTGAGACTGTTGAAAAACTTAAACTTCTTGTTTTCTTCATATATATACATATACATATACACATGTATAAATACACATAAGGGAAAAGGTATTACGAGACTCCCAAAGACCAGGTTCTTGAATTGCAGTGTTATAGAAATGAACACTGAACTCAAAAGAAAGAAAGCAGGTGGAGATTATTGGAGATAGCTTGTACACAAGGGAATTGACAGAAAGCGAGAAGTCAGGCCCTCTGGGAAGGAGATATTGTGGGGTTTATAAAGGCAGTTTTTGCAGGTCCAGGGGTTTGGAGGTATGGCAATGATTGAACTTTCTTGATGTTTTTACGCCAGTGTCTCAGGGTGAGCCACTGCTATGACGTTGAACAGATGTCGGTTTATAATCTCATAGTCAGTCAAAAGGTTTCTTTTGATACCCTAGAATAGAGGCTTTCAGAAAAAAAGAATGTTGGTAATAAATCATCACAAATCAAATTAACCTAGAACTTGTTAACAAAAGCTTATCAGGGACTATTCGTTGTCACAGGCCAAGTGGTCTAAAACTTGTGCTTGATCAGGTACTGCTCTGAGAACATGTTTTCAAGTTAGGTATACTTCCCAAGAGGGAGGCTTATTCCAAAATGGAGTCCCTCTTGTTCAACACATTTGCTTCCTTTATGGCACATTGTTGCTAAAATAAGCATTTGCATTAGCTAGCAGATGATTTAGTTAGGAATAGTTACTAGTGTCAGTTACCTTTGTGTGTCTCATCATCCCCAACTAAAAAAAGTAAAAAAATAGAAAAAATCAGTAGTTTCTTTTCCAGCATTTTGTCAATGAAGCAACTGTTGAGAATGGCCACCTTTGGTTCCTCTAAAACACTTCCACTGGTTCATATTAGAGCACAAAATTAGATCTTTTTACCTAGTCAACTTGAGTAAGACTGGCAGAAGACAAATGCTTACCTAGAAATAATAATTTCCTCATTTAAATTAAAATGAAGTTGAGAAAGACTTTGGAAAATAAAATTTAAGAGTATTGTAGTTCCTAATTATAAAGATTTCCTTTGTTGTAGACTTATCTCTCAAGGTAAAAAATTTTTTAAATGCCAATTCTTTGGAATTTGTTTTCTTAACTGGTTGGGTGTCTAATAGCAAAACATGCTGTCCTGTTTAGTATCATGTATTAAAACGTTTTGTATATGTTTGCTAACTTTCAAAATCCTAAACGAAATACTTGTTTTCAATCCCCAAAACAGATCTTTATGAGCAGTTTTCAGCTGGTGAGTGGAACAGTAATGTTCTGTTAGATAATATGTGTTCTTTGAAAAACTCCCCTGTTAGCCATCTCCCACTCCAACCATCTATTTTTGAAAATATTTGTAACAAAACTTTCAAATACATTTAGTTCACTTACTATGTAGTCTTCCTTTAGGAAGTGGCATGGCATACCTGAGAATTCTAGGAGGTCACAGTAGATATCATTTGGGGCATGAAAGCTTGGTATTTGACCTGTGAGTAGATGTACAGGCAGCATTTGCCAATGAACTGCTCCACTGTACATTGTCTACTTCATCTTTCATCTACTGTGTCCTGTCCTGTAATTTTAATATGTATTTGTGATATTATTCAGTGTTGTATGTCATGTCTGTGAATTGTTTTGATAATTTCTCGTAACAGATAATCTGTGAGACCATTTTGTTGCTGCGTTAATCCGACTGCATCTCTTGAATTCCTGTTAATATTTCATCACTGTTATTTAGAAAGTGTTTTATAGTTAAATTGGAAAATGGATAAACAGAATTTATAAAAATGACCACTTCTCAGAGATTAAAAAAAAAAACTCTTCAGTTGAATTTTATCAGGAGGTATGTGTATTTCTAATCATAGATGGATATTTAATGATTTCTAGTCAAGCTTAAATGTTAGTAGATGCATGGAAAGAGGACCCCTCGCCCCCAGTACAACCACATGCGATGGTTGGTTTGGTTGACTGCCCTTTCCAAGTTTTCTTTTATGTGTTAACTTCAAGGTACAAGCTCCTTAAAACCAAATAAGATAAATGTCAACTTTCTAAATGGATGTTCTAGAGATCAAATGTTGCATTGACAATTATTTTCTTCAAATTGGTTTGAGGACTACTTAAGGTCCAGTAAGGACCGGCGGTGGCCTTGCCTAGCTTCCGCAATGATAGCTTTTAATTAGTGAAGGCTGGAAAAGAAAGCACTGTATTTTCATATAAAAATGAGACTTATTTTCTATTCTCTTTTTGGTAAAATTTTCAAATCTTTAAGGTTCTAACTATTTTCAATTATATATATGTTAATTGTACTCATATTTTGGGTCCAGAAAACACAAAGTTTGTCATCTAAATTGTTAGAATGATTCTATGAAGGAAATAGTATTTTACTGAGAAAGCTGCATTAAAACATGTTGGAAATACCCTCTGAGATTTCTGTATCCACAGAATAATAGGTTCTGTTAGAAATAATTTCATGGAGCACTCACTCAGTGTGTGCCAGGCACTGTGCTAAGTTCCGTACCTATGTTTTTAAGAAAATTAAGTTTTTTTTGAAAGTTGACATTGTCATATAATTTTGAATTCAAACATGAGCTGTTTGGGTTAAAAATCTTCATGCAGATTCCTACAAGCAGACCGAGTACGGTGGGTGGTTTTCAAGCTTAAATATCTCAGCTGGGTTTAATTACCTTAAGGGATAAGGCTACATGATGGGCCAGTGGTTTACCAAATTATTTTTCATTTTCTGGATCTTGATGTCATTAAAGGTTAATGCAGCCTCTTTCCTCTGCTAGAGACCCGAGTTAAAATCCATTTTAGAGCATAAGTGTAAATGAATTTGTTGTTGTTTTTTTGTCCTTGGGGACACTCTGGTCATTTTGTGAGACTGCCTTTCCATTTGGAGTTGCTGGCAGCTGGCGCAAGGCCCAGGGGCTCTTGGAGCAGGCACGGTTGCAAGTCAGTGTGAAAATGAACTGGCAGGCTTCGGAGGGAGAGCTGGCCCAGGGCCTGCCACTCTTTCCTCCCTTGATTCTTCCTTGGTTAACATAAGGAAACTTGTTTGCTACCAGTATTTGATTGTAACATATCACAAAACTAGTGATGTGTTGTGGATAAGCCATTGCCTTTTCCTCCCCGTCTCAGGCCAGTTTGTATTTGGCAGCCACCCATCTTTCTGTATTCACTGTCTACTTGCTCCTAAGGGACTGTGTATATCTGTGTACCTCTGTAATCAACATTTTTGGTGACCGGTATCTTTCATGGCTTTCACTATTGCTTTTGCATAAATGCTTTATTTTTTAGGAGCATGTTTGTATCCGTAATTACATTTAATGTTTTTGTGCTGAAGTAGTATTCGTTGCTGTCTGATCTGTACATATTAGAAATATTTAGAAGTCTAAGTGAAGCGGGGAGTAGTCATAGCACATTAATCGCTTCAGACATCTGGGTAGGACTTATATCCCTGAGTTCACCTAGTTGTTTCCTTTATTATTATTACTTTTACATTCTTTGTTTCTGTTTTATTTTCCTCCCAAGGAATAGTACCTAGCGTATACTCTTCATTTTGATTTTTTGTTTAAGAAAAATAACACCTGTACCTACAGAAAGATATGAATATAATTTTGTCTGCATAGATAAATGGGATCATATTATACATACTGTCTTCTTTTTCCCCTTTTCAGTTATCATTTTGGTTTCAGAGGGAGTTGTTTCAGGTTCCCCGAGTCCCTCACCTTCTCCATTTTTTGTCGGCATTTCTACACTATTTTTTTCATCCAATCCTTTTTGTCTTAATCTCCCAAATTTCACTTTAGACCAGGAATATCTCTCTTTATAGTTTATCTTCTATTCACCATCCAAATCCCACTTCTTTTATCAAACTGGGTCAGGCCATGGAGAGGTGATGACTTCTATGTCTGCTTGTAGTAGGGGGGCTGGGAGTATATGTAGACTGAGGCTGACCAAGCTGTAACTTAGGACCACCATGAGAATTAATTCCTGCGAAGCGTATATAGTGTTCTTTTATTTAGTCTCAGTCTTAAAAGGTTAGATTTGACTAACAGTTCATTTAAATCACTAGTTCATGGTTCTCAGTTGAGAACCTTCTTACGAGGATATGGATGATATAAGCAGGGAAGTCATTTTGTGTCCATTGATAGGTGATATGCATGGGAATAAGGAATATGTACAGCTTTGTTGTGCCTTAGTTGCCTTCATATTTCTCTTTATTAAGATTATCTAAGACAGCATTGTTTTAGATGTTAAACCCTGCAGGGTCAGAACTAGGTCTATCCACATTCTACTCCATAGAGTCTCATGTTTGCTGATAAGGTTCTCATAAACTCTCTTTTGACAGTATTTTTTAAAAAAGTGTTTCATATTTATAATGTTAGATTATTCAGTTGTACACAATCATATTTTCCCTCTTCAGGTGTCAGCTGTAGAGTCTTTGGAGGGCCCCCTGCTCCAGGTGGAAGGACTGAGTGACCTGAGGTTGGAGCTTCACAGCAAGAAGATGAACCTCCACTTGGTTCTCATAGATGAACTGCACCGGCACCTGTACATCAAATCCACTAGCCGAGTTGTGCAGCGAAACAAGGAAAAAGGGAGAATGAGGTTGGTTAAAGAGGCTCTTTGCTACAGTCTCTTGTGGCAGTGTAGAATTTTAAGGAATATTATTTGCTTCCCAGAATGCTGTACTTTATTTTGCTTCTTTTTAAGGTACTGTACCTGCAACTATATGATATTTTTTTAGTATCAAATATTCCATGTTCTAAAAGGCTGAAGTTCAAAGTTGGTTCATTCCTTCATTGCAATTTATTGTCCTCTTAAGTTAAGATATATAAGAAATATTTACTGTAGGCCTTTAAGATATTCGATCAGAGATTCTCTGGTATATCTCAGAAGGAAGAGCAAAAAAATCCTTAAATTAGATAAAGTCAGCCTAAATAAATACAGATGTGGGACCTGATGTAAAATTTCTTTGTTCCTTAGGGTTGTGTTCAACTTCACCTTCATATAATCCTCTTTTTGGAATAGTTCAGGAGAGGTTCAGTGAGAACAGTTTTCTTTTACTCCTGGGCTGACTATAGCATAGTCCTAAATTTAAGGCCTGGTGGATTCAAGAAATACATTAAATTAGAGCTGCTAGAGAGTAAGACCACATTTTAAGACAGTAGAACATGTATCAGATAGTTGTGCTTGTCATATATCCTTCCAACATTCCTTTAAAATGCCTTAAGGTCTTCTCAGAAGGCAGTTGAGCTCTGTCTATTGAAATACACACGTTCATGCTTTTTCACCCAGCTGTAGACAAGAGGAATGCCAGAAGCAGTGCATGCTGGGAATGAAGTCTTAAAGTACTGTCCTGCTCAACCAAAAATTGCCAACTTTGTGTGTGATGCTTTAGTTCAGTCAGGGACCCAAACAGAGAAGGAAGTTCCTGTTTTGTGCAGATGGGCACTAGAAAAATTTCTACCAGGCACACAAATTGAGCTAAGGGATATGTACCTTCGTCTTAATTTCAACACTGAATCTGAATAGAATAATTGTCAGTACTGTAGTGGAGAGTAAATTGGGAGTAGGGGTTTAGTGCTAAGGAAATTTCTTCCATGGTGTCTGGTGGTAAATAGGAGGTCTGAATAGATTCCTTCCAATGCAGAGATTTAAAAAACAAACAAGAAACCAGGCAATCATACTCTGGTCCTGTGAAAATATTCCATAGTGTAGGAAATGAGTGTTACCTTGAGGTCTCATAGAAGAGCATTGACTTGAAAAAAAATTTTTTTAAAGCAAAACAGGAAAAATTTAGGAGACTAAAGCTCGAGGTTTCTCAAAAGATGCAAGGTGATGTAGCAGGTTAGATTAGATTATTCAAAATTATCACTCCTTCCCCCTCCACTTTGTGGGAGAATTGTACTTCCTGCTCTTTGATTTCTGGACTCTTCCTTTAGCCCATCCTTAACCTGTGGCACAGGGAGGGGTTTGAAGTGTGCTTGTGCTACTGAGTGTGCCCTCTCGCCTCTGCCATTGCCATGATGGCACTGGTCCCAGGAGGAGGCTCAGAGGCCTGGGGAATCAAGCCAAGGTCATATTTTTTACAAGATCACAAATATGAGTGGAAACTGTTTTTGAAAAAGGCTATGTAGTCAGAGTACTCTGTAATAGACAGGATTTATATCCCCACATGAAGCTAGAGACTGAGAAATTTTGATAAGCAGGAAAAGAAAGGATCACTGACTTCTTGCTTACGATGAGTCATAAGTTGTTTTGAATTTTAAAAATTAGAGAAAATGTTTAATTCACTTATTTTGCATTTATTAACCTAGCTATGTATATTTCAGTACTTTTATACTAAATAATCACTAAATACAGAAACAAATAAAACATATTCTCTATTACACAGGGTGATGTATTAGCCATTGTTCTTGATTGTAAATGGCAGAGGTCACTCCTGGTAACTAAAACAAGGAACAGGATTTAGTGGAAAGTTATCAGCTGGGTCACAGAACCTAAGGGAAGGAAGTCTGTGTAATTAGGCTCTAAAACCGGGTACGACCAAGGGAGACGAAGCAGCTGAGCACATCATAGAGAGGCTGCAGTCTGGTTGGGTTGCTGCCTTGCTGACACCATGCCTACAACGGCTGGATTTTTAACTCTCCTGTAAATGACCTCTAAATGTCCCTGTATCTTTTTTTTTTAACTTATTATTTTTTATTAAGGTCTCATTGATATACAATCTTACGAAGGTTTCACATGAGCAGCATTGTGGTTAAATCATTCGCCTATATTATCAAGTCCCCCCGACATACCCCATTACAGTCATTGTCCATCAGCCTAGTAGGATGCTATAGAGTCACTCCTTGGCTTTTCTGTGCTGTACTGCCTTCCCCGTGTAAATATCCCTGTATCTTTATCTCCTCAAGATACAAAGTTCTGGGCAGAAGCACCCAGGTTGTTGAGCCTTTGACATGTCTGGTCTCCTTCAACTAGAGTAGGAAGTAGGCCCCTCTTTCTTTTATGTTTTGACCCAGACAGGGGAGAGTCTCTTCAAATATAAAGACTGTTGCAATTGTTGTTACTCAAAAACAAATACTCAAACACCCCAAAGCAAATTTCTACTGCAGGAGAAAATGAAAAAAATCACATGAAGCCATATACATATAAAGAAAAACATATTTTTGAAGTAGAATTAGACATCTAATAGAATTGATGAGGGTTACATGCCCACCTACATGGGAAAACATAATAAAAATGGTATTTGCAGGATATGAAACAAGGCCTAAATAAAATGGGGAGGCCTTCCATGTTCTTAGCTCATAAAGATGTCAGTCCCAGTTAAATCTCAGTTGAGTTTTTTTGAAACTGTCCAATCTGTAGTTCACAGAATAAATGTGTAAAAATTGTTTTGAAAAAATCTAGAAGGGGGATTATAAAGGAGGCTTTTCTTATCTAATTTTCGAAGATATTGTAAAACTGCTTTAGTCAGAACAGTACAGGTATGCAAATAGAAAATCAGATTAGTGAAATGAATAGAATTTAGAAACAGACCCCAGGATATATGGGACTTTTTTTTAACATAGTTGAGTTCAATGGAGGTCATGAAAGCTATTTTGTAATTAGTGTTGAAACAATTGGCTATTTGAAGAAAATAAATTTAGATGTCTACCTGTTATATACAAGAAATTCTAGCTCAATTAAAAAATCACATAAAACTTTATTAGCATTAGAAAAAAAAATGTATGTAGAGGAGGCTTTCGACGTCCATATCCTACAAAAATAATGTGATATTGTAAACATATGTGGATGTTCATTAGACCAGTGTTAAAAACAATAAAAATACACAAATGTTCAAGAGGAGTATGGTTAATGGTTAAATAAATTATGGTATATCTATGCCATTTAATACTAGGCTTTTAAACGAATGAGAAAGATCTCTTCATGCCAATAGGGGAAGATTTCTAAGATGTATTCTTGGGTCCAGAAAAGCCAGTTGAAAAAAGCACATACAGGATTAGCTTCTTTGTGTGAGAATTGAAAGGATATATGTTTAAATATGTGTCCTTTCTATATAGATATAAACATGTGTATTTGTATTGCAAATTCCTGGAAGGGTATACTGAAATACTAAAAGAAAGAATTACCTCTGGAAAATGGAAAATGAGGAGTGTGGGGAAAGGACTTATTTCATACCCTCTGCACTGTGAATGTATTCATCATGAGCACATATTATTACTTTAATAATAAAATTGGTGATGTGTATGAAGATTATTTTTAATGAAATAGCAAAATAAATACTGTTGAAAGGAAACACTGGGATTCAAAATTCTGTACAGGGTAATCTAAAGATGTTAAAAAAGCATGTGAACATTTTAATGTGTATGAATGTGTGCATGTGTGTGTAGGGGGCCGCTAATGGATGGACAGACAGACTTCCTGTTAAATGTTTTGGAAGGCATTATACCACAATTTAATTATACTAGTAGATTATTATCTTTGTATTTTCCAAAAAGAACCTATGTACCCTTACTGACAGATAAAAATCAACAAAAAGTTATTTTAGAAATAGTTAATCCTTTTATTGCACGCATCCTGGGTAATACTTGGTTTGACATTGGTTCCTTGGACCCTCCAGCTTGTGGAGGAGAAAATTTCAGGCCTGCAGATTTTGGGGTCCATATTTGTCTCTGGGTGTTTAAAGAGTGTTCTTGTATTATTTGTTTCCTATTTTGTCTTCTAAATTTTTTTCTGTCAGATATTTTAAGACCATGACTGTTTTTGACTTTCATACCCCTGAATCATTCATTATTCTTACTGTATGTCCAGGCAGATCTTGGAGCTGTAGGGAATTACCATGCCAGCCATTCCTCTTTAATTACTCAGTTAAATTTTCGTGCTAAGGGCACATTATCTTTGACGGATTCTTCTCAGCTCAGTTTGATTTAACAAACTTTTACAAGCACTTGCTCTTTGGCAGGTACTGCGCCAGCTGTTGAGGTTATAGAGGTGAATATATTAGTTACAAGATTTACAACTTTAAGTTCACCTCTGTCAAATTTTAATTTGATAATAAAATCAGCCAACTGAGCTGCTGCTGTAAATTTTGGATATAGCTGGACATATTTATTATGACTAAGTGAGGGAAAAAATATTTTCTAATTAAAAAGAAAATATTTAATAAGCTATTAGCACTTCTAACATTTTTCTTTTTTAAGAGAAGAAAAAAAAAACTTTTTGTGGCTTGAAATACTGAAATCAAACACATTTAGAAGTGGATCTTAACTAATTGGATGGATGTTTAACAGCCAGAAGTTCCTTGGGGGTGATGGTGATAGGGGTGGTGGTTGTTGGTTTATTTTAATTTGCTTTGTAGTTTTCCTGTCTGCCATCATGTGGTTATTAAATAGCAAGCCACATTTAGTCACAATACACAACTAATAATTTTGGGGGGACTATCTTTACTGGGAAGGACTTTTAGGTATATCAGCTATCTTCTGAAACTCAGCTGTGAGTGATTCTGAGTAGATTTAAAATAAATATTTGTCGTATGTATTTAAAAAGAAAAATAACATCTATCACTATTTCCTTCAAAATACAGTTTAGAGTATTCAAATTACTTAGAAACTTGAACAATCTAATTTTTATTTTTGGTTCTCAAAAATACTTCATCTGAGAGACTGAAAACCCTTCGAGGTTAGTAATTAATATTTTCTCAACTTTATCTCTGACGTATAGTGAGAACAGGCTTTTTCTGTTTTCTGAAGTACATTCTCTTTAAATGCGATATTCTGTAATAGCTCCTGCCTTTCTGTTGAGCTTCATGTCTGTAGCAGGTAAATGAGTGGGTGTGCCCCTGTCCTCGTGAGCTCTTGAGATGAAGTCCCTCCATACAAGAATAAGAGGAAAACCAAAAGTCATTTCCAGAGTTACTTGCTTTTGGGTCAGTGTTCACAAAGGAGAAAATTGAAGCTTACGGGAAAATTTTAGAGGGATGAGTCTATGAAAATCGTTTTGCAGTAAATTGACTTTCTAAAAGTTTATTGCTGGAGTTTGAGGGCCCTTCTGGCTCTGATAATAAAGTCAGCAGGTTATGTTTTTCAAAGTTAAATGGCAAGCCATTTATCACCCTATGTTTAACTGAAATATATTTTTAGGCTAAAATTGAGGAAATAATTGCAGGTTTTAGTCTAATATGAATCTTGTGCACATCTGTGTTTATAGAAGTGTGTATTATACTCACATATATATACATATCACTGTGCACACAGATATGTCCTGACTGTACTTCTTTATTTAGAGGCCTGGCAGGCAGTATTCCCGCTACGTACCTGAATTTTCCTACTGATTGATACGTTCATTTATTAATGCTTAAAAAAAAAAACTCCTCCGCATTTGTTATGGAAATATTTATAAAATGTATTACATATTTTTCCTATCATTTAAAACTGAAATTATCTTTTTCTTAACTCAGTAGCAGCACTATAAACATAAGTGATTTATCCCCTGTCTCCTTGGGCCTGTGTATCCAGGGGCTGAAGAGGTATATAGAGCTAGTTTTCCATTTGTGAGTAAAACGCAGGTAAAAGAGGGTGAAGGAGTTGAGGGAAAGAAAAGAGTAGGCAACAGGGGTCAATATATAGAAGAGGAATGGAGAAATCTATGATCTAATTGATTTCAGAAATAGATGAACTATAATAATAAATCTGTTTATTGGAAGACTCTGGATTTTCTCGATATTGTTTAGGCAGATAGGAACTAGTAGCTTTATACTGGAGAGGAAGAGTTATTGGAATTATGTCAGTTCGATTCCTGGTAAATGTTATTTCTGTTCCTTTTCTGTTTTCCACTTCACCTGAGGTTTCATGCTAGTCTGCAAGAGAGTCCAACAACTGGATATGCTAAGTTTGCTTTAGCTCATGGCTTAGTCGTTCTCAGCTCTTTGGCACTGAGCTCAGCGCCAAGCTCACAACAGATGGTGCAGACTTGTTCCAGTAATGATTCCCCCTCACTGGTATAAGGGAAAAGGGAAAAGGTAATTTCCATCACAGTTACCCTCAAGGCCTAGGACAATGGCTCACACAATATTAGCACTCGATAAAAACAATACGTTATATGATAATTTCATGCATTAACATAGTTTTTGAGAGATTTCTGAAAGAACATGTAATTTTTTTATTAGCTTAAAAATATATACATACCTCATAGTTTGGCTCCAAAAGGGAAGTGGTAGTGGGGAGATAGGAAATATTTCTATGAGGGAGGGGAGAGATGTTGTTAAAGATTGTACCCGTCTTTCCATCCCATTTGGAGAAAGCTTTCTTGAAGGTGTAGTCTCGTCCCTGTTCTTCCTGCCCTCCCACTTTGAGAGTCATATTATGGGTAGTTACTGCTACTGGGGATGTTGCTTGGGACTGGAAAGAGGTGAGGCCTATGGTTCTGACCTGTCTATCCTGGGAACTTAGAGAACTACTCTGTTTAGGTGATTGAGTTTCTTGAAGGTAGGGCACAGGTGTTATTTGTCTTGGCATTTCCTATATTCTTGCATTCAACAGATGCCTATAAATGGAAATTGACTTGAAAATTTAATTGTTTATTATAGTCTTTTTGTCATTTAAAATTAATGTGTTTATTTTGGAGGCTCTAAAGTTAATCACCAAGATGAGCTGCTAGGCCTTTTTGGAAAAGGTGAAATGGGTAATCAAATACTGAATTAACATGTTTGAGCTTCCTTAAATCATTTATTGTCATGATCCTCAGCTTGATGAAATTTATGAACTTCTTTTAAAGCAAATTTAATGTAGTGAACTCCCAGAATATGTCAAAAAACTCCAGTTTCTGTGTTTTTCACACAAGTTAAACTAGGCTGAAGTACTTAATAAAATGTTCATTCAGTTATCATGATACAGTCATTTGAACTTTCTTGGCTGATAAATTCATTTTACTATAGAAACAAAGAAGGGTAGGTAGTGAAACTGCATGGCATAATTTGGTTATAAGGTGGTCATTCAGATGATCCAGAATATACTTTACACTAATTTCTTTGAAACATAGCATTGAAATGAAGACACAATTTTAAATACTTGGAACCCTCGGACTACATCTTTATATCCCCTGTCTGTACCAATCACCACTTTACTGCAAGTATACTTGGGAGATACTTGAAGTCATAGTGTAAAGAGGGCTCATGACAAAAAGAAAGTGATGAGGGATGAGGGTGCAGTGGGACTTGAGGTGCTTTTGAAGAAGGTGGTAACCACTGCTGCTTTCCCCCCTCCGTCAGCTCCCTTGTGAAAGATGCTTCGCCTGGGCCTCTGATTGATGTTACAAACCTTCCAACTCCTCGAAAATTCCTCGATCCTTCTCAGTGTTCTACTCCTGGAAGCTCAGGTGGTAAGTATTAATTCTTCAGCCATTTAGCTTCTTTTTGGTTGCTGCAGTTTCTGGGGGAAGACCCAGGGAAGCCTGTGGGGCCAGGGGAGGAAGGTCTCATGTTAGTGCCTTGGAGCCGATGCTTAGTCCTTTGCCACCCTGAGAGGGAATAAGGTAGATGTTGATTGGTTGGACCTGTCGTGTTATCAGGTTGAAAACTCGAAGCAGAATACGGCCTGTGTCCTGAATGCAGATGTCGGTGCTGTATTTGGCCAGCACTGTTTGGCTTTTCTGAAGTTGAATTTGAATGCTTTTTGCTTTTTTTTTCTCTATAAAAAGCTCCTAGAAACTTTTACCCACCTGCTGCAAAAAGTACATTCCTTGTGTGGTCTTTGAGAGCTTTTGAGTGTGTGACTGTCTTGTATATCCAAACTCCCTGGACCTTCTGGTGGTGCCTCCACCTCCCCAGGTGCCTGCAGGTGTGTGTACACATGTACTCACGTAGGGCACTTTGACGCACATCCACAAACCATGTTTCTTCTTGGGCCACCTCGTATTCGGTTGACTATAACAAAGGTGAGGCATTTTGGCTTGTATTTCAAGTTGGGGAGGGAGGGTGTACTTTGAATCTGGATGCAGAGATTGAGGGGAGTTTCTGGAATGGCTCAGACCTGCACCATCAGAGGGCTCAGCTCAGTATGGCTCAGAGTGCTTCTGGGCGTCTGCAGAGAGCTGCTCGTATGTTGCAGCTTTGGGCTGGGGAGAAGACTGGATGTTTTTCACGGGATATCCCACAGGTGTCTTCATGTGATAGCTAAAGTTCTCAGTCCTTTTAAATAGTAATGTCGATTATCATTGGCTTTTCAGCTAAGAATTAGTTCTTATAGTTTTTATCAGGTCTATAGTCTTGTAGAGTGTAAAGTAATGGAAAGGCAGTAAAATAATTCAGATTCAATCAATTCATTTTATGTGAATAATTAAAAGTATTTCTTTTGAGAACCTAACAATATATCGTTGTTGCTGGGGCATATTTAATTACCTTTTAAAAAATATCATTTAATTAAATTTTAGAGTTATTTAGGCTTGGAAGCTTGAAGTTTATTGCCTTTACTGTAGGAAAAATGTAGGAATTGTTTTATAATAGATTTTTTTGTTAGTCTACTTAGTTACTGACTTAAAAACAAAAACAAAAACTGAACACTTATTTTTTTTTGACACACAAGTACTCAAGGCTCTTCTTGGACTTAAAAGGTTTGTTTTCTCTTTTTGTTGTTTCTCCCAACAACAATCCTATGTTGTTGAGGTAGTGTTGCTATTCATTGAGTTTTGACACTGCTTTGAACTGTTAGGGTGAGGAATTATGGAACAGAATATATATTTATACTTATGATTTGTATTTGACCTCTACCTTTTGTGGAAATTACCAGTTGTTGTATCTGGTGTTTTTATAATGTGAATCCTCATTGCTTAGTCTGGTTGTATTAGTTTAAGTAAATGTTGCTGAGTCAATGGCCAAGAGAAGCAAAAATTTTAATTGTTTATAAAGGAACGATAGGCAGGCATTTTGAAAGTGAGAAGTGCTATATAACTGGAAAATAATCTGGAAAGATGCCAATTACGACATTTCACTAGAAACTAATTTTGCTACGTCTATTATTTTTAATAAGATAGCTCTTACTCTTTGGGCAGTTTTTCTGTCAGACCCTATAGTTAGCATTTATCATTTAGTGGCGTTCATGGTGACACTTTGGTAATCTGTTCACTATCAGGAATGACTTGAAGAACTGCATGGTAATTTAGGGGAGCTGGGAGCATATGGGGACCACTTGTAGATATGTGTACAGACCTTTCTTTTTAGAAGGGCTCATTTCTTTGACTATTTTTGAAGACTGTTAATCCTATGATTTTCCTGTGAGTGACTGATAAAGAAGGTAGTTGAAATACTATTGATTAAAGTCAACGATAGCAGTAGTTAAGATGTGTTTAGTGCCTACTTTACATGAGGCAGTATTTTAAGTGCTTTACATGAATAAATGCTTGAGCTCATTTAATCCTTCAACAGTCCTAGGAAATAGGTACTCTTATTAGCCCTGTTTTACAGATGAAAAAATCAAGTCATAGGGAGGTTAATAATCGGTTCAAGCTGATAAAACCGACAAGTGGTAGAAGTGTGATTTCAGGTCAGAAGCTGGGTTCCACGGTGGCTGTTCTAACCACTTTGTTTTCCTGTAAATAAGCTGGGTGTGCTCTGAGTCATTTTCTATTGCTGCCACAACAAATTACAACCACATAAATTCATCATCTTACAGTTTCATAGGTTGGAATTCCAATATGGGTCTCTTGGGCTAAAATTAAGGTGTTGGCAGGGTTGTGCTCCTTCTGGAGGCTCTCCAGGGGAATCTGTTGACTTGCCTTTTCCAGCCCCTGGAGGCTGCTGCTTCTCCTGACCCACGGCCCCCTTCCTCCTCTTCAAAACCAGTGACAGTGGGTCACATCCTTTTTATCTCACATCTCTCTGATCCACTCTTCTGACTCTTTCCCTTTTTTTTGAGGATTTATGATTAGATCAATCCCTGCTGGATGATTCAAGCTACTCACCCCCATCTCAAGGTCCTTAATCTTACTGGCATGTGCGTCTCCTTTGTCGTGTGAAGTACCATCCGCACAGACTCTGGGGATTAAGACAAGGGTATCTGTGGGGAACTGTTATTCTGCTTAGCATACTCTGCAGTGTCTATTTTCTGACTTAAGTTATCTTTAGGGAGCCAATATATGAAAGTTTCATTTTCTTAAATTTATGTGTGAAGTCTTTAAGTCATTGCTGCCCTAGTCTTTAGGACTGTATTAATCTGGGTCACATTATTAAAGGGGATTGAGTACATGAGGAAGATGTAAATTATGTAGGGAACTGCATAAAATGTTACTAAGTACATGTACAAGTGGGCTGGTGAAATATAATAAAGGGCAGAAATTTTGTCTTATTCTTAATCATAGGCTCTTAAAGCTCCCCTCTCATCCTGTGAAATAGTAGGATTGAGGGTATAATCCATTACAAGTGACATTTTTATAGAGGAAGCTCCAATAGGGAATCCCTGGGTTGAGCAGATCTCCCATTGGAGTGCCATAAGTTAAGGTTGGAGGTGACTCCTGAGAACTTTCAGATTATTATTAATTAAATGAGAATTTTGCACATGAGTCGTTTTTCTGATGTCTTCTTTAGTGGTGGAGTTGGAGTGACTTTTCTGAGATTTTTCTGTCATGGGTTACATGTTATATATATGCAAAATATGTTGCATCATAAAACTGACACAGCAGTCCTATGAGGTAGTTAGGCAGGTACTATTACCATCACACTTACGTTGTCATCTACCATATTCAAGTCTGTTATCAAGTACTTATAATAAAAGTGTAGTATTATATGTGTGTGCATTGTTTAAAAAATATTTACAAAATACAAAATCAAGGTACAACTTGGCAGAAGCAAGCAAACCATTAAAAGAAAAATAATTAGCATCCACTTAGCTTTACTGCATATTCATGAAGAAAAGAAATACCAAAATAAAGAACTGGGCAAATAATGGACTATTCACAGCAAAGTCCATATACATGGAAAGACTGACATTTATCTGACAGAGGTTAAGTATACAGAATATATAAAGAACCCCTATAAATCAATAAAACAAGCTAAGAGGCAAAAATAGGCAAATACAAAATACAAAAAGAGGTGCAAAATATTAACAGGCAGTTTGCATAAGAAGAAACCCATGTTAGTTAACATTAGAAAAATTGCTTGTATGCTCTAGTTAATCAGGTATTATTTTTCAAACTCATTTTACAAATATGAAAACTGAACCCAGGAATGCTGAGTGATTGGTCCAGGTTCGCAGGATGGTAATAGTTGGTTGCTGGCCTCATGCTATTCCCACTCTATGTAAAAGATGTATTTTGCAAGCTTTTCTCCTATTCTTATCAGTCATAGTATTTTGTAATTTACAGGAAACCCAGTGTCTAATTTAGATATAGTGATTCAACTATAACTTGGGTAGAAAGATGGCAGAAGTGTGGAGAAAAGCCAGTAATTGTAGTAAAATGCTGGTTTAAGCTTTTGATGCCCAGTATATCCTTTTATTTGGCAAACTGCCTTTGGAACATTTTGACTGAGCAATTATTCCCAGGGTACACAGGCATTTCATTTGTGGCTTTTTTATTCATTTTATTCACATTCCTGCTGGGATTACTGTGAATATAACTGTAATGAAACTGGACTTCTTTTCTTTTTGGTACTAACATAGGTTAAGCAATAAAACCTAAGAGCATATGTTTTTTCTTTTGCTGCTGTTTTCTTATGTGCATTTTATTTCATAAAGCCTTGTTCTGAGACTTGATAGTTTTTTCAAGAATTTAGGATCTGATATTTAAAAAATTCTTTATATGTGGAGTAGAATCTGTGAATCCCAATATAAAAAGAGGTGAAGTTTCTCTTCTTGGAACTCACATCTTGAGAATACTGAAGATCTGATTCTCCAAAATAGGACCGACCCCCTTTGAGTTACTTCTCTCCTCAAGTAAGGGCTTCCCTTGGCATTTAAAAGAAATTGTTTCTCAAGTATCCTTCCATTTGCACTTAGTAAATATCTTGGTTGATTTCTATGATCCTAAGAAGAATGAGGAATATATACAAGGGAGTCAAAATAGAGTCAATAGCTCTGATATTCAAAATGTAAAAATGAAGCAAGGCCAGAGTTTTTTAATTATTTAAAATATATTTGTTATAAAGAATGAATATTACATTATTCCTATATCAGAGACCAATATGGCCATCACCCATGCACTTCCCACTAGATTAATGTCTTCATAGTTTTTCCGTATTTGATTCAGACTTAAAAAAAAAAACAGGTACAATTGAAGCCTCCTATGAATGTATGAATCTTCCTCAATTCTCTTCCTCTTCCTTCTCTCCCAGAGGGAACTACAGTTTTGAACTTGTTCTGTATCTCTTTCCTGTATGTTTGCATATTCTTACTGTGTGTATGTAAATATATTGTACATCTGTAAATACAGAAATAATACATATAGTTTATGTATATATGTATATGTAAATATGTCCTAAATTTATATATATATACATACACCATATTCTTTTGAATATTTTAAGGTTTAAATTGTATAGCTTAATTTCCTTATTTACTTAATTTTAATTGTATAATTTACTTAATTTCTTATTGTACAATAAGAAATATCTTATTGTACAATTATTGTATAATTGTATAATACAATATGTATCATTCTACTACTGGGATGTTTCACTGAACAAAGTAGTTTTTGGATTTTCTCTTGTGTGACAATATAGCTCTAGTTTATTAATTTTAACTACTGTATAGTGTTTTGTTATATAATAGATCAAAACCTATCTGTTCTCCTATACATAGGCAAGGTGTCAGTCTCCAGTTTTTCATTATTGTGAGCCTTAGAGCCGTGAATATTCTTGTACATAATTCTGTAGGACAGAGTCTACCAACCACTGATCTCTTGGAGTGGGTTATAGGTACATCTGAGATACTGAATCTTTCAGCCTTTGGGGTAACCAGTTGGATCATGGGGCAGTCAGAATCCCTATGCAGGTCCTCTTCAGCCACATGTGGCTACCTTCATTTACCCTGTTTGCCATGGTAATAAGCACTACTATTTTTCATATGTGCCACGATGTCCATAAGGTGGAGAAGTCCAATGCTTAACGGTGGATTATGTGGGTATGTATAGGAATGCTGTGCATTTTAAACTTGCCAAATGGCTTTTTAAAGTGATTGTACAAAAGTACATGAGTTTTTGTTTCTCTACTTTGCCTTGAAAATTGGCTGTTAATTTAATTTTTGCAAACTGAATTGCACAAATCTCAATGTTTGTTTTTATTTTATATTTTTACCTATGAGTTATTTTAATTTGCTTTTATCTGTTTCTAGTGGTGTTGAGAACCTTTCTATGGATTCCATTTGGGTCTCTTGTGAATTGTCAATTGAAAATACACAATTTGCTCAGTTTTTATATGGCCGTTTCTTTTCCCCTTTAGAATATAATAAAGTTAAATGGATGGTAGTAATTTTTCTGTTCTGTTTCCACCCATCCCATGTAGTTAATCAATCTCATTGGTTTCTGGTCTATCCACCCTGGATTTCTTTTTGTATAAAAAAACAGATAGATATATGACTATTCCAACAACTTTCTTTCTTCCATGAAGTGTGGGGTACTATAGATAATCTCTTACACTTTCCTGTGCAATTTTACCTTATATCTTGGATATCACTGTCTATTTGCTCATAGAGCTTTTGCTCTCACCCTGTAACACTTGCATAGTACTTCACTGTGTCCACTTACCATAATTGAACCACTTTCTTATGTATGGGTTTGTAAGGTGTTTTCAATATTTAGCTATTGTAAGCAATGATATAACTGTACATATGAATTTTCATAAGTTGGGGCACATCATGATATTAGAAGGGGGATTACTCAATCAAAAGATAAACTGATATGTATTTTTTTTAGAATTGCCAAATTCTCCTCCAGAAGTTGTACCAGTTGACATTTCTACCACCAGTGTATGGTGGGCTTGTTTGCCCCACAGCCTAGCCAAAGAATGTGTTGCCATACTTTTTCACTTCTGCCTGTTTGGTAGGTGAAAATGGTATTACAGTGTTTCATTTGTATTTCTCTAATCAAGACTTGGTTTGAAGAACTTTTCGTATGCGTGGAGTTCATTTTTAAATTTTTTATGAATTGTCATGTGTCTTTTGTTTTTTTAATCTGTTAATATGATATGTTGATGGATTTTCTAACGACCAGTTTTTCATTCCTAGAATAGATCCTTTTCAATCTTGGTGTGTTATTTTCTCAACCAGGTGTTGAATTGGTGGCTAATAGTTTATTTAGGATTTTTGCATGTTCATGAGTGATGGCGACTTGTAGTCTAAATTGTATCAGATTTTGGTTTCAATGTAATGATTTGCTTCCTATAAGGAATTAGAAAGCTTCTCTTCATTTTCAGTACTCTGGAATAATTTATGGAGCATTGGGACTATCTGGCTTTTGAATGTTTGGGAATTTCCCTATGAAACCATTTGGATTTGGTGCATTTTTGTATTTTTACTTTTTATGCCTTAATAATTTTCTCTATTATATGTGAATTGTTTTCTTTAAGCATTTTGTCCCTAGTGGGATCGATTTTAATAATCTGTATTTCCCTAGGAAATTATTCATTTCATTTAGTTTTTCATTTTTATTCATACAGAGGTCCATAGTCTTATGTTACAGTTTTGAAATGTTCTTTTTGTCATTTATTTTTCATTCGTGCTATCTCCCTTTTCTTCTTGATCAAAGTAGCCAGTGGTTTGTCTTTTGTGGTCCCCCTCTTGCCCTCTTTCCCACTCCCAAAAAATGATGAGGATTTTGATTTATTGATTAGGACTATTTTTTTGTTCTCTAATTATTTTATATTTTATCTTTATTATTTTTTTCTTTGTACTTTTCTTTTGGCTTATGTTTTTTCTGAACTAGAAATTGAAATCATATACTTTAGCTTTTTCATTTGACTGATAAATGTTCAGTGATAAGAAGACAGTTATGTCACACCTTTGTTCATTAAATATTTCTAGCCATTCTAAATTGCTAGTTTGTTTTAGAGATATGTATAGCATGTTGTTAGGCCTTGCTTTGTGCTCTGTGAATGAAATTGAAAATCCTTTTAATAGGTGGGTTGAATCCTTTGATACACATTTATATGATTGATATTTTTGTCTCAACTCTATCATAGTATTTTATAAATACGTTATTTTTATTTGCTATGTTTCTTTCTCCCTGATGTTAATTCTTTGCTCTTTAATTTATACAAAATCTTCTATCGAGGCTTTTTTTCCCTAGTGATTATCTTTTACTCTATTTAAAAACCTTTAAACCTTTGAAAAATGCTCTTAGTCTTTTTTTTTTTCTTTAACCTATGACTCTCAGAATTGTTTTTATTGGTATCCTTTAATTCCCATCTATTGCCTGGATAACAAACAACACACTGTTTTCCTCTTCCTCTCCTGCCAATTTTTAGTTGCATTATTTTTACTTTTTTGCAGCATACTGGCTTTATACAGTTGTCTTCTATCCACACTCCCACTTTTGTTTTTATGTTAAATCTGCATTTAAATATTTTGAATGCTTACTCACCATCAGTCTTTTTGCTGAAGTTTTTCTAGTAATCTCTTGGTTGGATGAAACTTGTCTTGTCATTTAAAGGATTCCTCCAGAAGGGCTCATTGGTGCAGAATTCATTCAACTAAAAAATTTCTTCATTTATTTTGTTTTTCCTATATCCTTGGTACTTAAAGGACAGCTTGGGTGGGTATTTATTCCTTAGTATACACTTTCACTTACTGAATTTTTAAATAAAATGCTATTTCACTGTTGTCTTCCTTTGTGTGTTTTATGAAAATTCTGATATGAGTCTAATTTTTATTTGTCCTTGGAAGTTATTTGATCCTGTAGGCCCTGAAGAATTTTTAACTTAGGAATTTAATAGTTTTAGTTGGGATACATCTTGGAGCTAATTTTTATGTTGGGTTGTGGGGTGGGGGGTAACTCTCTGAGGTATCCAATGAGCTCCTTTCACTTTATACAGCCAAAATCTTTTTTTTTTTTTGGCAAATTTTCTTGGTTTATAATTAAGTATTTTGCTCTCTTATTTATTATTCACCTAATATGTTACTGTGTTCTTAATCTGTCTTCCATTTTTGCTGCTTTCTCTTTGGTCTTTTTATTTCTTTCTTTATATCCCTTTTATCCTCTTTTTTGGTTCCCTGCATTTTCTCAATACACGTCATAAAATACTCATTTGACTCTATTCTCCATTGGGTATTTTATAATTCTTCATGTCTAAGAAAATTTTGTCTTTCTCCTCCATATCTTTTGTGAGTTTAGTCGATTTTCTTCTCACACCTTCCTTTTGTTGGTCCATGTCTATTCTTAGTTTTTGGATTTCTGACTCAAGGTAGCTTTTCGTATCCCTAAATTCTTGTTTGAAAATATTAATTTCATCTGGAATGTTGTCATCTGGGTTAATATACTATGTGGTTGTTTTATTGCAGGAAATTTTCCTCTGTTGATATGTGTTGGATTTTGATTTTTTTTCTTTGTATACCTCCATATGAATCTGTGCATCATTTTCTCTGTTCATTTTTATTGGAGTGTTTTAAAGCATTCCTAGCTCACTGGCTCCCTCTTCTGTCAGCAGAGCAAAATCCATATACTTAGTGGATTTTTTTGTTTTGATGGTTGGGAAAGATGTTTATTATTGGAATTTTGACTCTCTTGTCTTGAAGGATCCTGAAATTCCCCTTTATGCTTTTTGCTCCCTTCACTGTCCTATAGCCAGAGGGCATTTCTGTCTTCCTTTTTGTCTCATTTCTTCCCCAGAAGGTGTATGTCTTGAATACTGCTCCTTAAGTCTCTTTCCTATAGTCCGTGCTCTGATCTGCTTGGATACTTTTTTAGTATTTTGAAACTTAGGGTGGACTTTGTTTTTGTAGTGATGGTTTTAGATCAGTCTGAGGTTTATCAATAAGTCCCTTCTTGTCTCATCATCTCAGTCTACCTTTGACTTTAACAAAGTCTTGTGGCCGAGCAGGGGCAGGCCAGGAGCATGAGACATCGCTTGCTGGTGTTAGGTGTTTTTTTTTTTTTTATACAGTTGTTTTGAATTTTGGGCAACTTGTCTTCAAGTCATCCTGAGGGCATGATTTTTATGATTTTTATTTCTTCTTGTTCTGTGTTGGTTTTGGCAGAAATGTTCAGCAATGGATTCTTAAGCAACTGCTATTGTCTTCAGCAATCCAGTAGTACCTAAAGCTAGAAGTGTTAAAAGTACATTTTTTTTAGGGGTTTTTGTGTTTTGATGGTACATTTTCTCTTTTATTATGAACAGTTCTATGCACATGTTACAGATAAAGAAGTTGAGCTCCAGCAAGACTGGAGAGACCTCACACAACTAGAAAGAGGTAGAGATACTGATCAAAATCTAAGCTCTTTTTCTTCCTACTGCATCATGCTAGCTCCCTGGGCAATTGAACTTACAAAAACATTCTTTAACAAAAGACTGCAACCTAATGCATTTTAGTGAATACTGACTTAGATTGTGAATGTATTCATCTGTTCCTTGTCTCTTTTCATATCCTGTCTTCATGTCATATTTTTAGTAGCCTCTTCTCTGTTGGCTGCTACTACTAATCCTTTTAAGGTACGTCCTCCTGGCTGTAAATGAGACACTGCACATTAAGTGCGGCCCAAGGGGGATTCAACAGGTGTTAGTTTTGTTTGCTTGTGTTTTGTTTCCTTAAAGTCTTCCACTCTAATTTCCCACCCACCCCACCCACGCAAACATACCGTCATTTCCCCTTAGCCCACTTTCACTTATGGAAGGACCAGTGCACATTCATTTTACTTTGAAAACTCACTAAAACACAAGATCCCATCTCCACTTCAGAATTGAAATTATCCTTGTGCTGAGGCTGGAAAAACTCCTACCTTCATTTAAATGATAGTCCCAAATATTAGTTGGCAACAGCTTTGGGCTGCCTCCTTTTAGAAGTGGGGTGTTATATTGTCTGTGTTTTTCTGTAAGATAATTTAATATACACCTTAGGGGTTCTTAGTTAACATTTTTGAAGTACCTTAATCAGGAATCCACACTTCAGGGGTAGTTAGTTAACATTTGAAAGACCCTAATCAAGATGCTATCCTCTAGAGGCTACCAGTGCATGGGGTACTACTCCTTCAATCTGCACCAGTGGGTGCCTTAATTAGAATAAGAGATGTTGGAAATAATTTTTATTGGTGAAGCAAATGGTAAATGTTTAAGATATGTAGTTGACCAAGTATCTCCACTGCGACGTGAACTGAGGATAAAGATTTGGTAAGGCCAACAGCCTAGGTCTAGAGCTTGATTTAGTCCTGTGCTCAGAGCCCTTGATGGGAAATTTTGTCATCTCACCTGGCCAGTGGAGCATGTTAAGTCTCTGTAACTCTGCATAAGCCATATCCTGCTTGCCTCTACCTGCCTGTCTACCTAGAGCTCATTGGATACATGCTCTGATTCCACTCATTGTTTGCATTTCTTGTCAATAAGAGATACTTATTTTCAATATTGAGCCAGACTGTTTCTTTTTAATTTCTTAATTTATATTTTATGTAAAATTGTGTTTTGAGCATATTGGATATCTCAAGTATGAATTTACAGTGCCATTTTGAATTATTTTTACTTGGTAACTTTCTTACTATTTTCTACTTGAAAATATTGTCAGTATTCTGAGGTCAGGTTCCCATCTATGAGGGCAGTATTATGAATATCTAATTTTCTTGATAATTTACTGGTCTAATTAGGCTTGGTAATTCTTTAAGGCTCTTTCTTATATTGAATTCTGTTCAACAGTGGCAGATATCCCTCCTGTTATATAGGGATACTGTTCATGAATACAACATGTAAATTAAGTTATGTAGGTTGGAGTCATATATGTGAACTTTGCATACTTTAGGTACCATCATAGTGTAAGCAATCACATCTAGCAGTTTCTTCAGTAAACACTACCATTATTTCTTATACCTTAATTAATGTGTATAAATGTAAATGATAAGTGAAATAATACAGTTTATTCAATGAAATATTAAAATATATTACTAAGGTCCTTATCTTTAATTTGATGATGTGTGTGTAGCTATGACCTGATACTGATCTTTTCTTACCAAACATAGTGGGGGGAAAAAAACAACAGCCACGGACTGCTCTAGGTTGCTTTCTGTACTCATTGGAAAAAAAAAAACCAGTTTTCTTTTATAAGATACTGAGCTGCATAAATGGATTATTCACTTAGCCCATTTAAAAATACCAGATCAACTATCTATAATATAGGTATATATAATTAACTATAGACCAGAGATGAATAGACTTAAACTTCATTAATAGTACCTTGGAATTGTAGAGCTTGAAGGCACTTTAGATATCATCTAGGTAATCCTTTCATGAGTCCCAACGTGTCATAGTTAAGTGCTCCTTCTATGAATCCATGCTGAACCACAGGCACGATTTATGTCTACTTACACATACATACCTGTATATCCATCTTTCTCCCTCCCTCTCTTTCTCTGTGTGCATAATAAGAAACAATTGGTGCCAATAGGATTTTAATAGAAATACTTGGTTAAGGACATAGAAGTCTTTGAATATTTAGCACTATCCTTTCAGTTAGTGAGGGTCTTTAAACCAGATTCAATAAATCCTCACTTGATAAGATTCTAGAGCAAAAACAGAAACAAAGATAAGAGAGTGGGGAAAGGGAGTAAAGTGTCTCTAATTGTACAGTGTTCTAAAATCTACATATTGTGTACATATTAGAGCAATAGAGATCCAAGAGAATGATTCTGCGTTTGGTAGTTTAAAATATGTACCTTTTGTTCTAATTGTAGTATGAGGCTTTACTGAATTTCATCTAAATTATTTTTGTGCAAGGGTTTTTCCATAAAGCACCTGACCTCACAGGGTTTCTGTGATTATTAGACTAGTGTTCATGGTTGATTGTATTATCTCTTTAAATTCCTTTTAATTTTCTATTGATGGAAATGAAATAAATAATATAAATTAATTAATACTGAATCTGTTTAGTGTTCATGTCTAGGAGATTTCAGGGGACCAACAGAAAGATAAGGTTCTAAACAAACATGCCGTTTGAGGCTGTGGTATTTTATTATTCATACCTTGCTTACTTATTATTTTTAATAGGCTATCTATCATAGTAGTTATATGCCACATAATCTAGGGGCTTATTGATTTAAACTACATGTATCTCCTCACCAATCACTCTTTTGTGGCAGGTGGTTGACATTCAGGTGGCCCTTTGCTTGGGTCCTGTTTGTGGTTCATACGTGTTCTTTTGTGAAGACAATTTGTCCCGGCTAAATTTCTATTTTTTTCCCCTGCCTGAAGCCTTGCTTTTAGTTTTGTTTCATTTTCCCCTTTAGCGTGATGAATTTAGATGGTTCCTTGGCTGTTAAGAACTTTTCTTGCTGTTTTGCAGGATGGAGTAACTCTGTGGCCTACGGTCTCTAGTTCTTCATGTATAAAACAGGACCAATAACTGAAATGTCTGTTCTTAGAATGTCACATTTGGCAATACTGATGACTTTTTTTTTTCTTTCTTCATTTGCCTTCAGAATTGTCATGTCATCTTTAGGGGCTTGAATCTTCTTGGTTCCACTCTCAGTTTACCATAGATTTTGGGAGTCTACTGAGTCTCAGTAAAACAGCATGGATAAACATGGATAAATCTGTAGAGGACTTATTCACTTAAGAGCAAGCTTTAGTAACTAATTATATCACATTTTTTATTAAATGCCTTTGGTTCTTAAGGGCATTTTATAATTTGGGAGCAAAAAAAAATGATTGAGAAGAATAGCCTACATGTCATCTAAAGTATAGAGAATTTATTCAGTGGTTACTTACTCCATAAACTGGGCTGTTATCATTCTTTCCTAAATAGATTTTTACATTCCAGTGTTGCCAAACAACTTGGAGTGGGCTTGTAGTATGGTTGAGCTTGAATCCACTAAAGAAGAATACACACATTCTTTCAGGATGTCACATATTTAGAAACCTTCCAGTTGTTTCGAGGAGTGGAGGAGACGGGAGGATGGGGAAAACTTCATTAGGGTCCATCTTTAGGCTTCTGCTCACTTTTGCTTTTGTGTCAGTCCAGCCATTCATAAAATGAGAGAGTTATTTTCAGGCCAGAGGTTTTTAACCCATGGTTCTTTTGGTATTTGTGAAGCCCTTGAAATCATATGAGACGTTTGCATATGTGTGGATTTGTTTGAGGGCAAGGCCTGAAGTTTTCAGCAGATGACAGAAGCCTCAGATCCCACTTCCCATCCCCTTCTCTTCCTGTCCACAGGCATTAAGAACCACTGTTCTTGGTCACTTCTTCCATTCCCATGCCAGATGGTTTGGGTGAAAGCTATAATCTAAAGATTTGCAGAGACTTTTGACATATAAAATTATTACTCAGAAAACTTCCATGGCTTAGCAAGACCTGTCTTCAGTAGACAACGATATTGCTGTCAACATGTGTTTTAAAGAAACATAGTAGTTTCATATTTAGGAACTACTTTTTTATTACTCTTTCCCTCAAAGTCTTGTCTCACTAGTATAGATTGTTTTTCCTTTATTTTACTTAATCTCTTTTGTTATAATTTTACCTTATTTACCCTTAATACATGTATTTATAATGTCTTTATCAAGCTACTTACCTCTTCTAATAAGTAAAAATTTGAGACTATGGTCTGGCTCTTTAGAATTCTGCAGCACCAAGTATGGCATTTCATAAGCAGTGAACTCTTAATAAATGTCATGAGCTGACTGATTCATTGTGCAAATGGTTGTCTATGGACAACTTCCCATGGAGATTTGCTGACTTGTCCTGAACCATTTTTATCTCTCATTACTGACTGATGGGTATGATTTGAAGAATGTGACTATTATTTTGTGATTCTTAGGTACTATGTGAATATAATCTAATTACAAATTTAACTGAAAAATCATCTCTGATTCCTTTAAGGAAGTAATCAAAGCAGTGATCCCAATTATTAGACTTATTCTGTTTGTGACTTTTGTAATGGAATATATATATTTTTTCTATTTTTTCTTCTCCAGTGAGGGAGATAAACCTGCAGGACATCAAGGAGGATTTGGAATTGGATCCAGAGGAAAACAGCACTCTTTTTATGGGCATCCTCATCAAGGGGCTCGCTAAACTGAAGAAGATCCCAGAGACGGTGACGGCGATCCAGGAACGCTTGGAGCAGGAGCTTAAACAAATTGTGAAGAGGTCTACCACCCAGGTGGCAGACAGCAGCTACCAGAGGGGAGAGAACCTCACTGTGGATAGCCAATCAAGGTAGCTGGGGGCGCAGTTTGCATTTTTGATAACTGCTTACTGTGGTGTGTAAATAAATATCTTCTGCTGATTTTTGTTTCTGAACTTGGGATTCTATAGTCCATACAAACTCACGTGGGTAAAAACAGCTTGCATAAGCATAATTCAGCTGTTTTTTGATGTAGCTGAGAAGTTTTACACATACTGTTAATACTGAAATGAAAGGATGTAGCAATTACTGAACATTAACTGAGTACTAAGCAGTATTCAAGGCAACCTACCTCGTTTAGTTCTCACTACACCACTACGAACTTCTTACTGTTAGGAAAACGGGCTCAGTGATGAAGTGATTAGCTCAAGGTCAGAGGTGTCTGGTCTTGGAGTTGAATGTAAGTTCATGGTCTTTCCTCTGTCCTGTGCTTTTACTAATGTGTGGCGGTATTTGCTAATAGGCAAATCAGTCTCAGGAATTACTGTATCTCCTTAAAACAACTAATAGGATTTGGATTTGGATTTCTTAATTCTTGTTTCATAATGGGAAAATCGAAATTGTACTATGATCCTAACTCTGTCTTGACTGCCATGCACTGGGATATCATGTCTGCCAAACCAGAGTTCAGGGCCTAAAAGACTAATGTCATCTGACAGAACAAGATACTTGAAATTGAGGCTTTCCTGGAAAATCCAATATTCACCACAAAAGTTTCTGATCTCTCCTTCCCCTTCTCTGCCTCTGTCCCCCAACCCTCCACATCTACCAGACATGGACCAGGCAGGAATTTGGCATGGGGGCCTGGGAGCTGGTGGGGAGCCACAATGGAAACTACATTTGCATCTGAGAGCAGAGCACAAAGTTGAGCAGGTCCTTCCAGTTGTTCAGGAGTTCCTGGGGGGTGCCAGATAGTGTGTAGAGGGGATCGTAATCATGTTGACGTGTTAAGGAAATTCTGTTTGTACTTAAGGCTTTAACAGTTTTTTCTAAGAAGTTAAACAAATTTAAGGAGAAATAATAATGGCTAAGTAAGCTATAGAGTTATATCAGTTAAGTACAGAATTATGTAAGTAAGTGTGGAATTCCCCAGACTGACTTAAAATTTTTTGGAAAAATTAATGTATTCTATTTACATTTTTTGTATATCCAAATAATACTGATTTGAATTATGCTTTAAAACTCTTCAAAAATTAAATCCCTTGTCAACTTCATTCAGAAGCGAAATGGGTGGAGAAATCACCGCCCCACCCTCCTGCTACAGAATATTTCAAAGCACATGTTGTGATGAGCTTGGGCTTTGGTGTCAGGCGGACCTGACCTCGAATGCCAGCACTGTCCCTAAGGAGTTGCTTGTGTTGGATGAGGTTATGCGGTCAGAGGTCAGCAGAGGAGCACCACAGAGTACTGTTACCTGCATACCTGTGTGTGAATGCACATGCTTATTTGTTCTGGTTCCTTTGCAATGTCTGTGTTCTTTGATCACTCATGTTGTGTTCCTGAGAAGCTCGGGAAAGGTTCTAAACTGAACTTTGCTTTTCTTCTTTCTTTGCCTAGTGACTGGATTTCTGTGAACTCTTGTCCCCTTACTAATGAACACTCCAAAATTCTGGTTTGCTATTTGCCCTATTGCTGCAAGTCCCTAGATGAATACACTGAACTTTCATAGGGAAATAACATGACTATAGTGTATATTGGAAATGAATCTAAAGGGCACGATCAATAACTTTTCTGCAGACCTCATTACAGTTCCCTTAGAAGCAGTGTGTCTTTCATAGATTTTGACCCCAGCCTCTCCCATTCCCTAAGCCCCTTCCCGAATTCATGAGTAGAAATTGCAGCGGTAGAAGTGGAACCAGGAAATAATAAATGTTTCTCTGTGAGGAGTGAGTCAGCAGGAAGGCTTTTTTGTCCTCTAAGGTTTTGTTTTTTTGTCAGTATTTTATAGGCCTTTGTAGGCAGGATATATTGGACATTGGCAAGTACACAAGCTGTTTGTCTTGGTTTTGTGTGTATAATATGATGCCATTTTATTAAATGTACTAATATGAAAATTTGGGCCCAAATCCTTTATTATGAGATAAAGCAGTACACATGACAAAGCAAAAATTCGGAAATGTTCTGTATTAAGTGGCATAAGGGCCGGAGAATGAGGGAGAGATACCAGGGAAGGTCATCAGTCAGGAACTGTGGGCCATGGCTAACCAGAACTCCATGTTCCTGAATGACGTCATGTCCACACTCATCTAGAAGGACCTCAGGACCAGTGACCCTGTCCCACATGACCAGTATCTGACCATCATCAGCAACCAATCCACAAGCCTTCTTTATGGACTAACCACGTATGCCAGGACTTTACCCACTCTGTGTTAGCCCACCTTCCTTATCCATGGCCAGTGTGAATTTGGAGGACTTTCTTTCCTTGAGAACCCTCATAAACATGCCTTGTTCTTTGCGTCTGGTGTGTAAGTTGTTTCTGTTAACCGGCCATGCTGGTGAAGCAGAAATTTCCTGTCATGGGACTTAGTCCTTTTTCTGGCTGCATCTGTAAAGGCTCAGTAAACCCTTTTGTTTCAGACATGTCTCAGTCCTAGAGGTTTTTTTTGATTTGTCACACAGAAAGCAAACATTTGAAGTGAACCATTCTTTCTGAAGATGAAAGATTAAATTCTGGGGCTGGGATTCCAAAGGACTGGTGCTTTTGAGCTAGTCTGTAGTGGCTGTGTGCCAGCAAATACTTCCAAATGCCTCAAGAATTAATCACCTTGGTAACGTCATTTAAAAGTGATTGGCATTGTGCTACTGGTTTAGAGTTTTAGAAAGCTATTGTCAGATGATCACCTGAACCCTGCATGTTCATGGAAGCTTACTGGGAGTTGTTAGGACCATTGATTTTAGAAGTAAAGTCAAAATACTTTGAATTATTATTGTCTTTTATCATTGAAGGAATCTTATGCTAAAGGTACAAGGATTTGTTTTTCTTAAAGTTGGAGCACAGATTTGTAAAAACAACCATGAACCATCCTTCCTGATAGGCCCCCCTTCCTGTCATTAGCATTAGCTATTGACGCTACTCTGTGGCAAGGTACCCCTACTGTAACTTACCCCACAAATTTCATTGTTCAGCGTCCTCTTCTTAAATACAGTCTGGCTGTGATGCGCTGCAAGCCTGTTTTCATTCATCTTTATGGAAGGAGAATTAATGTTGTGTGCTGTTTTGCTAGAAATGTTGAAGAACCAGGCTAGTGAAGTCTTGTCTTGCTTCCACTTCCTAGAGCCAGAATACTCTCACAGCCAGTTCTTAAAAATCACTTTGGTGACCCACTTATTTTATTTTTGATACCCGCACCCCAACTCTCTATTGGCTTTTAATAGGATAAATGTTTTATTTTTCTGTTCATTCATAATCTAACTAGTATCTATAAACATCTGCTTACTATTACAGGAAATATCTAACCACTGTTGTTGCCAACTTGATGAACATTAGGGTAATGTGCTTTGCCGATCTCCCAGAAC
Source organism: Manis javanica (assembly GCF_040802235.1). Classification (NCBI taxonomy): domain Eukaryota; kingdom Metazoa; phylum Chordata; class Mammalia; order Pholidota; family Manidae; genus Manis; species Manis javanica. The sequence continues at coordinate 18,651,626 of NC_133161.1, read as the reverse complement.
CACCTGCTACCCATAATTTCCAGAGAAAGATAGGCAGTGTCTTCAGTTTCAGATTTCAGCCTGTGCAGCTAACAACCAATTTCTTCACCTCCTGCTGCCTAATTATTGATTCTTTCTCAGAATCCAGCTTGAGTATTTTCTTGCCATTTTTGTTCCAAAGAAGCTGGAGGAAGTTCTCTAATATTTAACAAATAGGAAAAGCTTGAGGACTAGATGGAAGAAATCCTCTCAGAGGTGCTGTATCTTACCAGGAATATGGAAAAGAGAAAGATGTCAAGAAAAGAATGATTGACATGTGTGAGCCAATTACTCCTCTATTTGAAAGTCATCCTGTTTAAACATGAAGGCAGATATTAATATTGCAGGGGAGGTGCTGGGGGCCTGCTTTACTTGGTACGTGTGTTGGTCTTGAAGAGGGCAGAAAGGATTGACTAACTTGAAGCCATGGCTACCAGACACCTTTTACCCTTTTGGAAGGAGACCATTTCGTGATATTCCTTGATCTCTATATTACGAATGAAGGAAGATTAAGTGTCTGATATAAAAAGCGGAGAACATTGCATGTCCTGTGTTCACTGTGATATTGAAGAAAGATTACTTCAAAGAACAGGAAAGAAATATACTCATTGCCAAAAGTAGTTGTATTTGGATAGTAAGGTTATAGGTTTTTTCTCCTCTATTTTGCAACTGTTATAGGGAACAATAAACTTATCATTTAAGAATTTAAAGTGTTACTCAGTTTATTTTAATCAGAAAAGTCTTTTTTAATGATCCTATTGTATGTAAAAACATAATGCCTGCTTGCAGATCAACTGAATCATGTCTGTTAGATTACTTTTTATGATGTGTGTGTGTGTGTGTGTGTGTGTGTCTGTATATGTTTGGTAATTTTGACTGCTAGAACAGCAGCTTCAAGAGAAGACAGAACTAGTTTTTCTCATTCAGCGCCACATCTGCAGAATCTAGCTCAGTGCTCACCTGCCCATAATAAATATTTGTTGAGTGAAAGAATGAATTATTCTTTCACATTCATTATCTGTCATGGACCAGACACTGGGCTAAGATGGTCCCTGTCCTTATGGGATTTAAAGTCTAGAGGGGAAGAAAGGCATTAATCAGAATCCTCAGATAAGTATATTATTACATACTGTGGTACATGCTATAGAGGAAAGGTGAAGTGTGCCATGAGAGCATAAAACCACGGGGCCTGATCTGGGTTGGGTAGGAGGACATCAGGAGGTGCCATATGTGTGCATGTGTGTGTGTGTTTAAAGTAAAGCTTTATGTTTTATGCTAGTTGTAAAGCATATTGTTTTATGCTAGTTGTAGTTACCAAGTTTCATTCACTTGATAACCCCTGCAAGTTGTTCTAGTTGTTAGCTTGACATCAACATATAGGATATGAGAAGGAAAGCAGCCAGGTCTTTGCTGTGCTGTTTTCAAAGTTCTTGCCTACCTCTGTGGTTGATTAGATTTTGATAATTATTACCAAGTGTGCTTTTCTTAGAGATAATACCAAATTTTCATGTCATTGTTAATGTTTGAGAGTTCTTATATTCCCTTGCTAGCAGGTTGCATTATCAAATGTTTTTATCTTCACCAATCTGATGATAGGTGAAAAGTGGTATTTCCAAGATGGTTTTGATTTGTAATTCTTCTTATATGAATAAGGTTAAAATTTTCTTGATTTGTGTAAAAATAATTTTTTGTTATGATAGTTGGGTTATATCTGGATATATTACTTCAAAATAATCTGAATTGAGAATGGGTAAAGATACAGATAAAACAAGGTTAGGCTAAAATAATACTGAAGCAGGGAGATAGGTACAGGGTGGTTAGGATAATATCCTGTTCTCTTCACTTTTAACATTTGAAATTTTAAAAAATGTTCAAATAATGTTATGCCCCTTTTAGTGAACTGTATTTTTCTAGTATGTTTATCTTCTTACTTATTTACAGGAACTCTTTATATATTAGGTAAATTAGTTCCTTGGGATTTACTTTATAATTTTCCCCCAGTTTCTTTCTCTTTTCACTTTATGATATCTGGCCATGTAGACATTTGTTTTTATTTTTTATGAGGTTATATTTTTCAATATTATCTTTTATAGCTTTTGGGTTTTGTGTCAAATTTAGGTCTTCCTCACTCCTAGAATATAAGTAAAGTTTCCCAACTTTCTTCTATATACTCTTATTTTTTAATTTTTATATCTTTTGATACATCTGCAATATGAAGGAGTGGCCACATTACTTTTATACAGATGTAATACTTACTAAACTGTATTATAACGGACTGTCTGCCCCTTTCATTTCTGCCTCCTGTGTATCTGTCATGTAATTGATTGAAAAAGAAACCCATACAATGAATGATTCAATGTTAGCAGAATGCTAGCTGAGTAATTCTACTGACAAAGTTGGTGTTTGCCTCATTTCCTAAAACTTTTTTGCGAAATTCTACAATGAATTACATAGAAATACATTGAATAATTGCTCTAAAAGTTGAAAAAATAGACTTTAAGAATATTTTTAAGATTTGGAGTCCAGAATGAGGTATACTGGTATTCTTATGAAGTGGTTTTGTCTATGAGGAAGTCGAAGGCTCCAGCCCCATGGTTTGTAGTCCAAGTATACTGTGTGTGAAGAGAAATCAATAAAATACTTCTCATGGTTTTTTAGACATGTGACATGCATTTCTTTTTCATACACATGGCATTTCCTTTCATCTCTTCTTTCTCTACTACTCACTCTTATCCTAAGTATCTGAAATGTAAGATTTATGGAATCAGTCATTCTATTTTGCAGAAAAATCATATAAGATCGACTTTGAAGCAAGGTCAAGCATTTGTCCTTGTGGCTTCTTGTAGCCATTCCCAAGCACTGCATGTAGCACCTGGACATGCTTGGAATCAGGAAGGGCTTCGATGTAATTTAGATGAGTAGTTAATTTAAATCAAAGCAAGTGGGAAGCAAGTAAATTTAACTTTGGTGATTATGATTCCATTTGATTAAATCTCTACTTTTGATTACATGTATCAGTGAGAACATGCCTTAAATACACTCAAGTATGAAATACTGAAAGTTATGAATAGGATGAACCAGGGACATATAGAAGAAATTCCACTATTCCTCAGCTAGAATATATCCCCTGCAGCTTTACTGCAGTATTTTTAGAACAAATGAAAGGAATTAATTCTTTACATATAGGAATTTTAACCCTAATTGCTATCTATACAACTCATTACCTTGGAAGGTAGTAATGGTCCCAAATCTTGTACTTTCTAGTAAGACTTAAATAAATTAATTGGTAATGATCATAGCTCTTGTAAAAAGGAAATTGGACAGCTGTCTTCCTGACTGTATATTGTCTTTTGGTTATAGTCTCTGGAGAAAGGGTGCTTGGCTGAGTAGGCCAGAGGTCTTACTCAGTATTACAGCTCTTAATCTTTGTGTATATTTGTCAGAGTAAAAAAAAAAAAAAAGTCTGCTTTGACTTTTTTATTTTGCATACTATAGCAGGTTCAAATTAGGGATGGGGCCAGTTTAAAGGAATGGCAGGTAAAATTTCTTTCCTGGGTTATTAGTAACATTGTTTAGGCATTCAGCCTTCATGCTGCATTAAGGGCGCATCCCTGTTCGGCATATAGTAGGAGCTTAGGTCTTGTCATTTCCCGTGCACTTGTTAGTGTCCTACAAAAGGTTTACTCCACACTCTTAACACTGAATCTTTTCAGTGCAGAAACACACAAAACTCTTATGTCAAATGAAATTCTTCCCTGAGTGATATTTAGGAGTGGTGTCAGTTTCATGTGGATCTGAGGCTGTATTTCTTATCATAGGGGCTCCTCTTAACTCCTGGCACAGCCCCTTACTGTGATCGCTAATCAGATTGGACTGTGAGTTTGAGTGGAGAGTTAACTTAGTGTTTGCAGTCATTAAGGGCTGGGCATCTATTTATTTTATTTTATTATTTTATTTTTATTAAGGTATCATTGATACACACTCTTATGAAAGCTTCACATGAAAAACATTGTGGTTAATACATTCACCCACATTATCAGGTTCCCCCCCCTCCCACACCCCATTGCAGTCACTGTCCATCTGCATAGTGAGATAGGACTGGGCATCTATTAAATGCCCAAAAAGTTTAATGAATGAATAAAATAGAAAAAGATGCAGAGGAGATAATATTTTAATAAGACCAAGTGATTTTTTTTTTTAATCTCAGCACTACTCACAGTGGGGTCTAAGGATAAGCAGCACCAATGCCTCTTGAGAGTTAGAAATGCAAATTATCCCTGTGGTGGAGGCTAATAAAATTGGAATCTCTGGGTGCAGCGTCCACAGGTGTCATGCCTTAAGGTGATTCTTAGCCATGCTAAAGTTTGAGAACACTCTCATAATATCGCAGATATCACAGAGGTTTGCAGTTTTGTAGCATTTATGCTTTGCAAAGCAGTCTGCCATCTGGTGTCACACCTGAGTGAGCCTCACTATTGGCCTCATCACAGGTAGGGGCATTATTATTAATCCCAGATTTACCCAGGGAAATGTGAAAGCTGAAATAATTTGACAGTTCACAAAGCTTGCTGGTGGTAGAGTTGGAGTAGTCTCTTTCCATCCTGTAAGTTTGCTTTCTGGCTTATGTAAAAATGACATTCCTAACTCATTTCCTGAGCCTGATGTTCTTCCTAAGGAGAAGGGCAATATTTGCACTGACATACACTTTTCCCTACTCATACCCCCCATTGTGAGCAATGGCAAGCCTCTGAGATAACTGGACATGTCGAGAAGTGTGATCAGCAGCCACAGAGTAAATGGATCTTAATTAGCTCACCTGAGAATCAAACTGATGACTTAGATACCTAAACAGTTACCCTAGAGGCCTTATACATTCTTGTACTAAGACTGTTATACAACTAAGTTCTAAAATTAGACACCTATAATCTTTTTTATTTTTTATTTTTTATTTTGGTATCATTAATCTACAATTACATGAAGAACATTATTTACTAGGCTCCCCCCTTCACCAAGTCCCCCCAACACACCCCATTACAGCCATTGTCCATCAGTGTAGTAAGATGCTGTAGAATCACTACTTGTACCTGTAATCTTTTGTTATCTCTGGTAAATAGATTTGTGGATAATTTTTCTAAGGTTCCAGTATGATGAAACGTTTTTGGAATGGGGTAAGGCTTTTACCCCCCTAGCTTTGGGATACAGTTGACATATAACATTATATAAGTTTAAGGTATAGAGCATGTTGATTTGATACCCTTATATATTGCAAAATGAAACCACCAAAGCATTAGCTAACATCTACATCACATAATTATTGTTTATTTTTTACCATGATGAATTTTTAAGATCTACACTCTCAGCAACTTTCAAATATATAATATGATATTAACTATAATCACCATGCTGTGCATTTAGCTCCCCAGAACTTACAGCTGTAAGTTTGTGCTCTTTGACCACCATTTTCTCATGTTCCCCACCCCTAGCTCCTGGCAACCACCATTCTAATCTCTGATTCTTTGAGTTGAGCTTTTTTTAGATTCCACACTTGTGAGAATTCATAGTATTTGTCTTTCTCTGACTTGATTTAGCATAATGCCTTCAGGTTCCATCCACGTTGTCACAAATGGCAAGATGTCCTTGTTTCTCACGGTTGAATAATATTCCATTGTGTGTGTGTATGTATGTGTGTATCACATCTTCTTCATTCATTTATCTACTGATGGACATTTAGGTTGTTTCCATATCTTGGCTTTTGTGAATATGCTGCAATGAATATGGGAGTGCAGACATCTCTCTGAGATCTTGTTTTCATGTCCTTTGGATATATACCTGGAAGTGGGATTGCTGGATCATACGGTAGTTATATTTCTAAATTTTTGAGGAATCTCTGTACTCTTTTCCATAGTGGCTGCACCAATTTACATTCCTACTCAACAATGCACAGTGGTTCCCTTTTCTGCAATATCTTTGCCAACACTTACCTCTTTTCAGTGATAGCCATTCTGACAGGTGTGAGGTGGTAACTCATGGTGGCTCTGCTGTTCATTTTTCTGATTATCATGAGCACCATTTCATGTCCTTTGCATGTCTTCTTTGGAACAATGTCTGATTCTGTTCTCTGCCCATTTTTTAATTGGCTTTTTTTTTGTTTTTGAGTTGTGTGCATTCTTTATATACTTTGGGTGTTAACCCCTTATCAGATACATGATTTGCAGATATTTTCCTTTGCTCTGCAGAAGCTTGTTGACTTGATGTCATCCCACCTGTTTGTTTTTGCTTCTGGTGCCTTAGCTTTTGGTGTCAATTCCAAGAAGCTGTTGCCCAGACTGATGTCAGAGAGCTTGCCCCTGTGTTTTCTTCCAGGAGTTTTATAATTTCAGGTCTACATTTCAAGTCTTTAATCCATTCTGAATTGAATTTGGTGCATGGTGTAAAATAGTGGTCCAGTTTCATTCTTTGCGTGTGGCTGTCTAGTTTTCCCAGCATTCTTAAATGAGACTTTCCTGGGAAAGGCTTTTGAAAAAAATATACTAATACTTTAATTTCAAAGTAAGAGGGCCTGAGTTTATTTTCTTACTTTCAAATTTTCATCAGATTTAGCACATTTCAGAATGAGAAGTTCATTTGGAGTCATCTACTGAGAATTCAGAAACTGAGCATGAGAGGGCTGACTTGACAAGTGGGGAAGAGACACAAGAAGGAAATTACTAGAGCCAGGACCCAGTTGAGTGTCCTTTTTATTTTTACTGTTGTTTCATTCTATATTGCTAATAATTTTTTCCTGTTCTTTTCATAGTGCAGATGGAGAATTAGTCAGCATTCCTCAAATAGTAACTTCTTTTTATGTGAAGAGTGTTATTAGTGAGAGGTGGAACTTATCCTTACCCTTTAAAAGTAGGTATTAGATAATCTTGAAGATTAAATGGGATCTACATCCTGTTTGAAATGAAAAACATTAGCTCAGCCAAGCTTATTATGAAAATGTGTGACATACAGGCATGTAAAACTAAGACCATTTGATGTGAAATAATTGATGATCAATTTCTTTTAATTTTTTATGGACTACCTAAACTCAGAGTTGAGTATTTTCTTATCATTTTGAGCATAGTGGTAGGGAAATAGATATTTTTTGGTAATTACGTTTGTCAGTGAGAAAATGCAGAACCCTGATATTAAAGTCTCAGCAGATAAGTAGTAGAACAAAACTGATTTTCTACCTTGTGTGCATGTCTTTGCTTCGTGACCAAGTAAGGCAGCTTCTTGGCTGCAGACATGGGTTTTCCAGCCAAATGACTAATTCAAGGTTCCCTGAATGTTAAATTTGGTTTCGATAGTCCTATTTCACCTTAAATATTGAACATTTTCCATACTTTGATGATACAGCTTTATACCGTGGACACGTCTTGGCCTTTGCAACTGTGACTATTCCTTACCATTTTCTTCTCCTTACTCCTCTGCCTGTTTTCATGGTGGCACTTGAAGATGAGATATGTAGATATAACTGCAGGTAGGAAGTGAGTAGATCTTGGGGAATTAGAAACAGTTTACTTATATCTTTAAGAAGGCTGTTTTTAAGAACTGCCAGATAATTGGATGTATGTTTAAAGAACAAATACTTTCTTCATGTTGATACTTTTTAGAAAAACATTTTATTACAGTGTAACTATAATTAGCTCTGAATGCATGTATCTTTCATCTAGTAACTATACTATTTTTGGTCTCATGTTTAGGTTGGTAAGGTTATCCTTTTGAGAGGATATTTTTGTGTGAAATAATTTTTTGCTGTGGGCTTTGACAACCAGAAGATTATAATCCATAACACTTAATTTTCTCACCACTTGTTATTTGTAATCAGGCCTCTACCTTTCCCATCTTCTGGAGCTAGTTTTTCTTTCATTCAACTCTCATCTATTGCCTATCATTTGCTGCGGATTATGCCAAATAGAGGAATATAGTGACAAATCAGATGCAGTTCTTACCCTCAGTGTGCTCATAGTCTAGAGAGGGAGAGGCAAGGACTAGAGGAGAGGAAAACTATGTAGCAGGCCCCGTTAGTAAATCCAGGGGAGATGGTACAGCCTGCCATGGAGGAGCAGGGCAGTGGAGTGGAGGGAGGCCCATTTGGGAGAGTTAAGAGGTGGCGTTTGATTGGATTTGAGGGAGGAGCCAAGGTGGGCGTGATTTGCTGGGGCAGGTGGTGTGATTCACTGCCTCGGGGAACATGGAGAGGTAGGTTTGGGAAGCAACAGGATGGGTTCCATTTAGGACATGGCAAGTTTGAGGTTTATAGCTCAGGAGAGCCGTCTGGCCGGGAGATCTGTCTGGGAGTCACTGGCAAGCGGATAACTGAGGATAACAGTGGGGAAGGAGCCCACAGGGAAGGAGTAGGAGGCCTGAGCAGTTCACAGCATTTAAGCAACTGGCAGAGAGAGGAAGAGGTTCCTGAGAAGCAGCAACCAGAGAGGTGGGAGGAGAGCAGGAGAGCACAGGCTTGTGGGGCGGTGGGAGGCAGGGTGTGGGGTGGGGGGTTGACTGGTCAGTAGAAACGAGTGCCGTGCCTCCTCGAACAGGGACTGAAGAGTGGCTATTCCATTGGGCAGAATGGTTATTAGAGCCGTTTGAAGAGTGTTTTAGTGGAGTACCAGGGTAAAAACCAGTTTGCAGGGAGAAAGTAGAGAGAGGCCATACAGACCGTTGTACCTGACAGTCTCTCCAGCCTCGGTTTCCCTGGCACCGAACAGTACGGATACCTCTTTGGCCTCTCCTTTTTCCCCTAGTGCTCTTTGAAAGGAACACTCTCCAAAATTGGGTCCTTCGGTTCTCCTTATCTCGGAGCTTTAGCTTCCTTGTCTGTGAAAGTACTACCTTCCTCCAGGGTTGTTGACAGGACTAAACGAGGTGATCCAAGTAAAGCTCTTCACACCCTGCCTGGCGGGCTGTGATCAGTGTGGCTTTTACCGATTGCCCCTCCCTTCGGCCTTACTGAGTTAGCGGCCTCTCCCAGTACGACAGCTTGAGCTACCAGCCCCGTGCAGAAGACCCCAGGTCTGCGTCTCTAATCCTACACTTCTCTTAAGACTGCCGCCCTACGTTGCTCAATCTTTTACGCATGAACTCAGGTACCCACAAAATTAGACTGTTTCCTACAATCTGGACATTGAGCCATATGTTGGGGGAGAAGTGTGGTTACAGAGAAGCATAGAACAGGGACTATGTCCTCATTTTCTGGCCCAGGAGCCATGTGTGTCACATAGGCTCTTATTCTGTGAATTAGGTTCCTTTTAGTTGTGAGTGACAGAACCCAAGTCCAGCTGACTTGATTACAGAGGGGTTTGTATGGGAGTGATGTTGGTGTATTTCATAGACTACAAGCTGGGCCTCACTAACCAGGCTGTGGGCAGGAGCGCTGCAGCTGGGCCTCGGGGACATCAGGAGTATCTCTTGTCTCCCCACCCCCCGACTCCCCAGCCCCACCTGTGGTAACTTTACCTTTAGAAGACAATTTACTGTTAATTCTGAGTTTGTTTTTTCAATATACTTTCATAGACATTTTTGCATTTGATTCCCACAATTTGTGATTAGGAAATTGTAATTGAGGAACTTTGTGTTTGAGGAACCTGAGATTTGGAATAGTCCCCAGAGGTATGAAAGTCCCATGGCTATTCAATGGAGAGCTGGTATCAAGTCTCGATTTTGAATGCCAATCTTTTCTATTGGCATTTATACCACGTTGCCATCTCAGAATCAATATTTTCTTTCCCCAACTGTGAACTTGTATATTACTGCATACTGTTTCGTGACTCTAGAAATAACCTGTGGGGTGTGTGTGTCACATACTCCTGGACAGAAATTGTAATTATTTGAAATTCTGATCTCTGAAGGTCTTAGCCTTATTCCCACACGAGGCCTTTTCTTACTCAGTTTGGATTAAGGAGCTCTAGTAATTAAATGAGTTTGCTGCTTTTTGTCTTTTATATCAGTGATGAAAACCTTGAGCCTGACAAGATTTAAGTGACTGAGCTAACTGCAATGTAATGTTTTATTTCTCCTTTCTTTATTTAATATTTTGCCGTGGGAATGGAGTGGGGAATGATTTTAGTGGGGCTTTGTGTTCAGGTCATCCTGAGTGTGTCTGCAGCTAAAGGCAAGCACTTGTCTTCTCAGCCTGGTGTTGTGTGGGCTGTTGGAGAGTGTATGTGAATATTAACAAGCTATTTCAGTTTCCTTTAAACTGCAGATTTATGTTCCATTTATGTGAGTGATTCCTAATCTCTTTTGTCTTTGCATCAGGAGAGAGTCATCTTTTTCTGTTTGAAGGAGTGCGTGTGTTGGTGAGGAACCATGTGCCTTTGCGAAGTGTGTGTGACTGACTTGGGTTTCTTTCTCTTCATTAGCCATTCCCTCCTCATCCCACTGTCAGCTCCCAGTGTTCCTCTGAAACCCTTCTTGCCAAGGTCACTGGGACCTGTGAGTTGTAAATTTCTCTGTCTTTACCTTACCTGACCTCTGTGTAGTCTTTTGTTGGTATTTTCTCCTTTGTCTTCTATAATTTGCCTTCCCGATTTCCCCCTTCCTCCCTAGCTGCTTCCTAACTGTCTTTTCAGTGCTGCTATTTCAGGAGTGCTGGCTCTGGACCTTGCTTGCTTTTCTTGCTCTGCATTATTATCCCCGAGTGATCTCATCCTCTCAAATATTTATCATTTAAAAATTTTCCATTATCAGTCTTACTCCTGAGCTCCAGACTTGCATATTGAAGTACCTAAGGACATAACACCTTAAACTGAACATAGCCAGATTGACACCCAACATCTCTTTGTGCAAATTCTTCCATCACTTTATTCTCTCTCTTCTTTGGGTAATAACCATCTACTTCAGAGCTGCTCAAGCCAGACACCCAGACAGAAGGATCCTGAACTCTCTGCTCTCTTTAATATGGTACTGTTACCTCAACCAATTCCATCCAGTTTCCAATTTGATCCTTGTAGTAATTCTCTGAGGCTCCTAGAAGAACTATTAATGAGTACTTTGGTTTTATAAACGGGAACACTTGGAGAAGTTGACAGATTTTTTCACAATTAGAGGGTTAGGAATTATCAGTGCTGGGAAAGAATGTGAATCTTCTGTTTCTTATGGGTTGCTTATATAAGAAGGAAAAACAAACAAAAAAGCTCAAATGAATTAAAAGACAAAGAAAAGCTAATGTCTTTCTGGTAGTGAAACTCCAGAGGAATCAGCTTTCATCATACTTTTTGACATGCCACTTTTCTTTTTCACTGTCCTTTTATATTTTCTCTTTACTGCAGGGGAGGTTCTGGGCCCTCATTGTCTTCTCTCAGAGCCACAGCTGATGGTTTGTTAAAAAAGAGGTCTATTGAGATATAGTTCACACGCTAGCAGTTCACCCATGGACAGTGTACAATTCTGTGGTTTTTGTGTATTCACAGGGTTGTGCAACCATCACCGCTGTGTGGTTCTGGAACAGTTTTGTCCCGACAAACAAATCCCATATTCTTTAGTACTCAATTCCTACCTACCTAAATAAACTCTGATAGATTGTCTGTCTCTATAATGTGCCTATTCTGGATATTTCTTATAAATAGAATCATACAATGTGTAGTCTCTGACATTTTTGCCTTGCATAATGTTTTGAAGGTCCAAGCATGTTGTAGCAGGTTTTGGCACTTCACTCCCTTTCACAACCAAATGCTCTATTCTATGAGTGTGCCACGTCTTGTTTGTCCACTTACCAGTTAACAGACATGTGAATTATTTCTACTTTTATGGCTTTACTATTCTACTGCTGTAAATAATTCTGCTGTGAGCATTTGTGTGTAAGCTGTGTGCATGTATTTTTCATTTCTCTGGGTGTATGCCTAGAAATGGAATTTCTATATGGTTAGAAGTATGGGTCCATAGGCTTAGTCTAAGTTTAATGTTTGAGGAACTGCCAAGCAGTTTTCCAAAGCAGCTATACCATTTTACCTTCCCACCAGTCCTGTATGGAGAGTTCCAGTTTCTCTGCATTCTTACCAACACTTTTTATTGTCTGTCTTTTTGATTATAGCCATCCCGGTGGGTTGAAATGGTATCTCTTGGTTTTCGTTTGCATTTTTCTGATGGCTAATGATGTTGAGCATTTTTTGTTTTTTTATTTGTCATTCCTATATCTTTTTGGAAAAATATGTATTCAAATCCCTTGTCTATTTAAAAATTCAAATAAAAGTTGTGTTTTTATTATGAGTTATAAAAGTCTTTTAGATATCTAGATATAAATGTTACATAAGATAAATGATTTGCAAATATTTGCCCCCATTTTGTGAGCTGTCTTTTCACTTTCTGAATGATATCATTAGTAGCACAAAAGGTCATAATTTTAATGTTGGAACTCTAGGATTTATTAGCTTGCATGATCGTGCTGTGGTAAGGCAAAGGAGAGCTTCCTTCTCTTTCACATGGGTGGATGTTTCAGAGTAGGCGGAGCTGCAAGTAGCATCTGTCCACTTCGGGCCTGTCTCTTCTCCATTCTTTTCTTGTCCGTGTACCTTGTCTTATGGCTATGGTGGTCATACTGCAGCAGGGCTGTCTGGGCGTTTATCCTGCAGGAGTGGCAGAAGCTGTCAGTGTGACACACTCTGTCAAGGAGTTGCTATTTCCGTGATGTTACTAGATACCCTGGTTCTCATTTTACACCTGATTCTCCACTAGATCTCTTCTAATGGATAACTGCCCCAGGGTGCTGAGTTGTTCTTGTTCTTGACTAGCAGTCAAGGGATGTAGCAGTGGAGTTTATGGCCCTGGAGAAAACTAGACAACAGCTCCCCTCCATTCACAGGAACACTTTTCTTCCAGTGTCAGCTTCATGGCCATTTTGCAGGCCTGTACCTAGAACTTCGTGCCATTGGGAAGTTGGACACCAGTGTGCCTCAGGCGCCTGAACGTCATGAATCAATATGATTTCAAAAAAAGTTAGGGTATAGCATTAGGTTATAAGTTTTAATTTGTCAAGTAGGGACATTCAGCAACATAACTGCTCGCATGAAAGAAAATAACTGAGATTTTCCTATCAAGAAAATACCACAGGTATCAAATTAAATTTACCTTTGTGAAAGTCAATACTGCATATGGTCCTATTTTTCTTATTTTGCCATGTACCACTGAAAAATACATTATGGTCTGTGGATTGATGTTTAGGAACCACAGGCTTTACATACTCAGCATAAATCTTTATGTGAAAAGAACTTAATCAGGTATTTACTCTGTATGGTGCCAGACTTTATGCTGTTTCCCTGTACTGAATTAACTATTTTGCCTATAACTATATTCCTGTACTTTGTATCTTCTGCCAGTATTTGAGTAGTTCCCCAATCACAGATGAGAAAGAATGGTTTTAGGTATTTATGAGTATAAATTGACCTTTAAAAGATTAAAAACATCATTCAAAAGATTAAATGGCTCCTATTTACAAATACAATGTGTAAATGTGTAATTTCTGCATTATGTATATTCTAGACTGAGAGTACTGCATAAAGTTTTATTGATTCTGTCTCTAAATTAAAATGTCAAATAGATATTAGGGTTTTATCATAAGATAGTTATTGGCTGTCACATTGGCACATTAATTATAGTAAGTGGGTAGTAAAGAAGCCATAGGAATAGATAATATGTTATACATCTTGATGAGATGATAATTTCCTTCTCTTATTTATAGTAATAAAATTTTGTTAATTGACACTGCTGGCAAGCTCTTTTGCTTTCCTTTTCTACTTTCCAGGTAGATTTATAAGTCTACTTAGGAACTCTGAACTGAGGGCCACACAATATAAAGGTCACATTCCAAAATGCCTGTACTTGCCCATAGTATGCACATTAAATTTATTCAGCAAACATTTGGTTAATTGCTGTTTAATTACTCCTAAGTACACAAAGATGTATGAAACAGTGCTTGTACTGAAAGACTAATAATGGAGAAGGAGGTAAAGTGGCTAAATGTATGACCCACATTAATTGTGTCACATATGTGAGCCACATGTGATAAGCTCCTTAAAAGTGGGATAACATACTGTACAAGTTCAGAGGAGGAAAGGATGACTCCAAGCCTGGGTGATCAGTGAAGCTGTAAGGCTCAGTGGTAAAGGAATTACTTTGCATCTGTGAAATAAAGCACCTAGCTGTCTCTGAATATATATCTACACTCAGTAACTATAGTGAGAGGTAGGTGGCTAAATGCACTGACATGGAAATCAACTTTTGTTCTAGGCCCAGCTGCTTTGCAACCTCATTTTGTGTCCTTGAGTATATAAAATTGGTGTAATAATATGTGTCCAGCATCTCTCACTATGAAAAATGAGATAATGCGGATGCCTAAGTTGCTCCCTGTGGTGAAAGTCAGATTGCTTGGCAGGTGTGTATTTTTTTTTCAGGCAACTTAGGCCATACAGTTGAATGGAAGTAAGCACAGCTTTCCGTGACTAAAAGGATGAGTATTCTTACCAAAGTGCCCAATTTATTGTTAGGCAATAGCATATTCTTTATAACATCTGAACTGTTGTCTGGAAAATTGCCCGAATTCCTTGGAGAATCTGCATGAACACAGAGTAGTAAGTAGGATAGGGAGCACACTTACTGAGCTGCTTCTGCTGGTTTAAGGACTTTATAACTGGTTACCCTTACATCATTTTCATTATATGGCAGTGGAAACTGAGGCTTAGATAAGTTTTCAGAAGCTGCTTACTTAGATCATACAACTGTTTGAAATAAGATATGTTGGAGTCCAATGCGACATTACATAGGAGCGTGCCACTGTACTTCAGTTTGATGTTTTTCTTGCAGGCCAGGGTAAGCCATCTGTGGACACGGTTATATACATGCTACTTGTTTTTTCACTAGGTTGCTCCTAGAACTGCTGGAGTTGCTATTTGACAAGTTTAACGCTGTAGCCACTGCTCACTCTGTGGTCCTGGGATACCTGCAGGACACTGTTGTGACTCCACTGACTCAGCAGGAAGACGTCAAATTGTATGACATGGCAGATGTGTGGGTGAAGATCCAAGATGTTCTGCAGGTAAGGCACTTGTGCAAAGGATGCCATCTGGATTCAGTTAGAACACCTAAAAATCAGCCACTTAAGATATTCCCTTAGTCATAAACATAGTTGAAAAGTAATGTTGCTGTTTAAAGATAATGCTGCTCATGTCATGAATTATTTCATCCTCAAAAGACCAATTCACTTTTTTTTTTTTGCCAGCCTTTAAAATTAGGAAGAGATTCTCAATGTGTAGCAGTCAAATCAAAGATAGGCAGTGTCTGGCTTTCTATTATAATGTACTTTGCTAGACTGAGTCATACATTAAGGTAATCAATATTAAATGCTCTTAAACACTATTTTATAAACATATATGTAGCCTCATTTATGGCCATTATCCTATAGTCAACTCTTGCATATATTGGGGTAAGTGGCAGGTCAAGAGTTTATTTTGTGAGATGAAAATAAAATCTGTAAAGTCTAAATGTATTACTTTGATTTGTTGAAGATCAGATAAATGATATTACTGTTTGGTATAATGCTGTAAAGATGGTATTTAGAAATTACATTTTCTTTCCATATGCCAGGAAAATATATTTGATTTGGTTACATAAAAATTAGAAATAAGATTTAGAGTTGGCTGATGTAAATTTGACATAGTAAATAGAAATGACTTGGTTAGATGGTACCTACTAAAGGAAAAAAAGTAAGCATTTGTTTAGAATTGGAAAAATATAACTGTGTAGGAATGAAATTACTTGCCTGGCAAATAGGAGTCTTTGCACGAAAAAAATAAATCATGAATGCAAATTGTAGTCATCTTCAAGAGTATAGATATGCTCCTGGTGGACTGAATGAATGATTCTTGGTTATTCATTCATTAGACTTTTTTTTCAGTACAGTATATATGCTTTATTGATGCTTTTGTAGAAAGAATATAGGTTGCAACTAATTCCCCGAGTTTGTTTTGCTGTTCTGGCAATTACCATTTGCTGTAGTAGGCACTTGATGAATGGTTTGCTTGGAAACTGGTTTTTAATACTTTATATTGGTTTGCTAATCTGTCATGGAAATAAAATGTGCTCTTCAGGTCACATTTTTATTTTAGAGGTGGAATAAGATAATAGATTTTAAAGCTACTTCAGAAATAGTTAGAAATATGGAGTTCTAGTTCTGGCCATGATGGAGTTACCTCCTACTGTAAGCAACTCTAAGGCTGGAGAAGAGACCATAGGAGGTGAGTTCCATATTCATCCCAGTTTCCTTACAGGGGATGCTTTCCAAACCATGGCATAGAAAGTGAAGCCTAAGCAGACAGCAGCAAACTTTCAAAGCAGAGCACGCAGAGATCAGAGTTCAGGGTTGTGGAGGCAGCTGAAATTTGTGGGTTAGCATACTGGAGAAGAGGGAATTGCACAGAGAAGGAGCCGCATAAATCCGAAGAGTGCCATTGAGCCTTTGATCAAATGCGAAGCTGCTCACACCGCGTGGCTTGGCAGAAAACCAGAAAACAGCTACGCTGGGACTGTGAGCTACATGGAAGTTCTAGAAGTTGCCAAGTGCTTGGAAGTGTTGGAGTTCAGACTAGCCAGTGTGGTGAGAACTTGCTGAATATCCTGTACTTTCAGATGTGACCTCTGAAAGGTACATTTTAGAAATACAGCTCTGTTCTAGTCCTAGAGTAAGGACTATTTTAGATCTTGCATTCCAAAGCCCAAAATCAAGTCTTTGTGGTATCAGCCTGATGTACCTATAAATTAACTGACTGCTAGAACAAAACTCACTTTCAAGAAAGACAATATAGTCTATATTCTCAATAATGTAACATCCACAATGTCCAGCATACATTATGTTTGCAAAAAAGCAGAAAAATGTGACTCATAACCAGGATTTTAAAAGTTGATAAAAATTAGTATCTGAAATGAAAAATTCACCAGATGGATATAGCAGCAGATTGCATGCAGGAGAAGAGAGGATCAGAGACCTTCAGGATGAACAAACTGAAGCACAGAGAGAAAACAGGCTGAAAGGAAAAAATGAATAAAGCTATAATGTCCCTGGGACAATATTGTACAGTCTAACATTTGTGTAGGACACAAAGAAGAGGGTAGAGAGATTGGGGCAGGAAATTATCAGAAGAGCAATGATAAAAAATTTCCAAATTTGTTGAAAAACATAAACCATAGATCCAAGAAGCCAAGCAAGATTAACACAAAGAAAAGCAAATTCTAGACACATCATTATCAGGTTGCTGAAAACCAAGAAAAAAACTTTAAAGATAGCCAGTGGAACAAGACAACCTTGCCTCCAGTGAACCAGTGATATAAATAACCACCAATTTCTCATCAATGGATGCATCTTGAATGTGCTGGAAAATAAAAAAATTGTCATTCTAGAATTTCATATCCACTCATAATATCCAGTGAACTGAAGATGAAATAGAGGTATTTTCAAATTAACTAAAGATGAAAATTTGTCATCACTAGAACTGCACTCAAGAAATGGTATAGAAAGGTTTTTTAAGCTAAGGGAAAAAATACCAGATGGTAATTGGTCTATAAAAAATATACAGGGCCAGAAGTGGTAAATATGTGGGCAAAAAGAACATACATTTTTCTTCTTAATTTATGCTTACAGCAAAACAGTAATGATATTTGTGGGTTTTACAATATATTTAGAAGTAAAATGTATGACAAATTAGACAAAAGATGAGAGCAGTGTAAATGTAACGGTAGTGCTCTAAGTTTATTATACATGAAGAGGTATAATGTTTAAGGTAAACTGATAAGGATGCATATTTTAATCCCAAGGACAAACTAGTTATTTTAAAACTAAAAATTGTAGGATTGTTAAAAAGATATTGCTATATGATACAGGTATAATACTGCTAAAAAGCCAGTAGAAGGGATAGTGAATATTTGATTAATCCAAAAGAAAGCAGTTAAAAGAACAAAAAAAAGAAAAGATAAAGAACAGAGCAAAGATAGGATGAATAGAAAACAAATAGCAAGATGTTAGTTAGACTTATATTATACCAATTATATTAATGTTTACATTAAATGTAAGTGGACTAAACACACCAATTGAAAGGCAGAAATTGTCAGGTTGGTAAAAAACAAAAAAAAGCTGACCATGATGTTTATAACATATGCATTTTGTTATTTTATTTCTTATTTTTAAATTTCAAGCTTTTAGAAAGGTTATAAAAAGTAAGTATAGTAAGAGCATCCATATACCTCCTTATTCGAATTCAGCTATTGTTAATGTTCTGCCACTTTATCAGTTGTTTTCTTTATGTGCACATGTATGTGTGTGTGCATGTGTATTATATGTATTCTAGTTTTGTTAGTTGACCCAGCAGTGTTCTATATAGCAGGGTTTGTTTGCCTCTCCAGTAGAATCCAGTGTTACATATTGCATTTACTTTTCATATCTCTTCAGTTTTCCTTAAATTTGAACATTTCCAGTCTTTCTTTACCTTTTATAATGGCATTTTGAAGAATATACCCCATCTTTTAAAACAAGTTCTTCATTTGGGGTTAAAAAAAGCACACTTTAAATATAAAGATATGTGTATATTAAAGGTATGTGAATAAACAGAGACATACTGTGAAATACTAATAAAAAATAATTTGTATGCAACCATATCAGATACTATTAGAATATATAATATCAAATGGAATTATTTGTAGTACAGTACTTATGGCATTTAAAACTTGAGTGTATTAAGCTTTAGGAAGTATGTTATGGACTATGTAAACCTATTCTTGCAAGGTTATGGAATACTTCATGAATAGATTTTTAATGATCTCTGATATTTGGCCAACTTGAACTAATATTCTAAATTCAAAATGACCTTTAAGTCTATTTGGATTA
This sequence comes from Manis javanica, assembly GCF_040802235.1. Classification (NCBI taxonomy): domain Eukaryota; kingdom Metazoa; phylum Chordata; class Mammalia; order Pholidota; family Manidae; genus Manis; species Manis javanica. The sequence goes on along the minus strand of NC_133161.1, from coordinate 18,632,710 downwards.
TATTTGTAATATTATAATGAAGAATTAATAATGCTAATGAACAAAGTAAGATATGTGTCACTTAGCTCTTCTTTGAATTTGTAAAATGTATATAATCACTGCACTTTTGAAAACAAAACCCATTATCTCATAATAAAAATTTTTATAATAAACTGAGGAACTTCGTTGCATCAGATGTTAACAGCTGAAATGTAAACATGATACAGAAATACTTGTTTCCGGCTTAAGTGACCTATACCTTTCACACATGTGAATTCATATGACTGATTTGGTATCCCATTTTCATATGGAAGGAGTTATTTGTTTATTTGTTTATTTAAATAGTTTTGTTGAGATCTAATTTACATGGCATTAGATTCACCTGTTTATAGATTTCTGTGGTTTTTAATATACTTAATGGAGTTGTACAGTTATCACCATGATGTAATTTTAGAATATTTTCATTACTTTAAAAAGAAACTTGTAGCCATTAGCAGTCACTTCCCATTCCCTGTTTCCTTCACCTCCAAGAGTGTTTGAGACACTGAAAAGATAACATATGTTACCTCTTTCAGTACCTCCTAGTGCCCAAATCATACACTGGGCAATGTTTTTACTATTTCATGTTAATACATACATATATCATTGACATAAGCTGTGGCAGATTAGAATATAAAACTAAAACTGATCTAATACTAGGTGAGCAGTCTAATATAGAAATAACATTTTCTTTTGTGTATCACATTTAGCTGGTTTGAGGTTGAGGTATGACAATGGTCTTTGCTGTTTTCCTCTCCCCCACCACCCAACTACGTTTCTCCTCTTTCTTACATTTCTACTTTTCTGTTCCCATCTTTTGTTTTCCTTGATACATTTTGGAAGAATAACCTTAGTCATGACTTGAATTAATCTGTGGTTGATTGTTTCTTAGCTGTCTACTCATGTTTATTAATCCACAGATTTGAGAATGAAGTGTTTTTGATTAAGATGTTCATCTAAATATTTTAAATTGTTGTTATATAATACAAGCTGTCGTACAACTTTTAAATTGTTTTTAGTTGCCTATATTTTCTGGTTGGCTCAAACATTCTTTCAGGTTACTCACTAATATTAGGCTCTACACTACTCAATACATTGGACATGTAGTGACAGACACACCAATGGACTAATGTTACTAAATGTGAGAACGGAAGTTGGCACAATGTGTCATAGTCATTTTGAAACATGTTAAATGGACCCTGAAAGATTTTTGAGGTTGATGGTGAGCTTGAAGGATTCACAGGGGTAGAGGAGATGGAAATAGCATTCTAGATAGCTGGAATGGCAAATGAGATGACATTGGTAAAGTGGCACAAAGTGAATGAATGGACAAGAATATTCAGGGATAAGGAAAAGAATGGTTTAGCTCTAACTGAGGGTTTAATTTGTGGACTAGAAGATGAATTTGGATAGATGGATTTGGGTGCAGGTTGAGGAGGGCCTTTAGTGTCACCAAATAGGTTTGTGATTTATCTTTAGACTAATGGTTTCTGAAGCTGGGTATGCTTAGAGTTACCTAGGGATTGATTCCTAGCCCCATCCTAGACCTTCTGAATGAAAATTGCTGTGGATAAAGACTGGGTTCTGTGTTTTTTGTTTGGTTTTGAGCTTCTAAGGTGATTGATATATTTGTTTAGGATTCTGTAATTGGGAACCTTTGCTCTGGGCCAGTGGTTCTCAATGCCAGCAGCTTCAGTGCTCTGTGGGAACATACTAAAAATGCAACTTCTTGTCCTTACCTCAGAGTACTGAATCAGAAACTCTGGGAGTGGGGCCATTCAGTCTGTTTTCACAAGCCTTTCAGGTGATTCCTATGCGTGGTGAATTTTGAGGACCTTTGTTTTAGGTAATACTGGACTGTTGGCATTCTGGTTTGGGTGTGATGAGATGGTATGGGATTCATGTGGTAACACTGAAAAGGACTGAATGGAGAGGCTAGAGACTAAGGCAGGGGAAGCTGTAGGCTGCGGTCGAGTGTAGGTCATATTGCTTGAGGTTTGTCTACTAGCGAAGCACCCAAGGCGAGCTTTCATGGAGTATGTTGAAGGGATACAAACAAGAGAGAAGGATTTGTAAGTCTTTGGGGAGTCTTTTAGAAAACCTATAAAACCATGTAGTTGACTTGTCAGCTTGGTTTCCAATATAATAGATACATTAATGATGGTTTAGTGTTAAGTTATTGAAGCCAACTCTATGCTAGGTATTAGGGAATAACGATGAGCACAAGACCAAGGGTTCACTCTTAAGTGAGGGAGAACCTGCAATACTGTGTGGTTTTTCGCTAGGTTCCAATCTGACAGGAATAGGTGACATAGGGAGTGTTGTTTCCAAACCAACATGGAGGGTTTAGAAAAGATTTTTTAGTTTAAATTTCCATGTAGAGGTTTATGCTTGGGGTCAGTTTCATATACTTGCTGGTGGCATGCTCTTTAGGTTAAAATCATTTCTGGAGGACAGAACAACTGAGAAGATCAATAGACTTCTGCAGCTAAGCATTTACCAGTGTGAATGAAGGGAATAGGATCATATGAATGAGTTATAGGGGTTCAGGTTTCATTGTTTTTTTGAATGGAAAATGTTTCTTGCTGAAAAATTGAGATGCTTTTCTGCTTATTAAGTCTTGGAAAAGGCTTATTTTTGATCTTCTAAAGCCTTGTGTCATTCTCCACTGGAACCTGGTCTTTCCCTGGCTGGCAGGATCCATCCTGTAGTTAGAAGGCTCGTTTGTCTCAGCATGTGTGTGTCTGGAGACAGCCTTGTGAGGAGACAAGACTGCAGCTCTCATAGCTACAGTGTCAGGATTTTCTCCTGGTGTCAGCCCTGTGACCACACACCGTTGCACTTCTTTTTCAGTTTTACACTCTCTTTGAAACTGTGATAATAGAAATACATGTTTTTGCCTTTCTGAGCAGCACCTTCCAAAATGTCACCTACTTGGTGACATGCCTGTCATACTGTTGGCTGCACATTTTCAAGTGTATAAGACTGAGGTACACTAGAAACAGAATATTCCATTTCTTGTGAAATTCTGTGTTAGAGGAAATAAGAGGATCATTTTGAATAAACCCATCCTTTAGGTGTTATGATTCTGGGGGAAAAAATCTTGTTTTTTCATTTCTCCTTGGAAAACAAAACTGCCCATTTAGCCATTTTTGGCTTAAATGTGTGACACCTGAGTGTGCTAAGCAGCATTCCAGAGGTGGAAGCAGTGGGTTCTAACTGCCATGTTTATCACTGGCAGTGACACCCAGAACAAGTCACTTCACTTCTAAGTGCCTTGATCTCTGTTTTTGGTGATTAACAGAGACAGAATGTAAAATCATTTTACTTTTTTAATGGCCACATAAATGTTTAGTGATAAAATAAACCTCAGGCAGAGAGAACTTGAAGTTTGCTGTCAGAAAAGAACATCTCCAACTCTTATTGCTTCTAATCCACGACCTGGAGGAGTTTTCCAAGGAGACAGATGGAGTTTCCGTTTTGAATCCAGGTCTGAAACTAGGTTACTACTCTTAGGTTTTGTTTTATTTGATGATTTGGCTAGCTGAGGACTCTGTACCTTACAGTAAGACTAGCTCTTTTCAGTATTTCAGGCCAGATAACATGTGAGATTACAGTTACAGAAAGTTTTTCTTCATATTTCAGCCTTTAAAACTTTTTGATAGCCTTTATTTTGGGTACATATTAAAGTCATACTGTCACCCAGGCCACTGAATTTCCAGAAAGGTGTTGCTTCTAAAATTTTGTCTTGTCAATAGATAGTATGCTGCCCAATGAACAGGATTAAGTTAACATTTGAAAGTTAAATAAGAAACCTTCCTCTAACTGGACAGTTTCATAGCACCAGGACTTCCCCTGTGTTTTTATATTCACTACTAATGCTGCAAGTAGAAACTGATGGGACTCCAAGGGGATGATCCCTCTGGGTTCCGGCTCAGACGTGGCAAGTGCACAAGTCAAAGTGTCAGGGTGTCTCATGCCCAGTAAAACCCGAAGTGAATGTTGTGGACATCCTAATACACTGGCCCAAACTTCAGAATATACTAGCTTGGCAGCAAATACTCCAGAATCAGTAGAATTTCCTCTTTCAGATTCCTTCTTCCATTGGAGAAGTCTGTTTGGGGCTGGTTAATTACATGATGGTCTAGAGGACCCAATGGTAGAAAGGATAGGCCTTCCAACCCACCACTTGCAAAGCTTCTCTTGTTGTCTGGTTTAGTCTGAGACTTTATAGGGTAGAGCATTAAGAGTCAAGTGCCCATCAGTCTTGCACTGCTACTGATGACTTAAGTGTCCCTGTGAAGACTGCTTATCAACGTTTGGTGCCCCTGGGCCAAAACAAGGGGTGTTGCTAGGGACCAAGAGGCCATTATAAGTGGTGAGGATTAAACAGAGGTAGATAATCAGAATTACTTATGGCCCCACATCTGCTGTTTCAGTAGGATTCCAACTTACTCCAATGTACGTTCTGGGGTAAAAGCCAGGATTAGCAAGTATTAGAGGCTTGGTGATATTAAAACCAAAACTATTAAAGGTAATCTTAAGGATGGGAGAAGTTTACAAAAAGTGTGTTTAGTTGAATTTTGAAAGATGTCACTGTAGCACGTCTAGGAGCATCTATAGTCTGTGACATATAGCAAATGCTGATAAAATGTTGAAACTCCATGAAGATGAGGAAATATTTCAATATACACATACTTTAAAGGGAAAATAAAAACTAAACAGTTGTGCTGTAACTGATTTCCATTTACAGATTTCAGTCAACTTTTTTCAGAGTAGCAGCCCGAGGACAGCAAATCGGTGGTACCTGTTTCTGACTTTGAATAGTTGAGAGGGTGACAAATACATTATTTCAAGACTTTTTTGGCTGGGAAACAGCTACATCAGAAAATTAATAATTGTCTGTTATTAAGAATGGGTTTTTTTATGTTGCCTTTCCCCCACCCATTTATTACTTGTTTGAGTTTTCTCAATTTATATTAATGAGAATTTGTGAAGGAAAAGATACTTCTTCCTTTCTTTTTTCATGTTTATATAAAAGGAATATAAGAAACTAAAACCTTGCAGGGAGTTAAGACAAAAACACAAACCAAGAGCAGTACAGAGCGGTTTATGGTCCCAAGGAAAAAGATTTAGTGTGAACACAGTGCTAGAGAAGATGAAAGAAGGAAGAGGTATAATGGGTTAAAGTAGTTAAATTCATGGGCAAGATAAAACTTTGGCACATCAGTATGGTAGGGTTGAATCTATAATGCAAATAGTATTATGGAAAGCTGGTGGGAATGGAGGTTTTTGGTTTGTTTTTTTGGAAAGTGTTACCAAAAGATGAGATTGAATAATTTTGGGTGATAAGGAGATCTTTGAATAAGAGAATGGGCAGTTTGAACTTGGCCCTTTTTGGGATGGGCTGTCATTATGGTATTTTGTTTTGTTTTGCTTTTTCCATTATGAAAAATTTCAAACTTGTTCAGAAGTACATAGAAATGTATAGTGAACTCCCATGTACTCATCACCCCACTTCAGTTTCAGAAGTTACCAATTTATGGTCAATATTGTTTCATTTTTATCCCTGCCCATTTTCTTTTCCCTTATTGAAAAAAAATCTAGAGGTCATAATGTTTCATCTGTATAGCAATATGAATCTCTAAAAGGTAAAGAATCTTTTTAAAAAATAATAATTTTTAAATAATAATTTTTAATAATAATTTTAAAATAATAAAAATAATTTAAAAAGCATGATTTCCTTATTAGCACCAAATACCCACTCAATATTCACATTTCCAGTAGTCTCAAATGTTAATATGTTTTTAGTTTGTTTAATCCAGAATCCACTAAGGTTGAAATGTAGGGTGATTTGTAAATTTCTTAAAACTCTTTCAATCTGTAAGTTAAATCTCTCATTTTTACCCCTTGAGATTTACTTATTAGAGAGAGCAGATCATTTGTCTTGAAGAATTTCCCATATTCTGTCTTTTGTCGATTGCTTCCCCATGGTGTTATTTGCTATTTATTATTGTCCTGTAATTTAGGTCTAGAGGCTTAATCAGATTTAAGTAGATTGGCATAATTATTACTTCAAAGCTAATGGTAGATATGCTTTTCTCATAGAGGAGTGAAATGGTGAAATTACTATTTTTTAGGATGATTTATCTGGCAGCAGTGTGCAAAATGAATTAGTGTAGAAGGAACTGGTTGGAGAGATCCCAATTAAAAGGCAAGTTTAATCAATGCAGGAGGGAAAGGCTAGACTAGGGCCGGGACAGTGAAAAGAAAGAGTGCGTAGATTTAGAGAGACTGTGAAGGAAGAGTGAATTTTCAAATCCTTTTATTACCAACTCTAAGAAATGGAAAGCTGTAAGTCAAAGTGAAGTTTTGAACTTGGGTGATTGGGAATTAGGATCAGCACGATGGTGTTTTGTGCCTGTTAAATTGGAGTATTGGCCGAACATCCCTGTAGAATCGTCGCAGGCACCTAGAGATTGAGCATGGGGGGGGGTTAGGTGGAGAGATACAGGACAGGAGATGGAAATTTAAGGACCATCTATTTGCCTGGGGATAGTAGCTTGAAGTTATGTAAGTGGAGCAGCTCAGAAGCTCAGGAGTGTAAAAGTGAAGTGGGGACGGCTTTCTTGAAGTAGTTCATCATCTCAGTCAGCTCTCTAGAGTTGCCACAAGCAGTGTATTGTATGTACGTTCCTAGAGGTTATAGAGTTTCTTGTAGCAACGCCACATTTTGCTTTTCTTGCTTCTGCATTTTTTTCCTTGTGTGTGGATGATAACAGTAGCAAATTGTCGAGCAGGACCCAAATGATGTTCAGCGCAGGGGCTGGTGGCTTTCAACACCTGGTGATTTCGTAGTAGATGTGGACAGACAGCGTACCTATGTTAACAGGTCCAGAAGTGACCCTGGAAGGAAGTGAAAAAAGCAGAGCAAGCAGTATAAAAAATACATGGGGCCCAGCCATAAGGAAAAGACCTTGGCGTTGAGGTGACTTGATACTTAACTTCCCTCATAATCTCTGTATTAGCTGCCTGCCCTGCACCGTGACTGAGGCTGCTTGGTAGGAGTGGGCACCAAGAGTTTCTTGATAGCCTCCTCTGTTTTTTCTCTTCTGTCCATCAAAATCCAGGGAATGTGGTGAATGGGAAGCCACAAGAATTATATATGGTCATAAACTAGTCCTTCCCAACTTAAAGGATATTAAGAAAATGTGTTATTCAGAGATCTCTTTTCAACTGTTTAACAGCATCATAATCACCCATGTATACTTTTTGCCTAATTGTAGGATGTACAAAGTAAATTTTCACTGTAAAATCTACACCTGCAATACACTCAGGCATTGAGAAAAGGTGAAGGACCCTTCTTCACAGGGGAATTCAGAATCATTTCAAATTTTTCATCCTTACAAAGATTATTTAGTAAATTTTATAACATTTAAAGGTGCATGCTTGTTTTTAGTAGTTCTGGGCTTCTTGGAAGTATTTGGTGTTGCCAGAGAGTTGTGTCCATAACACTAGTGAGTGGCGTGAACCTTTTTGGATTAGGTAACAAAGTTTTGAAGAATTTTGAAAATATGGAATGAACAATGAGAACAAAATTCACCACTTTGGATATAATTCCATGTAAGGAAAACAAGGGCTGCTGCCACAGCAAATGACGAAAACTCAGCACGAAATAGCCAGTCTCATGGGGGTGGTAAACGACAGCGTATTAGATATGTGTTAGCAACATGATATGGCAGTGAAGAAGGCCAGCACTATTTTTGGCTCTGCGGTACAAAACGGCATCTCATCGCAGAGCTGAGGCTGGTCATCCCCAGCTACCCAGATCTGGTGAGTCAGCATCCGGGACGGTGCCTTGAGTGTGGGACACGTGGGCACCAGGATGATAGACCAGTGGGTGGGAGTCCCAAGCAGGGCATCTGTCATGATTTAGGGCTTGAGATGAGGCAAGTTTTGATGCTGTGGGGGAAGAACTGGCATGTTAAGGAATAAACATGGAAGCAAAGAGCTGTTAGCCTTTTTTGGAGATGGGAGAATACTGAAGAAATTTAGTCATTGTAAAACTAGTCACTCAGAAGAGAGTTTTGACTCAATAGTCAGCATTGGTTTAATACAGAGCCCTTTTGAGGGGCTGTCAGGCTTGTCACAGCAGATCATCAAAAAGGGGCTCTGAAGTAAAATTAAGCAAGTACTTGTTTATTTTCAACTGTGTCTTTATCAAGGAATTAGCAAGTACAGCAGTGCCTGCTGTACTGGGAACTGGAATACGAAATAATGTAGGTCAGGTAGATTCCAATGCAAATGTTAAACTTAGGAACAACAGGGGTGAGGCTCAACAATAATTAAATAATTCCTTTATTTCACACTTGAATTAAAAAAATTTTCTTTTTTTACTTTCCACATTAGTGTAGATGAGCAGAGCAGAAAGAAATGAAGAAATGCAGAATATAAACTGAATGTCAGGGAGTATTTCTGCAGTGAGAACTATTGGGCCATAGGATAGTCCCCTACGAAAATGAGGTTGAGTTTCATTGGGTGTTTGATCCTGACAGAACTGAATGCGTATCAGCTGGGGAAATAGACCGAGTATCCATCCCTGCAGGCTTTTTCTTCTCTGATTCTGAGCCCTTGTTGCTGATCTGTTCACTTGCTGTGATCAGTAAGAAATACCATCCCTTGTATTTATGACATCCAGGCACATTTTAGATGCTCTGCTGATTGACATAGGCCAAATGGAGATTGACTGCTCTGAGGTTGACCTGGCCCTGTCCCCCTGATTACAGAGTTACTCACTTTTGTTTGGGGTGTAGCACTAGTAGGCTCAGGGTATCCCTTACTCAAGGCAGATGAATTTGATAGAGTGGGCTGGTGTGTATGGTCAGGGTTGTCTTCAAAGATCCTTAACCCAACAGGGTTGTAAGCTGGCCTCCCTGCAGTGCTGTGGGAGCAGAAGAGCTGCAGGGGTGATTGCCAGTCCTGTCCTTCCACCTGCTGATTCCCTCAGGATGTTACTGTAAGGACAAAGCTTATTCAGCAGGCTAGGTAAACTTAGACTCTTCTTGTATTCTGTAGAAACTGATCATTTCAAGTTCCTGGATTGGAAAGAGATTCTGACGAAAAGTTTGACTCCTTATGGTATGGTGATGATGTATGTGCAGTCTTTATCTGTAATAGAATCACTGTATAATCAAAGAAGTAAACTGAAAATGTGAACTAAATTTTAGGTTCATTAAAAATGGTCTGTTTCCACGTAATAAACCAGTTTGTGGGATGCATCTAATAAATATTCCTTGAATGTGTAAGTAGCAGATACCCACTACATACCTATTGGTTGGCTGATTTAAGAGTGAATGATAAATGCATTGTAAACATGATGAACTTGGAGGATTTAAAAATCATGTAGCAGAGGAATCATAAAACTGTGAAGGTCTGTTACATTCCCAGGAGACCAGTTATCCTCTTTCTCTTACATTGAATGGTAGGTAAATCATCCCCACGGTTTCTGTTGGCCAGGAAGATTAGCCCAGGGCTCCAGATAAGGGATAGTGAATAATGTTAGCCAGAGAAACCATTAATGGTTGAGACTATCACATTATTGTGATTAAATGACCAATGCTCACTCACTGGTACCATTTTTATTGTGGGTGTGATAATAGACTTGGAAGAACGGTGAAAAAATTTGATAATAGGTAAAGGCAAAATAAAACTACCCAAATTCTATTTAGTTCTTTGGAGAAGAAAGAGAGGTTTTTACAGTTTGGTTTTCTTATCCTTATTAAAATTTTTCTTCATATCTTACTACAAGTGAACTGTGCATGCTGTAAATTAAATTCACTTTTTTTCAGTGATATCTTTTGTGTGTAATTAGCTTAAGTATTAAGTCTGTCTTTAGAATTATCAGAGCTTCTGTTATGTACAAGCATATATTGGAGATACTGGGGGTTCAGTTCCTGACCACTGCAATAAAGTGAGTATCACGATAAAGTGAGTCAAATGGATTTTCTGCTTTCCCAGTGCATATAAAAGTTATGTTTACACTGTGTATAGTCTATTAGGTGTACAATAGCATTATGTTTTTAAAAAGGTACACACCTTAATTAAAAAATACTTTAAAATTAGCTAAATACTTTAAAAATAGCTATAAGATAGTAACTGTCTGACCTTATAGCAAATCATAATCACTGATCATGGATCATCATAACAAGTATAATCAATGTTAATGAAAAAGTTTGCAATATTGTGAGATTGATCGACATGTGACAGACAGGAAGTGAGCAAATGCTGTTGGAAAGATGGTACCAATAGACTTGCTTAGGGTTGCCACAGACCTTCAAGTTGTAAAAAACACACTATCTGGAAGTGCAGTAAAACAAGGTATGCCTTTAATTCTTTTGAGCAAATGCTGTTTAATCAGAAGGTGCATTTCACCTGCGGGGCAGCTAGGAGTGAGTAGTGTGAGGTGTTTCCTCTCAGTATAGTCTGTGAAGTGTTCTGTGGTCATCTGGGAGATGAGGTGCTATAGAAATTGTAAGGCTTTGATTACAACGCCTGGTCTATAAAGAAAGAACCATGCTAACATCCTTGATGATTCCTTTGCATAATCAAAGAATTTAACAAGTCATATTAATTTTCAGCTCTATTAGAGATGCAAGAATCAAAAAAGATGTTTGCCAAATGGGAAGGGACTAAATTGGTAGGAGAAAGAAATTTTAATTTCAAACTTCAAAAGAATGTTACAAATCTAGCATAAAAAAGATCCGACCAAGAGTACCTGACCATGCCCTTTTTAAAGACTGTCTTGCCAATGGGTTTCAGCCCCCAGCAAGTTCACTACGGATTCAGTGTGACCACAGAAAATGACAGCAAAGTGTTCTTGGGGTGAAAGGGTTATACCCAACTTTATTTCCAGGTGGCAGGTCAGTCATTAAAATCCCGTTCACTCAGAGCAAGTCTGCATGCAGCAAGCCAGTCTCTGCCTTTGGGCTCCTCTGTCTGCATAGCTGTCCCGCACAGCCGTCCTCTGGGCCTCTCTGCACAGTCATCCTGCACAGCCGTCCTCTGGGCCTCTGTCCTCGGCACTGCCACCACTCCAGCCTCTGCTCTGCTCTCCTGCTGCCTTGCAGCCCTGCCACTGTGTTGCACCCAGAGCACTGGGCGGAGCTCTTTATAGAGTCAAGAGTCATGTATTGCCCACAGGTGTGCAGTGAGCTAGTCAACCACAGCAAGGTGAGAATCCTGGCCACAGGAACTCTCATTTTATCCACAAAGACCAAAAAGTTACAAGGGGAAAAAATGGAAACAGGGAACTACAAGAATATGAAATTAAAGGTGCTACAGTTGAGTCAGCTTATGGTAGTCGATTAATTCTGAGAGCTTCAATTTGAAGATGTCCTGCTAGATTATGGTAATGAATATAATTTTGCCATGGTGACCAAGTCTTTATATTACTGTTGCTGGTCAGGCAGCAGTACTTTTGCCTTGTTCCTTACCTGGGAGCAATTGGAGATGACAGATCTTTGTCATTTACTTGTGGAAGGGTGAAGGTGAGATTCCTAAAGTGAAATAGGGACATTTTAAGTGCTCCCTGTAAAAACAAGTTTGTCTTTTTAATATAAAATACTCTTCTAATTTTTCTCTACTTCTATCTAAACACCATTCCAATATGTGTGAAGAGCTGTTGGTCATCTTCTGGGATTATTAAGCAGAGGACTAGAGAGATGGGAAGCTTTCTGCTAGGAAGAGCAGTACCCTTCTCTTCAAGATGAAAAGCTGGAGGCAACAGAGAAAGAGCTTGGGAAGATCCTCACCTTTTATATCTTTTATGCTCTTGATTTTGTATCCACTCTTATCTCCTCCTTCCATGGCTATCTGAGATCAGATAGTTCACAATATTAAAGGAGCAGGTGAATAGGAGCCCACAACTGTGGTCATCATGAAATCACTGATGTCATTTGTGTTTAGGCTCTGTGTGACTCTGGAGACGGTTTTACTGCTCAAGTAAAAGAAGTATTTGTATTACACACAAAGAGAGTATTTAGAAAGAAAAAAGCCATCTGTTCGTTCATTTTGCCTACATTCCTGGGGGAATTTAATCTGACATGACTCACTTGGGATTTGTACAGAATAAACCTGTGCTAACATTTTATGAAAAAGGGTTCCCGGGGTGGGGAAGCAACCAAAACTTTGTGTTTAGGGATTACTTAGTTCCCAACTCAGCAGATGCTTTTTTTTTCTTTATTGCATATATACATGGTGAACGATTATTTTGTTTTCTCATGTTAGCCTTTTTTGATTCTTTCTGGAAGAGGTTCATTCATTCCTTTGTCTAACCATGAAAATTTCTCAGAGTAAACAGTGGCAGCAGGAATGGCTTTAGACAAACTAGTGCTTCAAAGTGTGATCCCCAGACCGATGTCATCAGCATTACTTAGGAAGCAGTTAGCAGTGCACACTGTAGGGCTCTATTCCAGACTTCCGGAGAGAGAAACTCCAAGAGGACAGGGCTCTGCAGTCTGTTGAATGAGCCCTTCTGGTTACTCTGATGTGTAGAAGGGCCACGGAATTTGGCAGCACATGTCTATAAGGAAATACTGGTGTTACTTCAAGAAACTTCAACTCTCACACTCACCTACCTAATGACTGTGACCTGGACCAGACCTCAAGTGCATTATTTCCTTCAACCCTCACAACAGTTGAGAGAACTTTGTATTATTATCCCCATGTTCAGACGATGGCATTGTGTCCAAGCCCATGACTGGTAAGCAGTAGAGCCAGGCTTTGGATCCTGGTCTGATTCCAGTGTTGTCTTGGTGTCATTTTCAATAGATTTCAATTTAGGGGTAAGGATAAGGATGTATATATGTTTTATTAGTAAAGAGTTATATCAGCATTTTTTAAGTTTAGTCACTTTCTTCTGGTTTTACAAATAGTTCCTTTCAATCCAGGATCTTAGTGACTTTGTACACTTGAATGTAAACCCTTTTCTTTATTTCATGCTCATTCTCAGCATTTGTTTTTCTTTCAACTGTGTTGAATTTTCATGTAGGCTAGAGCAGAGTGGGGCCAGATCTTCATTTAAATAGCATTCCCTTGCAGACATTTCCCCGTAATTCTTTCTTTCTGTAAGCAAAGTTTACAGAGGAAGCTAAAAGCAGAAGAAGAAAGTTGAGTTTTGTTGTCTTTTGTGAATTTCATTGTGTTCTACATTCTCAACTGAAGTTCTGAGGACCAGAGAGAACAGGATTATCTTTTTAGCCTCTCTCAATGTGAGCCCATTTTGGTAACTTGACTTCCATTTTCTCTAAATGGGATTATTCACATGCATTTCAGAGGATGATCTGTGGCTAAATTACTATCTCTAAATTGATTAGAGCATGTAAAGTGGTATTTAAGTGTTTATTACTTTTTAATTACATTTATAAAGGTTAAAATATTGTTGACCCAGCTATCATTATCCTCATCATTTAGAATTTGTATACCATTTACATTTCCAAAGTGTTTTATTCATGTAAATTGGCTGGTCCTCCTGGCATTTGTACAAATTATGTCAGTATTATCCCTTGAAACGTTGACATTTTTGGTTTATAGTTACTATTTTTACTTCAGATAAACTACACCTTGTTAAAAGGGTGAAAGTGATTATTAGGTTTTAAACAGCTGAAGGTAAGCATTCTTAAATACCCTTGAAGATACGTCGTTGTCTGGATCTGCTGAAATGGCTGCCTGGCTGATATTTGAGAATGAATTTATTTGCTTTATATAGATTGAATGTCTTAGGTATTGTTCTTCACCTCCTCTTTAATCTTCCCTACTTCCACTCCTGCACCTGTTTGTTTTGTCTTTTTTATATATACAAGAGTGTGTACACATCATAAATTTGTATTTTTCACTTATTTTCACAAACTAAACATCAATACCCAGCTCATGAAATAACACACTGGAGTCTCAGAAGCTCTCCTATCACTTGTTCATTTGAGTATAAGACTGATCTTTGAGTAAAGATCAGTATAGCTGGAACTATGGCCATAGTGAGTTTCATGCTGCAATGTTGCTTCATTTAGGAAGCTAACTCACCAGTTTAATATAACACCTAATATTCACAGAAATGCACACTTCATAAGTGTTGTAGACAAAATAGTGCTGCTTGTCCCAGGAGCGAGGTTGGACCTTTTTAGAAAAGCTTCACATGTTGATGGCTTAGAGCTTTAAACTGGGCTGCTCCTGGGTATAGAGAGGGTGGGAAGAAGAGTAGCTTAAGAGACAGAAAAAGGAGGGTAAGAGCGACATATATTCCAAGCAGGGAAAATAGATACATATGACATGATCTGGTCACAGGGAGAAGTATCATGGTTTGTTTAGAATAGACGGGTCCTGTAAGGATGTAGTCCCCGTTCAAATCTGAGAGATAAGTAGAGGCCAGCTTTTTGAGGATCTTAAATGCCACCTAAGGATTCATAGTAAATTGATAACTTCCTGAATTCCACCTCTGTGTTAGACTTAAAGCTCTTTTTGAGTTTAAGAGTCCAGGCAGTAGGGACTGTGGGTGGTGCTCAACATATGTGAGCAGCCTGGAAAGAAATGGAGGGCCTGGAGGTAGGAAAAGCCGTTAGAAAACTATTATTGTAGATCGGATGAGATGATGAAACCTTGGTCCTTGCAACTCCGGGGGGAGGGGGTGGGAAGAGGGGGAGAATTCTGGGGCAAAATACCTTTGAAAGCAAAATCAGTCAAAGGGAGAAATAATGTGGGAGAAACCTATTTATTGCCTACAAGCAGTTGTCCACTTCTTGCCCATGTCTCTCAGCATCTGGCTGCAGAAGAAGGGGCTCCTTCTTCTCCAACCTCTCCAGTCCAGATAAGCCCTCGCTGCTCACCCTTGCAATTACCTATTGATACGGAGATGCACTAAGGCCAGATGAGAGATTCTGGAAATACTACAAATTTTACCCACAGTCCTAAAATTTTAAGTCCAGCTACTTGAAGACCCTGGGCCTGTTGAGGCAGGTAGGATGCAGGTACGTAAACTTCCTTGTAAGTTTCAAAAAAGAAAAAAAAAAAAACCCAATCCAACTCAGCCACTTAGCTAGACCCCACTCAGCTGCTCTGATTGGTTATGCCCTATGCAGATAAAACTGAGCCATTGGGAAGTTCACTTAGTTAGCTTGACCTCAGCAGCTCTGAGTGATTGTGCTCAATGCAAATGAAGCATTGTGCTTTCAGCCAGTCAGGAGTGAGTTGTGATGTCTTTAGTTCATTTGGCTTTAGTTCAGTTGATTCAATTTAGGTCTGGCGGTGGGTGGGCTGGGTGGGATTTCCTCCTCTCAGGAGTCAGTATAAACCCCAAATACTACAGCCTCGACGGCATCCTCCCTGGTGGCCCCTCATGATTATCAGGAGCTTTCTTGTTTCACTCATTAAAGAGCTTTGCTGGTTGCTCTGTACTCTTGTCTGCTGGCTTCAGTCTTCGTTGCCTCTGAGACATGATCCTGGGAAAAAACAGTGTTCTGGCCTATCCAATAAAGACTTTCAAATAGAAACTTTGGATTTTGTTGACTGTTTTACAAATTATCTAATGTAAGAATTTGCCATAAGGTAATGAGTATTTGGTACATACTTGTCTATCACCTACTATAGGTACATCTCTGTACTCGGTTTGATGTGTTGCTTACTCTGTTCCTCTGCATGCTTGGCATTGGTTAAATTGGGGGCAACCATTTACTAAGTTACTTCCTTATATTTCTATATAACCAGTTGTTTATGAGTCCCCCCAACTATCTAGAGATTGTGGTTTTACAGTGTTTCTCATTTTCTTCTTAGGAATTTTTGCTTTTGTTTCTTATAGCAGTGTGCTAATGTCAGGTCATTGAATCTAGTTATAGTTTCTTATTTTTCCTTTCTTGTTTCATAATTTTAGGAACTAAAACCATTCTCTTTGTGAAATTACTCCTGACATCTTCCTCTGAGCTTTAGAACTTGTTGGCTGTGACAACTATCTGAAGTTTGTCTTGGGCCCTGCTTCCCTTCCATCATCCTTCTGAGAGATCTTGTTTCCCTGTTTGATGTCAAATGGTGGGTTAATCATTTAAATAAGGAGACCATGAATAAAGACAGAAGTGGCCTACATAAATTGGTAGATTAGTGGGTGTCCTGGATAATGAATGGCCTGATAGAGAAAGAAGGAAAGAAGGAAGGACAGATGCAGGGAATAAAACATATATATAGGATGAAAAAGACATAGAAAATGAAAAGGTTTGAGACCTTAGAGTGGTGGTGGCATGAGGAGCTACTTGTAGCTGTAGGTTCAGTTGTGGTCAAGTCTTGAAACTCATTAACCAAGTTGTGCAGGAAGCAGTAATAGTTATAAAAATGTCTTCCAAGTATCCTTTTAACCAGCTGGAAGAGTTGCCATGACTTTTAATACCACTCTGGGGTGTGCCTAAGAATCCTAGTTACCGTCACCATTTGTGTTTCGCGTTGTTCCTGGATGCCAGAGTGCATGCATGCCTTTTTATTGGGCAGTCTGATGAGATGTAGCCTCCTTGTAATGGCTTTTGTATAATACTGATGCCATTTTAGTGAACTGTTTTCTCCTCTCTCCTGTTCAGTCAATTGTTTAACCTCTCAGTGATTTTAGTTCTAAAGATTTGTTCTTAACAGGAACAGTTTTATGTTCTTTAATAAGTAGAGGAGAAATCATCAGTCTGAATCTTTTTCATCAAAAAATTAGAAAAAGAAATTAAATATTGTATCGGTGATATTTGTGTGACTTCTTTGGTTTTTGTCTAAATTTTGACATAAGTTTAGCTTCTTCAACCTTTTAATCTACTCTTGAATGCATTATTTATAATAGATGTGGTGTTTTATTTTGGAACTAGAATATTAATTACCCCTTTTAAGGCAAATCACTACCCAGAACACATTACCTGTGCCTCCTCTAAGAGCTGTGCTAACATATTTTCACCTGACAAGAGGGGCTGGGCAGAAAATTAGCTAATGTAATAGCTGTTCCTGACTAGTAGTATAATTAAGGGCTTTACAAAGCCCTTTGGGAAACTAGAAAACTGAGGGTAAGTTATCAGTATGTAAGTTATCTGTTGCTTTACTAAATAAATGTGTAGGGGAAGTGAATTTTTTCTCTGGAAAGTATTTAAAGTGAACAAACCATAATTAGTTTTGCTTAAGTATTCTGGTCTAATGAACACAGGAAATAGTGAAGTACTTTCTGACTTGGGTTAATTACCATTAAGTACCAGTGTGTACTGCTTTGTGAGTTGCTTCATTTGAAGGCTGCTGTTGAGCTACTCCTTCAAACACTATGGGGGCAACAATGCTGATATTTTCTTGTTAGCTTTAGGGAGGTGTTTTGTGGACAAGTCATCCTCTCATTTAACGTGCATGTGAATCCCCTGTTGATCTTCAAGTGCAGACTTTGATTCAGTAGCTCTGGATCGGGTTAGATAAATTGCATTTCTAAGTAGTTCTCAGGTGATGCCCATGCTGCTTGGACTATATGCTCATAAGACTCAACTATTTCTTGCAACAAAAGGAGAAATCTCACTCAGAAGGCACAACATGCACAAGTGCGCACGCACAGACATCCTCTAGCATTTCTCATCTTGAGAGATTGGGGAGCTCTTTGGAGTCTTTAAACGGCTGTGATCTTCATTGTTTCCTCTTCAGGATACTGTGCCTTTGGTGTCATATCCAAGAAATTACTGCTAAATTCAATGTTGTGAAACCTTTGTCCCATTTTCTATTGCAATTTTTACAGTTTTAGGTGGTACATTTAGCTCTTTAATATATTTCTAGTTAGTTTTTGATATATGGCGTTAGGTAAGGATCCAACTTCATGTTTTTGCATGTGGAAATTTAGCTAATAGAAACTTCAGACTACTTTATAATTAAGGACTTTGCAAAGCCCTTTGGGAAAGTAGAAAAGGGAGGATGAGTTATCACTAAGTTATCTATGACTCTGCTAAACAAATGTGTAGTGGAAATATGTTACACATTTCCAGTCTCCCCAGCACTATTTGTTTAAAAGACTCATAGTTGTATACTTTGGGCCTGACACATAGAAGTATTTATGGAATAAGAGATTGAATGGAAAAAAAAAGTTAAGTCAAATACTATATCTTTGTTTTGTCTCAGGTAGAATTTTTGAGGCTATGGAAACTTTATATTAAAACCATACGACATTGATTTAGTAGCAAAGTTTTAATGATCTGTGTAGAACAAATGTCAATAAGACAAATTTTTAAATTTTCTGTTGGTATGTAGGCAATGATCCATATTAAATATAAAGAAGGAGGAAAAAGATATGGAATAGTAATTGTAAGACCAATAATAAATTGAGTAGAGATAGGTTGTGGAAATTGTTAAAAAAATTCTCCTTTCTGTGGTTTCTCTATTCAGATCAGGTAAAATAATGTATTACCAACAAATACTGATATTATAATTTGTTTTCTGAATATGACTTTTGTTTGCCTTTTGGGACACATACACCACCCTAAGAAGGTAATGGGATTGTATTTTAGAGCTAGCAAAAGAAATTGCATCTATCCATCTATCCACCCATCCATCTACCTCACTTAGCAAATATTTGAGAGTTTGTTGTGGGCAAGATACTATGTTAGATGTTGGGAGTTGCAGGCACGATATATATAATCCTAAAGATAAAATATGCCCATAATTTACAGAAACATCTCAAGTATGAGTCTGCTTTTGTGTTTTTGATGTGGTTAATATTGTGTAGTAATTTTTTTGCTTGCAGAGCACTTTCACGTGCCTTATCTCCTTTTATTTGTATATCACAGATGAAGAAGCTAAGGCTAAGAGTAATTTACACAAAGTCAAGTGGCTACCCAGTGGAAAAAGTAAATTTGAATTCAGAATAGATGTTTATTTCCAAATCCCATGCTGTTTTCTTACACCATCTTTATTGCCTCCATGGGCTATGGTGGAGTACCTCAGAGAACCCTAACAAGTTTTCAAGATCATGGTTTGAAAAATACTTAGTGGGTGTGGCACGTGTTCCAATGCTTAGTAAATTTTGAGCTTTGTGGGTTATAATTATAATGAACTTGTGTTCATTATATTGCCTTTTGAGTTCATTATATTGCTTTAAAACATTAAAAACATGATTTTACCCTTGCTATTTTCTAGGATTGTATTTTTAATATAGCTGTAAAAGTGATTATGTATTTTCTGAAATTTCTTTTGATTCTCTTTGTTTCTTATAATTTCCTTCTGTGTTGATAAAATATAAAGGGTAAAGTTTTATATGTAGAAGGAACTTTAAAAAAATATGTTATTGGAATTCTAGCATATAAATATATAACTGGGAAAAGGAAATCCTGGGGCAAAATACCTCTAAAACTGAAATCAGACAAAAGGAGAAATGAAGTTTAAAACCCATTTATTGCTTAAAAACTGCAGTCCAGGGCTGTCTCTTTCTCCTGCTCTGGAAGAAGCAAGCAAGACCTCCCCCCCAGCCTCTCAGGTTCAGATGAGCCCTCTGTCGCCCAGGTAATTACCCATTGATATGGAGATGAACTACTACTCTCCACCCCCTAGGAACGCCTGTTGATACACAGATGCACTAAAGACAAGCGAGATATTCTGGAAATATTACAATTTTACCCACAGGCCACCCCTCCAGAAATCTTGCCTTACAATCTACTCATTTCCCTTCCTCCTCCGCAATGGTCCCTGGGCAAGAAAACTGGAGCATTGTGACCAGACTAATTACATACAATAGCAACAGCAGTAAAATCATGGTAATCCTCAAGCCAGAGGATTCAGCTAGGTTCAAAGTCCTACGCAAATTAAATCCAAAGCTAGTCCATTCCAGCAGGCAGTATCTGAAGAGGTGGAGAGTTCAGAGCAATTGTCACATGGCAGCTGCTGCTAGGGGGTGCATCAAGGCCACAGGGACTGTAGAAGAAAATAACCTTAAGAGCAATAAGATACAAGTTTTAATGACACCAGCATAGGCAAATCTTGTCCATCAGGTAGGATGCATGCAAGAGTGTGATCCTGTGAAAGAACAGTGGCAGAAATGGGATCTCATCCTGGTCTCGGATACCAGACTTCTCCCCCTTCCCTGTGAGTGTTACAGATGGGTCACTATGTAGGTCTATGGGAGGTACATACACTGGCCATAAAAGATAAAACAGACTTACCCATAAGATGCTCTTAGCTCCTAGACGTTTTGGGTACACTCCTGTGATCTTTGGGGGCCACTCTGCTGTTACTCCAGGAATCCACATGAGGCCAGCTTCCAGGCCTTTCCCCCAAGGTGCCAGAAGGGCCATCCATCGCTAGTCCATGTGTCAAAATGTCCAGGGCCATGTCCGTTCAACAGTGTCTCCCAGGTTTAATGCAGTTGGAGCTGGCAGCAGGACGTTGCTCTGCTGGCCATTTCCTGGCTTCAATAACTCTTCTTTGGTTTATACATACAGTTGTATAGGAGAGGCAGCAAGGTGTGTGAGCATATCCACAGGGCTCAAAGCTCCTTTACGTGGCTTCTCATTCAAACACTGTAGCACTGTTCATAGGTGAAATGACCAGTCCCGTAGACTATTGGTGTCCAACTTCAGGCCAGATTTCAACAAACCATTGTACCTCTCTTATCATGCCTGCCCCAGTAGGGTTATATGGTACATGAAATTTCCACTTTATTCCTAATTGCTGCACCCATTCTTGTAAGGCGTGTCCAGAAAAGTAGGTGTCTTGATCACTCTCAATCACCTGTGACTGGCCATAGGCTGCAAAGACATGCTCTAGGCCACTTTTGGTGGTTTGCTGATCTGCATGATGTGCAGGAAAAGCAGTAGTCCAGTAGCTGTGCCCACCCAAATCATGGCATACCGATATCCTTTTGATATGGACAAAGACCCAATATAGTCTATCTGTCACCTGACAAGGGATATCAGCCCCTTTACTATTGTCCCATGTTGCTGAGGGACTCAGTGTAAGTCCCTCTTAGAGCACACAAGGAACTCCTTCTGGGCTTGGCTGACTTCTTCAAAGGTCAAAGGTAAGCCCTACTGACGGGCTACAGCCCACACTTTCTTTTGCCCTGCATGCAACAAATGCTGATGTAACCATTGAACAACATCAGAGGCCGGCTTTCCTTCTAGCCACCACACCTGGGCTAGTGTGTCTGCTTCATCATTCCCTGGGGAGCATCATTCCCAGCATAGAAAGGGTGCTATGCTGCTGTAAATATGTGCCCCATTTGACCAGTTCAGGCATCTCTGCCATGCCACTCGTGGCCTTTGGGTCCAGTCTAGCACCCACTCCGCGATAGGATAGGTGTTTATTACCTTGGTCAGAGCTGTTGCAGCGATGAATTCTGTATCCAACAAGGCGTGGTACACAGCAGCCAGTTGCTTCTCTATCAGGGTTACTGGACCTCAGCAATTTTCCATAGTTGTGACCAAAATCCAATAGGTTGGCATATCCATTCAAGCCACTGCCAAAGACCCCATCTTCAGTTACATGAATATCTAGCTCACAGGACTTTGATGAGTTCATTACACTCAAGGCCTGTATGGCCTTGAGTGCCTGCTTGGCAACAGTAAAAGCACCTGCACATGTCTCATCCCAGTCCCACCTGTTGCTCTTTCATACCAACCAGTATAAGGGCTTCAGAATTTGTGACAAGTGTGTGATAAACACTCCAGTAGCCCAAAGACCCAAAAACTCTTGTAATACTTTCACAGTGGTAGGGGTAGGGAAAGCCTGGAGCTTGTCTATGACTGCTTCAGGAATAAGTTTAGGTTTACCCAACCAGACAATCCCCAAGAATTTTACAAACCAGGTCCCTGAACCTTGGTGCTACTCACAGCCCATCCTTTCTCTGTAGATGTTTCAATGGTCTAGGAACTGCCCCTTCTAAATCTGAAAGAGAATCAGTTGTGAGCACAATATCATCAATGTAGTGATACAGCAACACTTTGTGGTTTCTTTCATATGGCCGAGTCCTGGGCTACGAGTCCGGGACAGATGGTAGGACTGTGGAGGTAACCCTGTGGAACGACAGTGAATGTCTGCTCCTGGCCCTCACATGTGAAGACAGACTATTCCTGACTTTCCTGTGCTATGTCAACAGACAAGAAAGCTTTAGCAAGGTCTAGTACATAATGATATGTTCCCAGCTCATGGCTGAGGGTGTCCAGAATGTCTGCTATAGAGGGGACGGCAGCATGCAAAGGGGGTGTGACTTTATTCATTTTCCTGTAGTCCACGGTCATACTCCAGAAGCCGTCTGACCTTTCAAATGGCCACACTGGGGAATTAAAAGGACTATGAATGGGCTTTATGATGCCCACCTTCTCCAACGCCTGTGGGGTTTCTCCATTTTCCTTGTGCCTCCAGGCAATTTATACTGCTTACTACTTGTCACTTGCTGAGGTACAGGCAGAGCTACTGGTGGGTGCTTAGCATGTCCCCTCAGTACTGCCTTTACCACACGTACCCTCAGTCTGAACTCACCTGCAGTGGCCTGTAACCACGGGTCCTGTGGGATATCTACCCCCAAAATATATTCAGGGATGGGATAAATGTACACAGTATACTCCTTTGGGGGTAAACGCCCTATCCCCAATGGGATTTGAGCTTTCTTCACTGTAATTTCCTTACCCCCCGTAGCCATCTATCACAGCAGGGGTTCTGGGAAAACACTTGGGGTGGCCATAAGTCAGAGAACACTCAGCTCCTGTGTCCACCTGCTCCAGGACATGTTGTACATTCACAGGGGACCAATGAATTGCTAATTCTACATATGGCCTCTGGTCCCCACCATGTACCCCAAGGTGGGGACCTTGACCCCACCCTTCTCAGTCAAACCGCAATGCCCTGTCATCCTCCTGTGGGGATGAGGGCTCAGGCAAATCCTGAGTACTGTCCCCCAGGAAGTTTTGCAGGGACACATGTTGGGCATGAGGCCTTGACTCCGGCTTCTGTGTCCTGGACCTCAGTGGCTGGAACTGCTGCTCTGGCTTTAATTGGTGCCACAGTTCTAATGAGAGTCTATTGGGCTGCCCATCAAGTTTTTCTTTCACTACCCAAGCCTTTATCAAATCAACCCGCATCTGGGTCCTTGAGACCTTTACAGGGCCTTTTGCACTTCTCCTTTCAGTCGTAGCCTATACTTCCCTCCATGCCCTTATTGTTTCAACCTCTCCCAGATCTGTAATGTACTAGTAGCCTCACTTACGGGTTGCCCTACTTCCAAGAGTAGTCACTAGGGACCCAAAGAGAGATGTGGGAGCTGTATGCAGCCCCAAATTTCTCATTTCTATAGTGAACACCTCCTCATTGAGGCCTTGGGGTCCATATTATAGATGATATTTTTCATACCCAATTCCTGCAGTATCCGGTAGAGCTCTGCATACGTTTTCCAACTACTAGGTTAATATGCTAAATCACCCTGATTAGGCCAAACTACCTTGATGGCAGTTGTCAGCCATTCCAGGAGTGTCTGATTCTCTGAGGCATGACAGGCATTTTGCCACAGCTGCTGGACCAAGGGTGAGTCATCAGGGAAGCTATTCTACTTATCTCAGTACCAGACACAACAATGTTTTCCAGCCCCATATCCCAGAGATGTAAAAGAAATGTAGGCGGAGATTCCGATGGCTTCTGCCTATACCGGACGCTCATGTCCACCAGCTCATCCCTGGCATAGGGACAGAGCATGGAGTGCTGCACAACCTGGGGAGGGGGCGGCTCCTCTCCTGAGGAGCCTGCAGTTGTTTTGTTTTTAATTTCTTAATTACAGCTGGGTGGGCCTTTAATACAGGAGATGATGGTATCTGAGGGTGGGGTGGCCTCCGCAGCAGATTGGCCCATGGCCCCACCTCCTCCTCTTCTCCCCCACCCCCATCTCTGGGGCTGAAGGCACCACTCTTTCCTCCCCCTTCCCCATGGCCTCCTGCAACATTGCTTTTCCTGCTGCCTCCCCCCTCACTGCTGCTAAGGAGTCTTCCAGGAACATAACCTGTCTTTTCAGTAACTGTCTCTTTTCCTTAATGGCATCCCATAGGTTATCACCCAGCTCCTCCAAGCGATGGTGAAGTGTGTCTCTCTCCCGCCAAAGTCCCTCTCTCTCCTCAGTAACCCTCTCAATAATCCTCTCTTTCTCCTCAATAACATTTTCCACTATCTAGATGAAAAGAGACCTTACAATGCCAGATGCTACATGGCCCCTTAGGAACCCTAAGCAGTTTTCCAACTCACGGAGGGCTAATTCTGCAGCTTCTGGTGTTTTCACCCCTCCCCAATTCTGGGGAAGGCCCCACCCATCTAGGAGGTACTTTAGACCAATTCCCCACTAGCTGTTTCCAAATTGGAAGCCCCACAAGCTGGGGGGATAATAACAGGTGAAGCTGCATCCTCTGCCGCTGCATCCACTGGGGGCTCCCCACCATCCCCAAGGGTGGTTCCGGGCATCTCCCCACCATCTCTAGGGGCAGCCTTCCCAAAGGTCACACCCATTTTGACAGATTTCAGGTTCAGAGGTCCTATCAACTACCATCAGATGTAACTCCAGGGAAAGAAAATTCTGGGGCAAAATATCTCTAAAACCAAAATCAGTCAAAATGAGAAATAAAGTTTAAAACCCATTTATAGCTTACAAACTGCATTCCAGGGCCGTCTCTATTTTCTCCTGCTCTGGCAGATGCAAGCAAGACCTACCCCCAACCTTTCAGGTTCAGATAAGCTCTCTGTCGCCCAGGTAATTAATTACCCACTGATATGGAGATGAACTACCTCTTTCCACCCTCTAGGAACACCTGTTGATATGTGGATGTACTAAAGCCAGGCAGGATAGTCTGGAAATATTACAGTTTTACCCACAAAATAAAATATAGTTCTCATAATTCACTGTAAGTTATTTTTATATCTGTACAGAAAGTCTTCATTTAGGTAATAATTATTTCTATTGATAGTATCAGTTGATAAAATGAATATAACTGTGGTTTATTAAACATAATATGCTATATGAAGAAAGTAAAGTGGTATTATTATAATCTTCAACTTGGACACAGTGAGAGGGAATGGTCCATTGCTGCCATGTGAATGTCTCTGACTGCCTGCAGTGAAACTCATGTTCTTTATTAGGAGGGCCACTCGTTGCCCTCCTTCAGGGATTGCTTACTCTTGGAGTTGACAAAGACGCTGTCCTTGACCAAACTTTAGTTAGATTTGTCTAGGCCTTGACCTTGGGCTTCTGTGTCTGTCCTTAGTAAGTCCAGTTTTAGCAATAATCTTAAATCAGTTTATGGAGAATCCCATACCCTTTATAATTTGATTATTCTTGATAACTGATACAAGTTCCTCTTCCCCCACCTTTGATGTATGGATTTGTGACCTGTGTTTATCAAGAATCCTTCTACCCTTGGAATTTCCCTCTTATTAATTTTCCATCCACTGACACCCCCACCCCCACTTGTTGGCTATAAATCCCCAACTGTCTCTGCTGTATTTGGACTTGAGTCCTCTCTCCCTCCCTATTGCAGTGGTCTTGAAGAAAGTCCTCTTTACCATTTTAACAAGAATCAGAAAAATTTTTTCTTTAACTGATTCACAGCAGCAAAAGCAATTCAAGTAATCAAGTCTGTGATTGGATGTAAAGGTTAAAGTTATTGTGGCTTAATGTTAAAAGGAGGGGAAATCAGCTATGTTAAAATATATAATATTTGAAAATTAAGCTATGAAGAATAACAGCCTGGTGATCAGATAGATGTGTGTCAAATGAAGTCCCCAGTTAACTGAAAAGGGTGTGAAAGGGTATCTGTCCGCGACCCTCCTTACCCCAGAACAACTCAGGAGACATGGGCCCATGCAAAAGATTTTTTACTATCTGAAAGAGAAAGTGGCTGCCCCCAGAGAGAGGGAGCAGCAGCTCGTGGGTGAGGAAGCGCCTTTTTAAGGAGTAGGGTTAGGGTGTGTTCTGTGTTGGTGATTGGATCTTAAGGGGTGGGGGTCTTAGCATGCCAGAATTTACCTTCAGGGTGGCTATAATTAATAGAGTTAGATCAATTTAAACAAAATGTTGATAATAAATACCAAAATTACCAAACTATGGACAATTTTTCCTGGAAAGATGATACAAAGACATTTAAAGTCAAACTATAACAAGCACAGAAAGTAGAATTTAATTAAGTAAGAAGCTGTTTTTGTTGATGTGGGTAAAATTGCAGTATTTCCGGAATCTCTTGCCTGTCCTTGTGCGTCTCCATATCAATAGGTGTTTCCAAGGATGGAGAGGAGTAGCCATCTCCGTTTCAATAGGTGATAACAAGGGTGGGGGGAGCGAGGCTATAACTGGACCTGAGAAGTTGGATGGGGTCCATTTTTGCCTTGGTGAGCAGAAGTGGATTACTGCTTGTAAGCAATAAACACGTTTCTCCCACTTTATTTCTCCCTTTGGCTGATTTCAGTTTCAAAGGTAATTTGACCCAGGCTGGGAGAAAGATTTACCCCCCAGAGTTACAGTTGAACATGTATAGATTTCTAAATGTATACTTAGTCTCATTTAATTTTTTTTTTGTCCTCTCAATACTTATGCAAAGCCAGAGCTGTTACTCATTTTCACTTGTTCTGATGACAAAACTGAGATTAAAGATGGTCAAATAATTTGAGATCAGCCAGAACTTAAACCCAAACCTGACACCAAAACCAGTGAAATTTTAACAGTGAGTGTTGGTGGTGATGGTGATGTAGGTGGGGATAGGGGTGGTGATGGTAGTGGTGTTGGGGATGGTAGTAGAGGTGGAGGTGGTGGTCGTGATGGTGGGTATTGGTGTGGTGGTGATAAGGTAGGTGGGGGTGGTGTAGTGGTGGCAGCTTCGCCTTACTTAGGATTTCTTTTCTTCCAAGCTCTGTGATGATCTCATTTCACCTACATTTCAGTGTTCTGTCATAATTTACTACATGACTGCCCGGTGGCAAAGCTTGGATTTGAGCCTAAATGAGTCTGACACTAAAGTCTACATATTCCACTGGAATGCTATATTGCTTCCCACTTTTTTTTCAGTCCACCATATGTGAATCTATGTATTCTCTTAAAATAGTGACACGGCATGGATTCGGGACTGTCAGAGTAGGAGAAGATGGTTAAACAGGTATCAGTGATTCTTTGCCTTTGCCTTTGCATATTTTAATATTCACCACTTTATTTATAAGACCACAAGACCTTTCTGAAGCAGCATAGGTAGCCTGTATTGGGATGTCCATAAAGTGTTCTCTGGCTTGAGCTATCTGGAGTGATGGTATGGAAAGAGGAGTGTGATCACAATCAGGTGAACTTCCCAGTAGGTTAGTGTATAGATGCATCATCCATGTTCTGACTCATAGGCCACGCCTCTGCATTGCTCATCGGGGATTTTGCAATAAACTAGCAGATTATAAATGTTTCGCTGAAATACAGTAACAGAATGATCAAGCTTTATTGCCACTTTATTGAGGTTTTGTTACCTTGCTACAAAGCTACCATTTTGATGATCTAAAAATACTAGAATTTTAGCTGCATTAGATTTATTCTCACTTAATTCATTCCACTTACAGAACCTGCCTCTGCCTACAGAGAGAAGAGATCCCTGAATGATGGCTGTGCTACATGCTGCAGCCAAGCACACTGCTTCCCCCCCTCCCACCCCCCTTCTCAAAGCAGTTACGGAGTTTCACCAGCTATGAGAGTCAGAATGTGCCGGAGGCTAAATTTCTTTTTGTCAAAATGTTTCCAGAAATGGCCAGAGGAGTTGATTTGCTTTTGTTTCTGGGAGCATTTCCGGCGCTACCTTTAGAGATCACTGAACCTGAGCAGTGGGTGTGGCTTTCGGCTCTTCTTATCCTGACCCCTGCTTAACTTTCTTACTGTGGAGCATATTAATTACTAGTATTATTCAGACATTTGGCAGCCTGTAGTCATTCAATTAATTCGTTCTTTCTTTTCTATATATTTTAATTACCCCAGGGATCTGGTATTCTGATGATATTACTTTTGGCTAGCTTGATAAGTATTGGAAATATTTAGTTCTTCCTAGCTCTGGGTTAGTTAGCCTTATAGGGCTGGGGAGGGTATGGAAAAAAACTGGAAATTACTGGACCTTCCTGCAGAGAAACCTGTTGTCAGTTAACATTTGAAAAGAACTTTGCATTTCCCTGGTTCCTTATTATTAATTAGCTCATCTGTATGATGTTCTTAAGAGAATATTCAGAATTATTAGCTGTGTGTTACAAATAAAGGCATAGAAACTAAGCATATAGATTTGCAGGGAGCCTGTTTTCCAGGCTGAGAATTGAAATTATTTTACCTGGACCTGCCTGCCTTTTCAATTTTTCCCTACCTCCAGACTGCCCGTCCTACTGAGCCAATACACAGTAAGTGTACTTTTGAAATGGTTTTATGTCTATGGTTAGCCTGCAGGAATCATAATAATGTGTTGCGCATGTGTTTCAAAGTAGCTCAGAGTCTTTTTATCAGAACTTAATATCTTACAGGATATAAGAGGAAGGAGAGAAGAAAGCATTTTATTAGATAAAAAAGCATTGTACTAGGCAAATTAGTTTTGCATAGGATTATCAAAAGAACTTTAAGATCGAGGAATGTATGTGTGTGATTTTCTTCTCTGCATGAGTTTTACACGTGTTCACATCGTACATATGTAGGCATCTGTCTTACTTGTATTCTTTGTGAATAAGTACATCTGAGGTCTCCAAAAGATGGTAGTAAAGTTTATTGTTTGAAATCTACATTAGCATCAATAAATCTAGATCATTGGAATTGTGCTAGGTCACTGTCTCACATCTTACTTTGAAGTTTAGGGTTGGCACCATGTTGGATGAAACTATATGATCTTAAGCTAAAGTTGTAGATACTAGCTATCTTTGGATCAGTTAACTTGGTTCTATTTTTTGAATATAGATTATAAATTATAAACTATACATGTAAATATATGCAAAAATGTTATGATCAGCTGTCTTAAAGATATCCATCTTTTATATCAAAAGGAACTTGGCAAAAGAATGTGTAGATTAGTGTCAACTCATATCCACTTTGTAAGACAGTTAAACTTAACATCTTATATCTGTAGAGTCATTTTCGGATACAAAGGAAGGGCCTTAAAAGTTCATTAAAAGTGTTAACCAAATATAAGGAATTTGAAGCATCTTTCTACCATCTGTAGATCATAGATCTTCATTGAATTACTTTACCTATTATAACATTGTCTGTAATAGTTTGTAATATCATAGAAATAAACAAGAATTCTTATCATTGAATAGAAATATTCTTCATCACTTACGCATTATAAAGACATTTTGTATTTCCTGTGCTTTTCCTGACCTCTACCAGTACATTTAGCACATTCTTACACTTGCAAAATTCTAACTAAATCTTATCCCATATTGTGTATCTATAGATTTAATGTTTTCAGGACTTAGCATCAGCAAAAATAGAATAATTTCTTGGCTTTTACATTCCAGCTGCATAGTTATTGACATTCTCAAGAGAGTTGTTTGAACAAAAACCCCTACATCAAATACCCAAAGTGAAGGCATCTATAGGTGCAAATTATTATCACATTATGAGAGATTTATCTTCAAGGTCACAAAAGTTTGCTGGCTTAGGGAAAGCTGTGTCCCAATGTCAAGTGGAACAGTTTATTTTGAACTCACGCAGTGTTGTTTATACTGAAATACTTGAATGTATGTTCTCACCTGCTGTCTGTCTTCTATCTTTTAAAGTAATAGAGTAAATCTTAATGAGGCAATTTTTTCCCTCAATGTTGAGTTGCACTTTACCTGTAAGTGTAGCCTTTGAAAGGAAGAGGTAGGACCCTAAACTTTCAAGTGAATCATTAATAAATAACTGCCTATTTTTCAGAGAGCTTACTTATAGGTGTATTGTTTTTGAGGCATTGTTACTTGGCTGCTGGGCCAAAGTTAATCCTGCAAGGTGGTGGGCTATCTCACTTGGAGCATTGTAAGAGCTTCTGGACTGTGCAGAATTTCTTATTTGTATCTGCTGAGTACTTGAGAATTCAGCTTTTTTTTAGCCAGTATTTAGTGGGATAGAGTTAGTTAGCTGTTAAAAAGTAGCATGTTGTGGTGAGACATTTGGAAGATTAAGCATACTTTTGTTGAATGTATTTGGATAATATTTCCATCTTTATTTGAGATAATGTCTAATTCTGTTTCCATGTTTGGGTACAAAGTTTCTTAGCATCTGTCTAAGGGTAGTCCAATTTTACAACCTCACCATTGTGTAAATATTAATCCCCAAACCAACATGTGGAATCAAATACCCTCTGAATTGATTAAAACAGAGCCTAGTCATAAGGCTAATTCATGATAGCAACAAGAATGAGAAAAGAGCAGCCATCATAAATAAATCTTTCCATAAATAAACAAACCTTTGTGACCTTAAATCCCTAGCTTGAATCATGTTAAAACTTGAGGGGAGAGAGAAACTTTGAGGGTTTCTTTTTTACCATGAAAAGGAAATCCAGAGGTGGTTTACAGTCAGTCTTTCTCAAACACTAGTTTGAAGGCAAACTATTGGGCAAGCTGTGGGTGTTGATCACAAAATTACTCCTAAATAAACATTCTGTGTGCTAAACTCTGTCTCAGAGTCTGTTTCTTGGGGACCCCAATTTGGGAGTTTGGAGGATAGAAACTATATTAGAGAATTTGGATGTTTTCATATAAGTAATAAGGGGAAATTGAGATTATTTGAGCACAGAAGTAACATGCTGAAGACATTTTTTAGATATCTGTATCTCTTTTTTAGATATGCCGAAGTCTCTGGTGGTGTGCAGTTCATGTTTAATAACAACATTATTCAGAGTCGAAATGTGGCTGGTACACCAGGGTTAATGCCAATGTTCTTAGCGTAAGTGTGGTTGGCGTTTTAATCAGTGCGAATGTTCAGAACCTTTGCCTGAATGACTGTATTTCCAGCTCTTCAGATCTCCCTGCCCTTTGGTTCAGCACCAATTCAGAGGGGAGAGCTCCATCTACTAAAGGCCCATTTCAGAGTGATTTCTTCTGTCGAGTTCAGCGATTTTACTTTTGCACAGCTCGTTGAATTTTTTTCTACTTTACAAGCTCCAGTGGAGGTTATGCTGAAACTGGTAATTTGCTTGTTTTAAAACCAAATTCCTTGTCATTTCGCTTAGTGCTTAATTCCAAAGGCATTATCAGGGAGCATTCTTAATTCACTCTATTTAATAGTCATGTTGTGTTGGGACTTAGGTAGATGGTAAAACTGTCCTTAAGAAAATGTTGCTGTAAATGGTCTTTATACATCCCTAGCTTGAATCCCCTTTCATACCTTCACCTTGGCATTTTCCCCATGATGTCATAGGCACTTGAGGGGTGACTTTGGTGCTGGATTGAGGCTTGACTTTAAGTTTTTCCACTTTGGTTGGCTGTGGGATATTTTGCAACTGACTTAATTTTTATAAACCTTATGGGTATTCGTGGGCCATGCTTAATGAGACTAGACTTGTTAGAAGGACAGTGGAGTCTTTGAAGAGTTTTAAATAGGCATTGTGGATCAGACCAAAGATGTTGGTGCCCAGAGCATTAGCTTTAAGCCCCTTCCATGACAGCCAAAGCCTCAAAGAACGCCATCACCCCAGTGCCTCTCGCTGGGGTGGACCACTGACTGATCAGTGAAGGAGTGTGAAGGCCAGGCTGTCTCAACCAGCTCTGGAAGCTCTGGAGGGCTGTTCTAGCTCCGAAGCTCCCCTAATGTCAGTCGATGCTGTTTTTGGGCCTTTGTGGTAGCTTGACGTCTTCCTCTGCTCTGTCCTGCTTCTGTTAACTTCTCTGTAAGGAAGCTGTGGGTGTTGATCACAAAAGTACTCCTAAATAAACATTCTGCGTGCTAAACTATGTCTTAGAGTCTGTTTCCTGGGGACCCCAATTTGGGAGTTTGGAGGATAGAGACTATATTAGAGCATTTGGATGCTTTCCTATAGGTAATAAGGGGAAATTGAGATTATTTGAGCACAGAAGTAACATGCTGAAGCAGTCTATTAGGACATTTAATCAGGCTTGCATATGGATCACACAGGGGAGAGCCTGGAGTAATCATTATGAGAGAGCGAATGAAGCAGGAGTTAATAGGTACTGAAGAAATGGGGGAGGGAAATGGAGCTTTGCCACCTGACAGCTGTGTGGCCTTGGGAAGTTATTTAGCCTTTTTAAGCCTTCTATTTCTGGTCTGTAAAGTAAGGGAATTAATAGACTTATCATAAGGCTGTTGAGAGGATAAATGAGATAATGTCAGGTACATACTTGGTGCCTACTAAGTGCTACTTTGAATGGGTTGATTAATCACAGTCTTATCACTACTGACACACACACATGTGCACATACAGACATACCCCCATGCACCTTCTTCTGCACACACAGCTGTCTCTTTGTTTAATATCTTTCAGCTTTGCCTTTCACAAACTTGTTAGTGTAGCAGTCAAGAACTTTTTCCTCTGTCATGGTACTTCTTTCTCATTTCCTATGTTCTCATTTCTTATGTTCCCACAGTTCATGCAAAGGCTGAAGTAGTTCGTGCTCTTCATGCCTCTTGGCTGTGAACATGCTGTTTACTCTTGTTGATGTGGTCTGTCTCTCTGTGGTCTACATGGTGAACTTCTAGTTAATCTTCAGAGTTCCTGTTTAAATAACCTGTTACTTAAAAAGATTTGTTAACTTCCTGGTCTGTATATTGTATGCATTTCTCTCAGGTTTAGCTCTCTGCTAATTTTATGTTTACTTGACCACTTTTATCATGACCTTGGGCCCAGAGCCTGTGTTGTATTCATGTTTCATTTCTCGGCCACAGAATGATGTTTATGGCACATTACAGGCACTTGAGACAGGTTCATTGAAAGTAGGCTGATGAGGGACTTTGTATTGTACCAGCAGTGGTCTAATAAGTCCAGGCAACTTGGGTACAGCTCCAAGGGTTCATAGGATCTGGGAATTCTGCACAGTGCCGGCGTGCATGCACAGATGCTCTGCATTGCACCAGCTCTGCATCTGGCAGGTTTGGAGACTTACTTTGCATACTGATGACTAGCCTTCCAGAACCTTAGGTTTATAGAAGGCCTTGATACCTGATCATCTGATGCCTTATGGCTCCACGATGTCTTCTCAGTTGATGGCCTCTTGTTCTAAGAGGTCTGACATTGAAACAAGTCTATATGCAATCTATGATGAGGAATGCGTTTGGATCAGCTTTCTTTAAAAATCCTCCTTTGATTTACCCTGTCTCTCCAAATTTACAAGTTTATTTTCTCACAGACTTACACGTTTTTTCTCCACTTACTGGTCTATTTAGGTAAAGTAATTTTTAGGCCAGTAGTTGTAAAAACCAATAAAACTGCTCTCAATAAATGATTATAGTTTTTATTACTCACTTCATAGTAACTAACCTACAAGTTGACTACAGGATTTTGAGCCTAAATAATAGTGAAAGTAATGCTAAAACAACTTGTTAGAAATAAGAAAGTCAGAAAGAGAGGCTATATTGGGGGAAATACTTATTTTAGATAAGTGGATGTTAAAATGACAATGGGCATCTAAGAAAGTGTCCACAGGCAGTAAGTAGTTCGGGACAGAAGTCAGAAGAGACAGTATAACTTCTACCCCCAACCTTTTTTAGGGAAAAATGTAACTAAGATATTTTGAAAGACAAGACAATAAACACTAATATATCTTTCACATAGTTGCTATTTCTTAAAATTTTGCCACATCCTATATCATGTGTATGTATACACATAGATTCAAAAATATGTGTGTATATATATTTAACACACATTATACACATCAAGACATTTTGCTCCTAAATAATGTTAGCCTGTGTCTTCATACAGTAAGAGCATTCTTTTACATAGCTTCATATGCTTGACACACTCAATTTAATACTGATATGCAGTCCATATTCAGATTTTTGCAACTGTCCAAGAATATTTTGTACAACTGGGCTTTTAAAAAGAGTAACTAGAATCCATTACATTTCTGTTTGTCCTGCCTGTTTAATTTGCTTTAATCTAGAATAATCCTTTCACCTTGTTTTTGTTTTTATTGATGTTTTTGAAGAGCTCAGGCCAGTTGCCTCATAAGAATATCCCACATCTGGATTTGTCTAATTCATTCCTTCTGATTAGATTAAATTTGGCAAATTTTGGCGAGAATACTACATAGGAGAAGATGTATACTTTCCATCACGTTACTTCAGCAAGTACATTTTACTTTGTTTTATTACTGGTGGTACTGAGTTTGACTGCTTGATTAAAGTATGTCTCTAACTCTCCATTTTAAGGAGACAGATCTCCTTCATAATTAATAAGCAATCTACACAGTAATACTTAGATACTTAGGCACCATTTGTTTATTATTTTTCTCAGCAACCTTCTCAACAGAAATTTCTTGCATCCAAATTTGATTCTTGCCGGAATCATGTTTTACACTCATGATATAAAATATGTAGTATAGATTTGAACATAATGTATCAGTTACTTATTAGTGGGGATAAAGGATAGATTTGAGAAATATTGAATAATAATAAATGGGCCTAGAGCTATTGATACAGAAAAAATTAAAATTAAATCACTACCTCACAACACACAGAAAAATAAATTTCAGGTGAGTTACAGGCCTAAATGTGATAAGCAAAACTAAATCTTTCATCAAAGAATGCGCAATGCATATTTCATGACATTGTAATACAGAAGAACTTAAGACATAAAAATCACAAGGCCTGAAAGAAAAGAGTTGACATTTTGGAATACATTAATATGAAAATCTTCAATGTAACGAAAGGCATTTAAAACAAAAGGAAATGACAGACCATAGACTTGGAGTACATATTTGCAGCTTCTTGAAGTGATCAAAGATAAATATCTATGGTTTGGAAGAAGTTATACAAATCAATAAGAAAAAGACAAACTACTCAATAGAAAAATGGACGAAAGGTTAATAATTAGGCAATTCATACAGGAGGAAGACTAGCCAATTATGAAAATGCTACCCCTCACTAATAATCCAGGAAATGAAAAATAAAGTCCTGGTGAGATTCCATTTTACACTTAATTGATTGGCAAAACCTAATAAGCTTGCTAACACCAAGTGTTGACAAGGATGAGAAGAAATAGGAACTCTTGCATGTAACTGATGGGACTAAATTGCTCTAATTATTTAGTGAGCAATCTGGAAATATCTGGTATAGTCGAAGATGTGCGTATTCCACACCTTAGCCATTCTAGTTTTTGATGTTAGCATACGAAATTGTCACACACACAAAACAAGGATATTTATTATAGCGTTACTTCAAATTGAAAAGTAGAAGTATTGATAAATACTGTGCTATTTTTTCCTATACACTGGGGCAGTGACAATAAAGTAGTTGTATATGTATCCACATGGATAAATCTCAGAAATATAGTAGTAAATTAATAAGCTTTGAGGGTTTATAATGCATATGTATAACACATAATTATGTATAATATATGCAATGTTTTATATATTTAAAGAAACACAGCTTTATTAAGATATAATTGACATACCATTCATCTAATCAAAGCATTCAGTTTAATGGTTTTTAGTATTTATTCACAGAGTTGTGCATCTGTCACCATAACCAATTTTAAAACATTTTCATTACCCCTGAAAGAAACCCTTAGCCCACCAAGTCTCTCCCTTCTCCAGCCCTAGGCAACCACTCATCTGCTTTCTGTCTCTATAGATTTGCCTGGCCTGAACATTTCCTGTAAATGAAATATACAATATGTGCTCTTTTGTGACTGACTTCTTTCAGATAATGTTTTCAAGGTTCATCCACGGTGTAGCATGTATCAGTACTTCATTTCTTTTTTATTGCCAGATAATATTCCATTGTCTGAATATGCCACGTTTGTTCACCAGTTGATGAACATTTGGGTTGTTTTCATTTTCTGGCTGTTATGATCATTAGTGTACAAATTTTTATATGGACATATGTTTTCATTTCTCTTGGTTATGGACACAGGAGTGAAGCTGCTGGGTTATATGGTAATTCTGTGTTGGAACAACCGCACTGTTTTTCAAAGCAGCTACATCCTTTTACATTCTCACCAGCAGCATGTGATGGTTTGAATTCCTCCATAGCCTTGCTGATACTTGTTACTGTCCATCTTTTTTATTATAAACATTCTGGTGGGTGTGAAGTAGTATCTTATTGTAGTTTTGATTTGCATTTCCCTGATGGCTAATAATGTTGATAATTTTTTCTTGTGTTTATTGACTATACATATATTTTTAAAGCATACAGAGCACTAGTATTTGTTGTTTCTCTCTGTATATGCATAATTAAAGTATAAAAATGGGAAGAGATGAGAGAGTAGGGCGTTAGCTGTATTGTGTCCTTTTACTTAAAAAAGGAAAAAAGGCATGACACAAGTAAGGTAAAATACTAGCATTCGTTAAATCACAGTCTGCTGTATAGATTGTCTGCTATATTTCTCCTTTCATGTATATAAAAATATATGTATTTATATCCATATATATGGAGAGAAAAGCAGCTATCCAAAAATGATAGTTGATGTGGTAGGAGCAGAACGTTTTTCTGAGGAAGAATAAAAAAGGAATAGAAATCCCAGAAATGCTTTGGTGCATGCTTTCATTTTGATGAGATAGGAGAAAAAGGAAAGTTTAATAAGAAAGTTACAAGTTGAAAGTCATTAGTACAAACACCAATTAAGGGTTGTCAAAACAACAAAAATTTTTATTGGTAATCAGCTCATCAATATCCTCCAAGGATAGAGTTTTGATTTTGGAAGCAAAGTTCAAAGTCCGATTGTAGGAGGTAAGCAATATATATAATGTATGAGAGAAAAACAGTAAAACACATTAAAAAGATTGTCAGTGAATTGAAGGAGAGAAATATGACAATAGCTTAAAAGGAAAGATGGCTCAAAGAACTTCAGTCTTGCATGTCAAACTTGGTGTAGTGCTTGACCATCATCCATGTGAACAGGTTGGAATTTCTAAGCACCACCACAATATTCTTATGATTTAGAAACGTGGGAGTGACTACTTCGATATTCATATCTTCTCTCCTTCCTCCCTTCTTAAATACATTATTTGCATATATGGCTGTTTCTCCTTCTAGCTCTTAAGATCCTTTGAGTGAAGGAACAATTGGTTATTCATCCGTCTTTGTACCACTGCCAACCACAGTACTTTGCATGCAGTAGATGCATAAAGAATACAGCTTAATTTTAAAAGGAACAAGTTGATTCACCATGGAGAGACCTTGAAGAAAAGCCACGAACAAGATGGAATGATTGAATGGAGCAGTGTATAAAATACCAAATTCATGGTCGCGGTCAATGGATGTTAACTCTTCCCCTCCCAGATACTTGAGGAGAGGCCATTGAAGAAAACAGCTTCAGAAGAGGCAGAAAGGGTGAGAGGCTTAGACTTTTCGGAGGGTGGAGGGAGGCAGGATGGCAGGTGTTGGAGTGGGGGAGTAGTGAAGATGGACTGCGTGGCCACTGCCCTCTGTGTGGTGGGCGAGGTCCCGTGGCCAGAGAGAGAGCAGTGTGGGTATTAAGGAGAACAAAGAACACCTGGAATATCTTTGTATGAAGAAAGAAAGAAAAGGGAGGTGAAGAAATGCATTGTCTGGCAACATGAACTTCACTTGAATTTAGATGGTCTGAATGATGAGGTCTATGTGAACATGTGATTTTTATGCTTTGGAAGCTGGGATTGAGGAAAAGTAAATAGAGTATGTATGCAAGGGAAGGGATTCACAGAGCTGCAAATGAAAGGTTTGGTGGAGACATGGTAATTTCCTTTCAAGTGTTTGAACAACTCCCATATGGACATGTAATTCTTTTCTTTCAATTTCATTAGAGGACAAAAACTCAGGCTGAAGAATTGAAGTAAGACAGATTATTGCTCGGTAAAGGAACTTAACAATAATCAGAGCTATCTGGTATTGGAATACACTGTGTTGAGAGAGGGAGTTTTCTGTCGGGGGAAGGATTCAAAGAGAGGCTGGGATGTGAAGATGGAAGGTCTGATCGCAGGTCAACTAAAAACCTTTTTAACACTTAAGGTGTGAAAAGATTTTGTGATCAGAGGTGGATGGGGTAAGAAAATTTAGTTTGTAGTTAAGAGCCGAAAAAATATAGTGACTATGAGTCTGAGCTAGATTGGACATGAATTGTAGCCAATGTTCTAAGACAATTGGGATTATCCATGCCGTAGTTACCACCTTATTTCTGCTTCTTTACTCTTGACTTAACAATATGATCTTGTCTTTTGTATCTCCCATTAGTTGAAGTGATCCTCAACCAGCCTATCTCATCAGTACCTTTGTACTCCATGTGTTTCCACCCTCTTTTAAATTTTCATTTTAGAGTGGATAGCTATAACTTCTTTGAAATAAAAACCAAGGTGTTTTAAATGTACTTGTGGAGTATGCATGGAAGGCGTGAAGATTTTTGTACATTTCCAGATTTTTGCATCATTTTCTTTTCACTGGCATCAATCAGTAGGTGAATTTTTAATATTGAGTAAAGGCCATACTAAATAACTAAATGTTTTGACATTTTTACTAAAAAAAAATTCCTAAGTAATTCTCATTTCCTAACTTTTCCTCTCTTTTTATCTCCTCTTAGGAATAGAAAGAACCATAGTAGTTTTATCAGTTTCACTTATCTCATGAAGACAGTATCATCAAACATCAGAAGTCCAGAATGAGGGATAACTAATTAGTACCAAATTTGTGTGTTGGTTTCTTTCTTGGCTCATTGTTTAACCGTATATAAGCTGTAGGCTGTGATTTTATAGAATCCTAAACTTAACATTTTCCCTTTCTTTTTGATGTAGTATATTAGTGTTCAGAAATTTAGTATTGATTACTATAGTTTCTCTTGCTTCACCTGAATGTGAAAGGAATGAAAAAGTAACCTGGATCACCAGGTTGGCCAGTTAGCTCTTTTTGCTTGCTAGAGTTGTGTATTGGTTCCTGGAGAATGCTGAATATTTACTTGCATGTCATTCTGCTCAGGCACTATTGAATTAAAGTCACAGCATTCATAGAGAACAATGTTGGAAACTAATAAGAATTTCTAAAATGTGGATAGGTTGGTGATGTGCTATTGAGAAAAAAATGGGTCAATACATTGATTCTCTTGGGCTAAGGGTTGGGGCCATGATTTTCAAGAGACTGTAACAGAATCTCTGGTTAAAGCTTTTCTAAATATACATGACCTACCTCCTGAGGCTCACTGTAGCCGTCACTCCCAGGGGTCTACAGTTTCCTTTATCCTGCTTTGAATCATTATATATACCCATTACCTGTCACTACCTATAAGATTATAGTGAATATTTGTTAGGTATTAGATATAGTATGAATTGAGAAGCACAGTGCTGGTGAATATACGCTGGGGCTGGGAGATCATTGCAGTTGATTGGCCAGCTATTTTATAGCAAAGTCTTCTGTAGGATATAGGATTAGGTAAAGCCCTCAAACATGGTAAGCTTTTAGAATTTAAATGAAAACTGAAAAAAAAAAAGACATTTATGGGGACATATTATAAGGATGGCAGATTTTCAGTGCTAGGAAAAGGTCATCCTTGGCTGTGTTTAGAAGTGATTAAGTGGTTCAATATGATCTTCCTGGCAGGAGTGAACTCAAGGAGTGTTGTACAGCAGACTCCCCTGAAAACAGTGTTATTTCAAGTAGTAGGATGTCTAGACAGAATTAAAGAAGATAGAGTGAAGAAGTGATTTCAAAAAAGTAACAAGGTGGTTTCAATTTGAGGGGTATCAGATGAAATCATCTAATCAGAATTTTGGTGATTATGGAATAACAGACATGAGTGCATGTGTTGTCAGTAGAACTGGGAGAATGTCAAGCAAGAAAAGGGAAGGACGCTCATGGCAGTAAATGGAGTAAGGGCGTATTTACAGATGATGCCAGTTTGAAATTCTCCAGGTCTCCAGGTTAGTATTCATCATTGAAAGAAGTAAGTTGTGAGAGCCAACAGCAAAGAAATTTACCACTTGTCTGCAGTGTTTTGATGTGATTCAGATTTAAAAGGATAACCCAAAATCTGGATGAAGTGACGTCATCTTTATGACATAACGGCGGCACAAAGATGGCCAGCACTCAGCTATTTATGGAGGACTGTCCTGGAGTAAATGCTTTGTGTTTTAAGGGAATTGTAGTCTGACTGGGACAAGAGCAACTTGGAAGGCCATCCCCAACAGAAGGTCGCAAACGCCGGTGTCTGATCAGTAGCGGTGCTCTTCAAATGGGAATCTCAGGTCTCAGCCCCCAATTCAGACCAACTCTATTAGTTTTCTATGACTACCTTATGAATGACCAAAACTTAGTGACCTACAGCAGCGCCCACATGTACTCTCTCCCAGTATCTGTGGGTCAGGAGTCTGGGCAGTGCTGCAGGTTCTTCTTCATCACTGCCTCTCAACAGGCTGCAGGCAGCTGCTGGATTCACCTCAGAGGCTCATCTAGGAAAGAAGTTGCTTCCAGGCTTCCTCCATTGCCGGCTGAAGTCAATGCCTGGCTGCCCCAGAGCTCAAGGCAGCTCTCTTCATTTAAGCCAGCCAACTGTGGAGGCTAACTGACCGATGCAGGGGGCAAGGGAAAGAGAGTCGGCCTACTAGCAAGACAGCCTTACGTAATATAATGTGACATCTTGTCATCTTAGCAATGTTCAAGCAGTTACAAGCAAATCTCAGGTCCCTCTCACCCCCAAGAGGATGGAAATTACACAAAAGAGTGGCTAGCAGGCAGTGGGGATCATGGGGGCCCCCTTAAAATCTGTTTGTGACACCTACTAAATTAGTATCCACATTTTAACTATATTCCTCAGGTGATTACATGTTAAAAAGCCATGTTATAGATAGTAGATGCCAAAAGAGTTTGATTTTTGTGGGAGAAGAAAATTCTTTGGGCTTGAGTTGGCCAGGAAGGCTGTGTTATGACCAGAAAATGATTTGTTGTGCGAAGGCTTATTTGCATCAGAGAATCTGTTGTATCTCTTATCACTGCTCCCACTCCTACCCCTGGCACCCCTCTCCCTGCCACCACCCACTGCCACTTCCAATTAAGTATATTGCTTTTCACTTTTGTGATGCTGTCAAGATAGTTTTCTCCGAGAGGGTCTGTGAGTGCTTAGCTTTGACTCTTTGAAGAAAAAATGAAGTTATTCTTTCCCTTTCACTATTCCATCTTGGTGATGGGGGTTGGTGGGAAGTATTGGACTTGGATTTTTTTTTTTCCTGCCCTAATAGCTGAGAGTCCTGGGGGAAGTCCTTGAAGTATCCTTGGCTTCAGTTCTCTTGTATGTGACTTCTCATATTGCTCTCCTAGAGGGTTATTGTGTGAATTGAGGGAATTAATGGAAGTGAAAGTTCTTGGTGAACTGTAAAGCATTATATAATGTTAGAGTGGACTCCTTTTATTCTGTATGCCTAATTTACAGTGCTGCCCTCTTCCCAGGAAAGCTGGCTTCTGGGTCCTGGTCGTACCTTGATTGTGTCTGACAGGGCACTGGTGGGTGCCTCACCCAAACAGGGCAACACAGATTTTCTGTCTTGGAATTTGAATTTGGAAAGAAAAGATGACACCTCTGGCCTTACTGATCTAACGTAAGGAGATTGGAAACCAAAGAGTCTTTAGTGCTGCTACGTAGAAGGAGTAGCAGAGTGAGCTCGTAGCAGAGAGTGGAGGGGAATTAGCCCTGCACAGAGAATCAGAATAATGGAGAGAGAAGGCTCACCACTCTTGGCATCCTCTCTGCCCTCCTTTTCCTGGTTCTGGCTACATTTTTGCCTTTGAGTTGTATACTGTAACTCTAAATTCATACAACAAATTCCCCCCTTTTTTATTTAAGCTACTTTGAGTTGTTTTCTGTTCCTTTCAATGAGGGAGCTGAAGTGAGGCCAGTAAAGCATGAGAGTCAGAAATTTTTAAAAATACCCTAGCTTGTTTTCCCCTAAAGTTGACATCATTGTTTTTAAAGGCCAGTTATAGTCCTTCATTTATTGAACAGTCATTCAGTATTTTTTCCAGAGTTCCTTAGAGATGTGAGATGAAGAAAGGTGATCCTTGCCCTCAAGCAAATTTTCATTTACTGTCAGGAGAGGGTCATGTAAATAACCACCTATAACATCAGGAAGAAGAGAGAAAGAAGTAGTATGTGCAGCTCCCGTGAGGTGATCTTTCTCTTTCACTTGGCAGCCATGTAAAATTTTCATTTTTTACCAAGAACGACTCCTTTTGTCCTTGACTGATGCTGAGGTCCTAACTGACGCTTTTGGGCCTATCATTTTTGCTCGTGCCTCTGAACACTGCAAACAGGCCAGGCAGTCAGGCCACGTATCCTTTATTAAAGTAGGTGAAGGGAATTACAATGATGTAGGCAAAACTGAAAACAAGACAAAAGAGAAGTTCTAATCAGAGGGTTTAAAAAAGAACTTGCCCTGTGAAGTTATTTGCTCTCCTGAGATGACTGAGTCACTCTTACCTGAGGGTGATTTGAAAATTTCCATGTTTAAGGATTCTTAGAGGTTCTGTGTTTAGATAGCTGCTTTATGTATAATATGGATATTTACAGAGCTTGTGCTAGGTACTAAAAGGACAATTAATATAAGAGTTCTGTGTTCTCTGTAGCTTTCATTATATAATAAAAAGGATACTTATGTATCTTGCATTGCATAAGAAGAAGGGCACCTAGTGTAAGAGATCTGTGTTCCCTTTAGCTTGCATTACATAATAAAATGGGTGGATAAATTAGATGGGAGCCAGCGAAGTCATCGTAAAACTGCACAGGGCTGATTTTAGAACCATATTTTGTTACCATGTAGGTTATATAGGTTATATGTTTTACTGGCTCATGCAGTTCTTCAAAGTGACCCAGTTCAGAGTTACATTTGACTTAGAGCTGATTGAAATAGGTGTTGGTGGAAAATCCCTTGGGAATTTATGGAGCAATTAAAAAAACTGGGAATCTTATTCTTTTTAATAGAAAAATCTGCAGTTAGAATTTTAGAGAAGTATG
The DNA here is from genome assembly GCF_040802235.1 of Manis javanica. Taxonomy (NCBI): domain Eukaryota; kingdom Metazoa; phylum Chordata; class Mammalia; order Pholidota; family Manidae; genus Manis; species Manis javanica. The sequence goes on along the minus strand of NC_133161.1, from coordinate 18,589,589 downwards.
TGAAGCTTTATCTTACTAAAGAAATTGTGGGAAATACTTATACTTTTAAAACAAAAAAAACGAGTCTTATTTTGAAAATACCAGAGAAAGAAGAATTAATGGAGTAACCTAAAGATGAGCTAAGTAATTTTCTTTGAAATGACAGCTCTTCTAGAGACTAATTCTAGAATTGTTCTAGAGACTTCATAGTCCAGAGGAGTGAAACCACAGGTAAAACTAATACAGGCTTAGATATTCCATCCCACTGGTTCTTCTTGCCTTAATCAATACGTAGTTTCCTATTCATACACTCTCTCTTCCTTTCACCTTACTGTGCTCATTTAGTATTGTTAGTGTGTGGGCACATACACACATTTGTCAAGTTCTTTCTTGTTAGATTTTAAGTTTATTGACCATGAGAACCATGTGGTTAGTGTTGTGTCACTATGTACCCAGTACTTAGCACTATCCTTGGACATAGTAGGCAGTGATTATTGAATGAATGGATTTTTACTAATTCACATAATCGTGCACTCTGCAAGTATTATTTATACAAAGATAAGTCAGAAATATTTATAAGTAACATCATTTGTTGGCTTTTAGAATATTGTGTGTTTGCTGTGAGGTTTAGCACTATGAATATGGTGAATTGGTGAATAAAGAATCCATAAAAAATGTGATCAGTTTGACTCTTCTGTCAGAGGGAAATTAACTTTAAAACAATAAAGAAAATAGAAGCAAGGGCTCAATAGGTGGGACATTTATAAACTAACCCATGACATGGCAAGTGACTACTGAAGTTCTATGGGGACAACCCCTCTGGTAACTACCGGGTGAAGGAAGCCTCACAGCCATGGACTCAGGCAGTGGGGCGGCCACCCCGGTGGAGGGAGCCGCGCTGTTTGCCCAGGGCCAGAGCTCAGGGGGCTCTGAGCCACGTCCTGGGCTCTGGGGGCCGCGGGAGGGTGTGCGTCACGGGCCAGGTACTGCTCTGGAGCGGGAGGAGCCCCCTGTGCAGGGAGCCGCTGCGGGCGCTGCTGGATGTGTGTTGGGGGGTGGCTAGGGAGTCGCACCTCCAGGCTGGACAGGATTTAGAAGCCCCGTTTAGTGCCCATAATCCCCCTGCTTCCCACCCGCCTTTCCCTCAGATGTTTCTTGTCTCTGGTCCCTTTGCCTGCCTGGGTAGTAGAGGGTTCCTCAAGTCAACCTCTGCTACCCCCGTGTTCACTTTGAAGTTGGTGACATCATGCCCTCCGCACCCCCATCCCTCCCCTGAGTTGGGGGTTATGTCAGGAATCGCCACAGAAGCTGCTCTGTGTGTTATGCCTGCAGATGGCTCTGAATCTGTCAAGGGAAGAGCAAGATAAATATTTTCTTATAAATATAAAAGGAAGTGTTTAACACTTATTGTTTAGAAACCAAGCTGATAAGCATATTATATTGTCTGAGGCTCCAGAAATAAGCAAATTAATTACATGCAAATAACTTGCTCATGAAGTGTGGGATAATAATAGTATCTGTTTGGATGTTTATGGTAAGTTTATTTACATGGCTTAATTTTCTGCTAATTTTCCCGTGGAAAATGATAAACGCTGAGTTCCTTTTGCCTTTCTTTCAGAAAGAGTTTATTGAAATTGTGAAAACAGTTACTTTGTCTGGCTGTCATTGCCTTGCTAAGGGCAATTCATGGTGAATTCTTGTATATACATGGTGAAGAAAAACCTGTTAAGTGTTTGTGGGTCTGTTCCTGCCTTAAGCAAAGTCTGCCATCATCAGCGTCATCACGTAATACAGATATTCTTGTTTTTGAATGTATGAGCACTCCTGTTGGTCAGTCCCGACTGACTTTCTGTTGATCTTTTTCGTGAACATCTTTTGATGTCGGCTTCTGGGTGAACTTCTGACGCTGCTTCTCTCAAGGTAACACAGGGGATTGAGCAGTTGTATTGGCAGTGTGATGCGTGGAGTGGGGCCCTGCCTTTTTTGCTACTGAGTGATTTGGGGCATGTTGAAAAGGTGACTGTGCTCTGCTGGGTGCACCACACATTGTGCAGAAACCCCTGCTCCGGGCTGTGGTTCTGCACGCCCCCGCGCCTGTGCTCCTGGAGAGGCAACAGAGACGGTTAGGGGTGTTCTTCTCTTCCTTCAAGACAATCAATTCTTGTGGGTCATTAATTTGGATTGTGTATCAGATACCTCATAAGCTAGGAACATTTTGGTTGGGATGGTGAGTAATTGTTTTTCTATCCAATTTTCCAGGCTGGGCTTATCTACTGAATGCTTCCCCTGAGAGGGTGATACACACCTCTGCTAGGCTACTATTTTATTCGTTTGCACTGTACATACTAAGTCCCAGGCATTTTATTCACCTCTCTGCATTTCTATCACCATGAAAGTTTGACGTAATTTAGAAACTGTTATCTTAAGGTATGCCGAACACTGATTAATCATCTGCTCTTCACAAAACAGGAAGTCGAATGGAAATGGGCCTTTGTTTTAACTTTTGGTAGAGAAGGAGTTTTAGCATCTAGTCGAAAAGGAAAGCAGTGTTTTTGTATCTTGGATGAGTTTGTGTCAGTTACTGGCCAACTGCATTTTGCCATCTAGTGGTTACATGTGCACAGGGATGCAGAGGAACATGGGGGTGCCATTGGAGGGCTGAAAGACTGAATTCTGTAAAATTAACATCTTGCCTTTGGGTACTCTCTTCGGCAGTCCAATTCATCAAATGCCATGGTAGAGATCAGAATTTGGAAGGCTGGTGGCTGAGTATTTTCCTACTGTGTGTCTGGAGGGTTGGGGTTTGAAAGTTCCTACTGTGTGTCCGGAGGGTTGGGGTTTGAAAGTAGTAACACACACACAGACACACACACGCAGACACACACACACACACGCAGACACACACACACACACACACACACACACCAACCCCATCCCCACCCCACCCCCTTGGTGACCCACTGTTCTGCTGTCCCTCCTTTCAGATTGAGATTCGCAGGTAGAGAAATTATGCTTCTGTTTAATCCTCATTGAGAGAAGGAGAAAAATCAATTGGTAGAGTTTGAGGAGAAAAATCAATTTGCTTATTACAGAAAAGGATAAGAGACATAACTACCTTGTGTTTGCAAATTATTTGCTTTCAGGCTGTGATGCTTTCAAGAGTTTGAGAAATAGGGTATTTAACTTCTCAACTTATGACTGATAGGATCATGGTAAAAGGGCTCCAGCCTAATGGAAGCTTAAAATGCCGCTCTCAGAATTGCTGGATCACACTTGACAGTGATTTGTATGTCTACGGATTATTAAACTTCAGCATAGAGAATGTCCTGATTTAAAATTTTCCAATTTTATTCACTTGGTCTGATGTGAAGAGCAGCTATCCTTCTGTAATCTTGTGTGGTAGAATGTAAATTTCTCAGCCTCAGAGAAGTTTCTGGTTATAGCCAACCAAACTGAGCTTTAAGGAGTTCTTTCCCTCTTAGACTTCTCAAAGAATTCCTAACATTTCCTTACCCTTGACGTTGTTCTTCATTGACATCTAAGTGCCTTTTGTTGTTCCAGCAGCCATAAGCATGTGCCATGACCTGGAGCACATACTGTAGAGTGATCAGCAAGGAGCAATCTCAGAATAAATGATAATCACTCTGTGCTAATATTTTATTATATTTATTGTATAGGCTGTCAGTTCTTTTAAAAATCCCTGCAGCCTCTGTAACTATTTGGCTAAGTATGCACAATGTTAATGGTCAGAAATTTGCTGCTGTAGAATTTATAAATCAGGAAACTGATTCAACACTTTGGCTCTAAGACTTGTTTAGGAGATTCTAGGTTCCTTCAGCTATATTCTACATCAGTGTGTTGTCTTTTTATTCCACTTGTTTATTCTGCAAACGTTTATTGGTGCTTATTGTATACATTTAGTTCTGAATTGGGATATACCAGGACTTAGTTAATTTTGGTAAAGTTGCTGACAATGACTATCATTACTTTTTCTTAATTTTTGTTTTATCTCATGCCCTTTTTCACTAATCAGAAGTTACTATGTGAATGTCATGCAGATATGGATATCTGAAAGTCCTTATTTGATACAAGTCCAAAGCTGGTTAAAGGGGGATTATAGAAATATTGATGCCTGAGAAAGGCTGAACAGGCAGGGAAAGTATTAACCAAAAGATTCAGAATAGGGATTGAGGCAATTAACAGTATGAATCAGAAGAACAATGATGAAGGAGAAAGAGTACATTGATTTAGTAGGTGCAAGGATACTGGAACAATGAAGTCTTAGGATATTAGAGAAGGAATTGATAGAAACACGGCTTTTTGTATCTTTTAATCAGCTTTAAGAACGTTTGCCTTGGGCCTAAAATAATGACCCAAGTGTGGAGTTGACTTTGAAATCATAATTGAGTATTTTAAATAATTCACTAGTGAATCACTTCCTATTTCAATATGTAAATTTTCAAAGTTTTGCTAAGGTATGTGATTTTATTACGTATTTTTTTCAAGATTAAAAACACTGAGATACAATTCACATAACATAAAATTCATTGTTTTAAAGCTCACAGTTCAGTAGTTCTTAGTATATTCACAAGATTAAGTATCCATCACGGCTCTCTGATTCTAGAACATGTTCACCACTCCACCAAAAAAACCTGGTCACTGGCAATAACTCACCAATAGCTGTCGTTCCTATTCCTCCTCCTCCCCAGCCTTTGGCAACCGTCAGTCTCCTTTCTGTCTTAGGGATTTATATTTCGGACACTTTGTATAAATGGCCTTGTACAATATGTGATCTTGCGTGACTAGCTTCTTTCACTCAGCATAATGTTTTCAAGGTTCATCTGTGTTACAGCATATGTGTCAGTGCTTCATTCGTTTTCATTGCCAATATAATACTAGTCCATGGTGTGGACATTTGATTTATCCATTCATCAATAGTTAGGTATCTGGATGGTTTCTACTTTTTGACTATTAGGAATAATGCTGCTGTGAAAACATGTACATGTTTTTGTGTGAAGATATATTTATAATTTCAGTATACCTAGGAATGGAATTTTGAGGTCATAGTAACTGTTTAACTTTTTGAGGAGCTGCCAAACTGTCTTTCAAATTGCCGCACTATTTTATGGGCGTGTTATTTGACGTACTCACCATATTGGGCATATTATTTGAAATGTAACTGACATACTATTAACAATAGTTTGCCCTTTGTTTCCTGCCTTTTGGAACACTGTGTATACTGGATTGAGTTACTACCTGAAACTTTGAATTGTCATAAAATTTTAGAGCTGGAGGGGTTCTCATGGAGAGCCATCTTCCCACTGAAATGGAATGCCCCTGAGGTCAGGCACCTTGCCCATTTTGTTCACTGCTCTATCTACTCCACGTAGATCAGTACTGCAACCCAGTAGGTGCTCAGTCAGTGTTTCCAAATAAATGAATCTAATCAAACATGTCTATTTTTTAATGAGAAAAATGATGCCTAGAGAAGTCACACGACTTCCTAAAGGTCACCCAGAAACTTAATGGCAGGAGTGACAGCTGAAATCCTAGACCTGATTTCCTTGCCCAGCTCTTCAATCATCTTGAATTCCCTGTTCTTCCTGAACTTGGTAGTCCATTGCTGACCTGTTCCATCATTTTCTGACAGTATATAGCTTTGCTTTGGGGCTTTATTGACATTTAATGAGTGTTTTTGTTCTTGTGAAGTCATTTACATGTTTACTGCTGAGGCCAGCATTTATAAAAGGAGAAAAACATTTAAATAAATGCATTTTACCTAGGGAAGATAAATTACAATTGCCCATCAATAAATAGATAACTTTCATTGCTACCAACATTATTAGATTGTGGAAGACAAATAAATTTGTACCCTCCCTTGTGAGTCACTTGCCTTAAAAAATTCACAACTAATTATCTGAAAGTGAGACAAGTTAGTGCAGAGTTGCTCTCTGTTTACTAGTATTCCTTTCTTTCCTAATCACCCTTGGGGATGGAGGAATCCATTTATCAGTCTTGTCTCCTTACTCTGCTCTTCCAGAGTAATATACATAGATAGATAGATAGAAAGAAAGATAGATAGATAGATAGATAGATAGATAGATAGATAGATAGATAGATAAATGCAATATAGTGTAAGCAAGCATAGATTACCCTGTTTCTGAGGCAGTGTTCTTGGAGCCACATTTGCATATTAAGTGGACTCGTGTGCCGTGAAGGATAGGTTTATAGACTGGACCCGTAATGAACTTGAGAATCACTGTGTTAAAGCTATGGACTGTAGATAGAAATCTAGAGTATGTATTTTGCTTCCTTTTGACAAAGCCTTTATTTTATAAGGCTTTATGGGAAACAGGTGGTTCAATTACTTTAGTTTTAAAGTCATTCCAGGAAGCAGAATATTAAGATATTACTTGAAAGTATTGAGATTTTCCCCTTTTTGTAACGACCAGCTGATTAGAGTAAGAGATTTAACAGATTCCTGAATTCTGGTCTTGTGTGTCCAAATTGGTAGGACATAGCCTAGGGAGGGTCTTAAGACTATTATAATACTAGTTGTTTCGGCTTTTCTCCATTCATGTAGTTGAAAGTGGGGAAATAGAGAAGAAACCTCCTTTTGGTTAAGAAAGAGATTTTTAGGGATTAGCATGGAGCAGTAAAGGGAAAACAGGCTTTATTTAGAAGATTAATGTTCAGATTTTGGTTCCATGTCCAGCTAGTTATGTGGTCTTGATTAACTCACAGAACTTCACCAAGGCTTATTTTACTAATTTGTACAATGTGAATAATAATAATTCCTCACAACATAGCTTATGTATTTTGTGAGCTGCTTTATGGGACATATAGTAGGCATTCTGCAGTTGTTAGTGTAGTCTGAGCCTGTGGTCATTGGACCATCTAAAGAGAGTTTTATTATGTCTATACATGCGTACATACATAGAACACATATAAGCATGTGCATGGGCACACATAACAGTATAAACCTCCACATGCATGTGCACACACACACACCAGTCTAGCTCTATCCTACATCTTGTTCCCAGCAGGATTTAACTGGTTATGTAGTTGACAAGTTAACTTTTAAATGTATGTGGATAATCAGAGCCTTTTAGCATTGTATTAAAATCTTATTTATTGTAAAGATTTGTTAATAAGTGCTATAAATCTGTTTATCAAGTGCTTTCCACTTTCTTCCAGTTTCTGCCATTGCCACCACTGTTACTTACATTATCCAAGTTGGAAATGTTGGCATGATCTTTTCTACCTTCTCTTTTCTTTGTAAGTTTGCTACCTATAGGCTATGTCTGTGCAAAGCCAATACGGCATAAATGGTGGTTGATACTGATGTAAGGCAGACAGTTTACTAGTCAACAGATTACTGAGATGCTAATAAGCTCCTAATGATGTCCATTTATACGTAGAAGTATGATATATGCTGTTTGATTTTCTTTTTTCCTATTTAGTTCTTATTTTGTAATGGTCCTTTAAATGACAAGCTTATAAAACTAGGTCTCTTTTACCTCATTCTATACCGACAAAACCTTTGTATTCCCTTAGCTAAGCAGGATACCAGGTATGGGTAAACCAAAAAACTTCTACAAGCCAGCATCCAAGGATGTGGTAGATTGGATTACCATTCAGCAAACATTCATTCCCTAGCACCCCACCAGCAGCTACCTCTGAGTCTCAGAGCAATGCACCTCCTCTCCACATTGATATTGGGCATGGACATGTGACCTTACATGACCAATGGAATGTTAACAGGCCACTAGCAAAGGCTTAAAATGTGCTTGTGTATTTGGACTTGGTCTTTTGTGAAATCCCAGATAACCAGCATACATATAAGCAAGGAAGAAGTGGTTATTGTTGTATGTTTCTGAGTTTTGAGTGGTTCGTTACTCAGTACTGCTGTGATAGTAGCAAACAGATACAAAAGGATTTCTTTTTTTAAAGATTTGGGCACTCATGGAAGCCTTAACTTTCCCTACAGGATCAGAAACTTGTTGATTCTATTTGATTATACCAATTTTAATGCCAATTTTATAGTTCTGTTTTATTTTAAAGATTTGGTACTGATTTGGAAGCCTTTACTTTCCATACAGAATCAAAAACTTGTTTGATCATATCCATTTTAGTGCCAAGTTTGTATCTCTGGTCACTGACAAAACTGTTTAGGATCAAAGCTCAGTTAGAAGGAATACTTACCATTCAAATCTGGAAGAAGAAGGGTGCTGGTTGACTTTGGACATCTCTGAAACCTGCCTGAAGTTGTTTCTAGAAGATAATGGCCAGAGACTCCTTTCTTGTTGGGTAAAATTGTTGTATTTCCTTAGTGGTGAAAATGGCAGTGAATACACAAAGTCTCTCTAACTATGGAAAGAGCCTATTAAAATTCCATTTTGTCTTTAGAAGTAAACAATAAAGGAATCTGGAGAACGCCAAACACCTCTTTAAAATAATGATTGTCTTGGGCTAATTCCTTCTCTGTGCTTCCAGGGTCATTAGATGGCAGTCCTACTGAGTAGGTTCATTTGCAAACAAAACTGATCAGAGAGGGGAGGCTGCTTGCCTGAGACTTCCCTAAAGCTGAGGTTTCAGACACCTGCCCATTGTTTAAACTGGTTACTCTCAGCAGTATTTTTATTTATTTTCCCTCTACCTAGGAAAAGTGGGGGAAAAATATTTATTTCAAAGGGTATCGGAACCTATCCTTCAAAAGAGAACACTGAAAAAAGAGAAAAAGGGATTTTGTGCAAAAGCTCAAAAGGTTTTCAGAATATCCCTTTCTTGCCCATTATAAACATGATCTTTCCCTTTGCTCTGAGCTCCCCCCTCTGGCATTCATGGTATATTTCTCTTTCTATTATTAAAAAATTCAAAGCTCCCCCACCATGTCATCTTGCTATCCCGCTAGACTGTGAAGTGATGGTCGGCTCTGCTTTTATTTCCTAGAGTTTGGCGGGAGGTGTGGATTAAGGAACACGGAGGAGCTGACTGCAACATATATGTACTTTTAATTCACTGCCAAAAAAATCAGAAACGCAGTGCACCATTGATGCTTCAAAGATGCTTTGAGTTGTTTAACCATTTTTTAAGGCTTGTGTGCCAGGACTGAAATGAGTTGCTTTTCACAGACCTCAGGATTCTGCTGTCCTAATAGACAAATCCATATGGCTCTTTGTTTTTGTAATTAAAGCTGTATCCTTACTGCTTTTTTTTTTCTTAAATGGCCATCTTTGTTCTGATGGAAACTGATTGCTTTGTTGTTAGAAAACTCCTAACTATTGTATCATATTTTCTTTAAAAAGATTGGTAATGCCCAATTGATTTAGCACAGTCTGAGAGTCTGATTTTCAGTGTAGCTTAATATTTTAGAAAACAAAACCTCACTCCTTTAAGCACCAAAGTTTGTATTTTAATACTTTTTTATGAAAAGTTTTATAAATGTATTTATTTAAATGGGCCTGTAGGGGAGGAGAAAGTTTTCTTCCACCTCTTTGGGTTTCTGGCTGGATCTGAAAATTAAACTGACAAAGATTATCAGCAGAAAAGCATACATATTTATTTAATGGGCACTTTTTGTGGCACAGGTACCCACATAAGGGAATGAAGACCCAAAGACATGGTGAAATCTACATGCTTTTTTATATTAGGTTGAACAAAGAGAGGCAGTTGTAGAAAAGTTGATGCTGGGTTCTTGTTTGCAGAGTTGAAGAATGACCTTAGCAAACACCCAAGGTAGGAGAGCCAGGGAGAGGCTTTTATTTAGAAATAAAGTGAGAGGACAGAGCTCCTGGCTCATGCCAGGAGGGACAAGAGACCCCGGGGTGGTGTGTTGTCTAGGGGTTTTATAAGCAGTTGAGGATTTTTGGGAACTGAGGGCTTAGGGTGTGGACTTGTACCACCTGCCCTGCCCTCAAGGTGGGCTGGGTGGTTGTCTGTCTGCCAGGGCTGTTTACAGTGAAGTTACGGGTTATGCTGAGATACTCTTGGGGAACATTCAAACATTCCAGGCCAAGTTGCTCCTGGCCTTTGACCTTTAACTGATCTCACTGAAGATGTCCGTATTCCTAGTCTAGTATCTTTACTCTAGATAATTCTCTAGGTCTCAGCTGTAGAGTTCTCTTGGTCTCAACTTCTCCTTGATAAGGGTGTTACTTTCCTTCCAGTGTAAAGAGGACATTTTCATAGAGGAATTTCATCTCCTGCTTTTAAGAAAAAGAAGGAAAGTGTGTTTTTCTTGTATTTGCTGTTTCTTAAGTGCCTTTAACTCAAAATAGTCAATATGCAAAAGCAGCATATTTTGGGGTGATGTGCCTTGAACCTGTTCGGTCTTTCTGTCACAAAGTACTGAGCACATTGAGAATTTCCCTGATGACTGAAGTACCATCATTGTGGGCTTTGTGGGAACTCTGTAGCACTTCCCTTTACTGAGTGTGTTGTGGTGTATCAGAGTCAATTTAGCGTCCATAGAGGCATGCACACTGTTGCCCCCACTTTAAACCAGCCCCACACTTCTGTTTCTTTCCATCTCATTTGTCTGCCTCTCCTGCCATCTGTCCTTTTGCCCTGTGTGACTGGGTTATCGCCCCAGCTGTTCATTGTGTCTATCTCAGACAAGCTCCTCTTCCTTTAAAGTTGCCCAACTGCTGTGGTATAAGCTTCGAAAGTGGAACCATGGAGGTTAGAACTGTGTGTAGAATAAATGTAGAAGTACTCTTTGGCAGCAAGTGCTTGAGCTCATAACTTTGGATCTGTAACATGAATAAATTTTGGCTCTTTTCTTATCCTTTCCTGTTAAGTTCTCAGCAGTCCAGGTTGCCAGATAATTTAGGTACTCTTATGCTAACAATGGCAATCAAAGGGCACCTAAAACATGACTATTGTGTAATTCTCTCTCCTGGTCCTATTCTAGTCCTGTCTGAGATTTAGATGGTCATGGGTATCTATTTCTGGGAGAAATGTTCCATTATTTAATAATTTGTTAATTTCCAGCATTATCTGAGCTAGGTATAAAGTTTCTGCCATTGCTTGTAATCCTACCTAGATTGGGTTGAATTAATAAATGAATGAATAAATTTCTTTTGACACTGAAGCAAATGGTTTTTTTTATTTCTTTTACATTAACTCCTTGGTTAGATTATTTTTCTCTTAATTTGGTCTTTTTAAACAATTTTTTTAGTGTTATCAACCACAGTTATCCCATTTTAGATTAGATTCTCAGGCCTTAGTGAAAGTTTGTACACTTCTATCAATCCCTGGCTTTTTCCTCCGTCCCTTAGCCACTGGCAACCATTTTTCTACTGTTTCTTTGAGTTTGACTTTTTTTTCTTTTTTAGGATTCCTCATATGAGTGATACCATGCAGTATTTGTCTCTTTCTTTCTGGTTTATTTGGTTAGCATAATGCCCTTCAAGGTCCATTCATGTTGTTGCAAATGATAGGATTTCCTTCTTTCTCATGGCTGAGTAAATTCTATTGTATATATACCACATCTTCTTTATCCATTCATCTATTCATGGACACTTACTTTGCAGCATTATTTACAATAGCTAAGATACTGAAACAGTCTCTTAATTGGTTTATGTTGATCTTTCATTCCTAAGGGTAGTATAATGGTGTTTGAATTATCTTAAGCAGCATTTTTTTGTGTTTTATTTTGAGGAGATTGAATTTACTCTTGCCAGTTCTTTCAAGAGATTGGTGCTCTTACATCAGCTTGATTGTCTTAGAAATATTTTTTCTTAGCATGGAGACAGACAAACTGGATAAGAACTGGGTCACACCTAGAAGGGCCTGGGCCTTCCTTGTACCCTCTGTTTACTCTTTGCTGGGATGTCTCTACTTGCCCAGCTGTCAAGCCTGAGCTTTGCTCTCTGAATGAGAAGGTGGCTTGAATTAGACTCTGTCCTCTGTAGGCCAGAGCTTTGGTTACTCATATAAGTGGTCTTACTACCTTTGAGCCTGCTTTCTCTTTTGCTGTTCATTTGGCATGAACAAATGCCTTTCCTAATAATCAGGACCAACACCCTTTGCCTTTTTCCCTTTTGTTTCTCCTTTTTCTTGAGAAAAGGCAATGTGGCCCAAAACAAAAGCCCAACTTCATTCCTATCTTATGGGATAGTCGCCAGCATACTCCTGCTTCTAAGGTCATAGAGGTCGCTCTAAGGGACTCTTCAGAGGTCTAGGGCTGACCTGTGAAATACTTAGCCTCTGTAAGAGTCATATGCCTTTCCTACATGTGAGGTTGGTGGCTTCAAGTCAGTTTAATCCGTGTGTAGTCACTGATCTATACTACATGGAATGCACTATGCCCTGCATGAGAAGACACCCCAAAATGAAGTCCCCTCTTTTAGCTTGTAGGAAATGCAGCATTTAGTTTTTTTTGCTTATGTTTATAATTACTTGAGATCTTTTCTCATTAAGGTTATGTCAGCCTCCTGACAGCACATGCCTTTTTTATGGAAATTTGTCTGCCTACTCTGTTTATAAATTCACAGTCAATTAATAAAAATATGTTTGAGTGTTTGATGGTGGATGGGGGTTGTATTGGAATGTATGTCTCTGTGAGGAACTTCTGTGATTCATTAAACTATATAATCATTGTAAAGGTAGATTTTAGGATTTCTGTTCATTTTTGGTTTCTCTTTAAACAGCATGTTCTACAAATATTTTCGAGGAATGTTTTATAAGGAAAGTTGTGAGAATATTTGCTCAAATTTATAGTACACATTATACCTTTTTGCTTTTCTAGTTTCTCAAATCCATTTATGTTAGTAGAATGTTTAGATATTTATTCTGATTATGTTTTATGATTGAATTACCTACTCCATGTTTAGGTATTTTACCTTTTGCTTATATTATTTTATACTTGAGAGAAAAAAATGAGCTTCAACCTCCTCTGATAAGTTTCCTGTTCAGAAGAAACAGAGGAGTTTGGTACCATTTGCCTTTTAGCTCATTGTCTTCATACATGTTCAGCTATCTGGTGATCCCTTGCTATTTGCTCTAAATTTGGTACTCATGTGGGATAGTGAAGAAAAGTCTCTGGCCTCATGGAGCTCACAATCAGCATGGGAGAAAATGTCACTGGTTTTACCACTTATATTTTCCATAATATCTCTCTGTAACCATTTTAAGATTGATAGGCTATTTCATTATCTACTTTTTCCCCCTTCAAATCTTGTGCATCCCCTGTTTTTCTGTGATATTTCCATAATGATTGTAAATGACTCCTCAAGTGTGTGAGCAAATTCCCTTAAGAGGCTTAGCTTCCCATCAGCCAGGCCTATTGATTGGTGAGTTTTGTCGTTTTCTCCATCTGCTTTTTGTAAGTTGCTATTTTTTGCACAGTCTCCTTCTTTCTAATTATACAAATATTTCTTCTTCATTTTTCTTGTCAAAGACAAATGAAAAGGAATTAGTTGAGTTTCTGAGCTAGCTAAGTCTTCATTAATTCCTTACCCCACTGTTTTTAGCAGCATTTTTCCTTTCCTGCCTCTCGGTAATTCTGAAAGCCGCCCTCTCATGTCTGACTTACTTGAGTAGCATGAACTAATTTGCCTCCTATGACTGTCTTCTGTAAGCTTTGGCTGACTGCAACAAGAATACTTTTCACTTTTCTCCATATTTAGTTCACATCTATCTTTGTAGATATTTGAAGAGCCATTTGTGAAAGTACGTTAGGTGTTTCTTGTTCATTATCATTTTCCCCAAGAGGAATTTTTGTCTTATGTGTGTTAATTAATTATCCTAATGATGTCTCAAATGGCCCTCCTGGCCTCTTGCACACTGATGGAATTAATCCTTTATCCCGGGGCTCCTTGGAGTTCCTGATTCTTTAATGTTTGTACATTTATGTTATATATATGTATGTGTGTGTGTGTGTGTGTGTGTTTGTATGTATATATGTATATCTTTAAATGGTTCTTACATTAGTTGATAACTAACTTCGCTTGTTTTTTCATTTGTTTGCTTTTTTTTGCCATTGCCCAAATGCTGTCTCTTTCTCTAATGTACTGTGTTCTTCAGATTTATATTTTATTTCTGTAATGTTCTTTCCTTTCCATCACCTTGCGTGCAGGTCATTATTTTCTCATACACTCTGGTTCTCAAACTTTAATGGTCGTGAGAATCACCATGGAGAGAGCTTGTTAAAATTCCAGATTCCTGGGTCTGAAGCCCAGAAATTCTAATTCATTTGGCCTGTAAAGAGCCTCGATATCGTCAGTTGTAACAGGCATCCAAGAGGTTTTGAAGAGGTGGTCCCTGGCCATATGGTACATACTACTGGGACTGCCTGCTAACTGGTCTCTTGCTGCCAGACCTTACCTTGAATAAGCAGCCAAATTTTTCATCTCAGAATATTTATCCATGGATTACTTTAAAAAAAAATACCTACTATCTGCTAGGTAGGCACTGTGTTGGGCACTCAGAATATCATAATGAGCAAAATGGACTTTGTCCCCAATCTTGCCCAACTTATAGTATATTGACTTGTTTTCTTCATGTCTTCCTCATCTGAAAAACTTCTTTGATTTCTTATTATTTACATGGAACAGGGAGGTAGTTCATTACCATTTTTTGCTGAGGAGCTTTCAGAACAAAAGAGCAATGACTGGAAATTAGGATATTTGGATTTCATGTTTGTTTTTCCTCCTGACTGTGTGTGTGTGTGTGTGTGTGTGTGTGTGTGTGTGTGTGTGTGTGTGTGTGTGTTGCACTTACAAAATGAGGGGATTGGATTAGATCACTAATGTTCCTTTCAATCAGTGTTTGAATCTCATTCATGCTCTCTTCTTTCAGGGCTTACAGTCAAATTTAGAGGAAATGTACCATATTTCATCAGTTCTAACATGTCATCATTTATAAGAGCCCTCCCAATTTCAGAGATGTTAAACTGTGACATAACATTCATCATATAATCAGTGAAATACCTCCTGTGTGTTTGTGTGTGTGTGTTTGTATTTATGAGGGGAATGATACTATACAAAGCTGCTTTCCAGCTGACTACTGATGCATGATTACCTGGGACCAAAAAAAGAAGCACTCTTGAAAGAATTAAGAATTTATTGAGAGACATAGAGTCTGTAACACAACACAAGCAAAGATGGCAGTGGGAGGCTGTCAGTCGCTCAGCCCAGAGACCCTTCCTGTGTTTCCCCTGGATCTGCCTCAGCCTTGAGCTGTGTAGTGTGTAGCGATTTCCAACAATAAAGTAATCAGGGTGACTAAAACTCAGTGGGGACTCTTCCATAGATCACTCAGTTCAGACAGCTCAAAGAAACCAAACTCAGGTTAGTACAATGCTGTTCGTGAGACACAACCTCTCTTTATTTTTTCCTTTTAATTAAATGTGTCATTTAAAAGCATTTGTAAGAATGTTTAGTGACCCAACTGAGTCATAATTTACTAGCAGTCCTCTCCCACCCACCCACACACACACTTTTTATTCCCAAGCCAGGGTCTTGCATAGATAGCACTGACCACCTTTTAAACTTTTCAGAAAGTTATCATAGTTCCTGAAAACTGCAAGGGCTGTCTTCTCTTCATGTTTTTACTGAGTCTTACTATTCTTGGATGACAGATTAAGGGATACAGAGGAAAGAACTAGAATTGACTCTACTTTTATGAAGGCTCTCACTTCGTTGGTCTTCCCACCTTTATCTTTACCCCAGGCTGCCCATTCAATTCCCTCTTTCTTACAAGCACTTTTAGCCTTAGAATTAACTTCCAATGCTACATTTGGTCATCAATGTTCATGATTTGACTGGAGGTATTTCAGTACTACTGGGAGATTCTGGTTGAAATCTTCTATTTCCAAAGCTGTAACTTCAACAGCTAGTGGTAAATGCCAGATAAATGCCATGGACTCTAAGTAAAAAGAAAAGGAGAGACCAGTGAGTTGTTGGGAAATGCTTCAAGAAGGAAGTGGCATTACAGATGAGTGAACAAGCAAGATGTGGGGAAGCAGTACCAGGAAAAGGCAGGGACAAGGAAGTATGAGGAGCATGTGTGGGGAGGGACTCCACCCAGTGGACTGGCACAGAGGCAATGACATGGGCATGGGGGAAATCCTATGCAGGTAGGTCGGGGCTGAGACAGGAGGATCCAGGAATCCCACTTAATGATTTTGTTTTGTTTTTTTTCAGTTCAAGGACGTTTTATTTCAATATGTAGACTACTCCTCTTGAGTTGTAATGCCCACTAAAGGGAATCAACCAGGCCCAATGACAACATAACATTTTAAATATTTTCAAATGCCTATTTTGCTAAAATGAAAGCATTTTCTAGATTCTGCTCATTTTCACTATTCTACTGGTTCAAGAATTAAATTTTTTTAAAAATTTATGTTGATGGAATGTTTTTTAGCCCTTCAAAAAATTTTTTTTCTTCTTGGTATCATTAATAGACAGTTACATGAGCAACATTGTGGTTTCTAGATTCCCCTCATTATCAAGTCCCCACCACGTACCCCATTACAGTCACTGTCCATCTGTGTAGTAAGATGCTATAGAGTCACTACTTGTCTTCTCTGTGATGTACTGCCTTCCCCAAGCACCCCCCCACATTACGTGTGCTAATCATAATGCCACTTATTCCTCTTATCCCTCCCTTCCTACCCATCCTCCCCAGTCCCTTTCCCTTTGGTAACTGTTAGTCCATTCTTGGGTTCTGTGAGTCTGTTGCTGTTTTGTTCCTTCAGTTTTTTGTTTGTTCTTATACTCCACAGATGAGTGAAATCATTTGGTACTTGTCTTTCTCCACCTGGCTTATTTCACTGAGCATAATACCCTCTAGCTCCATCCATGTTGTTGCAAATGGTAGGATTTGTCTTCTTCTTATGGCTGAATAATATTCCATTGTGTATATGTACCACATCTTCTTTATCCATTCATCTAGTGATGGACACTTAGGTTGCTTCCATTTCTTGGCTATTATAAATAGTGCTGCAATTAACATAGGGGTGCATATGTCTTTTTCAAACTGGGCTCCTGCATTCTTAGGGTAAATTCCTAAGAGTAGAATTCCTAAGTCAAATGGTATTTCTACTTTTAGTTTTTTGAGGAACCTCCATACTGCTTTGTACAATGGTTGAACTAATTTACATTCCCACCAGTAGTGCAGGAGGGTTCCCCTTTCTCCACATCCTCACCAACATTTGTTGTTTGTCTTTTGGATGGTGGCCATCCTAACTGGTGTGAGGTAATATCTCAATGTGGTTTTAATTTGCATTTCTCTGATGATAAGTGATGTGGAGCATCTTTTCATGTATCTGTTGGCCATCTGAATTTCTTCTTTGGAGAAGTGTCTGTTCAGAAACTCTGCCCATTTTGTAATTGGATTATTTGCTTTTTGTTTGTTGAGGTGTGTGAGCTCTTTGTATATTTTGAATGTCAACCCCTTATCAGATATGTCATTTCTCCCATACTGTAGGATGGCTTTTGTTCGGCTGATGGTGCCTTTGCTGTACAGAAGCTTTTTAGCTTGATATTGTACCACTTGCTCATTTTTGCTTTTGTTTTCCTTGCCTGTGGAGATGTGTTCATGAAGAAGTTGTTCATGTTTATATTCAAGAGAGTTTTGCCTTTGTTTTCTTCTAAGAGTTTTATGGTTTCATAACTTACATTCAGGTCTTTGATTCATTTTGAGTTTACTTTTGTATATGGAATTAGACAGTAATCCAGTTTCATTCTCTTACATGTAGCAGACAAGTTTTGCCAACACCAGCTGTTAAAGAGGCTGTGATTTCCCCATTTTATATCATGGCTACTTTATTGTGTATTAATGGACCATATATGCTTGGGTTAATATCTGGACTCTCTATTTTCTTCCACTGGGCTATGGGTCTGTTCTTGTGCCAGTACCAAATTGTCTTGATTACTGTGGCTTTGTAGTAGAACTTGAAGTTGGGTAGCGTGATTCCCCCTTGCTTTATTCTTCCTTCTCAGGATTGCTTTGCCTATTCGGGGTCTTTTGTGATTCCATATGAATTTTAGAACTATTTGTTCTAGTTCATTGAAGAATGCTGTTGGTATTTTAATAAAGATTGCATTGAATCTGCAGATTGCTTTAGGCAGGATGCCATTTTGACAATATTAATTCTTCCTACCCAAGAGCATGGCATGAATTTCCATTTATTAGTGTCCTCTTTAATTTCTCTTAGGAGGGTCTTGTAGTTTTCATGGTATAGGTCTTCCACTTCCTTTGTTAGGTTTATTCCTAGGTATTTTATTCTTTTTAATGCTATTGTGAATGGAATTGTTTTCCTGATTTCTCTTTCTGCTAGTTCATTGTTAGCATATAGGAAAGCCACAGATTTCTGTGTGTTAATTTTGTAGCCTGCAACTTTGCTGAATTCCAATATTAGTTCTAGTAGTTTTGGAGTAGATTCTTTAGGGTTTGTTATGTCCAGTATCATGTCTTCTGCAAACAGGGACAGTTTAACTTCTTTCTTACCAATCTAGATGCCCTTTATTTCTTTGTGTTGTCTAATTGCTGTGGCTAGGACCTCCAGTACTATGTTGAATAAAAGTGGGAAGAGTGGGCATGTCTGTCTTGTTCCAGATCTTAGAGGAAAAGCTTTCAGCTTCCACTGTTCAGTATGATGTTGGCTGTGGGTTTGTCATGTATGGCCTGTATTATGTTGAGGTACTTGCCCTGTATACCCATTTTGTTGAGAGTTTTTATCATGAATGGATGTTGAATTTTATCAAATGATTTTTCAGTATCTATGGAGAGGATCGTGTGGTTTTTGTCCTTCTTTTTGTTGATGTGATGGATGATGTTGATGGATTTTTGAATGTTATACCATCCTTGCATCCCTGAGATGAATCCCACTTGATCATGGTATATGATCCTTTTGATATATTTTTGAATTCGGTTTGCTAATGTTTTGCTGAGTATTTTTGCATCTATATTCATCAGGGATATTGGTCTGTAAGTTTCTTTTTTTGTGGGGTCTTTACCTGATATTGGTATTAGAGTGATGCTGGCTTCATAGAATGAGTTTGGAAGTGTTCCCTCCTCTTCTATTTCTTGGAAAACTTTAAGGAGAATGGGTATTATGTCTTCTCTAAATGTCTGATAAAATTCAGCGGTGAATCAATCAGGTCCGGCAGTTTTGTTCTTGGGTAGTTTTTTAATTACTAATTCAATTTCATTGCTGGTAATTGGTCTGTTCAGATTTTCTGTTTCTTTCTGGGTCAGTCTTGGAAGGTTGTATTTTTCTAGAAAGTTGTCCATCTCTTTGAGGTTTCCCAGCTTGTTAGCATATAGATTTTCTTAGTATTCTCTAATAATTCTTTGTATTTCTGTGGTGTCTATTGTGATTTTTCCTTTCTCATGTCTGATTCTGTTCATGTGTGTAGATTTTCTTTTTTTCTTAATAAGTCTGTCTAGGGGTTTATCTATTTTGTCAATTTTCTCAAAGAACCAGCTCTTGGTTTCATTAATTTTTTTCTATTGTTTTATTCTTCTCAATTTTATTTATTTCTTCTCTGATCTTTATTATGTCTCTCCTTCTGCTGACTTTGGGCCTTATTTGTTCTTTTTCCAGTTTCAGTAATTGTGAATTTAGACTGTTCATTTGGGATTGCTCTTCCTTCTTTAATAGGCCTGGATTACTATATACTTTTGTCTTAGAACTGCCTTCACTGTGTCCCAGAAAAGTTTTGTTGAATAATTTTTTAAAAATTTGGAGCTCAGATTTTGTTCATCTTTGTCTTTTGAAAGTTTTACAGTAGTATCAAAACTGACCCATCCTCACAGGTAATTTCTGAAGCTATGGACTACATCTCTGAACCTAGATGGAACTGAGAGGAAATAAGGACCTCTCCTACTTTTTTCAGATAAGCAGTGAAAATGTTCCTCATTTGGGGCTGTTTTGAAGCTGTGGAGCGACAAGCTGTCATGTGGTAAACTTCAAATTCTGACCATGGGAAATCAGCCCAGAACTCAGCATCAATTGACAGTAAAACTTTCCAAACATGTTTCTCACACTTTATTTGCTACCTGTCTTCCTTAGGCTGCCGTTATATTTATATATGTTTATTTAGCCCTTTGAAGACACAGGAACATTTTGGCAGGTTTAATGTTTGATTTTTAACCGTGAGTCAAGAACCAAGGGGAAAGAGCATTTGTTTTCCTGTGGCAGCTTATGTTGCCATTTTTGAGTCTAGCCTACTCAGTTAAGCATTTCATCATTTTTAATATTCAGGTGTATTTTGGCTCTGGATTATTATGTTATAGAAGATGTATCAGTTTCTGAAGTAGGTTGAAGCATGAAAACATCAGTGTTGATCCTTGTCTGTTATACATTGTGTCAGGCATTCGGACAGTTGAACTTGCTTTTTTTTCCCAACTAGAGTATTTAGATCTTACAGGTGAAAAGGAGAGATCGGTCACTCTCTGTTCTTTTCTGCAAAGTCCACCAGGCAAGTCCCCTCCCCCACTTTTTTCTTGCATAATTTTTTCCTATTATAAGAGTAAGGCATGCTCGTTACAGAAAATGTGGGAAACACAGCAAAATATGAGAAGGAAAGTTAACTGTTCCATGTTCCTAGCACCTAGAAATAACTGTTTACATTTTAGTGAATTTCCTTCTCCAAATTTTTGCTTCATTTAAAGTAATAAAATTGGCATTCTATTGGGAATGCAAAATTCTATGCATTATTTAAATAAGCCAGTTTATCCTGTTTATGAATGTAGTTATATGATTATTATAGACATTTTTAGAAAATAGGAAACTTTTAAAATATAAAATTTAAAAATCACTGAGAATCCTATATCCTGGGGATAATTTTTAACTTTACTTATATTTATTTACCTCTGATATTTTTAAAGCATAGTTGAGTTCATATCCTAATAATTTTTAAGCATATTTATTACTATAGCCATAGTCATAGGACCTAGATAGAAGAAGAGTTAACTTAAAAAGCTAATAATTCAGAATACTCAGTATGAATTTCAGAGAGGAAAAAAAATAGCTATTCTGTGTCTCGATGTAACTATTCTTTCTTAGAAAAAACATACGTTTTATTTAATAGTTCTGGAATATTGTCCCAAATGTGTTTAAAACAGTTTAGCCACTATTAGTAGTAGAAGGAATAAGACTGCTGTTTTCTTAAGTATCTAATTAAAATATTTTGACTATGGGTCAAAATGAGTGGTTCTAGGTGAAAGGCAGAAGAGGAAAGGCACATATCTGGAATGTTCTCAGGCCAGCTTTGCCCTTGAGCTGCCCAGTGCTCTTAGTCCAGTTGGGTTCCTGACACTGGGCAGGCAACACCCACCAACCCATTTATGTCATGACTTCCTTAGGCTGGCAATCCTAATTTCTACTCATCTGTGGTAACCTAGAGAATGTCTGAAAATGGCCACCTACCCCCACTAGTGGGTAGAATGGTGTACCCCAAGAGGTTCAGTTCCCAACCTCTGGTACATGTGATCGTGACCTTTGAAATAGGGTCTTTGCAGGTGTCCTCAAGTTCAGAGGAGGATCACACTGGATTCAGGTGGGCTCTAACAACGAGTGTCCTTAGGAGAAGAGAATTTGGATATAGGGAAAAAACGACACACAGGGTGGATGCCTTGAGAGGATGGAGGCAGGGACTGAAGGGATACATCCAGGGGGGTATCCTCTCCTAGATCCTTCAGACTGTGTGGTCCTGCCAACATCTTGATTTCAGATTTCTGGCCTCCAGGCCTGAGAGAGCCTCATTTCTGTTGGTGTAAGCCATGCTCTTTGTGGGAATTTGTTATTGCAGGCCTAGAAACCAATACACCTCCTCAAGGACACTGGTGCCCAATTTTCTGAACTGAAGTTCTGTTTTCTGAGCTTCTTTAAATGTGAGGATTTTGGGGGGGGGGGAATGGGTGGGAGGGCATGCTCATTTCCCTTAAAAATCTGTAGGCAGTGTTTCATAGTCTATCATACAGTGTTGCAGAAAGTATAAAGCTATCCTCACGTCTGTTCTCCTTGTAAGTTTTGTATTCTGCCTGTTTGTCATTTGCATGACAAATTAGGTCTATCTAGACAAGGGTCACTTCATTGTTTTTCCCTCCCCCAAACGGTAAGCTTTTGTTTTACTCATATTATTTTCTCTCCAAAGCAAGAAAATAACATGTATGTGTGTATATATCTTTTTTTAAAGTTGTCCCTGTAATTCTTGAATTGAATCCCTAGTCTCAAATCTTCGTATCTATCACCTGTTCTCAACCTTTTCAATCTTTGTTGCTGTCTGTCCCATCTACATTTGCGAGTACTTCTCAAATTTGTTTTTTGCACCTCTGATTTACTTTGTGGAATATAAATTATTAACCTACTGCTTTTATTGTAGCATTGTCTTCTGTTACAGCATTTTTATTTTCCTTGAAATTTTTATCCTTCCTTTGTACATTTTTATGTTATCCTGGCGTCTTTTCCTTTCAGTCCGCTTTCTCTTTAAAGATTTCTTTTACTGTTTCAAGAAACCCTGTGTTCTCATGTGCCACTGAAGATGCCAGAATTTATTGAAATTTCCTTGTTTCTAGTTTCTTGAAATTTATCTCTTCCTCACTTCTTTTTCCTACTTACTCTCAAATGAGAGGAAGTCTACCCAGACCTAGTGTTTGCTGACTGTTGGAATGTGAAGACTATTATTTAAACATTTGGGTGCTAACGAAATCATTTTCTGAGTTTCACTGCTAGAACTCAATTTCATGTGTACAATCTGCCGGTTCAGTTCTGGCTTTTCATATAATGCAAGTCTATTTTCTTGAGATGGAAGCTACAACCTCCATTTCTGCCTGACTCTCAGATACATAGAGAATAGATCACATACTGAAATTAACAAAACTCTTCCCAGATGATTGTCCTTATCTGCGGGAGGATTTGTCAGAGCCCCATTGCCTGTCCTCTCCTACTTGCTAACAAATTGTTTTATTTGAAATATCGTTTCTAATGGGTGTAGGACAAGAGCACTTGTGCGGGGTGGTAAGCATCTGTGCAGTAGTGAATAGTTGCCCGATTTTATTTGCTTTGGAAAGTACAGACAGTGGGAGAGTGGATGAGACTTTCTGTATCTAGTTGCAAGTGAGCAGACCCACTTTCCTTCCATTGGTGCAGCAGTTAAAACCACTAAGTGTGAACCAAAAAGGTTTAGGTTTAACCCTGTCCCATCAACCTGGTATTTATTTAGTTGGGATTGTTTAAAGATTCTGGCGGTAGCCGGGTGTGGGCCCAGAGTTTTAGTATTGGGAATTATTTTTCGTTGTCTTAGGCACTCATAAACACTTTAGTGGGTATGTGGGAGAGATTGTGTGGTGTACTACCAGCCAAATACCATCTTAATATTTTAACTTGGACATCGAATGTTTGTTTCTCATTTCTACTTACAGATTTCCTATTGACTTGTAATTTAGGGAAAGATCCTCTTTTAATCTTATTTTTTGTAGCTTTAAATGGGATTTTAGATGTATATGTCTAACACAGATTAATATAAATATTGTTGAATTCAGGTAATTCACTAATATTTTATTATTTACATAAGGCAACATTTTTTCTTGCATTCTTGACAAAATGAACTTTCATTTGACAGACTTACAGTATTGAAAATTTTTTACTTTTTTTCTATTTGTATATTTTACTCTCCATCTCCTGGCATATTTTATTTAGAAACCTCGAGTTAGAGAAGAGGTGCAGGGGTTTATTTAGGGATTTGCGATGGTAACTGCTGTGTTAGGGACAGAATGAAGTGGGCCCTCAGTTCTGATGTTCCTTCAGGAAGGTCTCCAGCATGATGCTTGTATACGCTGTGCTGGCGGGCTGTACCTCAGCCCACAGCTAGCTGACGTGATGGAAGGAGGTCAATAATTCTGAGTTGAGAAGACATACCTGTATACCAGGATGATTCCAGAGAGACCTAGTGTCTTGCTTTTACCTTTTTAAAAAAATTTTTAATTGTGGTGAAAAGAACATAAAATGTACCATCTCAATCATTTTTAAGTGAGCAAGTCAGTAGTGTTAACTCTTCACATTGTGTTGCTTTTAACCTTTTTCTTTTAAGAGATGAGGGGCTGCTAATTACCAACTCACTCTGTGTCTCAGTTACAAATGTAAAAATTAAAATAAACTGCCACTTACTCAAAAGACAAAAAAGAAGAGGTGAGGGTGTGATAACTAGTCCAATACACAGTGGTCTGTGATATGTTAAGAACCCGGCTTTACCCATGAAAGAAATGTGTGAGAAACAATGGAAGGAAGAAGGTGAAAAAAAAAAAAGCTTGGAGGAGAAATGGATCCTACAGGAGCAATATTAGTAAATATCTCATTTCCTTGATTCTAAGATACTAAGAATAAGATTAGGAAAGAAAAGAAAAACTACCTTAAATGTATACATCTATTATAAAACAACCATTGATAACTATTTTTAAAGATGTGTATATAACTATTTTAGATATTTAAAATGTGTACCCTAGAATCTAAGAAACATAGGGAGGTGTCATGGATGGTGATGAGGAGCAATAACCATTGTGTCTGACGAGAAGCTGGTGGCCAAGGAGGCGGCACAGTGCCAGGGCACCGGCACAGACGAGGGTCAGAGGCTGTCATGACCACCTCGACCACCATGGCCTTCTCTGTACCCCACCCAGCCTTCAGCTGTCTGCCCATCTCAAACGTCTGGAATAGCTAATGCTCATCAATTCTAGATCATAGGGTTTTTTTTTTTTTTCCTTACAAAAGTGCTTTTTTTAACTAGGTGGTTTGATTGTCTGCCATAATGGATTGTTGACAGCAACTGACAGTTGAACAAATGTACACTGTGGAAACATGTTCTTAGTAATAATGACAGAAGAGCCAGCAAACAATTACATATATGAACTGCTGGCCTTTGTGTTTACTCTGAGCAGATGAGCAATATATGGACATTTGAAATAGGTCTGTTTAAAATTCATGTGAGGTTCACTGTTCAGTTCTATAGTCCATTTGGTGGTTTTTTTTTTAATGTGAAAAGAACCTTATAACGACACTGCCAGTTGTTCATCAGTCTCCTTTCCATGATGTGAAGTCCATGTGTGCCCACCCTCTGTCAGTCCGTAAGTTTATCATGACACATATACATGCCATGGTTTGTTACCTCTTCTGGGAGGAGAATAAACCATAAATATGAACGAGGCTTTAAAAGAGCCTAACATAAATCACTAAGAAAAATCCGTAGTAGACTGTGAGAATATAAAAATCACTGTGAATTATAAATAATACAGAAGGGTTTTCTATGAAAGAGGAAATATATATTTTCTTCGTACAGTAATGCTCAGGGATTTTAATGACATTGGTTGACCAGATTCTACATGGAATTTGGTAGAAAGTTCCATAGTGAAAACTCTTGCTGATAGTTGATAGCATGGAACACTGATGCTTACTTACTATTGGAGATCGCATTTGCCTTATATTGCTGTCAAAGTCTCCTCAAGAGCAACCTTTAGGTTTTCTTTTTCCGTTTGCTTGTAGATAACAACATACAGGTTTTAGATTCTTTAAAAATGGAAAATCTGCGTTGAATTCCAAACATTGTATTTTCACTTACTTAAAAAGTCATTTATCTGAAATTTGTGGTTAACCGTTGGGATACCTATTTATAGAGCATCCAAAGAATCACCTTAAATGTTTATTTTTCTGTTGTATCTCTTTTAACAAGATTTTCTAAGGAAAATTAATGATAAACATACTAGTAACCTTTTTAACATGTATTAAAGAGAACATTCTTTATACTCTTTACGACGAATATTCCTCAGTAAATTAGCAGTTTTAGCAAACGATATACTTTGCTTTAAAAAGTTTTCTTTACAACATGTACCTCTTACACAGTTAAGAGTTACGTGTTAAGCACACAACTTTATTTTGAAAGTACAATGATATTCTTTCTGTGTATTAAGTGCTTTATTCATGTCATGGGATTGAGCAACCTCACTAGATAATGCTGGAGATAAAAACTATAAGATGGTGCTTGTTCTTAGATTGCTTCCTGGTTGAGATCAAACTAATGTTATTTTTAACAGCACTGACATTTCAAGACAATATATGATTAAGTTCTAAATTGTGTGGTTCAGGCAGCTTTTAAATGTCACTCATAAAGAAAACTAAAGACAGGCTACCATTACATTTTTACCCCTATTCACACATAACTGGACTGAAAATGTTCTAAATATTCAGTTTTCAATACGTTAGGAGATGTTTTCTCTAATTCATTTCTAAAAGTAAATTTCTGCCATTCTAAACCAACTCTGTCTTTATGTTTTATCTTATATTTTTAATTCTTCAACACTACCTTCATTCCTCAAGAGGATTTCCTTTGGTTTGTTGTTAGGCTGAAGGTTCAAAAACATGAAATTTCTGCCCTCTAAGAATAGAACATACTTCTAAAGTGGCAATAGGTAATTATTATTTAATAGAATTGTTATCTTGCCAACTTTCAGCTCATTTGTGACAAAGCTCAGGAACACCACCATCTGGTTTCCTATCATTGATTTTTAGTTAAAGAGTCATGACTGGCACATGAGAAAAAATAATAGTCTCTATTTTCTAAAGTAGTTACTTGTAGAATTTTTGGAGGGGCCTGGGATTCTTTGAAAGCTGTTTAAGGGTTGATGAATCTGAACGTTCGCATGGTAGGTATGTATGAACAAATATTGATGGATGAGATTGAGCTCGTGGTTGGATGGAAAAGTGCCGACTGCAACCTTAAAACTACACATGTAATACACATAATTGGTTTTCTGTAGATCTACGGGTTTTAACTTACTGTTATTTCACTTTAAAATTGATTGCTGTATCTATGGTCCTAGCTATGTTTCAAATAGCAAAAGAAGCAGAATTCCATGGAACAGGCAGTGCAGCTATTCCCCTGTCCATAATACGTCCTAAAACATGCTTCTATTATTTACTTCTATTACTTATTGATTTGAGGATTATTGATTATAATAGCTTCACTCTTTGAGAATATACTTTAAAGAAATTGATCATGTGAGCACTATGTTTCCTTTCCTGTTCTGCTCAACCAGAATGTGTTCGGTTGCTATGCTACATTCTGTATTCAGTCTAAATGTATTCTGCCCTGCCTTTATCCATGAAAGCTATTAGTTAAAGGTAAATACCTGTTTTTCAGTTGAAAGTAAGTACGAAAGAAAAGAAAGCAACTGTGTCCCAGTGTATACATTGTCATTAATGAGTCTAATTTCTGCTTGCAAGTTATTGTAACTGAATCTTAGAATCACTATATTCATATTGGTCACTAAACTCTAGAGTGGTCAGTATGTGGGTACAGAATGTTTAGATAATGACTTCTCGGGTCCAGAAAAATACTAGATGTATTAAGGTCAACAAAACAGGCACTAATCAGTACATCTTTACTACATGCAAGTACGTCACTACCAGGAATGATAAGCTTTGTTGCCTGTATTCAGTACACCCTCGTAGTTTACGTTCATGTGGTCATATGACTGAATACGCTCAGGAGGGAGAGAAACTTCAGTTGCAGCTACTCTGGTAGATTGGGTAATAAGAGAAAACTAGGTTCTTTACTATCAATCAATATCTCAAGTATGAGAATCTCAGGGATTGAACTCCACAGGTTGCTCTGAGTGATACAGTCATCTTGTTCCTATGGTAGATGTGCCTTCCCAAGTTCCCAGAACTTACTATTGGGCAGCTGCCACCAGTATAGAATCAATTATCATAGAGCTCAGGATCAAGGCTGTGATAGGTGATTTGGAGAACTGTGTCACTGCACATAGCAGATAGGGACCTAAGGTATTTAGGTTAGTGTCTACACATAGAATGCACTTAAAAATACTGTTTAAACTAACACAGGATATTAGAGAAAGAGGCCAGGAGAATATGGAAAGTGGAGATAAGAGCCACGTGAGTGGCTGGAATCTCTGCACTAGTGCTACTTTTGAATGTATACTTTGGATGTGATGTTTGTAATATTCTAAAGGTCAACTTCATTTGCAGCATTATTTGTATAAACCAACAGAGGAACTAAATGCTGTGGCTCAAAGGAATGGAAGACCATTGAGCTCAGCTGAGAGCTCCTTTAGGGCATGAACTTTGCATCTTTTTATGTACAGTGCCCAGTTTGGGCCAAGCATTCAATAAATCATGAATGAATAGAAACATTAGAGAAAAGTTGATATTTGTGTCGGGCCTTGAAAGGTGGTTACATTTGATGTAGCAGAGAAAAATGAGACATTTTTCAATATTAGTAAGACTATATGAGTAAAGACACAGATGTGGGAAAGAGCTGATCTGATTTTGAGAGACACTGCAGAGGTCAGTTTCCTTAGAGGCCTATGATAGATATCGTGGTGGTGATGGTTGAGAAGAGGTGGTTTTTAAAGACCAATTCCTAAGAATTTTGTGTTCTGTCTTTACTGAAGTCCTGTCCTGATCATCTTACTGGGTAGACCTATTTTAGGAGAACAGAGTACTAATGAGGCCAGGCTTATTACGGGTTTCATCTGCATAAAAACCATTTATTCAGTTGGTATTAATTATGCACTCTCACACAGAAGACTCAGTGTAAGCTTCTTTGGAGAAATAACAGAGAATGATGCACTTTTCTACCGAGTAATTCTGTCTCACAGGCAGTCTCATACCTCCTGATTAACTGCGTTACCATATGCTGCTGGTCACAGAGGGGCTCTTGCAAGGAGCCAGTGTGGTTGCCCAGCACACTCATCTTCCTACAGCTGAGGGATCAGCATACTGAGTGGGGTCATGTTCTTAGTCAGATTGCTAATTAGAGCCTTACTGACACTTGGATTGAATCAAATGTAAAGGTCTGGATGTATCCTTAGGAAGGAGGCCCTTCTAGTGTAAAGCTGGTATATCCATCCCAGTGTTGTGCCAGCCCTTGAGAGGCAACCACAGATGTCTACTAAAGGACCTCAAAATTTAGCAAGAGACATTTTCCAAAAAAACTGTTTAAAAATTCTTCCTTGCTTTTTCTTCACCTTAAATTGGCCAGTCATTACACTGTATTGCTTTTTCACTTACGGACTTCTTTAAAACTGACACACTTTGGTTTTCTCTGTGGCCAAACTTAATCATAGCAGTGCCGGAAGTAATTTTAGCATCAGCAGTAGCTGTAGCTCTGGTGGTAACGCTGAGAACTCATGCTTTTCTAATCAGGTCTGCTTGCTATAGAGACTTTGTGTTGAGCAAAAGCTGATATTTTCTCAGACTTTTGGAAGGAACAAAGGGGAGAGTTATATAATCAGAGACAAAAGGAGAAAAATTTGGGTGCAGGAGAGATTTTTTTTTCTTTTGTAAGTGTGTGCCTAATTTAAAGAGTAATTATTTTAACTGGGTAGATACCATGCTATTTTTTCCGATTTTGAGTTCTGCAGTTACTTAGCCTAGAGCACTACACAGCTATTCATCTTAGTCACTGTCGTGCTCGGTGGCGGTTGTATATAGCTCCTCTTAAGCTGGAGAATATGAGATTGCCTGTTAGAGCTGGAAGGAGGGCCTGACTCCGGGGTTTGGGATCTGTCATTTATCCTATTGCAGAATATAAGCACTGGCAAATTTTGTGAAGTACACGCCAAAGGCATGGTTTCGCTTTCAACTGTGGTGACACTATAATTGATCAAATATGTTCTTTCAAAGAATCATAAATTCTTATTGGAGTTTGAGGAGATGTCATGTTCATTTGTCAACATGTCACTCCAGGGACACAGGTGCAGCAAATTTACGGAGGAAGCACCTCATGTTTCTCCTGAGCCCTGTAAATATGAAGCAAATTTGAGTGAAAACGTGTGGCTTTAGAATACTCCTCAGATGGCGAGCAATTAAGATCTCTGTGTAGAAGGCTTTGCATTGTGATTCTCAGGTTTTCATGTAGCATAGGTGGGGGACAAGTCTGAGGGGACACCAGAGAAATTCTTGGAGACCTGCAGATGTTGTTTCAGAAAAGAATACTAAAGCATTTCTTCTCCGGCAGAGCGAATACTGCATGTATTTAGTCAAGTGCATGATTAACTTTGACATTTGAAAATAGAACTTCACGTGAAAATAAGCATGCTACTTCTGCATGTTTAATTAAGATGTTTAGTTCCTGTCAAGGCAGATAGATTTTTTTTTTCCCCCCTGTGAAGGGCAATATATTCTCAACTTCTGAAATTTCAGAAACCTGTACTTAACCTTTAATCGTCATTCCATTTACATGGAAATCTGATTAACAACTTTTAAAGTTCATAAGCTCCTGGTAAATGCCATTAAGACCTTTTTGGAGTTTTGTTATTAAGAGCTGGCATTTAAGGAAGACTAAGTCCTGGCTACTGTTGCTGTCTTCTCCATAGAAGGATGTCTTAAGCAATTAGCAGAGAACATGAGGTACATGAATCGTACTGTGTTGCTTCCGAGTTAACATGATTGGTATTTAAGTAGCATACTGTCTTTGTCTTTTCTATGACTTGCTTTATGGTATGAACTTGTTTTCGAGTGCTAGACTAGGGCCACGGATAGCGAGGTGGAGCTGTGGCAGTTCTCATAACTAACTAGGAGAGTCAGGCTCAGTTTCCCCTCCCTCTGTGTTGTGAAGTCATACTTACCACAGATACTCATTCTCGAGTTAGAAGGAGTTGGGATACTCATCCTACCCTGTTGCGTTTATTGTATCTCTCTACTGGGTTTGGTAGTAGCCTTTGACAGTTACAAAGTGTAGAATTCGGAAGGAGACGTGGCTCAGGCTTGCATTTTTCTCCTAAACTCTCAGGTATCAGCTGTTCATATATTGACATCACTCTTGCATCATGGGGGCAGAAGGGAGGAGTTAAACGTGTTGGCAGGTGTCACGTAATTTACAAATTGAGATCTGCTGTGATGTATAGAAAATGGAGATAAATCATTAAAAGTCAAAAGGATCCTACTGGGCCATATGCTGCCAGTCTGGCAGGTTTTCTTTCATTTTTTTTCGCTGACAGAATTGGGCCCTCTGATGGATGCATATAATGCATTTCTTATGTAGTTCGTGCAGAACACTGTGCTTATTAGCATTGAGGGGAATGACAGCAGAAAATAATGAAATGAAGTATCAACAGAGGCAAATCAATAAAATGGTAGATTGCATATAACAATCCTATTAAAGATTATTTGAATCTTTGCATGCTTCTGTATTTCAAATTTTTATGAGTATATATTGCTTTTAAATAAATGATCAAAATAAAAATATTTTGGGAAAAGCTAAATAGGAAAACAAGTCTGAGAGAATTAAATTTTCCATAAATACCAATGAAGTAGTTCTCCATTTTGGGACATTAGAATTTTCATCTTTACTGTAAACTTAAATAAGCAGTGCAGTTACTTGGTTAACCTTTCAAATTACAGGTTAACCTCAAGTGTACTAGATAAAATAAATAGTTCAGTCCTATGTTTGGAAGTAACATACAGTGTTTCAGTAGAAATAATGTATAATTATCACAGACCTATTGTACATTTGGAAATATTTTTTCCTGGTAAAAAAACCAATAAAATAGGATTACTTTTTATTTTTTTCTTGAGAGGGCATCTCTCATATTTATTGATCAAATGGTTGTTAACAACAATAAAATTCTGTATAGGGGACTCAATGCTCAATGTACAATCATTAATCCACCCCAAGCCTAATTCTCATCAGTCTCCAATCTTCTGAAGCATAACAAACAAGTTCTTAAATGGTGAACAAGTTCTTACATAGTGAATAAGTTCTTACATGGTGAACAGTACAAGGGCATTCATCACAGAAACTTTCAGTTTTGATCACACATTATGAACTATAAACAATCAGGTCAAGTATGAATATTCATTTGATTTTTATACTTGATTTATATGTGAATCCCACATCTCTCCCTTATTATTATTATTATTATTATTATTATCATTATTTTTAATAAAATGCTGAAGTGGTAGGTAGATGCAAGATAAATGTAGAAAACATACTTTTGTGCTGTAAGAGAGCAAATTTAGATGATCAGGTGTGTGCCTGTAGACTAAGTGTTAATCCAAGCTAGACAAGGGCAATAAAACAACCACGGATGCAGAAGATTTCTCTCAAAACAGGGGGGGTGAGGTTCTAAGCCTCACCTCTGTTGATCCCCAATTTCTCACCTGATGGCCCCCCTGCAACTGTGCCTGTCTTAGGTTGTTCCTCCCTTGAGGAATCTTACCCGTCTCTGGCTAACCAATCTGGATTCCTTGTATTTCTTTGTTTTGTCTGATTGCCGTGGCTAGGACCTCCAGTATTATGTTAAATAACAGTGGGGAGAGTGGGCATCCCTGTCTAGTTCCCAATCTCAGAGGAAAAGCTTTCAGCCTCTCCCTGTTCAGTATAATGCTGGCTGTGGGTTTATCATATATGGCCTTTATTATGTTAAGGTACTTGCCCTCTATTCCCATTTTGCTGAGAGTTTTTATCATGAATGGATGTTGAATTTTGTCAAATGCTTTTTCAGCATCTATGGAGATGATCATGTGGTTTTTGTCTTTCTTTTTGTTGATGTGGTGGATGATGTTGATGGATTTTTGAATGTTGTACCATCCTTGCATCCCTGGGATGAATCCCACTTGGTCATGGTGTATGATCCTTTTGATATACTTTTGAATTCGGTTTGCTAATATTTTGTTAAGTATTTTTGCATCTACATTCATCAGGGATATTGGTCTGTAATTTTATTTTTTTGGTGGGGTCTTTGCCTGGTTTTGGTATTAGGGTGATGTTGGCTTCATAGAATGAGTTTGGGAGTATTCCCTCCTCTTCTATTTTTTGGAAAACTTGAAGGAGAATGGGTATTATGTTTTCCCTATGTGTCTGATAAAATTCCGAGGTAAATCTGTCCAGCCTTGGGGTTTTGTTCTTGGGTAGGTTTTTGATTACCGTTTCAATTTCTTTGCTCGTAATTGCTTCTTTTAACTTTTGTGTTTCTTCCCTGGTCAGTCTTGGAAGGTTGTATTTTTCTAGGAAGTTGTCCATTTCTTCTAGGTTTTCCAGCTTGTTGGCATATAGGTTTTCATAGTAGTCTCTAATAATTCTTTGTATTTCTGTGGAATCTGTCGTAATTTTTCCATTCTCATTTCTGATTATGTTGATTTGTGTTGATTCTCTTTTTCTCTTAATAAGTTTGGCTAGAGGCTTATCTATTTTGTTTATTTTCTCAAAGAACCAGCTCTTGGTTTCGTTGATTTTTGCTATTGTTTTATTCTTCTCAATTTTGTTTATTTCTTCTCTGATCTTTATTATGTCCCTCCTTCTGCTGACTTTAGGCCTCATTTGTTCTTCTTTTTCCAATTTCGATAATTATGATGTTAGACTATTCATTTGGGATTGTTCTTCCTTCTTCAAGTGTGCCTGGATCGTTATATACTTTCCTCTTAAGACTGCTTTCGCTGTATCCCACAGAAGTTGGGGCTTTGTGTTGTTGTTGTCATTTGTTTCTATATGTTCCTTGATCTCTATTTTGATTTGTTCGTTGATCCATTGATTATTTAGTAGCATGTTGTTAAGCCTCCATGTGTTTGTGGGCCTTTTTGTTTTCTTTGTAGAATTTATTTCTAGTTTTATACCTTTGTGATCTGAAAAATTGGTTGGTAGAATTTCAATATTTTGGAATTTACTGAGGCTCTTTTTGTGGGCTAGTATGTGGTCTATTCTGGAGAATGTTCCATGTGCACTTGAGAAGAATGTATATCCTGTTGCTTTTGGATGTAGAGTTCTATAGATGTCTATTAGGTCCATCTCTTCTAGTGTGTTGTTCAGTGCCTCTGTGTCTTTACTTATTTTCTGCCCGGTGGATCTATCCTTTGGGATGAGTGGTGTGTTGAAGTCTCCTACAATGAATGCATTGCAGTCTATATCCCCCTTTAGTTCTGTTAGTATTTGTTTCACATATGCTGGTGCTCCTGTGTTGGGTGCATATATATTTAGAATGGTTATATCCTCTTGTTAGACTGAGCCCTTTATCATTATGTAGTGTCCTTCTTTATCTCTTGTTACTTTCTTTGTTTTGAAGTCTATTTTGTCATGATATTAGTACTGCAACCCCTGCTTTCTTTTCACTGTTGTTTGCTTGAAATATGTTTTTCCATCCTTGACTTTTAGTCTGTGCATGTCTTTGGGTTTAAGGTGAGTTTCTTGTAAGCAGCATATAGATGAGTCTTGCTTTTTTATCCATTCTATTACTCTGTGTCTTTTGATTGGTGCATTAAGTCCATTTACATTTAGGGTGACTATTGCGAGATATGTACTTATTGCCATTGCAGGCTTTAGATTCGTGGTTACCAAAGGTTCAAGGTTAGCCTCTTTAGTATCTTACTGCCTAACTTAGCTTGCTTATTGAGCTGTTATATACACTGTCTGGAGATTCTTTTCTTCTTTCCCTTGTTATTCGTCCTCCTCCTTTCTTCATATGTTGGCTGTTTTGTTCTGTGCTCTTTTTAGGAGTGGTCCCATCTAGAGCAGTCCCTGTAAGATGCCCTGTAGAGTTGTTTTGTGGGAAGCAAATTCCCTCAGCTTTTGCTTGTCTGGGAATTGTTTAATCCCGCCATCATATTTAAATGATAGTCGTGCTGAATACAGTATCCTTGGTTCAAGGCCCTTCTGTTTCATTGTATTAATATATTATGCCATTCTCTTCTGGCCTGTAGGGTTTCTGTCGAGATGTCTGATGATAGCCTGATGGGTTTTCCTTTATAGGTGACCCTTTTCTCTCTAGCTGCCTTTAAAACTCTTTCCTTATCCTTGATCCTTGTCATTTTATTATTATGTGTCTTGGTGTTGTCCTCCTTGGATCCTTTCTGTTGGGGGTTGTGTGTATTTCCGTGGCCTGTTTGATTATTTCCTCCCCCAGTTTGGGGAAGTTTTCAGCAATTATTTCTTCAAAGACACTTTCTATCCCTTTTCCTCTCTCTTCTTCTTCTGGTACCCCTCTAATACGGATATTGTTCCTTTTGGATTGGTCACATAGTTCTCTTAGTATTGTTTCATTCCTGGAGATCCTTTTATCTCTCTCTATGTCAGCTTCTATACGTTCCTGTTCTCTGGTTTCTGTTCCTTCAATGGCCTCTTGCGTTTTATCCATTCTGCTTATAAATCCTTCCAGGGTTTGTTTCACTTCTGTAATCTCTTTCCTGGCATCTGTGATCTCCCTCCGGACTTCATCCCACTGCTCTTGCATTTTTCTCTGCATCTCTGTCAGCATGTTCATGATTTTTATTTTGAATTCTTTTTCAGGAATACTGGTTAGGTCTGTCTCCTTCTCAGGTGTTGACTCTGTGATCTTTGTCTGTAGTTTTGCCTTTTCGTGGTGATAGACATAGTGTGCAGAGCTGGTACAAGTGACGGCTGGAAGAGCTTTCCTTCTTGTTGATTTGTGGCCTTCCTCTCCTGGGAGACCAGCGACCTCTAGTGGCTTGTGCTGGGCAGCTGCGTGCACACAGGGGCACGCAGACAGGGCTTCTGCTTCCTGTCCGGCTGCTATGGAGTTTATCTCCGCTATTGCTGTGGGCTTGCCCTGGCTCGGGCTGCTGCTCCAAAATGGTGGAGCCCCATTCAAGGGGGAGCCGCTGGGAGGCTATTTATCTCTGTAAGGGTCCTCCGTGCTCCCTGCTGCCCAGGGGCTTAGAGTGTCCAGAGATCCCCAGATTCCCTGCCTCTGGACTAAGTGTCCTGCCCTGCCCCTTTAAAACTTCCAAGAAGCACTTGCAACAACAACAACAACAACAGCAACAAAAAAAATTCAATAAGTAATTTAAAAAAAAAAGAAAAGAAAAACGCATGATTTTCTTTGTCCTCAGGTGCCGGCCTCAGGTACCTGCTCACTGGTCTTGCTGCCCTTTTCCCTAGTATTGGGGTCCCTTTCCCTTTAAGACTTCCAAAATCACTTGAAAAATAAAAAATAAAAAAGGAAAGAAAACGGCCGCTCCCATTTCTTTGTTCCCCGTCATCAGCCTCACGCATCTGTTCACTGGTCTTGCTGGCCTGTTTCCCTAGTATCCAGGACCCCATGCATGCACTGTGTCTGTGCTCTGGTGCCGATGGCTTGGGCTGGGTGTTCAGCAGTCCTGGGCTCCCTCTCCCTCTCTGCTGACTCCTCTCCTCCCGCTGGGAGCTGGGGGGAGGGGCGCTCGGGTACCGCCGGGCTGGGGCTTGTATCTTACCCCCTTCGCGAGGTGCTGTGTTCTCGCAGGTGTGGATGTGGTTTGTATGTTGTCCTGTGTCCTCTGGTCTCTATTTTAGGAAGAGTTGTCTTTGTTATATTTTCATAGATATATGTGGTTTTGGGAGGAGATTTCCACTGCTCTACTCATGTCACCATCTTGGCTCCCCCATCAGGATTACTTTTTAATCAAGCTGTTAACAGGTGTTTTTCATCAGGTTAGTGTCTTGCGTAAGGGATGTATGTGTCCTCACCTTTAGATAGAGAGATTTTGCTTATTGTAAAGAAGAAACCTTTCTTGTAGATGCATGAATTGACTAAGTCTAGAAGTGAGTGATATTATGTTGCTCCTTTGGTTATAAAGATTTTGGTTAAGGTATTTCAGTGTGACATGAATTTGTGGTAATGCAGAGAAATATTAGGCAAAGTGCCTTTCATCAAGCCATGTTGTGAGTTTAAGAGATAAATACAGGAGAGGTTAAATACATAGCAGTATATGATTAATTACCAAGTCCAAGTAATCATATGTGGGTTCTATAGGAATTTAAAGGATGACTTTAGATAGATTGGTCAGAGAAAATGTGGTAGATGGTGAACTGATTCTTGAAGGAAGGCTTGAATTTAGGCACGCATCCCTGTCTGTCTGTCTAGATAGGCATAATATGCATGCACACTTGACCCTTGAACAATGCGATGGGTTATGGGTAATGACCCCATGTAGTAAAAAGTCCACATGTAACTTTTGACTCCCCAAGGACTTAACTGCGAATAGCCTGCTGTTGACTGGAAGTCTTATAACATAAACAGTTGATTAAGAAATATTTTGTATTATGTGTGTTGTATACTATTGTTGTATCTGTGATATACTGTATTCTTACAATAAAGTTGGCTAGAACAAAAACATTTTTTCAAATTTCTGCAAAGCTCCAAAAACTTTTCCAGTATATTTATTGAAAAAAACCTGCATGTAAGTGGCCTGCACAGTTCAAACCTGGTGTTCAAGGATCAACTGTTTTCACAACAGTGAGTACCTTACTGAAATTACCATATACACAATTCATACAGTAGAGTCTAGGATGTGGTTAGATTCTGAAGAGCCTCAGATGAATTCTTTGTGGACACCTTGCGGAAAGGGATCACTTGCTTTGTCTTTGTATCCTTGTGTTTTGTATACTCTGTGCCTGCAAACTCCAGTATCTCCACTTTGTGAGTCTTCACAAAGTTCTCCTCAAATCCTAATGAGAAGGTACTTAACACAGTTATTGGCACTCAGTAGGTATAAAATATCCAAATCTGCATTTTTTATTCCTAAAGATTCCATTTTGAGTGAACTTACAAGCAAACATTGTTTTTTTTTATAGGTGTGTCAGTATTCACAGATTACAGATAACCAATATGAAGGAGTTTTTAATAACTGAACTGCTAATTGAAAATTCTGGGTCACAGCCACTCAATTGAATAAACTGTCTCTAGAGAGCAATTTGGGTCTGTTCCAAGATGCATTAACTCTTTCAGGTCATTAGGGTAGCACTTATCTCATTGGAGCAGAAATTTAATAAATGGCATTCCTGTGATGTGAGTAAATTAATGTCCCTCGAAAAGCCTGAAATTTCACCATGGGTGTTGTGGTTCTACTCCTAGGAGCTCATGTGTGAATGTAAAACATCAATAAGTAGCTGCCCTTTAGAGCATCTTACTTTCAATTTAGGTAACCTACTAGGGAGCACCTACTTTGTTCAAGACACTGTGTTAGATGTTAACAGAGATACAAAGAAAAGGCATGGCCCGAACTCTGAGGCAGAAGAGAAGGCACATAACAGGATAAAACCCTGAAGAGATGCACACTGCTGTGTGGGTTCTGATGAGAGTGAGATACCGTGGTTTATAGTCAGATAGATGGTAACCTCTCAGAAGGCAGGGACCATGACATATTCACACAGTATGTTCATTGATATTTATTCTCTTAGGATGTGTGTGTGTGTGTGTGTGTGTGTGTGTGTGTATGTATGTATATAGATAGATGTATGTATGTATGTATATAGATAGTGTATGTATATAGATAGATAGATGTATATATAGATCTATATATCTATATATATATAATGTATACATGTGAATGTATGTGTATATACACAAAGATACACATATATGTAATGGTAAAATATGAGCTACTTCATGAGAAGCATTTATTTAGAAATTTCACAAATGTGCCCTTTTTTCTCCTGTGAGATATAAATGATTAATGCCTGGTGATGATCTAAAATGAACATAGCATGGATGTGAAAACCCAAAAAAAAGCCAGTGCCTTTTGGAGATGTGCTCACTGGTTATGTGATGGTTTCAATTTGGATGTCAGCCTACTCTGGGATATTGACCTCTGGATGGAGGATAAGAAAGGCCTGTCTCATCTACCTACATGTGTTACATGTTCATGTCTGTTGTGAAGGTAGAGTCAGATAGTTGTCATTGTAAGACTAAGGGTAAATGATATATAAAACATCACTGCAAAAAGAACTTCCAAAAAGAAAAATATCGAATACCCCTAGGAGGAGATAAAATGTCAAAGGTGTAGCACTTCCCTCTGCTTCCTCATGCGTGGGGTTGACCTCTCCTCTGGGCATGTGGACTCTGGTTAGTAACATCTGAATGGAGCACATGTACTTTGTTAAAATAAGTGACGTTATCCTTAAATGATCTCGTTCCCCCATGCTTGATGGAAGAGGTAAAAGCAAGTAGGGTAGAGGGACAAAAAAGCTCAGAAAGGGGGATTTGTTTAGGGAGCAGGATATGATTTAGTTTAACCAAATGGTAATAATGTAAAAACAATTGCTAGGAACTAAGGCAGCAGAGGTCAGTTGTGGCTGTGGAAGGTGCTGATCAATAGTAAGGAGGTTGAGTTTATATTGCAGGCAAGGAGGAAACCACTGAAGGGTTTGAGCCGAAGAATCACGACATTGAGCTCTGCATTAGCACGCTTGATCAGGTAACAGGTTGTGGGACAGATTTAAGGTACGAGAAGTTTGAGGCAGTTGGGAGACTTGTAATAATTTATGTGAAAGATGATGAGCATCAGATTTAGAGGGATGAGTATGGGGATGAAAATATTTAGAAAAGGAAATGGACGTTGAGATGTGTAGTATAAAATCTGTAGAACTTGGCAGGTGATTTGGAGAAGAAAACTGAAAAGAGTCAGAGCTAACTGCAGATTCTGATCCTGGGAGATGAGTGAGACGGTAATGGGGTTAAGAGAGAGTGAAACTAAAGGGGCTTGCTTGCTTCCTTCCCTCCCTCATTCCCTTCCTCCTCTTGAAGAGAGGTGGTGATAAGGGATTTGTCCGCTCAGTCTGTTTGTTGACCCCATGCCCCAGCAGTCCCTTTAATGTCTGCTTTGCTTTTGCCCGTCCCGACCGGGACTAGGATGCGAAAACCAGACACTCTTGCAGGTGAAGACAATTCCTCTGTAGAGCTTGGGAGAAAGTGTGGTGGTAGTGGTAGATTTGGGAATCATCTGAAATGTAGAAATAACTAAAAGGGGAGGGAGTAGGAGTTATGGATATTGAGCCTTCAAATAGGATGGAAAATATGATAGTCAAAATCATGGAAGTGAATTGAAACATTCCAAAAATTTAGAGAATGAGCATTAGGGACCTAAATTTAGTGAAGTCTTTATTGTGGAGAGAAGAGGAACTGAAAAGCAGGAGAAAACTGATAGCAGTGAGAAGTTTATAAGGATATAAAGATAATTTTATTTATTTAACAACCTTACAATGCATTTGCTCTGCTCCAGTGTTCTAAGTGATCTATAGCATTACCTCATCTACTCCTTATGCTAGTTCAGTGGAGTAGGTGATATTATTACTCCTATTTTACAGATGAGCTTTGAGGTACATATAGGTAATTTGTTAGTTACTGGGATGTATTAAAAAAAGAAAAAAAGATTTCTGAGCCTTATCCCCAGTAATAATAGCCTGCTCCATGTTAAGCCTTAAGCCTTTTGAATGTGTTATTTCTTTTAGTTGTCATAAAAATTCTATGAGGTAGGTTCTGTTACTACCCTTAAATAGCAGATGAAGGAACTAAGGCTTTAAGCAAAATTAAATAACTTGCAAAGGTCACACAGCTAAGTGGTAGAACTGATTTAAAGTACATACTTTCTACATTTCTATATTTGTTCTCTTATTTTACAGTTCTAGGGTGGGGCACATGAGCCCCTGTTTTAAAGTAGTTCTCCAGATGATTCCTATGTGCAGACCCATCTTTCCAGAATTTTAGCACAAATTGAGAAGGAAGAGGTGTATAGTTGCATTGAAGGGAGGGGATATGAATGATACTGCGGTCAGGAGAATTCAGAGTTGGAGACTTTGGAGGTGGAGTATTTCCAAAGGAGAAAGAATGTTAACAAGTAACAGGGTAGAAGTCACCAGAATTGAGAAGACTAAGAAAGACTGTGTAATGATAAAGGGAGTCATTAACACGTTACAATTAAACATGTAAAAAAACTGTTAACACCAGTAGCTGAAGTTTTACTTTGTAATAGTATAAGAAAATCATGAACCTTGGTAGTAAACTGATGAGAAAGAGTGAGAAAATGGTATAAATAGATAGAAGAGCTTTAAAATATAGGTTTGAATGAAGTGGGCAGAGACTTTGTTGAAACAGTAGTAAGGAATGTGTGTTTGAACGTTGAGACCACTTTTGTGTCTTCCCCTATCATGGTCTTTTTTTATTTGTCTTCTATTGTCTATGAGTGAGTTGGAATAATAAAATGAACAAAATACTCTGTGGTCCAAAATATATGGAGCACAATGACAGAATTGAAAGGAAAAGTGGAGAATTTAATGATTTAAGTTAGAGATTTCAGTACTTTTTTTCCAATAATTAATAGAATAACTAAACAGAAAGCAAGGAGGATTTGAACAAAACTGTCAGGTACATGAGTGAAACTAACATGTATGGAATAATCTACCTGCCACTATGAAAATACACGTTATTTCACATTCACATGGGATATTCTCCCTGTTAACCATATACTAGACCATGAAGGTAAGCCTCAATACATTTAAAAGGATTAAAATCACACATAGTATGCTCTGTGGCCAAGACAGAATTAAATAACAGGAAGAAATTGTGAATCTCTCAAACATTTGGAAATAAAACAACAATCTAAGTTTCCACCTTCAGAGCTAGATAAAAGAAAAAAAGAATCCAAAGCAAGCAGACGTAGAAATAATGAAGAATAATAGAAAACAGTAATGAAAGCAAAAGTTGGTTCTCTGGAAAGGTCAAAACTGATAAATCTTTACCTAGACTGATCAATTAAAAAAGAGAAATCGCAAAACATACCAAAATCAGGTACAAAAAGGAGACATCACTACAGACCCTAAAGAAATTAAGAAGCTTATTAAGGAATATTTTGAACAATTTATGCCAACTATATAGACAACATAGATGAAATATATGAATTTTGTTAGAAAGATACAGGATACCAAAACCCATTCGAGAAGAAGTAGAAAATCTGAATTTTCCTATAGCAAATAAATTAGTAATTAAAACTTTTCCTAAAGATACACAAACCACACAAATAGTCTGCCATACATTTAAAGAAGGAATTATACCAATCCTTTGGAAACTTCTTAAAAAAATACAGGCGAACACTTTGCAATACATTCTATGAGGTCAGTATTACCCTGATAAAAAAGTGAAAGATCACAGGAAACTAGAGCAATATACCCGACGAATATAAAAGCAAAAATCTAGAAAAAAATATTAGCAAATTAAATGTATTAACACAAAACTGTATTAGGCACCATGATTAAGTGGGGTTTATAAAAATATCAAGTAATATAATACACAATAGAATAAAAAGGGCCAGACCCACATAATAATCATCTCAACACATAGAAATGCACTTGACACCCATTGATGATAAAAAACAAAAA
Source organism: Manis javanica (assembly GCF_040802235.1). Lineage (NCBI taxonomy): Eukaryota > Metazoa > Chordata > Mammalia > Pholidota > Manidae > Manis > Manis javanica. Next base: position 18,547,497 of record NC_133161.1, on the reverse strand, counting down.
CCAAAAGCTTCAGCCAACAAAGCCCAGAAGGGAACTTTCTTCATCTGATGAAAGACTATGAAAACCTGTAGTTGACATCATAAGGGAACTTTTTGAGGTGTTAGAAGTGTTCTAAGTGATTGGGGTGATGGTGACACAACTGTGTACATTTACTGAAAACACATTGAACTATATGCTGCAATGGGTGCATTTTATGGAATGTAAATTATACCTCAACAGTGGTTTTAAAAATATGGGAAAAAGTCAGATAACAAATATTAAAAAAAACATGTCCTCCAGTGTCCTTCAGAGAGCATTTAACATACACTTAACAGTGCACATTAATTAATGTATAAATCATGAAAATCTCATCAATAATTCCCCCTTTGCGATTATGTATTTGAGGGTACACCTGAATATGAATATTCATATGCTTCACTAGGGAGTATATTACAAACTAAATTTATTGTCCCTACTAGATTGTTGCTACATTCCTAATGACTATTCATGGAAGCAGTTTTTAGTTCCTCAAATGTGTGATCTTTTAGCTTTTTAAAAAATTTATCTTTCCTTCACGGGATAACTGGTTTTATTCATTTTTTTTTCTGCATTGACTCTCAAATGCATCATACAATCTTATTATCACTATTTTAGTTGACACTTGGGTTGGACTACTTGGTAGATTTTCTTTTATCAAATACTTCCTTAATCATTAATTTTATCCCAAATCCCATTGCCTTCTAATCTTTTATGTGCTGCCATATTTATCACCATTTTATTTACCTATTCAAAACCTCTTATATAGCATCCTCACTCTATATTTGATTTTAATGCCTGAGCCTGTTGTTAAAGGTCCTAAGAAGTTTGTCCATTTACCACCTTTTCAGGTTTACCTCTGACTCTTCGTTTTTGTACCTGAACTATTTGCTATTCATTAAAGATACTGTGAACTTCCCCAGTATTATTTCTTCATTTGATCTTTTCCTTCCACCATGTTTTTTTGCCTTTTATACATTGTAAGATTCTGTTTATGTCCTACAGTGCCATGCCATGATCTTTGTACTTTTTTTTCTCCATTGTCCTAATTAGGAGCAATATTGTCCTTTTATAAATAGCAAGTTCTTTGTCCTGATGCTTACCACTTTCTCTCTTGTATTATAGTCCTCCATGTATGTCTGCATTGCCAAGTAAGCAGTGAGGGAAGGATTGATTGATTTGGATTTTAATTCACTTGAAACATTTTATTTACATATAGTAAAAACCACTTTGATATTAGGGAAGGATTTCTTTTTGAGTTTTGTTTTAGCCAGCACAATACTTTGCATATTTTACATATTAAATAAATATATGTTTAAAGTAAATGAAAAGTTTCTTTTGGGAGCCGTTAAAAGTTGAATTTCTTTGTTAAGAACTGTTCTGTTGGGGTGGGGGTCGGGGAAAGGCAAACATGAGCTCTTTTGATATAGTCTTTGCTGATCAGGTATTTGAGACAGGACCAGAAAATACATGTGTGCTCTTGGAATTTTTTGGTTTGTTTTACTTTGAACACTAAAGTAAGGACCACTCACAAGACTAAATAGTGGTTTTAATTACACAATTGCCATTGTTAATGAGTATAATTAAGCAGGCAGCCATTCATTTTCAAAATGACTGTTTATTTTCTTTTAGTTTCCTTACTGCAGAGTATTTTATTTCTTACACAATGGAGAAATGCGACTGCTATATTGAAAAAATAACGTCTTCTGTTTTTTTCTTTTGTCACAAACATTCCATTCACTAGCGACTGTATGAGGGACATCTGATTTTAGTAATTTTAAATGGTAGTCCTAATTTAAAATATACTATTAAATTGTTTCAATCTCTCTGTTGTAATATTTTCTGGAATCAGGTGATAGTTTGATGGATTTATTGCACTGATTTTGCTCCTCCCCCTTCTGTGGATTTCTCTTTTCAGAAATTCTAGACACCCTGTATTCTTTCTTTTTTTGACACCCTGTATTCTTGTACCTAGCCTTATCTCGTCCATCCAGTAACACTATAGTTCCTGCTTGGGTTCCTCCACTGCTCAGTGGAAACTGGGAGGTGCTCTGGGAAAAAGCCTGAGGAACTCATTTAGTGTGCTTGCTTTCTTTCAGGGATTATGGCCAGCAGTTCTGCCAATTTGGTTCTTTTCATGACCTTACAATTGTTATTTTTGTAATATGTTTTCTCAGCTTTTAAAATTATTATCGGTAGAGGGTTAGTAAAATGGAAGGTACTTTGCTGTGCCTGGAATACAAACTCCTGGGCATCTGCAATTTAAATGAGTAAACGATTATCCTCAATGTAGGCATATTCAAGATACTGCCAAGAGAAGTTGAGTCTTAGTTCATATTGGGAGATCAAGGTGATTTTTTTTCACTATATTATTGATTCAGTCATAAGAAGCAATCCAGTTTTCAGATTCCAAAGGGAGACAAATATGGTGTGGCTTTGCTGTAAATCATTTGAACAATTGAAGTTAGTCATCAGGAGAATTGGGTTCCTACTAGCACAAGTTAAAATCTTTGCAAACCAGTCCTCCTCTTACTATGAGGTACCCGTGTTCTACAAAACACTAGAGGCATATTAGTATATATTCATTGATCAATAGATATCTAAGTGAAGAAGCATAACTCATTCAAGTTATCATTAAGGAAAACATAAGGAACATTAAAGGCTATAAGGATATCTTGAACCAAAGGGTAGAAAATCTGAGACCTTACTAGCAACTGGATTTGAGTCCTGTAAGCTATGGAAAACTTAGGCTGCAACCTTTAAATCTGCTATTTCTCTCTCTCTGGTCACCTAGTTCATTCTTTTATTCTTCCATTGCAGATTGGCTTTCTTTGATTTTTTACCCACATGGTGAAAGGTTGTTTACCCCCAAATTTGTATCTCTGCATTTACATTGACCAGCAGAGATGATATTGCACTTGACACATTCTTGGGAAAGAGAATCTGATGGGCTAACAGGGGGTTGGCTGTCCCCCTCGCGGAGTAAGCTCTGGCTGAAAGGGTGAGATCTCAGCATACAAGCATGGCTACCAGAGTCCACTGTGGAGTGGAGAAACAGTTCTGTTAGGTTAGAAGAGAATGTGGTAAGCTGAGAAGTTATTAAATGGGATTTACTACTCTATGTACCTAGAAGGATCTGGGTATTTCAGCAAGTAGCTACTTTGATAAATGTAGAAGCTGAAGACAGAGATGTGTTAATTCTAAACCTATAAATCTCACATTTATTTTTGGAAAGAACTCCATGTATAACCACAAGCAGTCACAGGCAATATGTTAAAGAGGATTAAATGGTAAATGAGGAATTCATTCAGAATGATGTTACCAATGTTATAAGAACTTGTAAACTTCAAAATTTCAGTTTTGCTTTATATATCATGAGATTACAGACTAGCATTTTAGCAGCTGCTCATCTGATATTATTGGAAGAGATGGCCGACCACTCCAATTTGTTCTTTAAAGCACTATGGTTTTATGCTTCTACCATAGAACCATCCAATATACTAGGTACTCAGGACATACAGTGAATCATGGTATCACTGGAATATATAGATTTTTCAGATGCTTTCCAACCATGTTTTTATATTTCTTTTTTAAAAAACAAATCAATACCTTTTAAGTTAAATTTAAAACACCCACAAACTTTTATTTTTGTTTTTTGAACTCATGATCAATAAGAAATAACAACTGTTGGTACTTAAAAAGACAAAAGAAATGAGTGTCTGAGATATGAAGGAATTTAGAGCCATTAAGAACATGGGATTATCTTCTTCTACAGATTTTCTATGGGCAGGATGTATTTGATATTGTATGTAATGCCCTTGGCCCCAGATTTCCAGTCTTGGGTGATTTTCCCCAGACAAAAGACAACCTATATAGTTAATTTCCTTTCATCAAAAAGGAAATTTGAATGCACAGGTGACTGCTTAGAATATTTATCTATAATTTGGAAGAAGCAGTACATTATCTACAATTATGTGGAATCACCAAGAAATTATATGGTTATATTTTAATAGCAAGTGGGTGTTTGATGTTTATGTCAGGACTTAGTAGTAGAAGATTTAGCTTAATTTAAACAAATTTCAAGCATCTTAGAATTAGGGGCTCTTTTGTTCTGTGAGATAATTAAAAACGTACTTTTTGCAATTTGAATATCAAAGTAAAACTTGACCTGCTTCAAAGCATTATTTTCCAGCTGGTGGTGAATGACATTAGGAAAAAGAGGCAAATACAAGGAAGGAAACAAACACTGGAAAGCCTATGATTAAAATCACATCCATCTCTTTTTAATTTTTCTTGTATTAGAGGTGTTTGTACTGAGGGCTCATTCTATTTTGGTTTGCAGATCACAACATATACCTCAGGGCTTCTTATGACATTCTTTATAAAATGCAATGATTTCACTATACTTTTTTCGATCTGTTATTTTGCATGGCTGTGTGGTGGAACTTAGGAAATAATAAAATTGGGGTGGTCAGGTGTCCTTTCATTATAAATCAGTAATAGTGGCAGGCAGTTTTGGATGAATGCTTAATGATGTATGGAATGAGTTCTGTAGAAGCCCAGTAAAAGGGGACAGCTGGCCTAGAGCAGCCTGTAAGGAGTCGTTGAAGAGTAAATATTGGAACAGTTTAGAAAGATCTGTTAGGATTTAGGAGAGAGGGTAATTTAGGTTAGGCATTCTATAATGAGAGGATGTGGCACATTTAGGGAAGAGTTGAGTAGGTGATTTTGATTGAAATGTTGGGAAGAATAAGATATGACTGGAAATATATGTTGATGTTAGATTGTTGTTACAGTGATAGTGGCAGAAGTGTTTTCAGAAGGTCATTGTGGTGTGTGGGAAGGACTGGAATAGCAATGATGAGAGGCAGAAAATGAAACGAAAAAAAAAAACTTTATGAGATGAACTAAGTTGGCTGTTAGAGTTGCCTGGAAGGGGTAAACTGATGGAAAGTTGAGAAAGAGGGGTCAATAGACACAGACACTGGCTGCTTTATGTAGAAAATGGATAAGGGGATGTATTGAAGATTGTTCTGAAGCTTTAAACCTGGAGACCAGTGAGAATGCTAAACTACTAACAGTATTTAAAGAAACAAGATGGCGGTGTGAGAAATGAGGCAGAAACCTCCTCCCAAAATCACATGTAACACAAAAATATAGCAAATACAACTAATTCCTGAAAGAGCGACTGGAAGGAGGACTGCAACAGATGGCCTACATCTGGGGAAAGGAGAAGACCTCACGGAAAAAGATAAAGTAACAAAGCTGTGATCCGGCAGAAGCCAAACCCTCCCCCAACACCAGCTCACTGGCGGGAGGAAGAGAAATGGAGCAGGAAGGGAGTAAAATCCCAGGACTGCTAATACTTACCCTTGGAGATATACTCTAAGAGCATGAACCCACATTACATGATGCTTCAGAGACTAGACGGGTTGGAAACCAGAAACAGGCAGAATACTGGGAGAGACTGAGATTCCAGCTGCTTGTGGAGAGCAGGTACCCACAACAGGCTGTGCCAGGAAAAAAGAAAGGTGGGCACTTTGAAGGACTTCCCAACAGTGAGAGGGCTGCTAAAGGAGCAAGGATTGCACAGAGCTTGCTGCTCAGAAGAAAGGACAGGTGGACAAAATCATCCCAGCAAACTCAGTCCAGCTGGATGGGAACTTTCAGGAGCTTCAGGCACTCCAACCCCCTGGCTGGCCACACATGCTAAGGCTCCCTACTGCAATATGCAGTCTGTCGCTCCTTCCTTCTGGCAAGCACTGGCTTTCAAACCTGCTTTCCCTGCCATTGCACCAGGCCACCCAGAGGGTGATGCTGCCTACGACAGCTACAAGGGCATAGCATAGAGGCTCCTCTCTTCACACTTGGCCCACTGGCCCTGGCAGTGGAGGCAGACACTGCAGCCAGGAAGCAGGAAAGAGCTCTTTCCTCCCAGCAGGTACTGACACCCCACACCTGTCTCTCCAACCTTGCTCCAGTGACTGTGCAGCTTCAGAGAGTAGAGCTTCTGGGCACTAGAGAGCATTGCTGACACAAAGTTATTATTCCATAGTAATCATTAGGAATGCAAAATGGCAAAGAACCTGGTTCAAACCAAAGTCCCTCAAACATCAGAAAGAGTGCTCAGTGAAACTGAAATCACCAATCTTCCTGATTAAGATTTCAAAATATAAATCACAAACATGCTTATGGAGCTACAGAAAAAAAATTCTGGACCTCAGGGAGGACTTCAAGAAAGAGACAGAAACTTTGAAAAAACACAGTATGTGAATGACATTCAATGGAGGGATTTAAAAGGAGATTAGATGAGGTAGATGAGATGGTAAATGAAATAGAAATTAGAGAAGAGGAATACAAAGAAGCTGAGGCAAAGAGAGAAAAAAGGATCTCTAGGAATGAAAGAATATTAAGAGAACTGTATGACCAATCTAAATGGAACAATATTCACTTTGTAGGGGTACCAGAAAAAAAAGAGAGGGAAAAAGGGAAAGTGTCTTTGAGGAAATAATTTCTGAAAACTTCCCTAGTCTGGGGAAGGAAATAGTCTCTCAGGCCATGGTGTGCACATACCTCCCAACACAAGGGACCCAAGGAAGACAACACCAGGACATGTAATAATTAAAATGGCAAAGATCAAGGGCAATGACATAGTATTAAAAGCAGCCAGAGAGAGAAAAAAGATCACCTACAGAGGAAAACCCATCAGGCTATTATCAGACTTCTCAGCAGAAACCTTACAGGCCAGAAGGCAGCAGCATGATATATTTAATGCAGTGAAACAGAAGGGATTGAACCAAGAATAACCTACCGGCAAGATTATCATTTAAATTTGAAGGAGGGATTAAACAAGTTCCAGGTAAGTGTAAGTTGAGGGAATTTACCTCCCACAAACTGTCTGTACAGTTTATTTTGGAGAGTGTGCTCTAGATGGAAGTGCTCCTAAGGCTAAATAGCTGTCACCAGAGAAAAGAAAACCACAGTAAAGGAAGTAGACTAATTAATTACTAAGCAAATGCAAAATTAAATCAACTACCCACAAAGTCAGTCAAGAGATGTACAAAGAGTACAGACACCTAATGTATAAAGAGTGGAGGAGAAATAAAAAGAAGGGAGGAGGAAAAAAAAGAACCCTTAGATTGTGTTTGAAATAACGTAATAATTGAGTTAGGTTAGACTGCTAGATAGTAAATAAGCTTCCCTTGCACCCTTGGTAACCATGAATTTAAAGTCTACAATGGCAATAAGTACATATCTATCGATAATCACTCTAAATGTAAATGGTCTGAATGCACCAATCAAAAGATATAGGGTTACACAATGGATAAAAAAACACGAATGTATACACTGCCTACAAGAGACTCACTTCAAACCAGAAGACTTTACACAGACTAAAAATGAAGGGGCAGAAAAAGATATTTCATGTAAATAATAGGGAGAAAAAAGCAGACGTTACAGTACTTGTATCAGACAAAATAGACTTAAAAACAAACATAGTAACTAGAGATAAAGAAGGACATTACATAATGATAAAGGGGTCAATCCAACAAGAGCATATAACCATTATAAATATATATGCACCCAATACAGGAGCACCCAAATATGTGCACCAAATATTAACAGAATTAAAAGGGGAAATAGAATGCAATGCATTCATTTTAGGAGATTTCAACACATCACTCACTCCAAAGGACAGATCAGCCTGACAGAAAATAAGGAGACAGAGACAATGAACAACGCATTAGAACAAATAGACCTAACAGACATCTACAGAACACTCCACCCAAAAGGAGCACACTATACATTCTTCTCAAGTGCACATGGAACATTTTCCAGAGTAGATCACATTCTAGGCCACAAAAAGAGCCTCAGTAAATTCAAAAGGATTGAAATTGTACCAACCAGCTTCTCAGACCACAGAGGTATGAAACGAGAAATAAATTACCCAAAGAAAACAAAGAAACCCACAAACACATGGAGGCTGAACAGCATGTTCCTAAATGATCAATGGGTCAATGACCAAATCAAAACAAATTAAGCAATATATGGAGACAAATAAAAACAATAACTCAACACCCCAAAATCTGTGGGATTAAGCTAAGACAGTTCTAAGAGGAGCTTAGGAATTTAACAATACAGGCTTACCTCAAGAAAGAACAATAATCCTAAATGAATAATCTAAACTCACAATTAATGAAACTAGAAAAAGAAGAACAAATGAGGCCCAAAGAAGGTAGAAGCAGGAACTTAGCAAAGATCAAAGCATAAATACATAAAATCGAGAAGAATAAAACAATAGAAAGAATCAATGAAACCAAGAGCTGGTTCTTCAAGAGAATGAACAAAGTAGATAACCTTTAGCTAGACTTAGCAAGAAGAAAAGAGAGTCTATACACGTAAACAATATCAAAAATGAGAAAGGAAAGATCACTATGGACACAGAAATACAAAGAATGATTAGAGAATACTATGAAAAATTCTATGTTAAGAAATTAGGTAATCTAGAAGAAATGGACAACTTTCTAGAAAAATACAACTTTCCAAGACTCACCAAGGAATAAACAGAAAATCTGAACAGACCAATTACCAGCAATGAAATTGAATTGGTAACCAAAAAACTACCTAAGAACAAACCCCTGTGCCAGATGGGTTCAGTGCTGAAGACCTAATACCTATCCTCCTTAAAGTTTTCCAAAGAGTAGGAGAGGAGGGAATACTTACAAACTCATTCTATGAGGCCAGAATCACTCTTAATACCAAAACCAGGCAAAGACACCACACATACACAAAAATTACAGACCAGTATCCCAGATGAACATTCATGCAAAAATACTCAACAAAATATTAGCAAACTGAATTCAAAAATACATAAAAAAGATCATCCATCATGATCAAGTAAGATTTATTCCAGGGATGCAAGGATGTTACAATATTTAAAAATCCGTCAACATCATATACCACATCAAGAAGAAGAAGGACAAAAATCACATAATCATCTTAATAGATGTTGAAAAAGCATTCAACAAAATTCAACATCCATTCATGATAAAAATTCTCAGTATAGAGGGCAAGCACCTCAACATAATAAAGGCCATATATGATAAACCCACAGCTAACATCATAATTAACAGCAAAAAGCTGAAAGCTGTTCCTCTAGGATAGGGAAAAAGACAAGGATGCTCACTCTCCCTACTTTTTTCAACATAGTTCTGGAGGTCCTAGCCATGCCAGTCAGACAACACAAAGAAATAAAAGGCATCCAGATTGGTAAGGAATAAGTTAAACTGTCACTGTTGGCAGATGACATGATGTTGTGCTTAAAAAACCCTAAAGAATCCACCCCAAAACTACTAGAACTAATAACTGAATTCAGCAAAGTCACAGGATACAAAATTAATACACAGAAATCTGTGTCATTCCTATGTGCTAACAATGAACTAGAAGAAAGAGAAATCAGGAAAACAATTCCATTTACATTTGCATCAAAAAGAATAAAATACCTAGGAATAAATCTAATCATGGAGATAAAAGACCTATACCCTGAAGACTATAAGGCACTCATGAGAGAAATGAAAGAAGACACCAATAATGGAAATATACCCTTTGCTCATGGATAGGAAGAATTAATGTTGTCAAAATGGCCATGCTGCCTAAAGCAATCTACAGATTCAGTGTACTCCCCATCAAAATTCAAACATCATTCTTCAGCAGACTAGAATAAATAGTTATATGGAACCACAAAAAACTCCAGGTAACCAAAGCAATCCTGAGAAGGAAGAATAAAGCTGGGGGGATTATGCTCCCCAACTTCAAGCTCTACTACAAAGCCGCAGTAATCAAAACAATTTGGTACTGGTGCAAGAGCAGACCCATAGATCAGTGGAACAGAATAGAGAGCCCAGATATAAACTGAATCACATATGGTCAATTAATATATGATAAAGGAACTATGGACATACAATGGGGAAATGACAGCCTGTTAAACAGCTGGTGTTGACAAAACTGGACAACTACATATAAGAGAATGAAACTGGATTATTGTCTAGATCCATACACAAAAGCAAACTGAAAGTAGATGAAAGACCTTAATTGAATGTAAGTCATGAAACCATAAAACTCTTAGAAGTAAACATAGGCAAAATCTCTTAAATATAAACATGAGCAGTTTTTTCCTGAACACATCTCCTTGGGCAAGGAAAACAAAAGCAAAAATGAACTCATGGGACTACATCAACCTAAAAAGCTTCTGTACAGCAAAGGACACCACCATCAGCCGAACAAAAAAAAGGCATCCTGCAGTATGGGAGAATATGTTTGTAAATGACATCCAATAAAGGGTTAACATTCAAAATATATAAAGAGCTCACATGCTTCAACACCCAAATAACAAATAACCCAATTAAAAAATGGGTGAAGGATCTGAGCAGACACTTCTCCAAAGAAGAAATTCAGATGGTTAACAGGCACATGAAAAGATGCTCCACATCACTAATTATCAGAGAAATGCAAATTAAAACCATAATGAGATATCACTTCACATCTGTTAGGTTCACTAACATCCAAAAGACAAGAAACGACAAATGTTGGCAGGGATGCAGAGAATGGGCAACTCCCCTACACTATTATTGGGAATGTAACTTAGTTCAGCTGTTGTGGAAAACAATGTGGAGGTTCCTCAAAAAACTAAAAATAGAAATACCATTTGACCCAGGAATTTCACTCTAGGAATTTACGCAAAGAAAACAAGATCCCAGATTCAAAAAGGCGTATGAACCCCTCTGTTTATCGCAGCACTATTTACAATAGCCAAAATATGGAAGAACCCAAGTGTCCATCAGTAGATGAATGGATAAACAAGATGTGGTACAATACACGATGGATCATTATTCAGCCATAAGAAGAAAACAAATCCTACCATTTGCAACAACATGGATGGAGCTAGAGGGTATTATGCTCAGTGAAATAAGGCAGGCAGAGAAAGACCAGTACCAAATGATTTCACTCATTTGTGGAGTATAACAACAAAGCAAAACTGAAGAAACAAAGCAGCAGCAGACTCACAGACTCCAAGAAGAGACTAGCAGTAACCAAAAGGAGGGAGTTGGGGAGGGTCGGTGGGGGAGGCTGGGAGAATGGGATTAAGGGGCATGATTAGCACACATAATGTCGGGAGGTCATTGGGAAGGCAGTATATATAGTACAGAGAAGACAAGTAGTGACTATAGCATCTTACTATGCTGGTAAACAGTGAATGCAGTGGGGTGTGTGGGGGGGGACTTGATAATATGGGTGAATGTAATAAACACAATGCTGCTCATGTAAAACCTTTATAGGATTGTATATCAATGATGCCTAATAAAAAAAAAAACTACTAACAAAGAAGACTCAAGGAATTTCTGGTTTTATGGGGAGTTGATTTAGGCATCAGAATTTAGGGTTGATTTTGCCAGTGAATGTATGGCATGTAAACACTGGCTTTTGAAGCTTGAAACCTAAAGACAAAAGGGAAATAAGACAATAGCTGGAGCATGAGGGCCAAAGCAATATTTTTGCTGAGAAGGTGCAAAGAGTAAACGTCTGTAGGAGGGAAGAGAAAAGCCAGCGCATAGGGATGGCCTAACAACAATACCGAGAGGGAATAACTAAGGACACTTTGTTTGTGTGGAGAAAAGGAATGTGATCTTAAAATACCTGAGTCTTAAGGGTGCTGTTCGGTTAGGCCTTGGCCAGTCAGTATTTCATTGTACAGGGTAGTCATTGACTTCTAGGACAATAAGTACCTCAAAGAATTAGTGGGTTTAGGGTATCTTCATACTTTGGTAGAAATATATTTCTGACATAATTTTGGTGTTAAAACCAAAGTGAAACTTGAGTGAAAGCAGTGCATTTATAGATATTTTTCTCTGTTATTTGAGTTTGAAATTCTGTTCTGGTTTACTAGTTGTCTAGTAACTAGACGTTTGATGACAGATTCCTGCAAACTACATTAGTATCAGTGCCAAATCTACAATATAATTGAGCCCCTCAGTTGAGTTTCCTGGAGATAAAGACCCAGTTCAATATTCTCCCTGACTATTGGGCAGTTTGGGTGATGCATTAGGAAAGATAATATTTGTCATTATATTACTTCATCACCATCCTGAATAATATTCCAGCAGCTTGGTAAATAAATAAAGAAAAAAATGGACCAATCTGTAAACATGTTTTATAGTTTCCCAGTGAAATCTCTTTTGTACTGAAAATGAAATAAATAATTACTGCCACCCAAGCTACTCTCATTGGCAGTTCTTATGCCTTTAGTGAGGGTAGAGTGACATAGGGAAAAGCACAAGCTCTGGAGTCAACTCAACCTGGTTTGGAATCCTAGCCTGTTGTTCTGTGATTATAAGACCTCAGGCCAGTGTCTTTTAAAAAAATTGACATTTTTTAAAGACCAGCTTAAAGTTTACAGTGAAATTGAGCAGATGGTACAGAGATTTCCCATCAATTCCTGCCCTATGGTACATACAGGTTTGTTTCTTAATACCACTACTTCTCAGTTTTCTTGTCTTTAAAGTGCAGATAGTAACTTACTTCATAGATTTGAGGATTGAATAAAATCATGTTTCTGAAATGTCTGACATTTGATAAGTACTCAGTAATGTGTATGTGTGTGTAATGGACATCCTTGGCTTTAAAATTTATTTGGGGCAATATCGTGTTCCTGAGTGCTTCATAAATCTTTCTTGATAATACTTAATATGGCTTTCAAATCTTTATTGAATCATTGAATGAATTAATATATACATGCATGCAGGGCTGAATGGAACCCTGACTCTTTGAAAAGCTTTTACTTTGGTCATGGGTAGTATTGCTGGCTTACATGTACTATACCATGTGGTTATATTGAAGTGTTAAGTATGGTCAGTAGTTAATAGAAATGAATTGATATACTTTAGTCCCAGTTAGATATCCTCAGGAACCATGGTGATTTCTGTTCAAGGTCCGTTATTTTCTTTCACAACTGTGGGAACTTTTTAGAAAGCTTGTCTTAGAAATAGAACCACTGATTCTAGCACAGGCCCCACTCCTGAGGCTCTAAAGTGGGTTGATTTTATAAGCGTGACCCACTGGAAGCTGTGATAAAAAAATCCTGTTACTTTTCTTGCTTTGAAGCTCTCAAGATAAGTAGCGGTCCTGGAAATGGTGCGTGGGCCAGGACCTCTTAGCCCACCCCACTCCTCAGCAGGTTTGTTGGATGCTCGTCTGTCGTCCTATCAGAGGAATGTTAGGGCACCGCCTCCAGAGTCAGACCACCAGGTTCACTTTGCAACTCCTGAGCCTGCTGATGAGCCTCATTTCCTTATCTATAATCTGAGAATTTATCTGATAAAATTTTGTGGTTTAAATGAGATAATACATCTAAATGGATTAGCCCTTTACGGGGAACTAGTAAGCCCTCAGTGAAGGCGTAGCTGCTGTCTAATGGGATAATGAGGATTTAGTTATGACCGAAGGAGAAGATTAACCAACTCACTCAGCACAGGGCCCGGCACACAGTAGGCCCTCAGACTGTTCCCTTTACCCCCATGTTCAAATACACTGTTCCCAGTTTTAGGAATAGATAGCAAATGGATCACTTTCTGCCTCTAATGAGTCTTTCTTCAGGTCTACAACTAGACATGAATAGCTAAAATAACATAATTCTGAATGTCAAGGTTGACATCTTAGAATTAGGTTTTCATGATTTTAAAATTATTTTTCAAGCACATCATAAATGTATATAGTAAATGTTTATTGATTGTACAGATGCTGTTGACTGAGTACTTGGACATGAAAAATACTCGTACAGCCTCTGAACCGTCGGCTCAACTAAGTTATGCTAGCACTGGACGAGAGTTTGCAGCCTTTTTTGCCAAGAAGAAACCTCAAAGGCCCAAGAATTCTCTTTTCAAGTAAGTATCTCCCTGCTGGTAAGATAGCAGGTGTCAAGAAGTGTTAGATCCAAGTAGCATGCTTTCTACTTTATTGACAGCCATTACTTCGCCCAATTAAACTTGATTTGAAATAATTTAAAGCAAGTGAACATATATTCAATTTTGTGTACTCTTGTTCTCTATAAGGAGAAGCAGCTGTTTGGGAATATGGTTACAGAACTATCTAGAACTTCTAATAATTTCTGGAGTTTGTTTCTGGGGAGTTTTATATAAAATGAAGGGAAATGAAACTCTCTAGTTGTTTCTGGGGAATTAAATGTGAAATGAAAGGAAATGAAATATTTCAGCCTTTGAAAACCCTGAAATGCCAAGAAACAACCTTTGTTAATAAAGTTATGCAAATCACCCTATCTAAGTGATATTAGATTTTGATTTAATAAAGGAACAATCTGGAAATTCTCCACCATGTTATGTACCCTATGTGTATGTCACTTGGTAACAGCTAGTAGTTAATAATGATAGTAATGATAATAATAATACCTACCACTGACTGAGCAGTTACTATGTACCTGGTACTCAGAATTATCTCAAACATAATCTAATTCAGATTATGTCAGATTTTGGCAGCAGTAGGGCTAATGCTGAAATCTTACTAAGCGCTGAGCACAGCATTCAGCCATTTTCGTGGATTCTCTCATTTGGTTACTACCACCTTATGGGCATCGTTCTATTTTTAATCTTCATTTACACATGCAAAAAACTTGGGGCACAAGAGAAGTTAAGTAATTTATGGAAGTTCACACAGCCAGCAAGTAAGAGAAGTGGCTTTAAATCTTGGCAGACCTATGTGTTCTTCTGGGGAGTTAAGGATACTTAAGAAGTTGTATCTGTAAATCTAAGCATGTAAAGTGACTACAAAAGTACTACTGTAGTATTTTGAATTCATTATTTTTGAATAGGTGAAGCTCCAGTATCTCATCTCAAGGAGAACAGATTTAATCCTGCATTGGATTAAATCCATTCTGCTTATTGAATATGTTCTTCTTTTTTTGTACAGTTTTATTCAGAGGTTAGATGTTCTCTCAGTTAAAATATCTTTAGTCTGCAAGTAACATTGATCCCCCAAATGAAAGAAATGAAACTGTAGGGAAGTTGTTATCTCACACAATAAGGATGAATGTAGAGGATTCCTTAATTCACCAGTTCAGTATCATCAAGGACCCAGCACTTTCCATTTCTCTGCCATCAGTTCCACTCTGACAAAAATGGTAATGCCAAGGAAAAGGTGTTATTTTTCCTGCAAATCTTTTTTTTAATTATTAGACTATTTTTTATACCACTTTACAGTTTACAGGAAAATTGGTCAGACTGTACAGAGTTCCTTTAACATCCCCCTTCCTTATAGTTTCTCCTTTTAGCAATATCTTGCATTAGTATGGTACATTTCTAAAATAATTAATGAACTGATATTGATGCATTATTAGCTAAAGTTCCTTGTTTACATTAGGGTTCTGGCTTTGTGTTATACAATTCTATGGGTTTTGAGAAATGCATAATGTCATATATGCTCCATTGGAGTATCATACAGAATATTTTCACTGCTCCAAACATCCCATTTTCCACTTACTCATTCCTCCCTCTTCTCCCCATCCACTGAGCGCCTGGCAATCACTGATCTTTTTACTGTCTCTATAGTTTTATCTCTCCTAGAATGTCTTTTTTTAAAAAAATCAAATGTACATCACAGTGGTTCAACAGCCCCCCTTCCTCTCCCCCCTCCCCACCCAGTCTCCTCCCCCTTGGCAACCACTAGTCACTTCTCAGTGTCTGTGAGTCTAATGATGTTTTGTTCCTTCTGTTTTGCTTTGTTTTTATACTCCACAAATAAGTGAAGCCATATGGTTTTTGTCTTTCTCTGCCTGTCTTATTTCACTGAGCATAATACTTTCTAGATCCATCCATGTTGTTCCAAATGACAGTATTTCTTTTCTTATGGCTGAATAATATTCCATTGTATGTATATGTACCATATCTTCTTTATCCATTCATGTATTGATGGACACTTAAATTGCTTCCATATTTTGGCTGTTGCAAACAGTGCGGCGATAAACATAAGGGTGCATATAACTTTTCAAATCAGGGATTTTGTTTTCTTTAGGTAGATTCCTAGGAGTGGAATTACTGGGTCAAATGGTATTTCTCTTTTTAGTTTTTTGAAGAACCTTCAAACTTCTTTCCACAGCAGTTATACCCATTTGGAGTCCTACCAAGAGTGTAGGAGGGTTTCTATTTCTCTGCACCCTTGCCAGCATTTGTTATTTCTTGTCTTTTGAATAGTGGCCATTCTAACTGGTGTGAGATGATAGCTCATTGTGGTTTTAGTTTGCATTTCCCTGATGACTAGTGATGTGGAGCACCTTTTCATGTGCCTCTTGGCTACCTCAGTTTTTTCTTTGGAGACATATTTATTCAGGTCCTCCTCCCATTTTTTGATTGGGTTATTTGTTTAGAATGTCTTACTGTTGGAATTACGCAGTATGTAACTTTTTCACATTGGTTTCTTTCACTGAGCAATATGCATATAAGATTCTTCCATGTTTTTTTGTGGCTTGATGGATCACTTCTTTGTATTGCTAAATAGTATTTCACTGTGTGGAAGCACTGCAGTCTGTTTTTTCCATTCACCTTTTGAAAGATAACTTGGTTGCTTCTAGCCTCTGGCAGTTATGAATAAAGGTGTTGTCAACATGCATGTACAAGTTTTTGTCTGGATGTAAGCTTTCAACTCATTTTGATAAATACCTAGCGGAATGACTACTGGATATGTGGTAAGATTATAAGACTCTGCCAAACTGCCTTCCAAAGCAGTTATATCATTTCAAATACTTTTTATCAACAATTAATTATTATTTATTAATCATTTCTGCCAGTGACAAAGCCCCTTTGTAAGTTTTCCTCAGATTCCAAGGTCAGTTTTTATGTCTGCTGCTAAGCCAGTCACTGGCAAGGGGAAGCAGACCACGATGATGGTGTTGAACCAGTTAGCGTCACCTCTGGTGACAGGCCTTGAGCTGGAGAGGGAGCCCCTTTTCTCTGAGCACACTGCTGATTGAAGAGGGAGCAAAGAAGTAAAATGCCCTGGTAGAATGGAGGCCAGGCCAGCCCACAAGCCAGATGGCAGAAGGAGAAGATGGCTGATTGAGGCAGCTAACTGTCTCAGATGTTACCTAACCGATAGGCCTTTATTTTCCCTTTCCCTCCCTTCCTATCTTCCTTCCTTTTTTTTTATTCATTTTGTTATCATTAATCTACAATTACATGAAGAACATTATGTTTACTAGACTCCCCCCTTCACCAAGTTCCCCCCACAAACCCCATTACAGTCACTGTCCATCAGCATAGTAAGATGCAGTAGACTCACTACTTGTCTGCTCTGTGTTGCACAGCCCTCCCTATGCCACCCCCACATTATACATGCTAATCATAAGGCCCCCTTTCTTTCCCCCCACCCTTATCCCTCCCTTGCCACCCATCCTCCCCAGTCCCTTTCCCTTTGGTAACTGTTAGTCCATTCTTGGGTTCTGTGATTCTGCTGCTGTTTTGCTCCTTCAGTTTTTGCTTTGTTCTTATACTCCACATATGAGTGAAATCATTTGGTGTTTGTCTTTCTCCACCTGGCTTATTTCACTGAGCATAATACCCTCTAGCTCCATCCATGTTGTTGCAAATGGTAGGATTTGTTTTCTTCTTATGGCTGAATTATATTCCATTGTGTATATGTACCACATCTTCTTTATCCATTCATCTACTGATGGACACTTAGGTTGCTTCTATTTCTTGGCTATTGTAAATAGTGCTGCAATAAACATACGGGTGCATTTGTCTTTTTCAAACTGGGCTGCTGCATTCTTAGGGTAAATTCCTAAAAGTGGAATTCCTGGGTCAAATGGTATTTCTATTTTGAGCATTTTGAGGAACCTCCATACTGCTTTCTACAATGGTTGAACTAATTTACATTCCCACCAGCAGTGTAGGAGGGTTCCCCTTCTTCCTTCCTTTTTTTCTTTCTTTTTTTATTTTTACCCCTGTGCAACTTACTATCCTAAATCTAGGTGTATTGTAGAAAGTAGGTTTCAGGGGATTTAGCTTTCCGGCTTTCAACCATTACCCTAATTTCAACCTCAGACCACATACACATTTTCAAACATTTTAGACAGTCCTGAAACTGAGGTATTGGAAAGCATAGAAATTGTTGGAAATGAATAAATGAAATTAAGTGATTGTTACCCATTTATTATTATTGCACAATAATAAAAACTCCTCACCTACACAGAATTAGGCTATTATTACAGATTTGCCTGTTTCTAGTCTTGGTTCTCCCATTAATGAGCCATGAGAGAATCCACAGCCTACTAGCAGGCCTCAGTGCCTGTGGCTATAAAACAAGGAAGTGAGACTGAATCACCTCTAGTGCCTTCTTTACTGTAAAATTATATCAGTCTGTGCCTTGTTACAAACATTAAAAAGATTCCTGAGTAGCCAAAACATATCGGGTCATAAAGGATTAAGATTTTAGCAAGCTGTAATCTGTTTTTATCACATCCATGAAGGACATTATTACTCTCTTTAGCTGCCCCTAGCCGGGGTTAATTAAGTATGTTTAAGTCCTCTCTTATTTTGTATAATGTCTGCCTCTCTATTCTTTGCTCAAGAGGTTTTTTTTTTCCTTGCTATTTCTGATCAATAGCTGCCAGCATGCTTTTGGAGGTCAGGGGCTTCTTTTGTGCACTCGGCTGGCAGGTGGCTCATCTGAAGTACTGTACACTTTGCCTCCTTCAGACTGTTAGTGCCCTCTTGGGTCTTGGCAGGGTGCAGAGAGAGGATCAGGTAACCCAAGTGTTTCCCTTTGAGTCACTCTCATTCATCTTCCTTGTCAAAGAACGGATTAAGAAGGCATAATTAAGAAAATCGTGGCATTCCCTCCTTGTTCCCAGAAACCCATCCCATTACCCTGTTGCTCTTCCATTATGTTGCTTTTTACCCCGTACTGGCAGTGATTCCTAGAAGGATTTCTCCTGTCAGCCTGTTATTCTGACTTTGAAAATCTGAGGTTTGAAATGGAATTTTTTTAGCACATCAAAGGATTTACTGTTTGAATATAGTGATGATTTTTCTTCTTCTTTTTCTTTACCTACATGTTTCTCTTAAGACTGTTTTTCTTTCTTGTTCCTTTTTTAATTCCTTATTCTTGCTTTTAGAGATCTGTTCCATGTCATGAGCCTATATGCTCCACGTCTCTCAGCTGAAACGGTTCCTGGGTACGTGTGAATGTTTTGTAGCTTGGAATTTTGGAGAGTATTCTGCATGATAGGTGGTAGGTTGCAAACCTGGCAGCTATTTAGAAACCATTGTTTTTGAGGACTTTTAAGGAGAGAACGTAGATGCCCTGTGGCTTCAGTGTAGTGATTCAGTGGAATGTCTAGCATCCCCTTTGTCCTTGTCTTCTAACTGCGGGAGTTCGGAAGACATGATGTCTTTTTTGAGGGGCTAGTTGTTTTGGGGTGGCAGCTAGCAGTCACTGAGGCTTTTGACTGGATAGCAGCAAAATTAGAATGGCTTTATAGGATATTCTTGTTGCTTTGCATCAGGTATCCTGGCAAAGGATCTGAAGGCAAAAGAAGGTTGCAAAAGACCGCAGCTGCATTAGGACAAATGGACAGCGAACAAAGGCCCCAGACGCTGTTGTAAAGGACTGTTAGCCCAGAATCGTGTTCGCCAGCCTGCCTTGGCCCTGCCATGGAACAGCACAGGCTCTTGTTGTGGAACACGAGGGAGCATCACCCACTAGAGCAGGATACTTTTACACTGCATGGCCCTATACCCTCCGTTTCCATGGAACCATTTGTTTACCGTGCGTTTCATTGCAGGTTCGAATCCTCCTCCCATGCCATCAGCATGAGTGCCTATCTGCGAGAGCAGAGAAGGGAGCTCTACAGTCGGAGTGGAGAACTTCAAGGTGGGTGACTGAGCTCTGGAAAGGCTAATTTTCTGGAGGAAGATCTGAAAGCATTTATAGCATGTAAATTGGAGGTCTGTATTCACAGATTTCCTTTAAGACAACAAAGATTTAAACATTTGATAATCTGTTTCTTCTATCATTTCCCAGCATCTGCTGCCAAGCAGCTAAAACTGTTACTATGGCCACAGGATTTATAGGCCTGCTGCCATTCAGGTGGGAACTAGGCAAAAAGAGGTGGAATCAGCCTCTTCTTGCTTAAAGGTGGCAAATGTGCATCCAGTCACAGTCTAAAGGAATACCAGTGTTCAGTGGCTGTTACTGTTGCTTTTGATTATTGTTTTCAATACCTTCTGGGGTATGGAAGGAATGCCTAAGATTGGGAAAGGGGCAAATGCAGTCTCTGCCATTGAAGGGAAGAAGGATGCCTCTAGTTAGTATGTCTAATCAATATTAGCTTTGATACATAGGGTATTTAATATCCATATATGGTTACTAAAGAATTGTAGTCTCCGTATGGGGATAGATAACTACACTAAATGTGGTGAGCATTTCATAATGTATGTTAGTGTTGAATCATTATGTTATATGCGATTATACTAAAATCAAAAAAAAAAGTTTTCTGCAGAAGAAAATAGTTAAGAAAATAATTAGAGGTAAATTTAGTCGGATCAAAAATCAAACTAATAACATTTTCTTCTTTGACAAAAAGGATGCTAATCATGGTGAATATAATCAATTAAGAAAGATCCGTGAGGGCTTGTCAAGTCATCTTAGGCATTGGAAGCAAAGGAAATCGAGTATAAGGAAATGAAAGAGAAAGCCTTAAGATACAGTTATAAAAGTGTAGCACGAATATCAGTAACAGTATCAAGAAGGCAATGCGAACAGCCATGTAGATAGTATGCATAAAATCAGAGGAGCTGAGAGAAGGGAATGAATGATGGATCTAAGGTATTTCAGAGCTCGTGCTTTCTCCATGAGGAATGGGAGGCGTCACTTTCACTGTTGATGTCTTGGGGGCACTTAGAATATTTTGTAGTGACTAGCCTTCCCAAATGAATATTTAGTTTTTAAGACTCATCATAGTTCTACATCAAAATATTATAAAGTGACCCACCAGCCTCTTTGGATTTAAAGATTACTGCCTAGTCATTCCTACCTTCACCTTCATTATTAATCTAAATACTTGTACATTTTCCCAAAGATCCTGCTATGCTCCCTCATAGTTATATATCACAGTAATAATTTGATAGCACACACACATAAACAGAACTAAAAGTTAGAAGGAAAAGGAGATTAGTCTACCAACATTTTATTTAATATTGAAGTGTTGCTTGCTATACATGGGGAAACCCTGAAGTATGCATTTTGGAGTCTTGAAATGCAGGAGTGCAGAAAGTAGTTAGAATGGGAGCAAATGACAGAACGACTGACTCTCTGGTCAGGGAGGGGGTCAAAGGGGCAGGCGATCCAGGTTCTAGCAGGCAGCTACCTCCCAGGAGGACTGCAAAGCTTAGAAGAAAATGCTGATAACAGAACATTCTTAAAGGATTGATCTTACTTGAACTGCCACTTAGGGGAGCTTAGTCAATCATCTTGCATAAGAGATAACTTCCATACTCACAGTGTCCTAATTTTAATTTCAGAATTGGCTTAAGAAATAATTTAAATTTACCTCCATAATTTCTTTATACATGGATTCTAGTATATCAGATTCCTTTAATGGGGACAAAAAAAGCTATTATCATTTTTCTCTTTTTTTTTAGCTTGAATCCTAATCATCTCATTTTCTTAAAAAGTAATAAACTAAAGCTTTTAGAACAGCGTTAGGTTCATAGCAATACTGAGTGGAAGGTACAGAGAGTTCCCGTATGCCCCCTGTCCCCATACCTCCCCTCTCAACATCCCACAACCACAGTTTCAGTTGACGCTTAAAGATCAAAAGGTAGACCACGTAACATCCAAAATATATAATGAATTCACATGCCTCAACACCCAAAAAGCAAATAACCCGTTAAAAAATGGGCAGAGGATATGAACAAACACTTCTCCAAAGAAGAAATTCACATGACCAACAAGCACATGAAAAGATGCTCCACATCGCTAATTATCAGGGAAATGCAAATTAAAACCACAATGAGATATCACCTCACCAGTTAGGATGGCCAACATCCAAAAAACTAGGAGCAATAAATGCTGGCAAGGATGTGGAGAAAGGGGAACCCTCCTATACTGCTGGTGGGAATGTAAACTAGTTCAACTATTGTGGAAATCAATATGGAGATTCCTCAGAAACTAAAAGTAGAAATAACATTTGACCCAGGAATTCCACTCCTAGGAATTTACCCAAAGAATGCAGGATCCCAGATTCAAAAAGATGTATGCACCCCTGTGTTTATCACAGTGAGCCAAGATAGGGAAGCAACCTAAGTGTCCATCAGTAGATGAATGGATAAAGAAGATGTGGTACATATATACAATGGAATATTGTTCAGCCATAAGAAGAAAACAAATCCTACCATTTGCAGCAACGTGAATGAAGATAGAGGGTATTATGTTCAGTGAAATAAGCCAGGCGTATAAAGACCAGTACCAAATGATCTCACTCATTTGTGGAGTATAACAACAAAGCAAAACACAACAGCAGCAGACTCACAGACTCCAGGAGGGGACTAACAGCTAAGGGAACAGGTTGAGGAAGGTGAGGGGGAGGGAGGGAGGGAGAAGGGGATTAAGGGGCATTATAATTAGCACACACAATATAGGTAGATCACGGGGAAGGTAGTACAGCACAGAGAAGACAAGTAGTGACTCTATGGCATCTTACTATGCTGATAGACAGTGACTGCGATGGGGTGTGTGGGTGGACTTGATAATATGGGTGAATGTAGTAACCACAATGTTGCTCATGTGAAACCCTCATAGGATTGTATATCAGTGATACCTTAATAATAAAAAAAGACACTAACAACCAAATAAATAAATAAATAAATACTTCATTTTTCCTGGGGGGACAAAAAGGTAGACCATGTAATTAATGGGACAGCAGTGCCACCTGTCATACACTATGATTGAAGCATAGTTAGTCAATAAGGATAAATGACTGAACCTAGATTCTTTCTTCTTTTTTGGTAAATAGTAAGAATAGCCAGGCAGAATGATTTTCTGTGTCCTCCCATCACTCCCAGTGGCCTGTGATCTCTTGAGAAGACAGTATAGCAAAATCAGTGAAGAGTAGAGGGTTCTGGGTACAGATTGCTCACATTTAAAATCTAGCTCTGCATTTACTAGCTTTGTAACCTCTGTGCCTCTATTGTTAAATCGGGATGGAAATAACTGTCTTCTTCATGAGGTTGTTGTGAAAGCTAGGTGAGTTAAGCTATGAGTGTTTACAAAAGTGCCAGACAAACATGACCAGTCCTGCCTTCTCTTCAGATATTGTTGGCATTACTAGCATAACCCCTGCAGAGTCTTCACGTACATTCTCTTTCTCTCCTGGGCCGGATGCTACTCCATGCTCCAATTTAGGCTTCATTGGCTCTCATTCTGATGAGCCCTCTCTGCTTGTCCCTCCTGTCCTCAGCCTGTGGCCTCACCCACCCTCACCCCCACCCTGGGGTTGGGGTCCCTGCTGTGTGCTCCTACCACATCTTTCATGTACCCTTTCTGAGCACTCTCTACACTGTTTTGTAGATTAATGCTCACTTATTTGATGTTGCCACAAAACTAAAAGCTTCATGGGGAAAATATGACTTTATTTGTGATGCTTTGCACAGTGCCTGTTACTATAAATATTCCGTAAATACCGACTGACTCAATGATGTAATAAATGAGGGCATCTCCCAAGAGGAGGTGGGGCCACTGACAGCCATTAGCAACTTTGTAGGTTTCCATCCCTTTTTCAGTTTAAGGAAAAGTAGAGGCCCTGTATAGAAAGGTTTTTGTGTTCTGCAGTTACACCTAATTTAGTAAGTAGTAATGTTGCCCTTGAGCTGTCTAACCTAGCACAACACTACTGCCTATAAACAAAAAAACATTTTAAAGTCAGAGGAAAAGTCTATTCTGTGAGGATGGTTACTTGAAGAATAACTGTAATTAGGAACTTTCTCATCTTTCAAAAAGTTAATTAAAATATGGAACTTTCAAGCAACAGTCTGTTGAACTTACGGGTATTCATCAAAATAGGAGGGTTTATCTCTGCTTACAAGGGGAGAAAGTAGTTAGCAAACATCATGTTCATAGTAATCATTAAAAAATAATTTTGCTGAGCTGACACATCACATGCTTGCTGAGAAAATAGCTCAGCTGACAAGTTTTTGGAAAAGTTTGATGGTGTTTCATTCAGAAGCATAAGAGTCTCTGATGAATGCTTTTAACGTTCAGCAGGGAAAAGGGGAGAAAGATCACATCTATTTTCTATTAAAAATGGGCATCCTTTTCCAGTTTTTCTGTTAATCTAATGAGTCTGTGGATCACGGTGTAATCTGCATTTCAAGCTTATCCTTGAAAAGGCATAATCGAATAATTCTGTCAAATCACAAGAGATTGGCAGAAGACTTGTGTCTCTTCTCTTAACACCACATAGCTGTGGGCTTTGCTTCCCAGTGGCTTGCTTCAGAGGGTCAACTTTTCCTTCTGTTGCAGGGGAGCAACAAGGAAATCCACCAGAAAGACCATTAAAGTAACATTAAAAAGCTCAAATTGTACAAAAGCTTAGTTTAAATGTTATTCATCCTAATAACACACAAGGGGAAAAAAGATTGAAAAAATGAGATTTCTTTGGTATCCATCAACCCATCTCAGTTGGCTCTAACTATTATGGTACAGATGGTTCGTTATATAGTCTGCTGTTGGCAATGGGGCTGAAAAGGTGGGGGTGCCATTTCAAAGTGTACAGGATAACAGGTGGAAACCTAACTTGTGTATGTGTCTGCATTAATCATAGACTTCCTATTGTTCTGAGACTCTCTACGGTTTCATTGGGCAGCCATATGATAGGTTAGAAAGATATTAGTTTTAATGAACATTTAGCTTAAATATAGCCTCTCAGGTTTAATGTGTGATTCTTCAGGAGAATAACTGATGAATTCATTATCTCACAGGGGTTTAAAAGAAAGAAAAATACTACTGCTCTTGACCAAAATGCACTCTTAGGTTAGTCAGTCCTACTGTGCCTCAGTTTTCTCATTTGAAAAATTGATCTTGTTAAAATATCTGGCTGCTGTAGGGGGATTTTTGTGACTATAAAATTAGATATTAAGACTGGAAAAATTAGAATAGCTGTAATTGCTTTAAATTAAAATGATGCTTTTAAAAATGTATCATTGTGGAATCAGGACACCTGCATCCTCTTCTCGGACTCCCATTTTCTCCTCCCCTCCAGTCTTACTGGCCCACTGAATTGGCTCTCCTCAGGGTAACCAGGGACCTCCATCTTGGGATTCGGCTTAGCTTTTTTGTGTTTATCCCCCTTGATCTTTCAGCAGCCATTTCCCTTTGCTCCTTGTGTGCTTTGAGATTTCTCAAGCGCTCAGTTGAGTGTCTCCTAGGTTGGTCATAGAATCTTTCCTGTGCTCAGCCTACACACTGTCCCCAGATGGTCTCAGTCAAAACCATGCTCTACTTAGTGCCCAGGTGTGTTGGGGGAAGCGTTGTGTATTTTCCTCGGTCCTTGTCCCCGCTGCAACAAAGAATTGAAGGGCAGAGACACAGTAGTGAAGCAGAGTAAAAGGTTTATTTGAAGTGATGTAAAGAGAAAAATGCTGCAGCAGGTGACCTCAGGGAGGAGAGGTGCCTTGATAAGTTTAAGTTTTATTGAAAGAGAGAATATCTACACACTTAGAAAGTACAGGTGACCTCAGAGAGAGGAGCTCCCTGAAAGGTTGAAAAGAGAAAGTTTTAAGTTAAAAGGTTATGCACTTAGAAACTGTGGGTAACCTCAGGGAGAGGAGTGCCCTGAAAGGCTGGGGGAGTTCCCCCTTTTAAGGATTTTTCAGGAATGTGACTAAGGGCTGGGGGTGCAGACTTGTTAAGTGGTCTCTAAATATTTAAAATTAACTTAACACAAGGAATTTACTGCTCTGATTTCTCCCTGAGATACTGGCATTGTGGTCTGGGAGCATATCAAACAAGACTGCCTGCCCAGGCCCCAGGGTGGGCTGTGCTATTGTCTGTTTGCTGAAGAGTAAGTTAAGAATCTTACTTCTTAACTTCCTGGGTTTTAAAATGCAATCTTATTTTTAAGATGGAATCCTTCCTGCCTTTTACTGTGTTGTTTACAGCTGGGCCTGCTTGCTAAATTACTTGCCCAGGTTGCAAACTACTTGATTAGGGCTGAAGGAGAAAAAAACAGCTATAGGTAAAGTTAAAAAATAAGCTGGGTCTGTGTGATTAACACAATAAACACATGGGTTATGCTGATGTACTCTCCTTTATCTGTGGAATATTCAAACATTCCAGGACAAGTTACTCCTGGCTTTTTGAGCTGTAACTGAGTGACTCATTAACTCTGGGTCTTTTTACTGGGCTATCTTGGCCTTATTCTCTTTCCACCCCGCCATACTGCTCAAATCTATTTTCCTGCCTAACAGGTGCGACTGACTTCCAGATCAGGGCTCCTGCCCAAATCTCATCATTGTTTCCTGACCTCTGGGCATCCAGCCCTCCCTCCCACTCCAACCCCCTCCATCTTGCCTCTATCACTGCATATTTTTGTTTTCCTCATAGTACTTTTCTTAATGTATACATGTCTTTTTAACTTGTTATTTTTCTACACTCCCCTCAGAATACCCAGAATCCAAGCTATATTTGTTAGTGCATTTCAGTGCCAAGGATAGTGCTTGGCTTGAAGTCAGGCACTTGAAAAATAAATGATGAAGGAGGCCTCGATCCTTCCTCTCATTTGTAGGTACGAGCCTATCTTATTTGAGAGACCCTAGTGGGAGCTTTAATAAACAGAGTTAGTAGTCCTGTGATTTGTCGTAGCTCCTTTTTAAAGATAATAAAGCTCACGAATGGGTAGAGTACATTAATTATCATTGATCCAAGTAGAAACACATACTTAGTTTTGATTATAGTTTCTTTTCTGTCTTGGGGCTACTTAGTACTACTGTTTGTGCTCAATAATATTACCTTTAGAGTGCCATTTTTATTCCCATTCATTTACTGAGTGGTATTTCTATAGCCGTGACATTAAAATATTCTGTTAAGCTCGAGCCACTTGATAATTGACTTCTCTAAGAGGATTTGCTTTGCATAGTAAATATGAAAGTACTGCTAGCATCAGGGAAAATTGGGCTCTCATACTGACCTGACCCGAATTTACCGAGTTTTTCTCTGTAATGGGTTGTTGGTGACTGGGGTTGTGAATACCTAACGATATTGCATATAATTAATCTGCTTGGAGGTGCCTTGCCTTAAGGTACACAGTGTTTAAAATAGATTAACCATAAGTTGATTATCCTTTTAACAAAAGGATTTATAATAGGAGTCTCTTAAATAGCAAGCTGTTCTATAATGGAGCATTTAAAACAAGATTTCATTTATGCACACATTTTCAGGGACATTTTGGCTGAAATGAGGTACAGCAATTTTACACTCATACCACACATTTGTTCCACAGCCTTAAATATAAGAAGCACTTGTAAAGCTTTATATCCTGAAATTTGATGAGAAAATTATTTGTAATCTTTTAAATTTTGCTTAATGACTTTGTTAATAACTATGTAACAATATGCAGGGAACATGAAAAGAGTCCATTTTTTTCTTCTTAAAATTGCATGTAATTATTTCAAAATAACCTTAATCTTTCAGAGTTATCTCTTCTGTTTTAGGTTCTAAAATGGTGTATAAAAATTTATTTCCCTTCCTTTTGTATATTCTTGCTTTTTAAAAAGACCGAACTTACTTATATGTAAGATATGTCTTATAATGAAATAATAGGACTTTTATAAATGCTAATTTATCTGTTCCTAAGAATTAGAATAAATATACTTTCCTCAGGTCATGAACAGACTAATGTATTATTTCAAATCATTTAGGAAATAAAAGTATTCTTTTGCCAAGATCAGTGAGTTTACCCTCTTTTATCCTTAATCTATGCAGTTATAGATATTTATTTTATTTTAAAATGTCTTCATTTGTGGATTTCACTTATATAAAATGGACTTATTTTCTGAATTCAACATGCTCACTCCCTAGTGGACACCCCTCTGGTACCTAAGCCACGTTGAAGAGCCTGGAGGTCATGAGAAATGGATCTTGAGAGAGCAAAATGACAACCCCAAAGCCTAAGAGCCTCACCGGTTGCCACACAGGACTACTCAATGGCATAAAAGCTTATTTTTAAAAAATAAAACTTTTGTTCTACTCATTTATTCATTCATCCATGTAGATTTGGGAAAAGAGGAAATATTGCTAAATAAGATAAGTATTGAGTTTTAAATGTGATGCATGTGTCTTTCTCTTTATATCATACTTCAATCAAGATTTTTTTTAAAAAAAACAAACTTCTAATATAATATAACAAAAATTTTAAAGTTACTTCTCTCACATTTTTCATCATTTGGTTCCCATTAATTTTTTAATGTAAAAATAACAGCTTTGATTATTTTTTAAGACTTTCTGTAGGACCATTAGAAAGTATATTTTTGGTAGCTCTAGTAGTTTATATCATGTAACTCTTACTTCAGCTTTTTAGAAAATAGAGAAGACTACAAACATTTATCGTGTATAATGAGGGAAGTAATTGGAAACTTAGAATGCTAAATAACAAGTTTATTACTGTCCTAATAAGACACAATGAGAAGATATTTCTGAACTTCAAAATGAAGGGTGTGCCCTTTCAGGAATACTAATAGAGATAACTTTATCTGAAGTATGATCTATTATCAAATTTCAAAAGAAATTGATGTAAACATGTATGTAGTATGATGTCTAGAAAATAAAACAGTAGCTTTTAATGGTAGAAAGTGCTTTAGAAGTCATAATGTAGTGCTTTTCCAACTAGTTTTTCCAGATATAGAACCCCTCTTCTGTTAGAGTATTTCCCAGTTTCATATAGAAAACAGTTTGAAGTGGAGATGGTTTCAGTAGGGTTGGAGGTTCATAGTTCCGCCTGCATAGATGCCAACTCCATCCACCTCTTTCCTCTTCCTCTGGAGCACCTGAGGCACCACTGCAATACTAAAGACTCTTTGATGCAGACCTCTACATAAAGGGAAATGTGATATGGAAGAGAGAGATGACATTACAGCTTTGTAGGGAGAGGACAGACTAGTCAGTATTGGGTGGTGAGATCGTTGATTATGTGAAAAGACATGGAGTTAGAATGTCAGATCATTTGGGAAAATAACTTTCTGATGCATTGAGAACTCAATTGTGAAAGGCAAAACCTACTAACAAGTATGTTCAGAGCATTATTGTTGGACTAACAAAAACCTGTCAATAATTCAAATACCAGACAGGAGAATGGAATTATAAATGGTGGTATCACCTCACAGTGGAATACTATGTAGCAATGAAAATGAATGAGCTGTACTGTACATTAACTTGATTGACTCTCAAAAGCCTTTGCATAAGACTATATAGTCTCATTCCATCTGTATGAAGGTCAGTAGTGAGAACTGAAAAGTATCTTTAGGCAGGCATCCTTATATGATGAAAATGTGAATAAGGTAGGGTTGGAAACATAATATAAAACCGAGGAAAGAGATCACCTCTGGAGGGGAAGGAAGAGGATAATCAGAGGAGCACATGGGGTATCAAGGATGATAGAATGTTCTGTTTTTTAACGTAAGTGATGGAAATGCTGTTGCTTGTTTCATTATTTTTAAAACTGTACAAATGTCATATGCACTCTTACACATTTCATAAAAAGTGCTAATAACAATTTTTAAAAAAGCTCCTTACATCTGCAGAGACAAAACTGTATATGCAGTCTAATGTTCCTAACTAGAAGTCTAAACCAAGTTTGGAGTTTTTTGGGACCGCTGGATTGATCTTTGTCCTTCACCACTCTGTTGAAACTCCAGGTCCATGGCAAAGCTGTGAATATTCACTGCACCAATTCTGTGCCTTAAGTAGCTCATGAGACGACAGCTTCAGGGTCTGGAGGGCTCCCTCCCAACTGACTTGCTCCTTCCTCCACCTCATCCTCCATCTGGGATGTCAGGGCCTAGCATTAGGTGAAGGCAGCTGGGAGTCTACTTTTGTTTTCTGTGTTTTCCAGGACTCTCTTTATTTATTGCACCTGTACAGATTCCTTGTTTGTACTACACACCTCACTTGACCCTCAAGATACAGTAATGAACAGAGCCCAGGTTTCCTGGGAAGGGCAAAAGAACAGAAAGAGGCCATGGATATGTCACAGAGATTGGAACTTGGCCACCAACATGTGTTCCTCTTTTCCTCTGTATGAATAAGGCCCCTGATTTTTAGCTGGATACTCAAAACAATATTTCTAAGCCTTCTTTGCAGCCAGCCATGGATGTGTAATTTAATTCTAACCAATAGAAAATGAGTGAAAGTGATGCTTTCAACTTTAGGCCTTACATTCAAAGAGAAGGAGCAGGTGCTCCTCTGCCAGCCCCGCGTGCGTAGTGGCCACATGCGGATGCGGATGGTGTGGAGGTGAAGCGCTGTAGGGCTGGGAGACCAACGAAATACGAGGGGCTTGAGTGTCTGACGCTGTGGGGTGTTGCGTCTCTGATGACCAGCACTGCCGTGCCATCCCGCACTCCTCCGTGAGAGAGGAATAAACTCTCCCCTATAGAATTTTGGTCCTCTGTTACTTGCAGCCGTATTCATATCTGAATTTAATTCAACATGAGAACCAGCCATCACAGAATGGTGATCCTCATCGTGATGGAGTCGTGTATGTGTAACGGAGATGCGTGTAGAAGTGCTGGGAGAGGCAGGGAGGTTTCATAAGTATTTACGCTTCAAGCTGCTTATGAAGGATGAAGAGAAGCTTTCCAGATAAAGAAAGGGTGGGCATTTCAGGCAGTGGGCATGGCAGGAATGTACGGAAGTGTAAGAGTACAGGCTTTCCTCATTTCATAACGTGAATTGGATGTAACTCTTTCTATCAAGGGAATCAGTTTTTGTATATAGAATTCTGCTGCTTATAATTTGTTATGTTCAGGAACCTACGATTATAGAAAGGGTACCAAAGTTTTTGTGAATGGCTTTGGCCATTGTTGTAACAGTTAAAAGGTTAAAAGTTGGTAGGAACCAGTGGTGTACTGGTGATAGAAAATGAAAGCCATAATTATACTTAAGGAAAAGCTAACTGTAATCACCTATTGGGTTCTGAGTAATGTCCAAGTGGTATAGCCAGGCTATTTTATTATTAAAAATCCTATAGGAAAAATAACTTTGTTTTAAAGACAAATATTGAAGAATATGTGCATGGTAGACTCAGCTGGTGATATTGGCAGGGGCCGGATCTTGAAGGACTAGCCTGTTCTAATTCCAAAGTACCTTGTTCAGGTTTGACTGCGAATGGCAGCTTGGTTCCGTATGGAGATTGCAGACTGTGTGCTCACATCTGATTTCCACTTTGTAATTGTGCTGTGCACGAAAATATGCATCAAGCTACTTCTGGTTTCACAATTTTAAACTCAAAAAGCCCATATTGTAGTAATATATGATAGTATGTATGAATGCTACATGAATATTGTAATAGTCATAATATAGGATGTTCATTCCTCGAATTGTGGTGACATCTACTGAATTGCAGCCAGTTCATTTGCATATTCATGCTCACTTAGCTCAAAGAAGTCCCTGTTTGTTTGCACATTAATGTCTGATTTCAGCACCAGTTAACTAATTTACATAACCATGTTCAGTTGGTTAGTGATGTTCGTGCGGCTGTTGGTGCTTTGGATAGCACGGGGAGCTTCATGGTTTAGGGGGAGAGGTATCTCAGTCATCCTGCTTTCACTAGGCAGGCTACTCTACCTGTCTGAGCTCTAGGTTTCTTGTTTGCATAATGGAGTTAGCAACAACTTAGCCTGTCCATGTCTTAGGGCTGTTGTAAGTAGCAGTTGACATACTGGAGGTGAAAAGACAGAGTCACTATTTCTGGGCCAACTGTATTCTACACCCTGCTCCAGGAATATCTGCATATGCGTGAGTTCGAGGTGCTGTGGAATAGAAGACAAGCAGACAGATACAGTTTTAAGGGATGTTATAATATTTCAGGAAACATCAAGAGAAAGACACTCAGCACTCACAGAGGGTGTCGTGGCAGGTGTTACAAAGAGGAATCTTTATACTGAAATTATAAAGATGAGTTACCCAGGCTGACCAGGGGAGGGGCACTTGCTGCAAGTAGGGAGAAGGTGTAAAACAACACGCAGATGTGTGAGAGCTTCATGGAATTGTAGATACTCCTTTGTGGTTGAAGCACAGAGTGTGCAGGGAAGATCGGACCTAGACTAGGGAGACAGGTGGACAGGTCACAGAGGACCTGGTATAATAGCAAGAAGGCCTAGTTTTTCTCCCAGGGGTGATAAGGAGTCCTCCAGGGCTTAACACAGGAGAGTGACATAATCAGATCTCCATTTTGGAAAAAGCGTTCTAGTGGCCGAGAGAAGTATGAATTGAGAACAGTGAGATTGGAGACACAGAGTCGGTTTATTTCAGGTGAGAGTTTTCGGGAGCTTGTGCCAGCTTTTTAGAATGGTGACGGCAGTGAGGATGGAGAGGCAGGAGTAGACCTAAAAGCCAATTTCCTGGTAGAATCAATTGGATATGATGACTCATTCTGTGTGGACTTTGAGCAGGAGAGAGCCATTTTGGCTAATTCCCGGTTTTCCAGTCTAGGGACCGGGTAGATAGTGATGTTATTTGTTAAGGCAGGAAATATAAGAATAGTTTTCAGTGGAGCATTAGGGGTGAAAATAACTTTTTTAAAACTTGTACTTTAATGCTTCTCTTTTTGTTTACATCTGTCTAGTCTAACCATGTCTAACCTAACTAATCTAATTAAATACCAGCTCCATCCTGTTGAAGGCAGTTTTTGATTACCTGTCACCATTCTGCTTCCCTTAAGTCAAGTGCCTGAGTTACAGTTTTCTTCCCTTCCTCCTCCTCTTCCTATTTTTAAATTGCAAATATACTTTCTCCTTTCTAGGCTTTGGTTGATCTATTTAGTGCCATTTCAGTCTCTGAAGAATATGAATTCTTTAATTTTTATTCCTAAATGTACCCTGTGTTATTACTGCTATTACAGTCGAGCTGCTATCCATCTTTCTTAATAATTTGCTCTGTGATTCTGTGCAAGTCATTTGCTCAATGTAAAGAGAAGCTAAATGATTTCTGTGACTCTCTTCTGGTCCAAAGCTCTGGGTTCTTGAGTCTCAGCCCCTTGGTCACTATCTGTTCCTCGAAATATGCATGAGTCTGAGTTAGAGGTTCAGAGTGTGGTCTCTGGTCAGGCTCACTACCTGGGTGATTTGGGCAAATTAACTCTTTGTGTGTTTTTCATTTCCTGTAAACACTGAATACAATATACCTACCTCATAGGGCCATAGGGAGATTGAAATGAATTAACACATGTGAAATATTTAGAAATGTGCCTCGTATGTAGTAAGTACTGAATAAATACTAACTATTTTTAATTTTCCTGTGACCCTTCAGCACCTAACAACATTGTTCCCACATGGGAGATGCTCAGTAACTTTTTTATTTTCCATTGAGTGAGTGAATAAGGATGCTAAGGGGAAAATTCAAGTAGAATTTTCTCTGATGGTCCTTAGGAACACTTTTTTTTTTTTTCCTTTTGTCTTCTTTGACAGAAGTCCTTTTAAAGTGCTGAGAAAATGTGTTTACTTCAGTGATCATCCCAATCTCGTTAAATGGCCTAGCTGTGATAGCCTGGGTGGGATTCACTTATATTTCCAACCAAGAGTGCAATACTCAGTGACTCTTTAGTGATCTGTTCTTTCCATATATATTCACTCCAGGGATAAATACTCATGGCCATAAGAAGATGGACATTTCTTTGCAAAATTATTTTGATCTTCAATGTCACTAACTCTGAATTTTACCACAGAAATAATTTAGAATGATTTGTATATGCAGAAAGAGAGGTTAGATTAGAAAGGACATCCCTTCTCTGAAAATTCTTTGTGTTAGAGCGCTTCGTGACATTTTATGTTCACTGTTTTATTGCCTTCCTTTTGCCTCCAGTTTGAAATTACTTCCTTGCTACTTGCGAAAACAAAATGTTAAAAAAAGTTACATTCTAACTCATCATTTGCTAACAGTTCTTAACCTAAAAATTCCTAGAGTTATCAGAGATCTCAAAATAGTACCATAAATAATCTTTTGAAAACAACACAAATTCTTAGAAACAATTAAAATGTTTGAGTGAAAAAAAAGTTTTAACAAATTACAGCTAATTTGAAAGGGACATTTTGAACTTGGCTTGGAAGGTAAGCAGTGAATTGTTTGTCAGTTATTATTCCCCACAGCATGGTTACAGAGAGGGTAATAAAAATTAGGTTATTGATGAGACAAACCATTCACTCATTTGTGATTTCCTACCCTTTCTAAATTCTGTGAATCTTAATGGGAACCAGTAATTCTAATTTATGAATCATTTAAAAAAATTTCTCAAGATCTTTTGCTGCAAGAATTCCTTAGCATCTAAATTGAGTGGTTGACTCCAATCATTTGCTAACTATTTACTCTGATTAATTCAATAGATGTAGTTTCCTCAGAACAGATACAGAATTTTGTCTTCCTAAGAAATTAAAATCCTTTGTCATTCCCAGAGCATAATATGATTCTTTTATATACTTCCAGGATGTTTTTAGACAAATGTAATACCCAACAGGAATAATTAGGTCAATTTTAGATGCTGTCTGCTTAGTTTTTAACCAGTATTATTTCATTTTACGCTTTGAAATGTGTAGCTGTCTCAAAGAATTTTAGATGTAATAATATATACTATATGAACAGAAATTATCTCTAACACATGAGCATTAGTTCCCTATAAACTGAATCCTTTCTGTTCTCCCTTTTTTCTGCCTTATTTATTATTACTATTTTACTGTATTTCACTTTTCATTGAGGTAGAATATGGCTAAAGTCTATAAAGTACACTTAAATATACAGCTAAATTTTTGCAAATAATATACGCATATGCATGGAACCAGCACCCAGAAGTCTTTTTGTACCGTTCACCAGTCAGTCCCATCCCCTCAGGGTAGCCACTATTCTGATTTCTAATGCTATTGATTAGTTTTGCGTATTCTTTAACTCTGTATAAATAGAATCATACAGTGTCTTGTGTGCCTAACTTCTTTCAGTATAATGTCTGATTCATTATTATATATATCAGTTTATTTCTACTGTTATATAGTCTATACATGCTAAACATGTTATACATTCTCTGTATATCTAATATATATGCTATATATTATTGCTATATATAAAATGACAATTTATACATTCTGTTAATAGATATTTATCATTCCCACTTTGGGGCTATAATAAATAAATATGCTATGAATAGTTTTGTACATATGCACTCATTTCTTTTGGGGATAAACCTAGAGTGGAATTGCTGGGTCATGAAATAGGCATATTTAGCTTTAGAAAATACTAACAGATATTTTACAATTACAGAAATCAATGGAAAACTGTATGAGAATTTCAGCTCTACACCCTATCCCTACTTCTGCCACTTTTTCCCTCTCCTTAATCTGTCTAGAGTTTCTGGATATGATTATTTAATTTATAGGCTGTTGATTTACTGATTTACAGTACAGCTTTTCATAGTGAAATGGCTTTGTGCTCTTCCTAGAAGTCTTGATTGTGTATATACCGTTTTGCCCAGGATTCTTGGGTGGCCTTTCTTGCTAGAAATCACCTACTAATCTATTAGCATTTTTGAGAAGAAACATAAAGATACCTCCTTTCTTCCTTCTTTGCTACTTTTTTCATCAATAGCCTTTTGTTTTGAAGTATATTTTTACCATGTGTATCTTACTGATATTCCCATTGGTGACAGGCAGAACTCTAAAACACCAGTGACCCACAACCTTTATGTAATTCACCCCCTGTGTGTGAGCCAGCTCTGTGACTATGATGGAGTATCTCTCCCATGATTAAGTTACATTATATGGTTACCGTGATGGGATTTTGCAATGTGATTAAAGGCCTTAGTGATTTATATTTGGGTTAATCAAATGGGAGATTCTCCTTGCTGGGTCTGACCTAATCAAGTGAGTCCTTAAAAGAGACAAGAAGCAGTAGCAAATGCTAGCTTTGAAAATATTTTCTTGGGAGAAGAATGAGCCATGTGGCAAGGACCTGAGGGTGGCTTCAAGGGGCTGAGAGTGACTCTTGTCCAACAGCTAACAGGGAATCAAGGTCCTCAGTCCTACAACCACAAGGAACTGAATTCTGCCAACAACCTGAATGAACTAGGAAAAGGACTGCAGGCTTCAGATAAGGTTGCAACCCTGGCTAGCACCTGGTGAGATCCTAAGCATAGGGACCCTGCTTGGGCTTTGACCCACAGAAATTGTGAGGGAATAAATTGGTGTTGTTTTAAGCTGCTACAGTTGTGATAATTCATTACACATCAATATAAAACTAATATACCACCCAGTCTTAATATTCCATGACTCTTCCTTTGAGACTGCCAAATATTTCCTCAGACTAATGGCTAGTAGTTGCCAGACTAGTTTTCTTACTGTAAGCAAGGAAGAGAACCACTTTTTTCTCCTACCCCATATTTACTTGAGGTGTCAATCTTAAAATACTCCCTGCCCCTCCAGTTCTCTATGACTTTAATTCGGAAGTTGACAGGAACTTTAAGAAAGGATGGTGGTTTAATAGGTTTTTGTGTTTCTGAGGACTTTATACTGTGATGTAACAGTTTTAAAAATATTTATGATAATTTATATACAATGAAAAACATCATCAATGGTAAGTCTCTGAGGCAAGCAGTACAGATTCTGTTACCTCGCTGGCTGCCTCATGGGCACCCAACACCGAACATGCCCAAATCAAGCTCACCTCCACTTCTCCCCACCACCCCAAACCTGCTCTTCTCTCAGTGCCCCTGGTGTCATCAAATGGCATTAGCAGTCGCCACCTGGAAGTCATCCTTTTCTTCTACCTTTGCTCTGCACAGTTAACCTATTACCAGATCCACTGATACTGCCACCTAACCTATTTACTGTTACAAACTCTTCTGTTTATTTTTTAAATTCTCTTCTTCTTAGTGCTAATTGTCATCACCCCTTGGTTTTTCTGCCTCTATCTTGAATCCTTCCAAACCATTTGTTATATTGGAAACAGTGATTTAAAAGTGTTTGGTGATTTCGTATGTCCTTTAGTATTAAGCCCCATGTCCTTAATGTGCCTAATAAGGTTCTGCATGATTGGCCACCACGTAGGCACAGCCCTTCTTGGCCCCTTTTCTCAACATAGCGAT
The DNA here is from genome assembly GCF_040802235.1 of Manis javanica. Classification (NCBI taxonomy): domain Eukaryota; kingdom Metazoa; phylum Chordata; class Mammalia; order Pholidota; family Manidae; genus Manis; species Manis javanica. The sequence continues at coordinate 18,510,089 of NC_133161.1, read as the reverse complement.
ACTGGACTTCTCAAAGCATGTCACGCTCATTCACGCCTCAGGGGCCTTCTCACAAGCTGTTCTCTGCACGTGGAACTGGCTTGCCCACTCTTCCTGATAACTAATTGTTATCTTTAAGGTAGTTCTTTGCCTGTAAGAAGATTTTTATATAATGTTTGTTAAATGCTTATCATGTGTCACTCAGTACTCTAGAAAATTTTACATGGAATATCTTTCATCCTCTTTAACTATTGCTTCCTCAGGGAAGCTTTTTTGTTTTGTTTGCTTGCTTGTTTTTTAAATTCCCCCCAAATTAAGTTAGCTTCTTTATTTGTAACACATAGCATGTCTATAATTATTCAATTAATTATCTGTTGTTTAACATGCATGTGTATTATTCATTTAAAGTTCTGTGCAGGGCAAGGACCATGTCAGTTCACAGACCAAGCTCCTAGTACAGTGTCTGGCATAGAGGAAACACCAGCTGGATATTCATGCTTCTTACCAATGGAAAGTTTAATATTACACATTAACCAAATGGTGAACTAGACAGAAGTGTAGGCCTTTTTTCTCCAGGTTTAGAATTTTTCCCAATATGTTAGTAATACTTGAGATATACAAATATATAAGAAAGAAGATAAAGGAAACTAGTATTATTTGAGAGAAGAGAGTAAAGTTATTGATGTGGCATCTTTTGTAACTATCACCTGATTCTTGTAATCATTTTGTCAGGTAGGCCTTATTTTCTAATTTTTTATCACTAAGAAACCATGGCCCATACATAAATTAAATAACTTGACCAAAGTCACACAATTGATAACTGATAGAGGTGAACAATTAATATAATATTTTTATAATATGGGGTTTGCAAAATGACTTATGTAATTTTCTACCTTATTGAGATGATTTACATACAATAAACCACATTCATTTAAAATGAACGATTTGATGAGTTTTGATAGCTGTTACTCTTATTGAGATAGAGAATATTTTCATCACTCAAAAGTTTCTTTGTGACCTTTTGTTGTCTTTCTCTGTCCATTCCCAGCCCTACATAACTACTGAAATGATTTATGTCACAGAAGATTAGCTTGCAATTTCTAAATTTTATGTAAGTGGAATCATGCCGTGTACAATTTTGTGACTGGCTTTTTTCATACAATGTAATAATTTTGCCATCTGTGTTGTCAGGAGTATCAGTAGCGGGTCCCACTTTAGTGCTGAGCAGCCCTCTATTGTACGGATTCACCAAATTTTTATCCTTCCAGCTGTTGATGTATGTTTGAGTTGTTTCAGTTCCTGTTTATTATGAGTGATGGTGCTCTAAATATTTCCTGTATCAGTCTTTCTGTGGACGTACGTTGTCAGTCCCCTTGGGAATACCTTATGCGTGGGATTGCTGGGTCATATGGTAGGTGTATGTTGAGTTTTTAAGGAAACCGCAAGTTTTCTGAAGTGAGAGTATCATTTTATATTCCCACCAGCAGTGTATGCCAACACTTGGTATTATCAGTCTTTTCAGTTTCAGACATTCTACTGGTGTCTTATGTGGTATTTCATTGTGGTGACTTGTGCATTTTCAGTGTAATATATTATTGATGTGGAAGGCTTCAGAATTGTGGGTTTGAGCTTTCTGTATTCAAGTTAGAATCAACCTCAAATCCTTTTTGTTTTGTAAATGTCCAGACCTGTTAGTCTATGTTATTTCTTCGGAATAACTTTTTTTATATCTACCTCCATTAAGTTATTTTATTTATTTATTTATCTGTTTATTTACTTATCTATTTATTTATTTTTTATTTTATTATTCTATTCTATTCTATTCTGTTTTGATATCATTAATCTACAATTACATGAGCAATATAATGTTCACTAGAATCCCCCCATCAAATCCCCCCACGTACCCCATTACAGTCACTGTCCATCAGTGTAGTAAGATGCTATAGAATCACTACTTGTCTTATCTGTGTTGTACAGCCCTCCCTGTGCCAACCCCCTACATTATGTCTGCTAATCGTAATGCCCCTTTTTACCCCTTATTCCCTCTCTTCTCACCCATCCTCCCCAGTCCCTTTCCCTTTAGCAACTGTTAGTCCATTCTTGGGTTCTGTGAGTCTGCTGCTGTTTTGTTCCTTCAGTTTTTTCTTTGTTCTTATACTCCACAGATGAGTGAAATCATTTGGTACTTGTCTTTCTCCACCTGGCTTATTTCACTGAGCATAATACCCTCTAGCTCCATCTATGTTGTTGCAAATGGTAGGATTTGTTTTCTTCTTATGGCTGAATAATATTCCATTGTGTATATGTACCACATCTTCTTTATCCATTCATCTACTGATGGACACTTAGGTTGCTTCCATTTCTTGGCTATTGTAAATAGTGCTGCGATAAACATAGGGGTGCATCTGTCTTTTTCAAACTGGGCTGCTGCATTCTTAGGGTAAATTCCTAGAAGTGGAATTCCTGGGTCAAATGGTATTTCTATTTTGAGCTTTTTGAGGAACCTCCATACTGCTTTCCACAATGGTTGAACTAATTTACATTCCCATCAGCAGTGTAGGAGGGTTCCCCTTTCTTCACATCCTCGCCAACATTTGTTATTGTTTGTCTTTTGGATGGTAGCCATCCTTACTGGTGTGAGGTGATATCTCATTATGGTTTCAATTTGCATTTCTCTGATGATTAGCGATGTGGAGCATCTTTTCATGTGCCTGTTGGTCATCTGAATTTCTTCTTTGGAGAAGTTCCTGTTCAGATCCTCTGCCCATTTTTTAATTGGATTATTTGCTTTTTGTTTGTTGAGGTGTGTGAGCTCTTTACATATTTTGGATGTCAACCCTTTATTGGATATGTCATTTATGAATATATTCTCCCATACTGTAGGATGGCTTTTTGTTCTATTGATGGGGTCCTTTGCTGTACAGAAGCTTTTCATCTTGATATAGTCCCACTTGTTCAATTTTGCTTTTGTTTCCCTTGCCCAGAGAGATAATGCTCATGAAGAAGTTGCTCATGTTTATGTCCAGGAGATTTTTGCCTATGTTTTTTTCTAAGAATTTTATGATTTCATGACTTACATTCAGGTCTTTGATCCATTTAGTTAGTTTCCATTTGTTAGTTTTCTCTTTAATTTCTCTGAAGAATGTCTTGTAGTTTTCAGGGTATAGGTCTTTCACTTCCTTGGTTAGGTTTATTCATAGGTATTTTATTCTTTTTGATGCAATTGTGAATGGAATTGTTTCCCTGATTTCTCTTTCTGCTAGTTCATCATTAGTGTATAGGAAAGCAACAGATTTCTGTGTATTAATTTTATATCCTGCAACTTTGCTGAATTCAGATACTAGTTGTAGTAGTTTTGCAGGGGAGTCTTTAGGGTTTTTTATGTACAATATCATGTCATCTGCAAATAGGGACAGTTTGACTTCTTCCTTACCAATCTGGATGCCTTGTATTTCTTTATTTTGTCTGATTGCTGTGGCTAGGACCTCCGGTACTATGTTGAATAACAGTGGGGAGAGTGGGCATCCCTGTCTTGTTCCCAATCTTAGGTGAAAAGCTTTCAGCTTCTTGCTGTTAAGTATGGTATTGGCTGTGGGTTTATCATATATGGCCTTTATTATGTTGAGGTACTTGCCCTCTACACCCATTTTGTTGAGAGTTTTTATCATGAATGGATGTTGAATTTTGTCGAATGCTTTTTCAGCATCTTTGGACATGATCATGTGGTTTTTGTCTTTCTTTTTGTTGATGTGGTGGATGATGTAGATGGATTTTCGATCCATTAAGTTTTTAAGTTGTAGAGAAAGTAGACATAAGTTTTTTACAAATCAACTGGGGAGCCACATATATATTTGTTTAAATGTTAAAATTAGTGCTTAACTGAAAATGCTCATTATTGTGCCTCTGTACAGTTCTAGCATCTTCTGAAAGTTTATGTAATGTTATTAAACAATAGTGAGTGAATTCTAAATGAGTCCTGCTCTGAAGTTAAAAATTCCCCATTGTTGCCTTATTAGTAATCACAGGACTAAGGCAAAGTGTTAATTAAGACTTTTCATGTTTCTTTGAGTGCCACCATGGCAGCAAATGGTATCTTAAACTGACAAGCTGTAAATTAAAACTTGCAGAATGCAAAACCTAGTCTAGGGAAAATGAAGTTATGTATAGGTGACTTGTTCCATTTGAATTAATCAAAGGGCTGCTGGTGTAGACCAGCTGTGTGCTCTGATGACAAAAACGAATCTTGACATTTTGGATAATGAAAATTCAGTTCAGCACTTCTTAGAGATATGTATGATAATATATTGTCAGTCAGAAGCAGAGGAAGGAGGGAAGCAAAAACCCTGTCTTATTAAAATAGACAATGTGACAAGTGGACATTGCTGAATCTCCAGCTCCTAGGGAAAAAAATTTCAGGGTAAACCTCTTTTTAAGAAATGATTGGAATAGCTGTTTTATAGAAGGAGGGTGAAAAGTTTTGACTTCTGGTTCATGACCTCTTTGACACTTGCCTTTGTTCATGATTCCTAGTTTCATATTTTCTGTTTTTTTTTTTACTGGGGTGCAGGGTGAGGTCTGAAAGACCTGGAAAGGAGACCTACATTTTTGGTTTGACAGTATTAATGCAATCATCTAGTTTCTACTTGGTAAACCTACTTATTTCCTCTGCATGTGTTTTTTCTAGTTTAGCGGATTAGCTGCACTGTCTCTTCAAAGGCTATCCAATCAAGGAGGGGTTATTAAAACCAGGGCGATTTATGACTGAGAATTAATTAGAGAAGCATTTTCATGCAAAACATCCAATTTTTTGATTAGCAATGGAGCAGGGCTGCAATTAACACTCTAGGAAGCTTAAATTTCCAGCTTTTTGATTCTCAGGAAATGAGATTATCAAACCCGGGTCAGACACTTGACAGCAAAGCGGGGTTGGGGAGTGTGAAACTGTATGTGGAAAAAATTGTTTTTTGATTTTAATTCTGAGATTGCTATTAAGGCAGTGGAACATTCAGAGAAGGGGAAGACCAAAAATCTGAAAATGCAAGAACCTGAATTGTCTGATTCTTTAGTAGCCTGTTTGCTACTAAGTGTCTGCTGTAAATGTGTGCTTGGAATGTTTTAGAAGCACAGCAATATTTTTGTTCTTGCATTACTACTTATTATTCAGTCTTTCTCCAGTAAATTTATTTCAGATATTCAGTGGCTAAACAAATATTTAAAGTGTTTGTATACTTTGGAGGTAATCCAACATTTCTTTCATTAGAAAAGGAACCTTCTTTTCTAAAAGGTGGTTTGCTATTTTGGGAGTCTGTTTTTCTCTTCGGTGTTTTTAATTTTTGCAAGTCACTTGAGACATAGTTTAAGTGGTGAGTTATCACAAGACCCAGATTACCACTTAATGGTAAGTGACCTTTTCAAGCTTAGGTGCCTGAGATATGAAGTAAGGCAACCCAGACCTCCTTTAGAACAAACTGTCTTCTGTCCTCAGCATAATTGGTGTTCCCCAAGGAAATACAACAAAATGAAAATTCATTTGTTCTGGAAAATATTTTTCACCTTCTCATCTCTTAATTTAGACGTCTAATTTTAATTGAGAAATAGAGGAGCAGTGTACCTTTTATATTAGCTCTGCCAGCATAAAACTCATCTTTCTCTTTATTCATGAGGTGCTAAGATTCCAAAGGAAAGGGACCTTATTAATATTTTTGAATCCCCCAACCTTCTCTTCTGTGCTCTGTTTTTTTGCACTTAATAATAGTGCTCTATGTATCTGAAGCTGCCAACATACGTTATTCATGGATTGTCTGCTTATCGGCATCAGGGAAATTGTTGGTATAAATATTAAGATGGAACACAGGTAATGAACCTTGCTAGGCCTGGGGTGGAGGTGGGGCTGGGACTGAAGACTAGTTAATAGGCCTGTGTGAACCTGGCTTTTCTCATGTTCTCCTGGCCTTAATTTTCTCTATTTATATAAAAGGTAGGAGCTGAACAAGCAGTTTCTGGACTATGCTAGTCATGAATAGGAGAGACCACATAGTGTCTGTATACTCACTGATTTCTGTCATTGCATATTTTTTTCTCCCTAAAGCATCTCTGATTTATTGATCTAGTCTATCATTCTTTCAATGCCACTATGGATTCTCAGCTTTATTTGTCAGTCTTGCTTAATCCTCCTTCCTTTGTTAGTGAAGAGTATCTATCACTGCCTGGATGAAAACTGGCTGCAGTTTAATCTTGGGGAAAGCAAGGGGAAAGCTGCCAATCAGAGGCTGTAGAGTTGATCTTGTCAGATTTGTAGCAGTCAGCCTCAAGTGCTAATCTTCCCGTTTTTGGATGTTGATGATTGTATACTTTTTTGGTGTCTGATAAATATTTGCTGAAATAATTTATACTGTTATGTTTATAGATGTTTTCTTTGTTGGAAATTGTTTCTACATGGCCAGGTCTGTAACACAAGGAACCCAAATGGATGAATTAGGGATTTGTAACTATATGTTCATATACTGGGGGGAAGGGGTGCATGATTGGCCTTCAGGGCATCTATGACCCCAGCATTGTTTGCAGGTTTATGGGGGCTGGGGGAAGAAGGTGCCTAGTTGTCATTAAGTTTGCAAAATGCTATTTGTGTCTGTGTATATACATGAATATGTATGTATTTACACAAGTAAATATACAAATGCAATTCCCAACCTTGAGAACCTTATTATCTATAGAAGAAAACCAAATAACTTCAATAAAAGCACATAAAATGACTTCTTTTTGGAATAAGTGTGAGCATACCTATATTCAAATGTTTAAGTATCCAAGGTAGGCAGAAATAATTGAATTTATAAAAACTGGGAAAATTAATCAGAAGAAGCATAGTAATTATGAATCATTTTAAAGAAAATGAGTATTATTGTTTAGTGGAATGGAAAAACCAAGGGTATTCTAGGTTTTTTTTTCTTCCTCTAATGTTAGGTTTTCAAAAATTATAGTTTCATAGCTCAATCAATTAAGGAGCTTGATTTGCTTTAAGAGGCTCACAATTGGTAATAAACCTATCACATTGTGGAATTCCCAGAAGTGGGTAAGGGTGTCAGCTCCTATACTGAAAACATTTCTGCTTTATTTGATTTGCTGTGCACTCGCTTTATATAGTGGTGTTTGATGGACTTGGAAAAAGGCTATTTAAAAATATTTGGTGATTTTTGGAAAAGAGAATTTTTTTTAAAAATTTTATTTTGGTATCATTAATCTACAATTAGATGAAGGACATTATGTTCACTAGGCTCCCCCCATCACCAAGTCCACCCCACATACCCCTTCACAGTCACTGTCCATCAACATAGTAAGATGCTGTAAAATCACTACTTGTCTTCTCTGTGTTGCACAGCCCTTCCCACGACCCCCTCCACTAAACATGTTAATCGTAATGCCCCCTTTCTTTATTCCCACCCTTATCCCTCCCTTCCTACCCGTCATTCCCAGTCCCTTTCTCTTTGGTAACTGTTAGTCCATTCTTGGGTTCTGTGCTTCTACTGCTGTTTTGTTCCTTCAGTTTTCTTTTGTTCTTATGCTCCACATATGAGTGAAATCATTTGGTACTTGTCTTTCTCTGCCTGGCTTATTTCACTGAGCATAATACCATCTAGCTCCATCCATGTTGTTGTAAGTGGTAGAATTTGTTTTCTTCTTATGGCTGAATAATATTCCATTGTGTATATGTACCACATCTTCTTTATCCATTCATCTACTGATGGACACTTAGGTTGTTTCCATTTCTTGGCTATTGTAAATAGTGCTGCAATAAACATAGGGGTGCATATGTCTTTTTCAAACTGGACTGCTGCATTCTTAGGATAAATTCCTAGGAGTGGAATTCCTGGGTCAAATGGTATTTCTATTTTGAGCTTTTTGAGGAACCTCCATACTGCTTTCCACAATGGCTGAACTAATTTACATTCCCACCAGCAGTGTAGGAGGGTTCCCCTTTCTCCACATCCTCCCCAACATTTGTTGTTGTTTGTCTTTTGGATGGTAGCCATCCTTACTGGTGTGAGATGATGTCTCATTGTGGTTTTAATTTGCATTTCTCTGATGACAAGCGATGTGGAGCATCTTTTCATGTGTCTGTTGGCCATCTGAATTTCTTCTTTAGAAAACTGTCTATTCAGCTCCTCTGCCCATTTTATAATTGGATTATTTGCTTTTTGTTTGTTGAGGTGTGTGAGCTCTTTATATATTTTGGATGTCAAACCTTTATTGGATCTGTCATTTATGAATATATTCTCCCATACTGTAGGGTACCTTTTTGTTCTATTGATGGTGTCCTTTGCTGTACAGAAGCTTTTCAGCTTGATATAGTCCCATTTATTCATTTTTGCTTTTGTTTCCCTTGCCCGGGGAGATATGTTCAAGAAGAGGTCACTCATGTTTATGTCTAAGAGATTTTTGCCTATGTTTTTTTCTAAGAGTTTTATGGTTTCATGACTTACATTCAAGTCTTTGATCCATTTTGAATTTACTTTTGTGTATGGGGTTAGACAATGGTCCAGTTTCATTCTCTTACATGTAGCTGTCCAGTTTTGCCAGCACCATCTGTTGAAGAGACTGTCATTTCACCATTGTATGTCCATGGCCCCTTTATCGAATATTAGTTGACCACATATTTTTGGGTTAATGTTTGGAGTCTCTATTCTGTTCCATTGGTCTGTGACTCTGTTCTTGTGCCAGTACAAATTGTCTTGATTATTGTGGCTTTGTAGTAGAGTTTGAAGTTGGGGAGTGAGATCCCCCCCGCTTTATTCTTCCATCTCAGGATTGCTTTAGCTATTTGGGGTCTTTAGTGTTTCCATATGAATTTTTGAACTATTTGTTCCAGTTCGTTGAAGAATGCTGTTGGTAATTTGATAGGGATTGCATCAAATCTGTATATTGCTTTGGCCAGGATGGCAATTTTGATGATATTAATTCTTCCTAGCCAGGAGCATGGGATGAGTTTCCATTTGTTAGTGACCTCTTTAATTTCTCTTAAGAGTATCTTATAGTTTTCAGAGTATAGGTCTTTCACTTCCTTGGTTAGGTTTATTCCTAGGTATTTTATTCTTATTGATGCTATTGTGAATGGAATTGTCTTCCTGATTTCTCTTTCTATTAGTTTATTGTTAGTGTATAGGAAAGCCACAGATTTCTGTGTGTTAATTTTGTATCCTGCAACTTTGCTGAATTCCAATATTAGCTCTAGTAGTTTTCGAGTGGAGTCTTTAGGGTTTTTTATGTACAATATCATGTCATCTGCAAATAGTGACAGTTTAACTTCTTCTTTACCAATCTGGATTCCTTGTATTTCTTTGTTTTGTCTAATTGTCATGGCTAGGACCTCCAGTACTATGTTGAATAACAGTGGGGAGAGTGGGCATCCCTGTCTTGTTCCCTATCGCAGAGGAAAAGTTTTCAGCTTCTCGCTGTTCAGTATGATGTTGGCTGTGGGTTTATCATATATGGCCTTTATTATGTTGAGGTACTTGCCCTCTATACCCATTTTGTTGAGAGTTTTTATCATGAATGGATGTTGAATTTTGTCAAATGCTTTTTCAGCATCTATGGAAACGATCATGTGGTTTTTGTCTTTCTTTTTGTTGATGTGGTGGATGATGTTGGATTTTCGAATGTTGTACCATCCTTGCATCCCTGGGATAAATCCCACTTGGTCATGGTGTATGATCCTTTTGATGTATTTTTGATTTCGGTTTGCTAATATTTTGTTGAGTATTTTTGCATCTGTGTTCATCAGGGATATTGGTCTGTAGTTTTCTTTTTTGGTGGGGTCTTTGCCTGGTTTTGGTTATTAGGGTGATGTTGGCTTCATAGAATGAGTTTGGGAGTATTCCCTCCTCTTCTATTTTTTGGAAAACTTTAAGGAGAAAAGGTATTATGTCTTCCCTGTATGGCTGATAAAATTCCGAGGTAAATCCATTTGGCCCAGGGGTTTTGTTCTTTGGTAGTTTTTTGATTACCGCTTCAATTTTGTTGCTGGTAATTGGTCTGTTTAGATTTTCTGTTTCTTTCTGGGTCATTCTTGGAAGGTTGTATTTTTCTAGGAAGTTGTCCATTTCTCCTAGGCTTCCCAGCTTGTTAGCATATAGGTTTTCATAGTACTCTCTAATTATTCCTTGTATTTCTGTGGGGTCCGTCGTGATTTTTCCTTTCTCGTTTCTGATTCTGTTGATGTGTGTTGACTCTCTTTTTCTCTTAAAAAGTCTGGCTTCAGGCTTATCTATTTTGTTTATTTTCTCGAAGAACCAGCTCTTGGTTTCATTGATTTTTGCTATTGTTTTATTCTTCTCAATTTTATTTATTTCTTCTCTGATCTTTATTATGTCCCTCCTTCTGCTGACCTTAGGCCTCATTTGTTCTTCTTTTTCCAATTTCAATAATTGTGACATTAGACCATTCATTTGGGATTGTTCTTCCTTCTTTAAATATATATATATACTTTCCTCTTAAGACTGCTTTTGTGTTCTTGTCATATGTTTCCGTATATTGCTGGATCTCCATTTTAATTTGGTCATTGATCCATTGATTATTTAGAAGCATGTTGTTAAGCCTCCATGTGTTTGTGAGCCTTTTTGCTTTCGTTGTACAATTTATTTCTAGTTTTATGCCTTTGTAGTCTGCGTTGGTTGGTAGGATTTCAATCTTTTGGAATTTACCGAGGCTCTTTTTGTGGCCTAGTATGTGGTCTATTCTGGAGAATGTTCCATGTGCACTTGAGAAGAATGTGTATCCTGTTGCTTTTGGATGTAGAGTTCTGTAGATGTCTATTAGGTCCATCTGTTCTAGTGTGTTGTTCAGTGCCTCTGTGTCCTTACTTATTTTCTGTCTGGTGGATCTGTCCTTTGGAGTGAGTGGTGTGTTGAAGTCTCCCAAAATGAATGCATTGCATTCTATTTCCTACTTTAATTCTGTTAGTATTTGTTTCACATATGTTGGTGCTCCTGTATTGGGTGCATATGTATTTATAATGGTTATATCCTCTTGTTGGACTGAGCCCTTTATCATTATGTAATGTTCTTCTTTATCTTTTGTTACTTTCTTTATTTTGAAGTCTATTTTGTCTGATACTAGTATTGCAACACCTGCTTTTTTCTCTCTGTTGTTTGCATGAAATATCTTTTTCCATCCCTTGACTTTAAGTCTGTGCATGTCTTTGGGTTTGAGATGAGTCTCTTGTAAGCAGCATATGGATTGGTCTTTCTTTTTCATCCATTCTATTTCTCTGTGTCTTTTGATTGGTTCATTCAGTCCATTTACATTTAGGGTGATTATTGAAAGGTATGTACTTATTGCCATTTCAGGCTTTAAGTTTGTGGTTACCAAAGGTTCAAGGTTAGCTTCTTTACTATCTTACTGTCTAACTTAACTCAGTTATTGAGCTATTATAAACATGGTCTGATGATTCTTTATTTCTCTCCCTTCTTATTCCTCCTCCTCCATTCTTCATATGTTGGGTGTTTCATTCTGTGCTCTTTTTACAAGTGCTCCCATTTAGAGCAGTCCCTGTAAAATACCCTGCAGAGGTGGTTTGTGGGAGGCAAATTCCCTCAACTTTTGCTTGTCTGGGAATTGTTTAATCCCTCATTCATATTTAAATGATAATCGTGCTGGATACAGTAGTCTTGGTTCGAGGCCCTTCTGTTTCATTGCATTAAATATATCATGCCATTCTCTTCTGGCCTGTAAGGTTTCTGTTTAGAAGTCTGATGATAGCCTGATGGGTTTTCCTTTGTAGATGACCTTTTTTTTCTCTCTGGCTACCTTTAATACTCTGTCCTTGTCTTTGATCTTTGCCATTTTAATTATTATGTGTCTTGGTGTTGCCCTTCTTGGATCCCTTGTCATGGAGTTCTGTGTACCTCTGTGGTCTGAGAGGCCATTTCCTCCCCTAGTTTGGGGAAGTTTTCAGCAATTATTTCTTCAAAGACACTTTCTATCGCTTTTTCTCCCTCTTCTTGTTCTGGTACCCCTATAATGCAGATATTGTTCCGTTTCAATTGGTCACTCATTTATTCTCTTAATATTCTTTCACTCTTGGAGATCCTTTTTTCTCTGTCTGCATCAGCTTCTCTGTGTTCCTGTTCTCTGTTTTCTAGTTCATTAATGGTCTCTTGCATCTCATCCATTCTGTTTTGAAGTCCTTCCAGAGATTGTTTTATTTCTGTATTCTCCCTCCTTAGTTCTTGCATATTTCTGTGAAAGTCCAGTAGCATGGTTCTGACTTTTGTTTTGAATTTTTTTTCAGGAAGACTGGTTAAATGTATCTCCCCAGGTTCCTTCTCAGGGGAAGATGTCGAAACTGTCTGGGTTAGTCTTGTCTGGATCAAATTTTTTTGCCTTTTCATGTTGATAGGTACAGTGGTATGCTATTGACGTCTCTGTCAGCTGCGAGAGCCTAGACTTTTTCCACTAGCTCCTGGCCTTCCTTTACTGGGACAACTGCGACCCCTAGTGGCTTGTGTTGGGCAATTGCATGTAGACTGGGTCTCTGTATCTTGCCCAGCCAGTATGGAGGAAGCTCCCTTGCTGTGGGCGTGAGCAGCCTCAGGCTGGTGCTCCGCTATGGCAGGGCCCCGGAGGGGTAATGGACGGGGGGCTGTTTGGCTGTTTACCTCTGTGAGGGGTCTCGGAGCTGTTGCCCAGGGGGTTAGTGCACCCAGAGTTTCCTGGAATTTCCAGCTGCTGGACTGTAACCTGGTATGCTTCTGTCCACTTGCAGGGTCCCTGTCCCTTTAAGACTTTCAAAAAGCATTGCTCTTCTTTGTCCCAGAGGTGCTGGCTGCAGGACCTGCTCACAGGTCTTACTGTCCTGCTTCCCTAGTTTCCAGCACCCCACGTGTGCACTGTGTGTCTGCGCTCTGGTGCGGATGGCTGGGGCTGGGTGTTCAGCAGTCCTGCGCTCCCTCTCCCTCCCCGCTCCGACTCCTCTCCTCCTGCCGGGAGCTGGGGTGAGGGGCCTTGGGTCCCGCCGGGCTTCGGCTTGTATCTTACCCCTTTCACCAGGCGCTGGGTTCTCTCAGGTGTGGATGTAGTCTGGTTGTTGTCCTATATCTTCTGGTCTTTCTTTTAGGGATAGTTGGATTTGTTGTATTTTTAAAAATATATACGTTTTTGGGAGGAGAATCCCACTGTCCTAATCATGCTGCCATCTTGGCTCTGCCTCCTGGAAAAGATAATTTTTAAATATGAGGTAATCTTTTATAGTGGTTGACTTATGTGTGCTTATATGATTATCTCTCTCTTTGTAGATATGGGTGTTTATCAATAAGTATGTAGATGAAGATTTAATTATTATTGAAATTTCTCCTAGAAAAATTACATTGTTATTGAGTTCCTGAAACTATTCTTTAATCCCATTTTCCATTATAATACTTGATTTGATAAGGATATGATATTGTAGCAGAAATCACATAGGAACAGGGGAGCCTATTTTCTTTGGATCTTGATCGATCCAATTAGATATTTATGAGTATGGTGGTTGGTGCAGGCCAGTGAAATGAAAGGTTGAAACCTCAGCGTTCAAAGCAATGGACTGGGAGAGCTTCAGGTCAGGGATTGAAGTATATGAATTATCTGTGAGGGAGGTGGAAACTTTCGGGTTGTTGACCCTTTAAAGGAGTAATAAATGCAGAGAGAAGCTCAAGATGAAGCCTTGGTTGAACAAGGCTTCACTCCTCACAACACTTGAGGGGTGTTTTGAATGAGTTAGGGAGAGAGCAGACAAATGAACAACTGAGGTTTATAAGTGTCATAATATTCCACCAACAGCTTTTTACAAAACTCACCTAGATGAGGTCTTACTGTTGTAGTAGCCATAACCAAATATTTGCTTTTGCTTTTAGTGCCTTTCTGTCAGTTTTTATAACTATGCCTTTGTCTATGAGCCCAGTACATCCAAACGATGTGTTTGTTTCAGTGTTTAATAGTCTGCTTTTGACCACAGGTCCTGAGTTAGAATAGTATGACTTCTGCAAACTGTCGTGATAATGGTCAGTGAAAACAATCTTTGGCTAACTAATGACATCTCATCTTTAATGGAAACATCTTGTTCTGATGACATGACATCTGATCTGTGAAAAATTTTTTAATACAACACCAAGAATTTTCTCTCCATCTCTTCCATGAACTTTCTTTGGGGCTGTGGATAAAATTGTAACATTTCCAGACTGTTTCGCCTGGCTTTTGTACATCTGCATTTCAATAGGTACTCAAGGGTGGAGAGAAGTATGGCTTTAGTGCATTGGCATCATTCCTCAGGGGGTGGAGAGAAGTTCATCTCCTTATCAATGTGTAATTACCTGGGTAAAGGAGAGCTCATCTGTACCTGAGAGGTGAGGGGAGGGCCAGTTTTGCTTCTGCTGGAGCATGAAAGAGAAGGGCCTGGACTGCAATTTGTGAGCAATAAATGGATTTTAAACTTTATTTCTCCGTTTGACTGATTTTGGTTTTCAGAGGTATTTTGCCCCGGGATTTCCTCTCCCCAGACTTATAGGGGCCCAGGTAATTTACTAGGCCTCCCAAGTTCCTGAGAGGACCTTAAACTCCTTCTGATTCTTCTAAGAATTTAGTATTATTACAAATCATATTAGTGTTTTCAGATTTCTTTCTAATTGCTTGATAGTATAATAAGAAAAGCTTGTTGTTCTATAGTTGGATTCACTTAAATAATGTAAAAAATGTTATAAACGATTAGTAGCTTGGATAACTTATCACGTTTCCTCTCTGGAAGTCTGAGATTGCTGTGAATTTGTGATTGTGTTCTACTTAATTGCTATTAACCGCTGCTGAAGTCTCTCACTTATTCACTGTGTACTCATTGCCCATAAGCAGCATTTAGTTAAGGATGGATGAATAATCCCTTCTTTGTGTGTTCAGTGGATGGATAAATACTTTGACGTGGTCTTCCTCAACTAGAGTTTCTTTAAAATGGGATACATGCTGAAGAAATTATTTCAAAAATACTTTTTTCCACACCAGATGACTTATTTGGTAGTTGTATTATATTTGGCAATTGTACGACAGATTATGTCTTAAAATATATAAATGGAATAGGAAGATACATTTCTTAATATTCATGTATGATTGGTTTAAGTTAAAAGTAAAACTAATGGTAGTTGTCTAGTAATTTGCATGTACTCAGGTATATGACTGAAACTTGGATGGATTTCAGTGATTAAACCTCTCTAATGATAAATCTCTCAAAAACAATGTATTCTTGTATGGGGCTAAGAAACCATCTTCTGAGTTAATATAGTGCATTTGTTTTAAAATTGTGTCTGTTGTCTACAACAGTGAGAGGCCTGAAAATGTTTAAGAAATTGACCAATTAAGATTTCTAGTCCTCCCTTGAAAGCTTTGACCAGCGGGCCTCAAGTTTTTTGTTTTTTGTTTTTTTTCTTATATGTTGGGATTCAGTGTAAGATTTTTTCCAAGTGTTTCTCTGTATACTTCTGCGTTTTTTTATTCTTATACATGAAATTGCTGTTCATATTTTGTGTAATTTGTAAAAAGTTAAGTAAAATCTTTCAACCTCAGCCCTGTTCCCCTGCCCAGAGTATTATTCATTGTTAAGGGTTTTAGTGTGCGTCCTTCTAGTTCCTTTCCTGTGCATGTAGATGTGTATTATGTGATTTGACATATTTCCAGATTTTGCTCTTTCAAAAATGTTACAGTGAGTAGTTTTATGAGTATTTCTGACCACTCCTTTAAAAGAGGCATCTAGAAGAGGAATTCTTTTGTAGAAGGTTAAGCCTGTTCAAAATTTGAATATGGAAATTTGAATTTGAATAGACTACCAAATTATATTCTAAGGTTTTTTACCAGTTCACACTCCATCCAGTAGTCTATGAAAGAATCCATTTCTTTACATCCTTGACATCATTTCATATCAATTTTTTAAAAAAACTTGGTTGGCATTTAGACCTGATTACTATCCAGGTTTAGCATTTTTTCTACATTTACTTGACATATGTGGTTTTTTTTCCCTATATTCTTAAGAACCTAAAACTATTTCATCCTTAACCCCTTTTTAAAGGGTTGATTGCCTGTTTTTGCTTCTCTTTAATGATTTTTTGGTATTCTTTATATATTCCAGATGTAAATGCATTATAAATACTTTTTTTTCCCTCCCTGGTCTGACACTTAGATAAGATTTAATTTGGGGGGAAAAGATTTATTTTCTAAAAATAATTTTGAAGCCACTAACCTAGTAATATTTTTGATGGAATTATTTCTTTCAGATGGAAGGAAAATTGAATCTTTAAAAAGATTCTTAAGTAGATACTGAAGTTTTCCTTGAGTAATCTCTTCAAGAGTTTTTGAAGTCCTTACAAATTTTGTTTCTTAACTTAAAAAAAATTAAATAAGGAATAATTATCATTCTCACTTAGTCTGAATAGCTATCCAGCTCAATTAGCCATCTAAAAATTTTCCTATCAACATAAAAGTTCAAGATTTTATTGTCTTTTAATTAATGTTTCAGATCTTTAGTTACTAAGTAGCAACTTGACTCCAGTTTTTCTTCTTAGAATTATTCAGCTCTATGTCCCTTCTGGATGGATTGTGAGTGGGCATCATCTGTGCTTTTTAGAAAGAGGAACAGATGTTTAAAAACTTGCTGTGGGTTGTACCACAGCAGAACCAGTTATTAGAATCTCAGTGTATTGAGATATGCTGTCAAGGTAAAAAAGACACTGCTGTGCAAATAGTGCTTGATATTTTATCTAGCAATACAACGCCCAACATACGGTATTTACTGTGGAAAGTATGAGAATCAGTTCTGCGTTCTGTTCCTCGAGACCTCCATGAAGAATTACCACCTGGCTGGTGCCTGTAACAGCATGGCTGGGAGAATTCTAGCATGACTGGTTGACTTTTTTTTTTCCCTATCAGGGCAGCTACTGGTGAGGTATAAAGTATAAACTAGAATTTAAATAAAAATAAATACCTCCAAAAATAGAAAATCAACAGATACACAATTATTTTTATCCATGGCCACAAAGGTACCTAATTGAATGTGTAGTGACATTTCTTACCTGTCCTTGAAATCTTAATGTCTTTTTTTAGTAAAAGAAGTGAAATATGGAGTATATCCTGAGACAGTGTTTTCCAGCTTTAGAGCATATCAGAATACCTGGAGGGTTCATTAAGACACAGATGGCTGAACCCCATTTCCTGAGATTCTGATTCAGTAGGTCTCGGGTAAGGTCTGAGAATTTGCATTTCCAACATGTTCTTAGGTAATGCTGGTGCAGCTGGTCCAGGGAACACACTTCGGGAATCACTACTCAAACCCTTGTAATAAAATGAAGACTGGGAGTGCTAGTCAGGATAGCCTGGTTGTTTCTGACCAGCCATTTTTATTGCTTCCTTTATACAATAGCACTTAGAAATTATCTCCCTGCAGAACATCAAACCTAAGAGAATTATGTTTGTGCATTAAGAGACCATCAACTTTACACCTTTTCCCCTGAGCCTAGAGCAATTTGAAAAGAGACATTCCCATCAAATGACATAAAACCTGTAGTTATAGTAACAAATTAACAATTACCAGGCTCTATAGTTGGGTGTTTGTACAAGTCTCCTTCATTTGGGTTTTATGCATCAATCACAGAACTGGAGATGGGAGAATGTTTAGGAAAAGGATGTAACACTAGTTTCCCACTTCTGTTATTCCAATAGGGATTTCAGACTAATTTTGAGTTGAAAACAAGTAGTCAGTTTAGATACTTAAAGGCATACCACATTCTTGAAAAGAATAAAATATTGAACGCTGTACATTAGTGTTCTCTGAGTTTTTATTCTAGACTTTGTTTTTGGCCTTGAGTAGTTTAAAAGGAAACTGCTGGTTGCTGAGTCACTGTCCATTTACCTGCCTACTCCTTTTTTTCTACTCCTGATTGTATTCTAGATAGTAATGTTCCCAGTTTAAAAGAAAAAACACATTTCTAATGTGTTTTGCAGTTAGGAGTCCAATGAAATATAATATAACCTGAGGTAGACCTGAGGTAGTTGGTTAGAACTTCTGAGAAAACTCCATAAAAGGCTCGACTCATCTGCCGGATACCCTCTCACCACTCTTTCTCTCTCTGCTTGGAATTTGAATGTGATGGCTGCAGTGTCACCAGCCATCCTGCACTGCGAGGTCGTCTTGAGATTGGAAGCCAAGCACCAATGTTGGCAGAGCAGGAAGGAGTCTCAGTCCCCGATGAACACAGCGTTCCGGTCCTGGGCCGTGTACTTTCAGGGTGGAGAGAGAAAGAAGTCTCTATCTCGTTCAAATGATTTGTCCATCGTTATTTGCAAGCAAATCTTGCTTTTAATATTGAATATAGCATCTGCTCCCTTTTTAAAGAAGGTTGTATCTCGAGAACCGATGAGATGTTTTACCTGTTGACCTTGTAAGTTCATTATAAATTATTCCACACGTCTGACTGGATCCCCATCACCTTTCTTTCTTTTTCTTTGCTTCTCATGTAATAGCATATTTTGGAGTCTGGTACACCTGTTTTATTTTCAACAACTTTGAGGCATAATTAAAATTCACCCATTTTAAGGGTACAATTCAGTTATTTATTTATTTCCTTATTTAATTTTAGTGACTTTACTGAGTTCTACAACTATTATTGCAAAGTAGTTTTAGAACATGTTTGTCCTCTCCATTTATTTGGGCCCATTCAGAGTAATTCCTGCCCCAGCCTCAGATGTTTACTAATGTACTTTCTGTCTCTGTAGATCTGCCTTTTGGGATATTTCATATAAATAAAATCCTACGGTTATACGGTCTTTTGTGTCTGGCTTCCACATTTACAGAAAGGAAACATCTTTGCCTTGTGCTGGTTTCTGGGTGGCTTCTTTTACTTTGCATAGTTTTTTTGAGTTTTATTCATGTCTAGCATGTATCAGTAGTTCATCTTTGTTGATGGATAGCATTCTGTTATATGGACATACCACAATTTGTTCATTCCTTTATCAGTTGATGGACTTTGAGTTGCTACCATGTTTTGGCTATTCTGAATAATGCTCTTAAGAACATTCCTCTGCAAGATTCTAACACACCTGCCTTTGAACCTTAGCTTCTCCACTTAATAGTCTGGGACCTCAGTTAAGTTGCCAAATTGCTTATCTCTAAAAGATATGAGTCCCTTATCTCTAAAAGATGATACACAGTCGCTGTGAGGATTTAATGAAATGCTCTTAAGTTCATTTATTAAGAAATCTAAACACTGGAGGCTCACCAGCAATAGAAGCATACATCAAAACCAAATCAGACCATCACAGTGGTTTTCAGTACTGCACTGTGGGTGGTGATAATGGGCCCACAAGGCTGCAAGTGACTGATGAGTGTTATCATGATAGCTTGTTCAGTTCGTGATGGACAGAGTGGTACCGAGCGCAGCAGAAGCTGTGGGGATTGTATTAGGATGCTCCTGGTAATGCATAAGTTGTGACGCTTCGGGTGTTCACGTGATTTGGCAGGTAAAAATCATCTGATAGTTGTAAATCGTAATGTGCAAATACCTATTTTAATTAGGAAGACAGAGTTGAAGATAAAGTATATGAAACTTTTGGCCTTATGCTTGATGTTATTTTAATCTTTAAAAGTTTTAGCCATTTTCTAGAAAAAAGCTTTCTAAGATTTCTACTTATCTTGAACACAGTATTTTAAACATAACTTTATTGGTAATGTCTAGTCATTGTGATGAAACCCAAACAGTTTACTGCACTAAGATTTTGGTCTGTTTGTCCTTGATTCAAATCATCCAGTTTCCTGTCTTTTCCTGTTCATAGGCCCGCTTTTAATTTAATTTTCATATGTTTATTGTCTTTCTTTGTTGTGAGGCATTGTCTTCTTAGCTACTTTTTTCTAGTAATCTTTTTCATCCTTTCCTTTAGACATAGAAATTGAATATAAGAATGTGTTGCTCTGTGTAAACTAAATAGACCTGGGTGAGTAGTAACGCTTATGAAATTATGTTTCATAACATCTATCTTTTCCCCTGAGAGGCCTTTTTCATTTACTTCCAATTCTTGATTGTTATCTAGGTTCATAAAATTTCTGGGTATATGTGATCTGTATCTGCTCTCCAAATTGCTAGACAATAATTGGGCAAAGGACAAAATTAGTTGTTCCATTGAGTTGTATTTTTCTAGCACATCTATGGCTGGCTCAGGACCCACATGCTTGTGATTTATATATGTAATGTGATACCAAAAATTTACTGAGTGTTATGTTCAGACATTGTTCTGAGTGATATACATGCAATAATGATAGTGATAATATTTTTGTTACTATTTTGTAATTTAATCAATGTAGTTCTAATATTCAACTCATTGGAACATTCTCTATTTACAAACAGTAGAAATTCCTCCAGGTAATTTCTGATAAATACACTTCTGGTCTGGAATGAATGTTCTAGAAAATTTGACAGAAGTGTTTTTCTATAGCATGAGAGAACCCTTTCAGTACCTTAATTATTGATGATGGCCTATCTAGCCTAGATTTAAAAGAGTGTCCATGGAGGCAGCAAGAAGCACCAAAGTTCTTAAAAGGAGAATAATAAAACTATAGAAATGTATAATAAATAATAGGTTAACATTCTTGAGTTGATCAGAAAGAAACAAAACTCTTAGGACTTACATTTAGGGGTACTTGGAGCCAGGCAGTGTAATGAGAAAAATCTGGGTCCTGCAGGAGAATATGGGTTATTTTTGATCTGTTACTTTATGTCTGTTATACTATAGCAAACTATATTTTCTGCATATAAGGAAATTTTTCTCTGATGCATTGGACTAGTGATATTGTGAATATTTTGTTGCCACCACCAGTTTATTCTTGATTATTCATGAGAGGTTCAGATTGTTAATCCAGGCATTAAACTTTAGTTCTTAAAGAACAGAATTTTAGAGCATGTTGTTGCTTTAGTACACATCCCTACAAGATAGTTGACTTTGATTACTAGCTGCTCATTTTTTGTGATATGACTTTATACTGTTACTGGTTTTGATTATTATACAGTGAGAGGGAAAAAGAACTGGAATAATATTTTTTTGCAACCAGTTAATATTGAAGCATGTTGCTGTATATTGCAGGAACTTAAGAACATACTTTCTTGAGATGGGCTATAAATCTTTATGTCCTATGACCATGTAAGTCACTCCATCAGTAGTACAGGGCACTGATTTTGTATTTTCCAATGGCATTTATTTGTCATCAATTCAGATTTTTACAGTAGCAAAAATAGATGTTCCAAGATAGCTAGTGTCTAAGGATCTTATCAATAGCATGCCTTCTTGCAATTTATATTCATTATCCAGATAATGAAAACATACCACTGAAGAGCCTTATTGTCAGTAACTCTGGTTTCATCATCTGAATAGGAAATTTGTCTTTGATGTTAATTGACACATTTCATCAATACATCTTAGAATTGAATCATTGCTCAGTGGCAGCATTTAAAAAATAATGGAAGATTTTGATGCATCCCTATTGAAATTACAGTCTCTAATGTGGGTCTTATGCCATTCTCAGCAACTGTACAAACACTGAAAGGTTAGGGGAGCTTTTTCATTTGTTTGTTTTGTTCTTTTTGCCCTTAAAAAATTTTATTTTAAAAATACAGCTTCATTGGCATATAATTCACATAACCATACAATTCACCCCATTAACAATTCAGTGATTTTTAGGATAATAAGAGTTGTACAACCATCACCACAATCAATTTTAGAACATTTTCATCCTTCCCCAGAGAAGTCCTGTATCTCTTACTACTGACTCCCCATTTCCCCTCATCCCCTCTAGTCATGGGCAGCCACTAATCAACTTTCTTTCTCTATAGATTTTCCTTTTATGGACATTCATATAAATGGAATCATATACTATGTGATGAAAATTTATGACTGGCATTTTTCACTTGTCATTGTGTTTTCAATGTTCATCCATATTTTAATACACATCAATCCTTCATTCCTGAACAGTATTCCATTGTATGGGTATTTTATTTATATATTCATCTGTTGATGGACATTAGGTTCTTTCCACTTTTTGACTACTGTGAATAATGCTGTTATGAATATTCTTGTGTAAGAGTTTGTGTGTACATGTTTCGTTGTGCTTAGGTTTATACCTAGAAGTAGAAAGGTTGGTTGTTATAGTAACCCTATCTTTACTGACAAACTACCTGCTCTTTTTTTTTTTATAGAATTTAAACCACTGACAGTAGAAAACATGCATTTAAGATATGTTTCCTTTAGGTTATTGTCTTCAAAGTGAGTTGTTTATCTTTTTTCCTTCTAACATGTGAGCCTGTCCATTTATGATGTGGGTCAGTCATTACCTACCGTGTACATGTATATCCACCTAACTCCATTCTTTCAACTCCAAATGCATATGTCTAGTTACATATCCTCATGAACCAAGGAATATGAGATATAATCATAGATAATTTGATATTGGACAAGAGAGACTAAATGAGTAGGTCTTCATAGAGTTTTAGGAGTTCAATCCATTTAAATGACAGCATTGTGGAGATGGATCGTGGTGATGTTTGCACAGCAGTATGACTGTATTTCATGCCACTCAAGTGTGCACTCTAAAATGGTTAAATGGCAAGTTTTATGTGTTTTACACAATAAAAGTATATTCACTGCAGCTATGAAATATTGGTAACTACTCAAATGCTTTAACAACAAAGAAACTGTAGGTGAGTGAACATTTTATTAAATTTTAGAAAGTATTAGGGATTAGCTTAAATGTTGGAGAGTATTTAATAAGAAGAAATACTTGTGTTATAAATGAAAATGATATGTTAGTACCTCAAACTTGTAAATAAAATATATAAAAACAGGTGTGTGTTATTTTTCAAACCATGAGAAAAGTTCAAAAAAAACTCAGAAGGAAAAAATGCCTAGCCAAGAGGATCAATATTGAATTTCTTCATAGGAAATAATTTGACAGAAGTTGACTACAACCTAATTGGCCTTCAAATGAGAGCTGTAAACAGTTCAGAGAAGTTGGGCATTTCTAGGAAGTCAGGTCTGCCAGCCACTGCCATTAGGAAGCAGTTTTCACATGAAGTTTCTCTTTGTAAACCAGACCACTAGACCAATGGGAATGAATTGACATTTCAATTTCCTTAAGAACTTAGTGTGTGTGTGATAATTTAGTGTGGAATGAATATAGTCAATGATGGCGCTAGAACACTTTTGACAAAAACCTAATTCATATCATATTTTCTGACAACATTACAGATGATTAAAAGGGTAAATGTAACAAATCAAAACAAAAAATTAGGATGTAAAAGTAAATATTAATGTGTGGATGTACACAGATATTGCTTAAAAAAAACTACTAAAGGAAAGGATATTTCAATTTTGCTATGTGAAAAGGTAAAAACTTTTTATAATCTAAATGTGTAAAATTGAAGGCCAAAAAGTAAACTCAAAATGGATCAAAGATCTGAATGTAAGTCATGAAACCATAAAATTCTTAGAGGAAAACATAGGCAAAAATCTCTTGAATATAAGCATGAGTAACTTTTTCCTGAATGCATCTCCTTGGGCAAGGGAAACAAAGTAAAAAATGAACAAATGGGACTACACCACACTAAAAAGCCTCTGTGCAACAAAGGCCACAGTCAACAGAACAAAAAGGCATCCTACAGTATGGGAGAATATATTTGTAAATGACATATCTGACAAGGGGTTAGCATCTAAAATATATAAAGAGTTCACATGCCTCAACACCAAAAAGCAAATAACCCAATTAAAAAATGGGCTGGGGATATGGACAAACACTTCTCCAAAGAAGAAATTCAGATGGCCAACAGGCACATGAAAAGATGCTCCACATCACTAATTATCAGGGAAAAGCAAATTAAAACCACAATGAGACATCACATCACACTAGTTAGGATGGCCAACATAGAAAAGACTAGGAACAACAAATGCTGGCAAGAATGCAGAGAGAGGGGAACCCTCCTACACTGCTGGTGGGAATGTAAACTAGTTCAACCATTGTGGAAAGCAGTATAGAGGTTCCTCAAAAAACTAAAAATAGAAATACCATTTGACCCAGGAATTTCACTCCTAGGAATTTACCCAAAGAAAACAAGTCCTCAGATTCAAAAAGACATATGCACCCCTATGCTTATTGCAGTGCTGTTTACAATAGCCAAAATATGGAAGCAACCTAAATGTCCATCTGTAGATGAATGGATAAAGAAGAGGTGGTACATATACACAATGGAATACTATTCAGCCATAAGAAAGAAACAAATCCTACCATTTGCAACAACATGGATGGAGCTAGAGGGTGTTATGCTCAGTGAAATAAGTCAGGCAGAGAAAGACAAGTACCAAATGATTTCCCTCATTTGTGGAGTATAACAACGAAGTAAAGTTGAAGGAACAAAACAGCAGCAGACACACAGACTCCAAGAAGGGACTACTGGTTACCAAAGGGGAGGGGAAGGGGAGGATGAGTGCAGAGGGAGGGGGAAGGGGATTGTGGGGTATCATGATTGGTGCACATGGTGTGTGTGGGATCACGGGGCAGACAGTGTAGCTCAGAGAAGACAAATAGGGACTCTGTGACATCTTACTAAACTGATTGACAGTGACTACAATTGGGTATGGGGGGTACTCAATAAGGGTGAATGTAATGACCACATTGTTTTTGTTGTGAAACCTTCATAAGAGTGTATATCAATGATACCTTAATTAAAAAGAAAATTGAAAACCATAAGCAGAATTAATAATACCGAACAAATCGGCAGAAAGGCTGACATTCTTAGCAGAGACAAGCCCCCTTTTGGACGCACCATGAGACCTGGGCCTATCACTTCATAAACTTACCACATTGTTATTTGCTGTTCTTTTTTTACCTGTCTCACACTCAGTGGGGCTACCTTATTTATTTTGGTATATTTAGGGACAAGCACAAAATCTAGCCCATAGAAGGAACTCAGTAATGTCTGAGTGTGAATTGGATTTCAGAGCCCTTTTCTGGGGAGGGGGTGAAACACCGACAAATGCATGTCGATTGATGACTCTGATTTGAGTAACAAGGAGCAAAGTGCTCAGTTAAATTATCTGAGAAATGTAGCATCAGTCAAGATTTTTGGTGCCAAATATTTTAAAAGATGAAGTGTATGTTCCAATAAAAATTGAATGGCTACTAGAGTCACATTATAAATGCAAATAAGATAAAATATTAGTTTTCTGTTGTCCTTCCTAATTCTTCTCCTTTCACCTCCTGAAGTTCTGCCTCCACTCTTCCTGTCTTACTTCACCTCTCTCCTCCTTTCTTTATCTTTACCCTCTGCCCGTTTGCCTCTCTCCTTCTCTTTTCCTTCCCACAGCAAGAGAGTGTTTCATTTATGCCTTCCCTCAGTTAGCTATAAAAATCAACTGAGTATGTGTTTCAGATAGCTCCAGTATGATGAAGAATGCCTCAAAATGCAGCATCTGTTGGTGATAGTATATAAAATAAATAAAAGACTGTTAGGTGGAATGTTGACCCTTCAGGGCTCTTAGGTGCACATCATATGATCTGGATGGTAACCTGAGCCCATCTAATATTGGCCAATAGAATGACAGTGTTTATACATTTACACAGTGACATTTATATGAACTAGGCTTTATCTTTTATTACATTGAATGTACGTGCTGTTGTTATTTTACAAATGCAAATGCTCCTTTAATTAATTATGTTATTTAATTAATAATGTTATTCTTCTAGAGCTGTTTATGCTATGGGAAATACCAGGTGAAAATTTGAAATCCTTAACAATTGGGTGGTTTTTATTTTACCTAATTTCAAATAATGGTTATAATTAAGATTTTATGTTTATAAATCACTCTGCCCTATATAGCATGTGAGAAAAGTTTTTTTCTCTTATAATTTTCTCACTGAAGATAGTTGTCATTTCTATTTAAAAATGCTTTCTTAAACACTAAATGTTCCTTGTTTATTTCTGTAGTTTTTGAAATTTGCATTTCCCCCAATGCATTTCAACAGTAATGGGAAAAATGAAAGATAATCTAGAATAACACCACCTAGAGCAAAATTGACTGTGTTTGTTATTAGTGATGTATTCCAGTTCTGTGTCACATGTATTTGCAACTTTAACAATATTATGATAATGGTGCAGATTCAGCTTTTCTTAAAAAAATGGATTTAAGTAGTTTATCTCATGACTCTTATTCATTAGATCAAAATTAGCCAAGGTATTTTATCAAAACTAGTATTTGTCCTCTTCAGCCATTTTAGTGAATTTCAAGAAGTGAAACTGGATTTTAATATCAACTTTCAGTAATGTGCTAAAGCTTGATTTTTAAAATAATCAAGCTAGCAACAGCTCTTCCAAAACAAACATATGAACCTGCCCCCAGACTGCAGGTGTGGGCTGCTATCATTTTTTCTCAGTTTTGTGCTGTTAATGTGTTTTGAGTCTCTCTAAGGTGCATAATATGTATGATTTGTTTGAGTTTCCACCATAACTTAGTAGTGATTTTTCTCCATTATGGGCTTTACACGTAATGAATTTCAGGAGATATATAGCAACCGCTTCTTCTGCTTGTAGATAGACAGTAATATGATGGAGTGATCAAATACAAATGCTCCTTTAATTTATTTTCCCAAGACGTTTATCCATGTTTTATTTATAAGGCATTTGAAGTCATCCATTTTTGTATGGAACTCTTCCTCTTCTGAATAACAAATAATATATTATCATATATACTGCACTGGAGGAGGGAGTGATGAAAACCAGACTCGAAAATAAAAGTTTAATAATTTGGGCTCATCGGGCACAATTATAGCAACACTTTTTTGTTTTCAGCTGAATCATTACTGTATGAACAAATTTTTTAAAAACTGGGATGGCATATAGCACAGAGTAGTACAGAAAATTCTTTGTTGAGAGAGGGAAAAGATGTTTCTTTTCACCCGCAGAGCATTTTAAATGCAAAAACCTGTCTCAGAAATTTCCTTTCTTGAGATCCTTGCATGCACATGATTCATTTTATGGGGAACTAGAATGAATGAAGAGCCTGTCTGCCCAAGGATCTGTGGTACGGCCATCCGAACGCCCTGGTCAGCTCTTCAGAAGCTGTCTGATGTGAAGGGATCCACAGCATCTCATTTCTGACCCAAGTCAAGTTACCTGCTTGTGTTTCACTGTCCACTTTGTGTTCACTTTTGCCCGATGCCATGAAGAAATGTATCTAAAGCTGCATCATAGCGATAATTGTTATTGACTCAGTTAAAGTTCTCGCTAATAGCTATAATATGGCACAACTTCTTGTGTACTGATTGCTTGAGACTACCCACTTCTAGGTTAGTTAAGAAAAAAAGGTCATGCCAGAAAGAGAAGTTTAAAGTTAAGAATTTCTTAGCATAAATGGTAGATGACTAGTTAGCTGGTGTAGACCTCTGTTCAGTTACATATTAAATTCAATAATCATTTAAATATAGTAATGATTAGTAGCTCCCTTTATATAAGTTTGGGTAGATCCATATAATGTTGAGGTCATAGTTCACTTTCATGGTTTTCCAAAATATGGTCCCAGACTACTCAAATCTTATGTAAGAGACCTTTTAATAGCTCTGAGCAGGCACATTGAAAGTATGTGACTTACAAACTACCATTCAGAAGTATCCTTATGCACAGTGCTTGAACCATCAAGACATACGTGATTTTTATAAAGATGTTGGTTTGAGATTGTCTAATCTCCTGTCTAGAATTTCATAGTTATCCTGTTGTCTGTGTATTTTAAATCCTTTCTATACAGACAAAGAGCTTTTCACCTACTCTGTCTTGTAAGTGTGACATTAGTCATTTGAATTGCCCACCACAGGCTATGTGCTAGTTACTGCTTTCATAGTATAAGGGCTGTGGTTCTTGGACTGCCTCAGTGTCCCTTCAGTGGTACCTTAGGCTTAATTTGGCCGGC
The DNA here is from genome assembly GCF_040802235.1 of Manis javanica. NCBI lineage: Eukaryota > Metazoa > Chordata > Mammalia > Pholidota > Manidae > Manis > Manis javanica. The sequence goes on along the minus strand of NC_133161.1, from coordinate 18,482,117 downwards.
AGAAAACTTGGCTCCTGAACATGTTTGCTGAGTCATCCCGGTTCACCTTTGCCTTTCCCAGAACTGCCGCTGCTGTTAGGTTAGTATTTCCAAGGTCAAACTGATTGCTGAACTTTTTCCTATTGAGACCAAATAAGCTATATCAACATTTTAAAGGTTTTATTTTAGTTTCCAAGTGAGAATAATAACCTGGTGATGCTTACAAACGAGTTTATGGATTTCAGAAGAGAACAATGTGCATATTTTTTTCTGAAAAGTTCTTAATGATGGGGTTTATGCTGGAATTTCTGTGACTGCTTGGGAGTATTTCCTCTTCCCCATACCACTTCCTTCTTTCTAAAGTAGTGTTCTTAACCTTTTTGAATCATGCAACTTCTCAAAATAATGTAGTTAAATGCAGTAAAAAGTGCATAGGGAGTACAAAAAGAACCAGCTATGTTGAAATACAGGTTGTAATAAATAACAAGATCTAGTGACAAGTCTAATAATACAACATTTTTCTAGGCAATTATGAGCGTAAGTATAAATTTGAGGTACTTGCAGCAATTTTAATACATGTTTATTATATACAGTTACAAGGCATGTTAATACTCTTGTAGTTGTTGCCTGTAATCATAATTAAAGGAAATAACTCAATTTCAGTTAGCAGTTAGTAAAACAAAGATATGTTTCCACCCCCCCACCTCCCCATCCAGGGTCATGCAGTCCTTGAATTCTAACCATGGATTGTGGATTAAGAGGTCCATTTCTAAAGAGATTTCTGCTTGTTTAATCAATTTTTTCCTGAGCTACTATTCTAGAATGAAAAGGGCTGTTATTTCCCTTTTGGGCTGACTTCCTAGAACATTAGCAGATGATTCCTGTAATGCTGCTAAGCCTTCAGCATCTTCAGCTGCTTCTGCCAGAAGAGATGTGTATTTGGTGCATTATTTTCCTTTCCCCAATAATTGGCCCCTTTTTCACTTGAGAGACCAATATGATATTGTTACCCATGCTGTAGAGAAATTCTTATTTCTTTGGGATATTGTAGACCAAGGCATAAATCAGTTTGACAGAAATACCCAATCCTTTTCTTTGCAATTTGCTGAAATAAGTTAATCCCATTTATAAATGTTGACTACTACTCTGTTTTCCATGTTGATGTTAGGTTAGGAATTTGTTTGTGACAAAATCTATAATTTGAAATGAACCAGCTATTCACTGGACTAAAAAGAAAGACCAGATTGATTTGTGGAAAATTAAAGAAAAAATACATGATCTAAGATTCTATGAAAGTTTTTCCATTGATCCTACATTCTGTTTTTCAAGAGAGAAGTTTACTAGTTTCCTGCAGCAAACAAATGTATGATGACTACCTAGTTTAGCAGATTGATTCACAAAGGCATTTCCCTTCTCTGGGTACATTAGTACCAACAGTGAGTATATAACTAATTTTACTATAGAGACTCAATGGGAAATAGATTTAGATGACAATAGAAAAGGGAGCAAGGTTGCAGGGACTAACCACAATGCCACACTCATTTATTGGATTTTTCTTGCATCAAGCTCAGATTGATTTGAAATAAATAATACATATTTAAGTCATGCAATGGTTGGGCCTTTTATGTTGGTTAATTAAGGGCTCGAGCATATGAATTGAGACCTTTACCTAATTTCTCTGAACCTAAGATCTTCCTATGATGTATCTGTTGTATTACCTGAGCTATATACAAAAAGGAATGAGAAGATTGAGGCAGTATGGAGGAATGTAGTTTGGGAAGGCTGGAAAGCCGCTGTAAAATAAAGAGAACAAATTGAGCTCAAAGCCCTAGGCAGAATAAATTTCAAATTACATAGAAGAGAAAAGCTGTATATAAGTAAAACAAAAGTTTTAGTTCATTTTGTGATGTGTGAAAAATGTGAATTGTAGCCAATTAAGAAAAATGGCAGTAGTTGAAAGTGTCCTATTCAGTAGGCCACTGTAGGGAGCCCTACAGAATGGTCATCATAATTCCCAAATGAAATGCAACACTGTTCTAAAGCATTCAAAATTCTTCACTGTTTTTAGCAAACACCAGGGGGTGGTGGGAGCGTATATACTGTTCATTTTCACTTCCTCTTTTTCTCATGGTCACACATGCTCAGACCTCATTTGTCTCGGAATCACCTGGCTGGCTCAGTGAAACACAGAGTGTTGGGTATCCCCAGATTACTGATTCGTTATTAGGTCAGGAGAGGAACCCAATAATTTGCATTTCTAACAAGTTAGGTACCACACGTTTAGAACTATGTTATCTGCTTGTTTCCCAGCCGAGTAATGACTTGGTCATCTTTTGCTTAATGTGTGTGCATGACTGGTAGAGCAGTGTGTCTCCGAAGAAGCGGTCTGGTAGAGAGCTCTGAGCCTTGATCTCAGGGACATTCAAAGTCCGAGATTGGAGATCAGACCCATTAGGAAATGTCTCCTTAGAGTCTTAGCAAATATGGAGGTTCTTTGTGGAGATGTTAATGTCAACTGGCTGTGAAAATTCTGATTGTTACAAATATATCTAAATCAGTGCATCACCAGTTACTATAATTCTGAGTTTGGCCTTAGTAATGCCCTGAATAGGTATTGTATAAATCTGCAGCTATGCATTATGTTTTTTTCTGGTAGCTGATTATTATATTATCTTTAGGTGGTTGTCACCATCACTTGGTTTATGCAAACCTAAATAGGAGGAAATAGGGCCTCACATTCTCTTCTTTGGTCATTTTATTTATTGGCTTATTCCAATTCTGGGTGACTACTTAATATTTTAAATAAGCCAGGACTCATGAAAATTCTTGGACTTTGAGAGGATGTATGGCTACTCTGTAATAATATGTAATTATTTATAAACCTAAAACTCCTCTAAAAAATAGTCAATTAAAAAATAGTGCTCAGAACCAACACATTAGAACAAAAGGAGAAGGGATTAGAAAATTGTATCTTAGTTTGACAGTTTCTGGAGAAGAAAGATCCCAGATATGCAAGGTGTTTCCTTAATTTTTTTAATCCCTGTTCATTTTATACATCCAAACGCCAACAGATGTATGATTTAGCATTTGCCCTGCACCTCTGGCTCTGGAGACTGTGGAGTTTTTGTGTATGGATTCTCTGTCACAATGAACTCTGTCATTGTTCTGAACAGCTGGGAACAGAGTATAGCTTATTAAGACAGGAGATGTTATCCAAGCCTCCCCTGGCATCCCAAAGAGTAGTGAATATGTTTTGCTTCCCCAGATCTAAAGTATCCATTTCGTTACCACCTAGTGTTCTTTTATTGAAAAACTCTATTGGCCCCATTGACTCTTTGAATGATGTGCATGGTTTATACCAGCTGTTCCCTTGTCTCCCTCTTCTTTGCCTTTTTATTCTGTTTATGGTGTATGGTGTGCCCTTCATTTCAAAATGTAAAACCCCAAAGTAATTAGTATATAACACTTGTTTATGTAACTAGAAGAATATTCAGGATAGATTTCCACAAATAAATCCCTACCTTTCAGACATCCCTGTTCCCTTAGGGGTAAAAAGCAACTTCCTGGGGGACAGGGGGACAAAATGGGGGAGGGTTGTGATTTAAATTCATTGTGTTTATCAGGGGAGGGAGGCTACATTTGAGTCCTTATTCTGTGCCATGTGTTTCACTCATTATTTCATTTGATTGTGGTAATATCTGAGGTATGAGTATTATCATCCTGTTTAGTAAATGGACCACTGAGCATCAGAAGGCTTGAATAGCTCAGTAAATTGTGGAACAGGGATTCAAACCTGTGCCTTTCCGACTCTAATCTCTTTCTATTACTATGCTACTTTTTGGTGAATTATATGTAAATTCAAATGTTCATGATCATTTTTCATGTGGCATCATTGTCTGCTTATGAGGTGTGATTATTCAGGACAAGAAGACAACTAGAGAAATCATGTTAAAAATACTCTCTTATCTGGAGATAAAGGTGCATATGTAGGTCATTTTTCTATTTGGAGAATTATTTGTTCTTGGCAGATGAATAAGCACGGATGATCAGGGATCACAACCTGGAGCTTCCTTTGTAGTTGGAGAGAGAAACAACCTCTGCACTAACATTTATTGGGAGTTTATAGTATGCCAGCTACGTAAATGTATTATTGCATTTAAGACTCTAGGAAGTGTAGGAATAGATGTGGAAAATGAGATCCAGAGCAGTTAAGTCATATGCCCAAGGTCACATTGCGTGCAAGTGTATAGTCAGAGAAGAGCTGCCGTTAGACTCCAGAGCTCCCGCTCTCCGTCTGTGCTGTGCTGCCAAGGAACTGCAGCTTAGAACATGGGAGTGGTGTGATACTGCATCCTAGAAAAGAGGTAGATTATTTGAAGACCTAGACATTTTCTTTTTCTATCAGCCAAACAAAAATATTAAGAAATTGGAGGTACATTTATCCTTCCTTAAATACTAATCTGCTAAAAAAATAAGTTAAAATACATGTAAATTTACTTTGTATACTTAGGATTAATCCAAGAAAGTTGATTATATGATTTCTAAGTCACTCTAGTAGGGTATAAGTGGAAAGAGCTGGGTGTTTAAAGAATAAAAAATAGTTAAAAGCAGTGACAGAAAAAAGCTAGAGGTTTTGCACATGAATGGCTTTGTCAAAGGTAAAAGGAGATGAAGAATGGGAATCTGATTTGCTTTCCATACCAAGGCATCTGTGAAGAAGGAAGAAACGTTGTCAGGTGCTTTGTCATATTAACTGGATAGCCTTGAGCATGCAGGAGGGACTTACTCTAATATGAGACATCTCTGCTATCATGGCAAGATTAGGCAGGCAGGGTATAGTTGAGACCATAATCATTAAACGTTGGGTGGAGTACTCAACACCTCTTAGTATGCATATACATGCAAATACCTTAAAATACGTATTTTCTGCAGCATAGCAAAACTATAAGGAAAGGACAAAATAAAATTGCTCGTGAGGAAAAGATGTTAAAATTGTACAACACCCGTTATTCGTATCCTTTAAGGTACATGTTATTATCATTATAAAGGCTATCTTTCTGTTATTTTGGTAATTGTAAATATACTCATTTGAGGTTTTCTAGGGTAACTCTTGGAATAGATTCTGCCATCTGTGGAGTCTAACCATCCATGTTGGCGAGTACCCATGCTTATTTAATTAGCTTTAATATAAAAGTATTTCATATTTAGCTTTCTCGATTTATATTATAGTCTACTTGACTTCTAACTACAGGTTCATTAACTGAATTTCTATTCTTCTCTTAAATTTTGACAAGTAGGTGAAACTTGGTGGGGAGACAAAGGGATATCATAATACAACCCCGAGAGACTTGGTGCCATCAGGGCTTGTGGCACTGCCACTTCTGAGACCCAGGGAAGGCTTGGGAGCAGGTCTGTCAACCTCAGTAAGAAAAGAGATTAAGAAAAAAATGTTTTATGTGAAAAATATGTAGTTCTTGGGATATAAATCCTTGGAGTTGCAGCTGAGAGTCGAGTTGCACTGCTTCTTTGCAGTCAACCTGACTTACAACAGTGTGATGGTTTTTTATTTTTAAAAAATAGCCACCACTTCCTATTGAATCATTTTTAGAAATTAGTTTTGGAAAGTAGAAGCCTGGTAAACTTACACAAGGACCCTGTATTATTATGAATTTTGGGGAAATTCAGTTCTAGTTCTTTCCAACTTGTGAACTTTTTCTTTCTCCATCAATCTGAACTTGGCTTAGTAACTGCATTCACTAGTATATGCCACATCACAAATTAGTAGTTTATAAAAATCAAAGGAGGAATGAGTTCAGAATGAGGTTTAGGATGAATTGCTTCAGTGAAAACCCTCTTAGGAAATGATTATCAACTGCATTCTCCCACTGTACATAGGAGCAACATAACCACCCTGACCAAGAGGTGGTTCTTAGGTAATTTATTTTCCTGAGTGCTTTTCATACATGGTGTATGGTAGTAAGTCAATGCCAGGAAACAGTGCAGTGCTAAAAGATAACATCGACCTACAAGAAAGCCTGCTTTTGATGACCTTTCCTTCTGGAAGGGAAGAGAACTTTAGTGTGTCTGAGTCATAAATGGCCACATCTGTTCTTGAATTTGGAAAAATGTTTGATTTTGAACCTTAGCAGGAAGAATTATTCCAATATAAATTTGTTTGATATCTATAATTGACTTATTTAGAAGCCATAAGGTAATTCAGATAATTTCAGAAAATTTACTTTTGAGAAGAATTCTAATAAGGGATAATTTAGGCCATTAAGTGTGAGAAAAGGCTATTTACTAAAAAGGGAGTAATGTTACTATAGATGGTTAGAGTTTAAAATGAGAGATTCTCTGTGTAAATAGTCTATTCTCTGAGATTTCAGGGTAAAAATCATATGCATGAAGTATGACCCAGAAAGAGCCCTGTCAATGATTGCCACTGGGACTATAGTAATTGAAGATTTGCCTGTGTTGATTGACTTTCAGTATCTGATTACAGAAGCTCTGAGCTGTGTATCTTATTCTTTGATCTCCTTTGTTACCTTTTTTCAGAAATGCCTGTAAAGTATGTCTGGTGTATCTGTAGACATTGGATTCCTAGAATGCCACTTAGCCATTTCTGTTCAGTGCTTACCAACAGAATATTTCAATTGGCAGCGATATTAACATTATACAAATTAAAATTTGCTAAAATTCTGAGACCCATGTTATTGGCATATAATATACTTATTTATTCTTGTTAGAACCTCACATATATGGATGTTTGTGTTAAAATATGTCCTGTTCTTGAGCGCTGGAATGAGGGCCTATGCCCGGACATGGTAGCTTGTGGATGCCAGCCAGTCCTTCTAGAATGACTCATTGGTGCCGGTTATGTTTTGAGTCTATCTTGGGAATTAAATTCAGTACTATCAACATGAGAATCTTGTCATTTTATTTAGAATTTAACAGTGACAGAATGTATTAGTGAACTTTTATTTAAAAATAAAAAGACATCAGTATCCCATCCTATTCTGTTCCAGCTCTGAGGGTTGCCTGTACGGTGTGGATTATTGATGGTCAGCTTTTGGTGTTACAAGCTATGGTAGTTGCCACAGCTGACTATGTCATCTCTGTGCAGATTTTCTGTTTTTTTTTCTAAACTGTGTACTGCTGCTAGAAGCATTGATGGATAGATTGAGAAGGCTATGTTGGAAAACAGACTTATGCTACCCCTTTCTTCAGTTTTGCTGGGAACACATTTTAACTCTTATAAAACCCAGACCCACGATTCTTCTGTTTCTTCCTGGGTCATTCTACTGCTGGGGCCTCAGTGACAGGGGAGTAAGTGAGGTAAGGAAGGTGAGGTCATTGCCCTGAAGGCTGTGGGTAAGGCTCAGTTGAAGTCTTTGAGAACTAGAAACATGAGATGTTCACATGGCATTTGAGAACACTTTTCATAAATTAGTGTAGATCAGAGAATTTTTTTTTTTAGCTCTGATAAGCCCTTAGGTTGTGTTTTCAGTAAGCCCTGTGTTTTTCCTAATCAAACCATACATACCCTCTACCTTCTGACATTTTGCTTTGCTCAGCACTTCGGACCTGAGTATTCATGTTTGTACTGCCATTTTTGATTTACTCTAGGATTTGCGTAATGACTGCCTACATTTTAAACGATGTCACATTGCAGTGTATTTGTCCAAGTTTATGTATAATCAGTAAACACATGTTTTTGGTGTTTTCTGTTTCAGAGATGTGTGTTTGGCTGTAGTTGTTTCCAAAGCACCTACATTTTTGTCCTGGGTTGAAGAACCTTGGCTGATTTTAATCAGCCCTGAGCTGTCATTTCTGTTCATCACTGTCACATTAGCATCATTCCTGTTCATCAATGTCACATTAGCAGCAAATCTGAACTTGCTGATTAGTAAAGTGGATGAAAATCACAGCTCTGTGTGTGTCCAAATAGCTACTCATCAGCAAGGCTTGTGATGGGGTCTGATGGTTTAATGCAGGCCCTAATCAAGGGCTAAGAAATGTTTTCTCTGCAGTTTAACCTAGTAGTATTGAATTACATTAATATGTATATACACTTGCATACACATACACACACAGAAATAGTGTTAGTCAACGTTCAAAGTCAGTCAGGCTGAATCAAACAAAGGAAGGAAATAAATAGACTTTGAGGATGGCTTCCCTTGTGATTTCAAATCGACCGACAGACATAAACAGCATATTTACCTTTGGTCTTATTGAGTGACTCATATGCAGCTGAAGAACCAGCTTGATTGAAAATATACTGTCTTTGGGGACGTAAACTGAAAGACTATGGGGTAGATGGGATAGATTTCATATTCAAAGCTGACATTCTCCCAAGTGGCGTTAGTTGCTTGCTTCGAAGTGGCACTTGTATAGATGTGTTAATACACATTTGGATTTTTGTGCTGATGAGGAATAATACTAAAACGACATTGGAGTCATTATTTGGAGATGGTCATGCATTAGGTAATATCTCTGCTTGAGCACATGAATCAAATATATATTTTTGGAACAACCTTTTTGTGTATCAGGTAAACTCAAATACTGTTAAGGTGAATGTCCACTTTAAAACCTAATGTCTCTGTGTAGTCAACTTTTGACATGGCATCTTTATTTTCGGAGGTCATTGTCATCCTGACTTTACTGATAAAGTTCTGAGCAGGTAAGGGACTTGTCCAAAGTCACACTATCCATAAGTAAAAGATGGACCTCGAATGTGAGTCAGAGACTCTGGGTATAGTAACTGTCTTTTAACCACAGGGCAACTGCCTTGTTTATGTGGCCGAACATGATTCTAGATAATTATGTAAGGGTTTCATTTTTTAAAAAAATTCTTCATATCTTGCTGCTTACAGTCACATCTGAATGACCACAGCCATTGTGAACCCTAACTTCATTTAGGATAAGAACATTGGAGAATGCAAGGATGACACCACAGTTGGCACCAGAATTCTCTGAGTGGGTTGTAGGATTTCCATTCAAACTAAGGAGAGTAGGGAGGTCAGGTCTCTGGTGCTTATGGAAACCAACTTAGTGATATTTTAAGGTAATACCGATTCTTTTGTCCGGTTAAAAATTTTTACTTTATAGGTTTTTTTTTGTTGTTACATAGAATCTAGCCCTGGAAACATGTATATCTTCCAAACATGTCGTCATTTTCTTTTTCTAAGACTAGTGGGTGCATGTTCAAGTATTTCCAGCATACATTTTGTTGTTATAAACTGAATGAACATAATCATTTTCTTCCCGGATTTCTGTTACTACCACATTTTCTCTTTTCTCATGGCTCAGAGTAATGGAGTGCTATCACATTTATTTCTCTTGTCTTTTATGCCAGGCTGTTTTATTTTGCTTCTTTCTGGGTCTAGAAAGTTTTGTTCAGACATAGACCTGTGAGGCAGCAGGCTCATATGATGGAAAGAGGGTGGGCTTTTGAGACAAAGACCTGAATGAGGATTCTTCCTTCTTCGCTTACTAGCTTTTTGAGTTACTAAACTTTTTCCTGATATAGTCATGTCCTGATCTGTAATGATAGGAATTAGTTGGGTTATTGTGAAGACTAAATAGGGCAACTGAAGAGAAATGGCTACCATATTCCCCAGTCAGTGAGTATTCAACAAATTAGAATGTTCCATTTCCCATACTTTTCATATTCCCTTCCCTTCCTCCCCCTCTCTTTGTGTACAACCCCAATTCTTAGGTAGTCTTAGGAGATCACACTTAGCTCTTTGAAGATCACTTTGACTATGCTGCGGTCATTAGTGTTAGACAAACAGGGTCATCAATGTTGTTTCTAACCAGCCTTCTTATTTCAGCAAAGTATTAGTGGATACAGTCTCCATCATACTACTTTTGCCATCCTTCCTGTTGTCTCCCATGTTGCCTGTTTTATCTGAGCTTATTTCTTTCTGCCTGTTGATTTGTTTTAAAACACTCCTTATCAAGTTGACAGACTTCCTGTCAAACATCTTGGTTGTAGGAATAGGAATGGCTGTGAATAACAGAGACTCAGTGGACCAGTGGTATAAACAAGATAGAATTTTCTTTTTCACATAAAAGCCTGGCAGTCAAGTCCTGGTATCCTGGTATGGTGGCTTTGATCCATGATGTCTTCAAGGAACCAGGCCCTAGCTTTTTCAATGTTTTTTTATGTGTGTGCTCTATCCTAAGGTCTCCTTGTCCAAGATAGGTACTTCAGTTCTTGCCATCATATCTATATATTAGCAAGAAGAAGGCAGGGACAAAATGGGACGTGTCTCTCTCTCTCTGGAAGCTGTTCACACTGCCTTCCTCTTATATTTCTTTTGTTAAAACTTAGTTACGTGACCATACCTCCCTGGAAGGAAGACTCAGAAATGTAGTCTGTTTCAATCATTCACGTGCTGGGAAGAAAGAGAGAATGGATATTTGAGGACAGCTAGCAAGTGTCTACTTTGTTGCTTTTTGTGAGATGGGCTATATCCTTAGTAGGAGTGTCAGTAAATCACATTCTTTTCTTTTACACATTTTATGTAGCAGCTTGTTTACTTCTTGTACTGCACGTTACCTTTTTAAGTCTATACTATGTGGAAATGGAATACCACCTGTACTCTATTATGTTCATTTTCTTGTCAAGAGAAACGTGTCTCTACCAGTCAGATTCTTTGTTCCTGCATGAGTCAGTTACCGTGATCATTGGCTGCATGCTTAGCAGGCAAACCTAGTAGATGCCCTCTTGGATTTTTTTTCTCCACGTTCCTCTGAAAGTAGTTCAACATGTGTGTTTTAATATTGTCTTCAACTGGAATAATGGTGGTCTGTGAAGTCATAGTGCATATTTAAAGTGTGTCAGTACTCAAGTGTAATCATGAACTGTATTGAAGAAGTAATTGTAACAAGTTTTACATATTTATCACAAGTCTATATTTTGGTTCATTTTGATTTATAAATAGATGTTTTCTTTCTTCAGTAGTAACAACTACAAGAACTCCTGCTTCTTTCACATACTTTATTGTAATTGACAGATGTGAGGCCATATGAGTATTTTTATCTTAACAGGTGAGATGACAGGCTTCAAGAGGCTGGGTAACTTGACCAAGGTCATATAATAGTAAGCAGCAGACCTAAGACTTAACCACAGGTCTTTGACTGCAAACTCAGTTCCTTCTGCACTGTGGTGCTGACCTGGAAAATAAGTGCATTCCTTCACCTGCCACAGATTGTGAATTCTCAGAATTCCCCGTTGCTGCCTTTTCAGAATGGATGGATCATCCTCCAGGGGAGAGCCCTCATTTCAACCCAAGTGTCCGGCTACTCAAGCGCTTTTTCTTTATTTGCTGTTTAAAGGTTTTCTCCTGATCCATAGCTCAACAAAGATCTCCTTTCCCCTCCTTTTACCATTGGTCCTTTTTCCTTTTCTTCTATGATTGAATTTATAATATATATAAAAAAAATTGTGTCTGTGCTCTCAAGGCACTTCAGATCTCTGTAGGGGTGCATAGTATACCTATAGGAAAGGGTCACATTGCCGCACTTGCCTCAGTGAAATTGCTGCACGTGTATGGTTTTTCTCTTTTAATGTTCCTTATCCAGTACATTCTTAGTGTGAACTGATACTTACCTGTCATCCTGTATTCCAAAAACATTCACTTAATTTATCTTTGACCCATGTACCTTATATCTATGGTATGCATAAGACTGTTTATGCTTTTACACAGTTAATGCTAGAAGGAACAAATTTCTATTTACACACACACACACACACACACTTTAATTATAAGTACAAGGAGTGGTGCTGAAGGCAGTGTCAGAGCGTCCTGCCTCTGCGTGGAAATGGGGATGGTATCACTCTTCTCTCTTTCCTACTTCAAGCACTGTGATGCTTTCATTAGTCAAAAAGTTTTTTTTTCTTTATTGTCATAAGCTGGTATCTGATGCAAATAGCCATCTCTTCTGTATCTCATTTTGTCCTTAACCTTACCTCCTGAGCTGTATCTTCCCGTTTTGCATAACTGCCAAGGTCCAAACTTTAAAATGAAATTCGATTATGAACATTTGATAAGAACGACTTAACAGAGTTCCGAATCTCAGTTGCTGTCTATGCCTTGCTGAGTTAAGTGAAAATAGAGTATTTTTGTTTCTGCTAAGAATAGGAAAAGCCATTTGTTTCAGACATAGGATCTTTCTAAAAGCTAACCATAATATCTGTGTAGGTTGTGATGATTTAATAATTTGCAGTTTTCATATATAGGACAGAAAATTGTAATACAGTTTTATAAGCATGAAAACTTTCCCCAGGTCCCATCATGGCTATAACCTGAATGTTTAGTTGTCCTTCTGGAAGACGGTCATAGCTCTGTGAGGTTTATGGTGCCTTAGCCTTGAGAATTTGTAGACTCCTCCAGAACATCTGAGGAGGCGTGGCAGAGGGCACTGCTGCTCTACATCCGATGGGTTTACTATAGAAATCTCTTAAAATCCCTTCTTGCTTTGATTCTTTGATAAGCCATTCTGTAATTCAGATATGTGAAAGAAGAAAGATCACCAGCCACTTCCCAAAGCTGGGAGGAGCAGTTAGCTATTTCCTGTCTGTAGTTTTGAGTACTTCAGAGGGAAGGCATTAGATAAACATAAGGGATTTTTTGTTACAAGTATTGCCATTACTTGTTATCATTTATGTAGCACCTGCCTGACTAATGCAGTTGCTTATGGGAGCTGCAATTTTATTCCTGAAGGCCACTTTTTGTCATTATGTAATGTGTGGTAAACCACATAACATCTAAATGTTGCCATTGGATTTCTTTTTTTCTTCAAACTCCAGCCCTGCAATACTGTTTCTGTTCTATTTGTCAGTGAGCCACTAATGGAAATTTCTTAGGAACATATGGTACTAGGTGCCCAGGGAGAGAAAACATTAAAAAGCAGTGTAACTCCAACTGATTACCCCATCATAATTCTTATGACCTCAGAAAACTATTAAAAGAACATTAATAAGTTTTCCATGCGTGGCTTCATTTTTATAACCAGTTGATAAATTGCTAAGTTGCTTTTTTATTTACAAACATAATTTCCAAATTTGTGCTTTCATTTGCGAATGCAGGGCTCATTGTATATATGTAGATGTGTGTTTTCTTGCCATTTCTTCCTCCTTCATAAGCTTTGGGTCTCTTACTCTGAAAGGTTCTTGCCCGGCGTTACCAATTTGCAAGTTACAGAGCGAGATATTGACCTGGTAGACTTTGCCAGTTTTACTTGGACAGCTAATAGTTTCCCATGATAGAGAAAAACTTGCTTGCAGAGACACGCTTATTTATCCTCTATGCACTTCTCATCAAAAAACTTAAAAATTTCGTCTTGAAATCTGGCACCTCTTGATATGTAGAGTATTTTTATAGGATGAATCAAAGCACTTCTCGCTAGTTATTTTCCTTTTACTGATAATACTAAAAATCATGTTTTTAATTTTAGGAACATGAAAGATTTCACATTCAAATAGGTAACAGGAAAATCATAGCCCATCTTCTGAGTATTTATTCTACATGAAATAATTAGATTTAATTAAGCTAATTATAGTCCTTTTTTTTTTCTTACTGGAAATTATTCCCCCCATTTTTTTTTTTTGAAACAGTTTGAGAATTTGGACAACACACAGGAAGCATAAGTTACATATGTCCTCTCTGAGAATCTGTGCCCAGAGGCCGCTTGGATTCATTTTCGATGTTAAAATCCCCACCACTGTGACCTGCTCCATTCTTTAGCACTGCTGGTTATCATCTCCCTGATCTTTGAAAGGTGCTGGCCACAAACATTTGGAAGTGATGATGCACCGTGCCTCATAAGCAGTTCCTTTTAGGTGTGAATCATCTAACCAGGTTCATCTGTATTTTAAAAAGAAATTCTTATCTGTACTTGGGCCTTAATTTGGTGGGTATTGCAGCACTATGACAGAGTAAGAACTTCTAGGCGGTGTTGGGAGTCATCTGGGAGGGGAGAAGTTTTGCTCAGGCACTGTATTTGCTTCATGGGAGTGAAGGGCTACCAGTGAGGAAGGCAGAGGTTCAAGTCTCTCTCCTGGTGGTCATGCACTTCCAATTCTTGGGACACTCTAAGGTCCTGACCTCTCATATCAGTCTGTTTGTTTTTAGTACACAGTATAAGTGCATTTTATAAACTTACTTTAAAAATTACTTTCAAATAGTAGATCATGTGGAGAATGCCCATTTCTTTTTTTAAATTGAGAAATAACTGACAGATAACATGAAGATTAAGGTGTACAGCAAGCTGATTTGATTTATATATTGCCGTTTGATACCATCATGGCATCAGCTAATACCTCTATCATTTCACATAATAATCATTTCTTTTTGTGGCAAGAACAATTAAGATCTAGTCTCCTAGCAACTTTGAAGTTTATAATACAGTATCTTTGACTGTAATCACTATGCTGCGCAGTAGATCTCCAGGACTTATTTATCTACTAATTGCAAGTTTGTAGCCTTAAAATTTCCCCAATTGCTCTATTCCCCAAGCCCTTGGTAACCACCAAGCAAGCAAAGTTTTTAGGAGATTGGGTTTCTTTGATTTCACATATAAGTGATACCATATAGTAACTCTTCCTCCGTCTGGTTTATCCACTTAGTATAATGCCCTGAAGGTCCATTTGTGTTGTTACAAATGGCAAGATGTCCCTCTTTCTCATAGCTGGATAATATTCCATTTTATATATATATATAAAAAGATGTGGCACACATATGTGCGCCACATCTTTATCTATTTATCTGTTGAATGACACTTAGGTTGTTTCCATATCTTGGCTATTGTGAATAATGCTGTAATAAATTTGGGAGTTCAGATATCTTTTCAATACCATTTTCATTTCCTTTGGTTGTGTATCCAGAAGTGGAATGCTGGGTCACATGATGGTTACATTAAAAAATTTTTGAGGGACCTCCATACTGTTTTCCAAAGTGTGTGCACCAGTCAGTGTTCCTTTCAGGAGTGTGCAGGGGTTCTCTTTTCCGTACATCCTTGCTGATCCTTGTTATTGCCTGTCATCATGATGATAGTGAGAGAATGCCCATTTAAAGCTGTTCACAAAATGATTTGAAATGTTCAAAACTGAGTGAATGGCACAATTCGGTAATTCATTAATGGTATTTTATTTTTTTCTGTGTATCCAGAAAAATTCTAGTTGTTCTTTGCACACTTATTGATGGATTCAGAATGAAAATTTAGAGATTAAAAATATTAATAATATTGTGTTTACACTGGAAATAAACCAATTGGACATAAGATGATTTCAGGTATCAAGATGATTTTTGGCTTATATTCAGTTAGAGCACAAAGTTAACAGCTTGAGTGTTTGAGAAACCTGAGTGTTTTAGATTTGTTTGAACTCTTGGTTGGTCTTGCAGTTTAGTCTGTGACATTTAATTCCCTTTGGTAATGAGTTAATAAGGCAATTTGGGATTTTTTTATAACTCTTGCAAAATTCCCTATATATGTAAATTGAGTTTCTGACATAATCTCTATAGTCCAAGATTTTTTCTTAAGGCAGAATTTTATGTTTCCACTTACCATTCATCTTTATTTCATTATTTCTTTGGAATCTCAGTAGGTTACCATGAGTATCTTGGTATCATTTAATTAATTCTATTGACCCCACCCAAGCTGTTACTCAGTTGGTGTTACCTAGTGTGGAGCTTCAGAGGAGTATTTTTGTACTCTTAATTTCTAATTGGTGATATTTGTGGGCAAGTTCCCTTCTTCATTTTACCTGATTCCTTAATTCCATTTTGCTTGAGTTGATCACTTGAACAGCTTCACCCATCCTTCATACAGTAAGCTTTCATATATATACTAACTCTATTAGGTTTCCCTTATGCTGTCTTTTCTTCAACCACAGTAATCCCAGTTCTTTCAAGCTTATTTCGGTACTGCTTTTATCCAGGCTTTAATAATTTCAGTGGCTTCTTCTAGATCTTCTTTAGGAAACTGTAGTATGAGATTATAAAATGAGCCTACTGCTAGAAGTGTGCTCGTCGTTTATCCTCTATATCAGTAAAATTCTTTGAGATCCTCAAACCGAAGCCTCCATGGAAGCATTTATTATTTGTTCAAATATGGCCATAAAAATCGACTTTGCAATCATATTGAGTCATCTTGACAGTGCTGTGAGTGACAGAAACTAATCTTATCTGCTAGCTAGCATTTTAAAAATGATAAATGTACCTTCAGTCTTTAGTTAGCCTGTAAATGAAATTAGGTTTATCTTATTTCTCCAAGAAATAGGATTACTTAGAAAATTTTGAATTATGCCTTTCTGAGCAAAGTTAAATAAGAAAAGCTAGGGGCTACATTTTGATTATTATTATATACATACATTTTTTGCCTGGCTTTTAGCACCAAATAATGGTGCTTTGGGAAAAGGAAAGTGTTAAAAACTCATTATGTATTTCCTGAAGAGAAGAAAAGATTCTTCATCATGCGTGCGACCTGACTTAAAAATTATACCCAGATAGACTGAAAAATACATGTATAAGATTAGTATTTGCCAGGTATTTCTTTCTTTTTTCAGATATAAAATATAAAATATTGATAATCACAGCATGTCTAGCATTGTTTTATGTCTCCTTTCTAGTCCCTTAATCATTTAAAGGTGAAGCTAAATTGAAATCTAGTACAGTTCCTGCTGGTAAAGTGAGTTTTAGAGTAATTTTCGCCATTAATTTGTTTTCCCAGTAGGGCACTGATTTACCTTACTTCTTCATGGGATTCTGCCATCTTTGTTTTGAAATTATCTTTTCTTTGTCTGTCAGGATCAAGGACTTTAGTAGAACCCAGTTTGACCAACTCCTGTAACAAATTAAATTAGGTCACTTCAGTGTCTAATACCTTTTTATTCTGTATTTTAACTGAAATTTCGGAGCCTTAACAGTATTTTTTTTTTTTTTTGTCTTTCCTCTTATTTTTGATCTCCAGGACCATGCTAATCAGTTTTTTAGATGGTATTTTGTCAAATGTGAGGTTTAACCAAATCAAGGGAATTAAAGCAGTAACCTTTTATGTTCTGTTTCTAAAGCAACAGGATATTGATGTGCTGGGTTGATTGGCTGTGGGACAAACCTTGTTATCTTTCATTTGTAGAATTCCTCCCTTCTTTTTCCTGGTCAGCAGGCTTCAGAGCTTTGTATCTCATACATGAAATAATAGGGAGATAAGCTTGGACTGAGTAGGAGGATAACTCTTCACCTTTTGTTCTGATGATTTTTTTTTTAATTCCATTTCACTTAGGCCTTTTAAAAAGTCAAGGGATTTTTATATATGCTTGGTGTTAGAAATTTGCAAGGGGTAAAAAAAGGTTACTTACACATTTTTTAAGCCTCTGAATGGTAGTTATTTTTCTGTGAAATAATCGTAAATGAGAGATTTTCCTCCATCTACAATTTCAGTTCAAGACTCTTGCTTTATGGATGAAATGTATAGTAATGCCTCATTTGTTAGTATCGTTAAGGAATGCAGTGTCTCTCAAAAGTTAATTTTCCAGGTAACTGAATCCTACCTCTGGGAATCACATTGGTGTTCAGTGGACACGGTGTGGGCTTTTGAGTCAAACCCAAGAATCCTAGCTCCTCCAGTTTTTAGATGTTGAACAAGTAGTTGAAATTCTCTGAGCCTCAATCTTCTCTTTTCTAAAGATGGACTTGTAATAATACTGACTTCAGTGATTTACCCTGAGCATTAAATGTGTATAAAGCACCTAGGACAGCACTTGATAGCCATTTAATACTTACTAGGTTCTTTAAATATCATAACTTAATTTCCTTTCTCTTACTGTTTTCCACAGAATCAGTTAGGTTTTTACCTTCTAATAGTTTGCTTATCTTTAATGGTTTTCCGTATTTGCTACATGTTACCCAGTTCAGGTTCATTTCTTTACTCGCTTAAACTATTCTCATTATTAAAGGGTCTTAACGGCCATCTAGTTTGACGACTTTCCCAATTCTTAAATTTTCTCCGCGTTACTTCAAGTAGTTTTCCAGTCTGCATCTATTGCTTAAACAACCTGGTCCTCCTTTGACCCTGTCTAGCCTCAGGGAATGTCTAATCTCCTTGTCACATGGCAGCCCTTGTGCTACACAAGGATGGCCAGCATTTTCCTCCTCAGTCTTTTGTTTCCACATGAAAACCCTCCGTTCTCAGTTTATATTTCTAGGTTTCTAGTGCCCTTGACATTCTGATGAATATTCTTCACTATTCGAGTTGGTTCAAATCACTCTTCAAAATGGAAACTTTTCACCAAATAGGATTTAACCTGCCCAGAGGAGAGTTGGATGGTTTACTTCTCTTGTTCAGGTGCTGTGCATCTGCTAATGGAACCCCCCATTACTCTAGATATACTTTGTAGCTAGTTATTCTGCTGATTCATTGTGACTTTTAAAGGTTGTTCATTAGTGGTGTTTTAAACATCACTTGTCCATTTTATTGTTTTTAAGGTGAAGTTTAAGATGTAAGTTACTGTAATTTAAATTCTAGCCGGAATAAGCAGGCAAAGAGAGGCAACAAAGGGCCAGGTAATTTATTTAAATGCCCCCGGGTGAGGTTCTATGGCCTTCTTGCCCGAGGCCAGAGAAGTCCCGCCCGGTTAGGGAGGTGGGGCGCTTATAAGGGATTAGGAGGGGGAGGAGTGGGCAAGCTATCCTAAGGGGTGTTGAGAGGTACGATTGGCTAAAGGTGACATAATAGACAACTAGAAACTTTTTTCCTTCCAAGAGGGAGGGGGCTGACATCCGGGTCCGAGTTGGCACATCAGCATGGAATTCAGGGAGAGCTGTCCCCTTTCCATATACAGCACGGACTTTGGGGTCTGGTCTGTTCTCCCCCTATGGCATCTCTCTGTTCCGTTTGCATGTCCTTGTTTTTCCTTTCTCCAGCCTAACAGTTGCATACACTAAAATTCAGTATTTTTAGGTGGACAATTGGAGTTTTGACAAATGTATGCAGTCCTGTATATATTACCACATTCAGTATATAGAACATTTTCCCTCATTCCTAAAAGTCTCCCTGGTACCCCTTTAGAGTCAATTTCTTACCTTACTCCCAGCTTCTATCAACCTTTCTATCCCTGCAGGTTGGCTTTCTCTAGCTACCATTCTATTCATACATGGCTGATTTTTCTGCTCTGTAATAGAACTTGATCTTTATTCTTTTAAATTTTCTTCACCTCGGTTTGAGTGCATAGCTCTAGGCTATCGTGATCTTTTGAGACTGTAATTATGTTTTTATTGTCTTCCCAGTCTCATGATGTGCATAAGTTTGACACCTACTTTGGCTGTATTTTTCTAACATGTTACTTGGGGGGAAAAAAAGCTGACCAAAGGCAAGATCAAAATGTAAAACCCTTGTTTGACACTAGAGAGCATCCTCTAAGATGATGTTTATTATCAGTCTCTTCTGGTGATGTACTTAATGAATCCACCTAAGTATATTGTTGTTCTGCTTATATTTATACATTTATTTCAAACCAAGGACAGCACAAGAAATCTTGGAAAATGGAAGTGTGGAACACAGTTTCCATCCTGATTTCCATTACCTAATAGTGTAGTAACCTTTTCTGCCTGCTAACATGACTTTGAAACCATTGTAGGTATGCTGTTTGTTAAAATTCATGTTTCTCTTTGTCATCTCCGTTCCTTGACAGTTTAATTTTGAAGTTTATATACCTACTACTTTCCATTAATCATAAGTGGTAAGAAACCAATAAAGTTTGTTTCTCAAGTGATATTTTTCTGATGAATCAAAACATTTGTGAAGTATGTTGTATTTGTATTTGAATTGAAGCCAGGGTTTTTGTTATGGAACTCTGGTCAGTTTTCATTAGATATTAAAAAACCCTCTACTGGTAGGGAAGAGATGTTACATATTAAATCATTTATATTTACCAAATAAGCTCTTTAAGAACAGGCACCATGTCCCCCTTGTGTACCAGTGTGATCACAGAATCAAGCGGGATGCCAGGCACACAGTAGGTGCTCCCTAAATAAGCATCCTAACTCTAGCACCAGCTCTTTCATAGCAAATGTTCTGACTTTAGTTGTAATAAATACCAGGCCCTGTTTACTCGTTTTATTATGCATTTGTGGTCATCATTTACAATAACAGTTATTTTTCCCGCATGAATTTAAATAATAAAGGTTTTCAAAAGAATGCAGCTCCAAGTTTGAGACTATAACCTTTATCTTTAAGCAATTTCTAGTATTTGACACCTAATTTTTTTCTCGGGAGTAACGGTTTACTGTTTTTTATTACCAGCAGCAGCATCATTAGTGCAAGGCTTTTGCACTTTATCACCCGTTCTTATGAATTAAAAAAAACATAAGTACTCTAATTTAGCTGAGATGCAACTCCATGAGTGCTGTCCCGTGTTCCCCAATCCCACAGTGAGGCATGGTGCCAGCTTCCAGATTTTTACCTGTGATGGTCTTTTTGATGTGTCACTTTGGCTAAGCTACAGCCCCTCCCGAGTTCAATAGAATGCTAATCTAGGTGTTGCTGTGAATGTATGTTGTAGAAATGAAAATATCAAGTCCATAATTAGTTGACTCTAAGTGTGGGAAATTATGTTAGATAATCTGGCTGGGCCTGATTCCACCAGCAAAAGGTCTTAAAAAGAAGAGCTGCAGCTTCCCTGAAAAAGCAATTCTCCCTTGGACAACAGCTTGAGTGGTGCCTGAGAGGTAGGACCTTCCCTTCCTGACAGCCTACCCTACCGATTTGGGCCTTGCCTAGCCAGCTCCCAGTCCTTTGTAGTCTCTTAATCCTTATCTCCTACTGATCCTGTTTCTCATCAGGTAATGACTGATACATTACCCTGTCAGAAAGGTGCTTCCTCATCATTTTATAATGAATAGTGTGATGCAAAGCATGGTTCCTAATTCACGGGTCTGTTGCTATGTCAAAGGTTACAAAAGACTCTTGCTAGGTCAGAAGTGCCTCTGTTTTGCATACTTTTCAGTTGCAGGGCTCCCCTAAACTGTACTGTACTGCTGTAGCTCTCACCGCTTTGCCATTTGATTTTTTTTTTCCCCCAGGTTTTTCTTCAGAATGAAAGTTTTATCTTGTGATTTTTCTTGTCTCGAGTGTAGAGAGATAATGCTCTTGTAATTTTAGTTGTTTTGAAATTGCTCTGTTTACTTTTTTCAGAGAAGAAAAGTAACTGCTGTGCATTTATATGAACTGTTCAGTAGTTAGGCATAGAATATGTCAGCACAAGGTTTAAAACGTGAATGTTCTAGAGCACCAGTACAGAGCATTGATGCAGAGGGGATGTCAGTTATTCGGAAGTTACATTCCAGGATTCTGTCACGTGCTGATTTAATGCCAAAGCATATGGATCTCCATACGGCGTTTCTTTTGGTGTCTTTACCACCTGTAATCTAGCTGATTTTCATTCGTTTAAATTTGTCCAAGAGGTAAGCAAACTAAATATGGAAATGGGAATAACATGCCAGTGTTAAAATGCTGAAGTTTGGGATGAGTTACTGTTATTATAGTAATTACCAAGAAAATAAAGTCATTAAATGAGTGCATTCGTACTACAGTGGTAGTGTTTCTATTACCTCATTAACAGCGGGGAGCAGTATATCCATTTCTGACTTGTGGACTGGAGAGGAAAAGCATTTTTTTATTTTATTTTATTGAATCTTCATAAAAAGATAGAGTTGGATCATTTTGGACATCTTTAAAAGTAGTAATAATAATGATGGATTTTAACATGTTTTCATGGTTCAGCAATAATGGCATTGTGACTAGCGTTTGGCATTTTGATTGACTATAAAAAGTAATAAAACTGGTTGCATTCTGACTCCATGATATTGTAGTTGTTTTATATCATTAAGGATTTTTGATTTCAGAAATTGGGGAAGAAAGAAAAACAACAAACATGGCTCCACTGAACCTGGTTTTCAGACCTCATAAAAATGCCCCTCCGAGCTCCAGCAGAGTTACTGGTTTATGTGTCAGCTAGCATTGTTTTACATCGCATAATGCTTTAGCTTCTCTTCAAAGCAGCTGTTTTAATAGGCAGGGCAGAAATCATTGAGGATGTTTGTGTTACTGTTGCCATGTAAAAACAAAAAGGTGCCTCTTGTTTACAGTCTAGCCAACATCTGATCCTTTTAACTGGAGGTATTTTACTGATAGCCACATGTTGGGGACATTGAAGCACAATTTTTGATACTTGAGATGATGTCAACAGCCAGATATGTTAGGTTTACCTCTTCTGCACGGTAGTTCCCCCCAGGAATGCATGGCAAATTGAAGAGCTGCTGCAGGCCCCCTTTGCTGAGACTTGATGGTGTCTTGGAATGAGGTTGGAGAGGAGGAATAGTTCCCCCAACTGGAGCTAGAACTGATGATATGCGTCTAACCGACCCAGTCAGCCCAGTCAGACTGCACGAGTGTATCTCCCACCCTGTTAATAGCACCTGGCACTGTGTCTGGTGCAAAATACTGAACACCGTATTTTCTTGATTATAAAACATCATATTTTTTCACATTTAAATGTTTCTGAAATCAAGGCACATCTCACCATTGATGAGTTGTGTTTACTTTCCTCTTCAGCAATTTTTCCTCCGTCTTTGAACAAAATGCATTTGAGATTTAACAGAACAAGCAGCAGAACTCACCTTCCTTATGTCTGAATTTTTTGCCTTTAGGGTAGTTGGAGGATCACTGGGTTAGCCCGCACCAGGCTCTGATACTGCCCTTGCCGTTTACTAGCAAGTGGGTGATGCTGAGCAGGTTGCAGAATCTCCGGCATTGATTCTTCATTGATAAAGCAGGGACAATATTCTGTATCCTACTTATATGATAATTATTCCTCTAAGAAAGTTTTCATGGTTTTACTGTGTCATGAGGCATTGGAGCATCTGAACAAATCAATAAGATCATGAATATAAAGTGTGGTATACATGAAAAGATATATGACAATGTGTCTGTAATTTATATACATTTTTATTCCCACTACCCCAATTAATTCAGACCTTTTGCTACATCACGCTTGGATTACGTCTGTTTTCTACTAAATAAATTCCCTGTCTCTGGCTTTTATAGAGTATGCTGAGTAGTCCTGAAGTAATGTTTCAGATTTGTTACTTTCCTTTTCAAGGGTTGTGTTTGTGCCACCTGTCTACTCCTCCAGCTGCCACTTTCTCCTTGGACTTCTTCCTCCCACTCCATCCTTGAGCTACTTGCTTTTCCTCAAGCTCTTCATGCTTGCCAGCTGCATGCCTGGTCTACATAGAATCTTTTCTCCCTTCCAAACTCAGTCTGTATCAACTCGATAAAACCTGATCTAGTGTTCAAAGCCCATCTCAAATATGATTTTCTACCTTTAATTATGTTCTACACTTTACCAGACCCTATAATAGAAAGTGGGAGCCAGGAATAAGGAATGGCAGCCAAGGGGAGCTATGACCCAGTGACCCAGTGTGATTTTCTCTTGTTCCGATCACAATGAGAGGTGATCCCAGGTTTTGTTTTGCTGTTGGACAAATGGCAAGTTGGGGTAGGTTTTTCTCTCTCAGCATGTGAACCAGTGCCTCCTGCCTCCACCTGTGTCTATTCTATATTGCTTAAATTTTCCTTTACCTAACAAGTAGATTTTATGTAGATCCATAAATATTCCTATTTTATATAGTATGTATAACACAAATTTTAAATAAATCTTATGATGTAAATTCCTTAGGAAATAAGTTGTTTGGAAGACTGCAGAAATAAACTGTCTTGAAGGTGAAAATTAAATTCAGATATCAAAAATTTTACCATTTATTATATAGATTTAGATTTCTGTGTATCAGCTTTTCTTAAAAGGTGGCAATATCTATAGGAATGCAGCCCAGGCCTTCTCCTGAAAACTGTAACGCCCTCATAGATTGTATTACTATAAACTGATCAAATTTTAAGCTTTAGCTCTCAAAGATTTAATACAGTTGACCCCTGAATAACATGGGTGTTTGTGAGTGCAGACCCCACACACAGAAATCCACATATAATGTTTGAGACCCCAAAAACTTAACTTCCAATAGCCTGTGGTATATAAAGTGGGTCTATTAACTTCAGATGCAAAAAAGAGTAGACAAGTGGAAAAGAAACGGGAAGGTATAGTGTCCAGCAGAGCAGAGAGCAAGCAGAGGGTGAATTAGCTGTTCTCCTGGCACCTGCCAGGGTTGACAGCTGCCTGCAGGTGGATGAGGCCCAGGTTGGGAGGGACACACTGAAAAGGGGCAGAGGTTTCCCACCTCTTTTCTCTCAGTTGCCCGGCCGAGTGGCACCCCTCCCAGATCATGGTGCTCTGGTTCCCGTCCAGTGAGTGATCTGTTAGCTCAGTTCGAATGCGGTGCTGATACCACTAGTGTCTCAGGTTGAGTCCTTGTATGGGTCACTATATACAAGAATATTTTTCATTTTCTAGCAACCACATCACCTGTGGAATATGCTGCCGTACCTCCAGTTACAGATACTGTATATTTATTGAAAAAAATCTGTGTATAAGTGGACCTGTGCACTTCAAGTCCATATTTTTCAAGGGTCAACTATAGTATTCTCTCGAAGTCAGAAGTCTTTATCATTAATAAGGTTTGAATAGCAGGCATCTTGAAAATATGTTTGAATTATGAGCTCCTAAGCTCTCTACACCAAAAATAGGACTGTTAGAATTTTTGTCAATTTCAACATAAATTGATCTCTGGTAGGGAAGGTCATTACTTCTGCTCTCCAGCCTTCACCTGGTCCTAGGGCAACATATGTGACATGCCTGATCTTACGCTTCAAAACATAATCAAACTGACTTTTTTCTCTCTAATAAAATCGCCATGAATCAGAATTTTAGCCACAGGGTTATTTCAGGTTTTATGCTTTGTGCCCATCGTCATGTCGTCTTCATTACTGTACTGGAATTTGCACTTCTCCGAGGCCTGCCTGTTTGCTATAGACTAGCTTTCTGCAGTCACTTTTCATCACTAGAGCCCCACCTGACTTCTCAGACAGCTTAATGTCTTCTCTTTCCTGTTCTAGTAGCTCCTTACATATTAATAATCACCACATTATATTCAATTTTTTTACTTAAATGTTTTCTCCCCAACTTGACTGTGAAATCGTTATGGGTAGGATCACGTCTTACTAATTTTTTATAACCCTGTGCCATGCAATTTACATGCAGTAAATGTTTGTGGCATCAAAAGATGGATTAACAATAATAAGATTCCTCATCTTCACATTTCCCTTAGGGACAGTAGTACGTCGTGGAATAGACAGACCCCTCTGAGACTGCTATGAATGGAAAATATTTGGGAAAGCAGTGAATTAGAAGTTATTGCAAAAATTGAACCTGGCCTGTAATGCCCCTAGGGTATGGATTAATTCATGTAACACAGAATGGCCTGGCAAGTTATTTATCTAAATAACAATGAACAAATATTTATTGAGTTCCCATCAGCCTACAGGACTGTGCTTGGTTCAGCTATTGTGTGTATAGAGAGAGGTAAGGTATGTAAATAGATGGAAAAAGCAGCAATAATTAAAATGCCTTTTTTCTTTGCTGGTCACTGAGTGTATAGTGGTTAAGAAGATGGTAGTGTGTTAGCTATGTGTTAACTGTTACATGAAACATTTCTTGTCTCATCCTCAAAGAGAAACTATAATTTTATTCTTTGTTAGCTACACTTAATTTCTTTACTGTAGTGTTTTTTGTAGTAATACCGATGTGCCCTGTTTTTATTCTATTTTTTAAATAGAATTCAGACATTCAGTTTGTTTCTCTAAGAACCTAAGTTTGAATTCAGAAGCTCTAAGGTCACTTGAAATACATATAGAAAAAACACAGACTTTGGAATCAGACTGCCAGGTTTAAATTTTGGCTTTGCTACTTCAGCTGCATGTCCATTTCATCATCCTTTGCTATTGTGCCATCTGCAAAATAAGAGCCACAGTGGTACCTACCTTATTGGGTAATTCTGAGGATCAAATAGATAATGTGCCTAAGGCTATTACCATGGTTGTTAGCTATGATAACATTCACTCAATATGCAACTGATTTTGAAGTAAAAATAAATTTGGTGCTACTACATAGCATGCAAAATACAATTTTTAATTGTAAGAATTTTGAGTTTTTTCATCTTATTTGTAAGTACATAAGGTAGTTATGCTTTTGTGACAGAATTGGCCAGACTTATTAGGCTGTTTCTGATAGGAATAGACTGTGTGCATCACTGAGAAAAGCATAATCACTTGAGGTGATTTTTTACTAACTTCATTTTTATTGCCAGTTGTTCCCCATAGTTAAGTTGTAGCAGTATAGCTCGGTACCTGTACTCTTTAACTTGTCACCAGATATGTTCTTAATGGATTGTTGTGACGTTAATGAAATCCAGTCTTGCTGAATCACTAAACCTGCTTTCTCCTAGAAGGCTCTTTATTGGGACCTGACAGATCACCTCTCCAGAGCCTTCAGACGTCCTGATTCTCTAATTCTTCTCCATAACGAGTTTTGTGCTGCATGATAAAATATTCATGTTAAAATAGATTCTAAACTAATTATCTGCAGCCAGCAGTTGCCACTGCAGTCATTTGCTGTTAGCTTGGCTCAAGTTAATGGCTTGTGTTTCAGTACAAATAGTCCCTTCTGGCTGTTCCCTGTTGCTGATTCTTATCCTAAATGAAAATTTCCATACATATCTACAGTCAATTCTTCTTCTGAAAGGAGATATCTTGCCCCATGTTTCCAGCCCATTTTGTTACGATTACCTCGATTTTAGTGTCCAGTCCTTATTGTTCACTTCCACCTTCAATCCCTGTGTTGCTACCAAATTTGTGATTCCCACACTGTCCAGAAGGAAAAAGTCGTGTTCCAACTTCACCATTAATAGAATAAACCACATCAGATTTTTAAAGAAACAAAATGTGAAGCGCCAAGGGCAAGAGGAGCTTGAGTATGTAAGATGAATGTTCCTGCATAGATGCTGGAGCTCTGCAAAGCGAGTGCTATGAAAGGAGTCACTTCAGGAAGACTTCTGGGGCTGGCCTGGAGGGAGATGAGGCGCCACTGGGTGT
This sequence comes from Manis javanica, assembly GCF_040802235.1. Classification (NCBI taxonomy): domain Eukaryota; kingdom Metazoa; phylum Chordata; class Mammalia; order Pholidota; family Manidae; genus Manis; species Manis javanica. The sequence goes on along the minus strand of NC_133161.1, from coordinate 18,455,033 downwards.
TTTTTATGTGTATTGGTGGAAATGGCAATTGAAATGCTGAAAGAGTGGGTCATGAGCAAGGACTTAAAGATTGGGTCTTGGAGTGGACCACAGTTCTGTAGAAGTGAGAACAGAAGGAGCCAAGTGAGCAAGAGAACTTCCAGATACCGAGCACTGGCTCATGCTCCCTGCCCAGGGCTTTTTCTTCGAATCTTTCTGCTCCCTTCTGTTTCAGCAGTGAGTGTGAATGGAGTAAGTCAGAGACTGTGCAGATAGTTGGGTCGAGAGTGGGCCTTTCTTGGCACTTCTGACCGCCTGTCACCTCAGCAGCATGTTGGTCACTGAGCTCTTCAGAAAAGAGCAGCTGACCTGAAGCGGTGAATGTGGGTGTTGGACCGAGAAGACAGACACCCATCCCTTCAACATAAATCACATGGCTTTGGTTCAACCTGACTTTCTTAGAATGTTGTAGTCATCACACTCTTTTAAATACCACCTGGCCTCCTTTCCTCCTTTCCAAGTAAAATAAACACAAAAAATCTTAGGTTGCATATTGATTCTCTGCCTGTCAGCTGATACATGCCATATGCATTCTGCAAATGGCTAGGGATTTCACAAGCCCAGTGTTAGTGATTGATTTTAAAATCAAAACTTTACATTTTTCGTGAACCTTTTAAAAAATGAGAATTTTATTTTGAGTAGTTATTAGAGTCACACTTCTTAGAACTTGTCAGGATGTTGAGATAAAGGTATACGGTGTGTAAAACATGCATGGTTTTTATGGAGCTCTGAATAGTAGAAAAAAGTCTCCTGATATAATTGCCCAAATCCAACAGTTCATTCTTCAGTGTACTTAAAAGAAGTGCACAGCATAGAGAACTAATATGATAAATGTTTTCCCCTCATGCATTGTTTCTGACCTGTGTCATATGTTTGCTAATTCATCTGCTTTTTATCCTTGTTCAAAGTACAAGTATGCCTGTTAAGACACCCACAGTGTAATGTTCCCTGAAAAGAAGTGCTAGCTGGCATTGTGGTTTTCTTTTTTTAGTAAAGACATATTTGCCCTGGAATCTGTTATAAATGTAATTCCTAGGAAATGTGTAAAAGGGAACTTGAATATCAGCATTTGAATTGTGGCTTCTTAGAGTTCAGATATAGCTTGAAGTTGAGTTATTGCATATTGTATTTTATATTCACTTTCTAGGTATAACTTCGTAATGATCAGTTAAATGTCTGAATAGTATTTTCTTTTAAGTTCATGAAATACCTGAGGCATTTTTGGGTGGGTGAGTAAACATGAACTATTTTAAAGAGAAAAGTGTGTTTAACCCTTCCCCACTTTTAATGTTAGAATAGTAATTTTGGAAGGTAACAAATGTTACACATATTTTAAACCTCTTTCCTATTCCTTTTGTTGTTTTTAATTTTAAAGGAGTTAATGTATTTTATGCTTTCTTTTTTGTTTTTGATGTTCCCCATAGGCCTGGTCATACTCACTAAAGAGATGTGAGGTATAAACTGTGTTAACGGGCTCCTGATCATTTAAGTTATCTGAGAGTTAACACTGTTGATACTTCTTCAAATCATCTAATAAACTCTCAGTTACTCGGAAGGGTAAGACTGCTGTTGATCGCCAACAGAAGTGTGGGGGACAGAAAGAAGTTCTGTGCTCAGCGATTGCACCTCCGGGGTATCATATAACTGACCACATTGACCCTCTCTACTATTTGAAGGGCATAAGAGGAGAAATACATGATAATATACAGTAACTATGTAAATGCTTATAAGATCTTAGATGTTAAGCAGTTTAAATCAATTACCCTAGACTTTGGTTTGCATTTGGTACATTTTCATTTCTGCTCTTTCCTTTCCAAATTGCCAAGTTCTTATCCCTTGGCCATTTTTCTGTACTCCTTACTGATTTGTATGTATCATTTTTATTTATTTATTTATTTATTTTGGTATCATTAATCTACAATTACATGAAGATCATTATGTTTACTAGGCTCCCCCCTTCACCAAGTCCCCCCCACATACCCCTTCACAGTCACTGTCCATCAGCGTAGTAAGATGCTGTAAAATCACTGCTTGTCTTCTCTGTGTTGTAGAGCCCTCCCCATGACCCCCCCTACATTATACATGCTAATCGTAATGCCCCCTTTCTTTTTCCTGCCCTTATCCTTCCCTTCCCACCCATCCTCCCCAGTCCCTTTCCCTTTAGTAACTGTTAGTCCATTCGTGGGTTCTATGATTCTGCTGCTGTTTTGTTCCTTCAGTTTTTCTTTGTTCTTATACTCCACATATGAGTGAAATCATTTGGTACTTGTCCTTCTCCGCCTGGTTTATTTCACTGAGCATAATACCCTCTAGCTCCATTCATGTTGTTGCAAATGGTAGGATTTGTTTTCTTCTTATGGCTGAATAATATTCCATTGTGTGTATGTACCATATCTTCTTTATCCATTCATCTACTGATGGACATTTAGGTTGCTTCCATATCTTGGCTATTGTAAACAGTGCTGCGATAAACAGGGGTGCATCTGTCTTTTTCAAACTTGTATGTATCATTTTTAATTTTTTGTTTTGTGTAAGTAAGTCTTCCCTACTCCAAAATCATATAACACTTTTTTCCTAGACTCTTATAATTTCTGTAGTTGAGTTTTTCCTTATTACATGTGGGTCTTTAATCCATACAGAATTTGCTTTTGAATAAATGTGACATAAAACTTTAACTTGATTTTTTCAGATGTAGAATCAGTGTCGCACTACCTTTTATTGAACAATTCTAGCTTTCTCCAGTGATTTGAAATATATATTGATCCCCATATATGTCATTAGGGTGTCTTGATTTCAGGTGAAGAGGAGCCAGCTTAGTGAGCTTAAGCAAAAACAGGTAATGGTGGACTGTCCCTCAGAACCACAGAACAGGAAATGCTTCTGAGCCTTGGCAACAAAACAAGTATGACTAGAACTCAAGTGCCATCAGGTTTTTATTGTCCTTCTCTTCTTCTTTCTCTCCATTTCTTACCTCCTGTCTCTACATATTGGCTCCATTCTTCTTTTTCACCATAGGCTGTCATTTTATAAATGGTTCTTGAGCTTTTCATCTCTCCAAAAAGAGACTGAATGCTTCCGGTTTCCAGCCTAAAAATCACAGTTTGGGTTAGCTGCCCTTCAGTGGGTCCTGGAAAAGCAGTCATGTAAGAGCATAGCCAGCCCCAACTAGAACCAAGTGGATAAAGGTGCAGTGACTAGTAAAAGGCTCGTACTTCCTTAGATGCCCACTGTATCTGAGGTGCATGGGTCTGGTTCAGGGCTCTCTAGAAATTAAAGTTCAGCTGTTTACATGCTTGTTCCATTTCAGTGCTGAGTGCTGTTGTCCTGAGAAAACTGTAGCACAAATACCTTCTCATTTTTTTTCCTTTGAAAAATAGTATTGGCTGGTATTTATTCTTCCAGATGAAATTTAGGAACAGCATGTAATGTTCCATTACACATTCCCTAATTTCTTTGATGGGGATGCATCGAATTTATAGATTTGTAACTTGAGAATTGGCTTCTTATTTGGAGACTTTCTGGAATCATGGTTCCCCTGACCATTTTTTTCCCAGTCTTATCATGGCTGTATTAGTGTAAAATGAATATTCATTCCTGGTTTCTACTTAACCAAATAAGGCTTCCTGGGATAATAGTTTAGACAATTTTCGTGAGTAAAAGAAGAAAATAAAGATTTCCTATAATCCTGCCACTCAGGTGTACCTATTTACATTGGAACACATGATGAGAGGACCTCTTTCACATGAGTTAAAGTCATAAAAGGCCAGAAAATGACACTTGTAACAGTTAGGAATGCATTCACTTGTAAATAGCAGGAAACCTGATTGCACCAGGAGCTTATTAATTATTTACATGAAAAGAAGCCTGAAGATAGGCAGTTTGTTCAGCCACTCAAATCAGAGCTGACTCTGTATAGACGTTTGACTTTTCTCTGGTGGTCACAAGGCAGCTGCTGCAGTGACGGTCATTACATTCACTTTGGAGGCAAGAGGGCAAGGGATGGTGCGATCTAATGAGACATAGGAAATACATCTTTGGTCATTCATATGACTGAACATATAGGTCCTGGGTATAGTTGGTCTTCATCCACAGTTTCTGAAAATGCTGCAGAGTCTTAAAGGTGAAATGGGCATTTGTCCTGTTAAGGAGAGACTTTTGGAGGGTGGTATGGGCCAATGGCCAGTAATGTAGTCAATCATGATTGTGCAGTGAAGCCCTCACAAAATCCCCTGAGAAGAGTTTATCGCTCTCTTGGATCCTATTTTTGTGTCAGAGATGTCTTCTGTGCTTGGGGAGCCAGAATGCTCCTGCGCCCCCAAGCCAGGCCCCAAGCTCCAGGAGGATAGAAGCTCCGTTATTTTGGGACCTTGTGCTGTGTATCTCTTTATCTGGCTGTTCACTTGTATCCTTTATGGTATCCTTTATTAAACTGGTGAACCTTCTGTGAGCCACTCTAGCAAATTAATCAAACCCAATGGGGAGGTCATGGGAACCTCCCACCTGTAGCCAGGTGGTCAGAAGCACAGGTAACTGCCTGGGGCTTGAGACTGACATTTGGAATGGGGATGCAGGGGCAGCCTTGTAGGATGAAGTCCTTAAACCAGGGAATCTGGTGCTGTCTCCAGGCAGATAGCATCAGAATTGGGTTGAGAAGACCTCCTCCCACCCACTTACACACATTGGAATCAGGTCCAGGAACCCAAACAGAGTTATCGTACTATTATTGCTGTGTATAATACTGTTAGTCTTGTAGATGAAAGAACACATTGCACATGGGATGTGTCAGTCCACTTGTCAGGAAAATGAAAGCTATTTCTGGTCACCTTGGCCTAAGTCTGGTCACTTGACCACGCCTCTCCGCAGATGAGGTTGATGGAAGCCGCCTTTGGTATTTTGTCTCCATGATGGGACGTAGGGCTGGATTGGCCTTGGGTAGCCAGTCAACACCATCTGCGTTTGCACCCTTGAAAATACCTAAAATTGTACAAATCCAGTTTTGTACCATAGATGGTTTAGTTCCTCTCTTCTTTAACCAGTATTTCCCTATACCCCTTAATTAATTCTTGAGTTTTCTCCCTCCAGGATTTCAAAGAAGCCATTATTCTTCCTTGTCTATCACCTATGCAGTGCAGGACAGAGCCCTGGAAACTGTAGAAGTTATTTTCTCTTTGTCTCCATGCATTTTCAGTGCCATTTGTTGACTCTTTAAGACTGTGTTGCATTGGGCATTCCCTGTTAGTCAGAGTGGTGGCTCTGTTGTGTCTTTGTCTGTTGGCTCTTAACTGTGAAGAAATAGTGACCTTTTGTGAAGGGTGTGTTTACGCCCTCAGTCAGCTATGGCCTCCTGCCCAGGATGCCCATGGCCAGGGCTGGTTTCTGCTGAAGTGACCAGAAGACAGCAGAAGTTCCAGTGGCCCCCCTTGACCTCTGGATTAGACTCCAGTGGGGCCTCTCCAGGCTTTTGCATCTACAGTCTCCTCTGCCTCCCGAAATCACACCCTTGTGCTTCAAACCCTAAATCACATTCATCTGGCACTTCCAGACTTGTCTTGTTTATGAGGTCTCATTGCTTCAGCAGTTATGGCAGACTCTTGACAAATTATTAGCTTTATTTAAACCATAGCTCTTTTCACAAGTATGTGAAGAGCTGGAAAATTGCAATTAGTTTCAGAGAAGCACAGCTGAAATATTCTTGTTTTGTAGGAAGCCAACAAATTGTAAGAAGGATGGAGGATGTCAAGTCATTGTAATTCCTAATGGTACAATGAATGCATTATGGGGTTCCAGTAGCATACCGGGGCCTTATTTCTTATGAAATCTAAAATAAAAGGAACTTAATGTGTTCTTGGTAATCGTCAGGCCTGTTCTAAGAGCTTTTAATTTTTAGGCCTGAGTCATCACATTCTTGTGTTGCTACCCCCCTTATGGTCAAACTAAATACTAGTTAATTTTAATAATAGACTCAATAGGAATACACTGGTTTGCTGGAATAGACTGATGACTCATGAAGTCATGAAAAGAAGATGAAATGATTTTGATCATTTCCGTGCCATTTTTCAAAGATTTAAAACGACTGTTTCAGGCTGAGGAGGACTATTGTGGTCAGCATTGGGGTGTGTGGGGTGAGTGTCGTTATATTTCTTTTGTTTGATTTGTGCTGGTGGGTTTTCATACCCTGGTGTTCATGGCCATTTTGAATAGCACATGAAATTGAAAGAAACTGAAATGTTAGAAGACAGAAAAACAATGTTTTTCAATTATTAAAGTATCCAGAATGAAATGGGCTTATTAAGTCTCAAGAAGTGTGTATTTTAAAAAAATAAATCAAAATTGGGCAAATTAGCTTTTTCTCCCAAGTGTCTTTAAGCATTGAGTTGAATTGCCCTGCAGATGCTGTTGGCTGTGAGGTTTCTAGTTTTATTCCTCAATTGCTCCTGCATCGTTAATGTTACTTTATTTCTTCTTTTCTGTGGTGCCCTGGGTCACGTGGGTTTGCTTATGTAGGAAAGTTAAGATACTGAGGTTATTTTTAAGAATCTAAAGACAAGTGTGCTTATCTGTTAAAGCTTCTTCCTCCAAACACCTGTTACCATTTGAATTTAATCTCTAACAGCTGTAGCCTAGTTATGTGCAGTTTGAGTGGGAGGTGTCTGATACATGGTCCATCTTTTCTGTGTTTTCATGGAAGTGGATTTGATAAAACAAGGTGGCATATGTTGGAAAAAATCAGCCAAATCCTGTATTAGATGAAGAAGATCTTGCAAAACAGGACCTAAAACCATAGTGGTTCAAATATCCTTGCTTACACTTCACATAATGGAAAACTGGGTGATGAGAGAAATTTGTTTCTGCAAAATTGTTAGGAGTTGAATTAATCGCATATTGAGACCACTATCTTTTGACTTAAGCCTCTTTGTGCATCTGACTTTTCCAGCCAAATTACTCTTTTGGGGATGATTCTGTAGAATGGAGTTACTCTAAAGAAAAATACGTAGGTGCTGAAAATTTGTTTTATTTTTCCCTGACACGGGTATAACCTAAATTGAGTTTTATGAAAGATCATTTTAATTCATAGGAATTTTGATTTTTGCCTACTCAGTTGCAGGTCAAAGTCAAGCTCTTACCTTTTTTTTTTATTATTAAGGTATCATTGATATGCATTCTTATGAAGGTTTCACATGAGCAACGCTGTGGTTACTACATTTCCCCCTATTATCAAGTTCTCACCAAATACCACATTACAGTCACTGTCAGCATAGTAAGATGCTATAGATTCACTGCTTGTCTTCTCTGTGTCATACTGCCTTCCCTGTACTCCCTATATTATGTGTACTAATCATAATACCATTTAGTCCCCTTATTCCTCCCTTCCCACCCACCCTCCCCAACCCCTCCCCCTTTGGTAACCGCTGGTCCATTCTTGGGTTCTGTGAGTCTGCTGCTGTTTTGTTTCTTCAGTTTTTCCTTTGTTCTTATACTCCACAGATAAGTGAAATCATTTGGTACTTGTCTTTCTCTGCCTGGCTTATTTCACTGAGCATAATACCCTCTAGCTGCATCCAGGTTGTTGCAAATGGTAGGATTTGTTTCTTCTTATGGCTGAATAATATTCCATTGTGTATATGTACCATATCTTTATCCATTTATCTACTGATGGACACTTAGGTTGCTTCTATTTCTTGGCTATTGTGAATAGTGCTGCGATAAACATAGGGGTGCATATGTTTTTTTGAATCTGGGATCTTGTTTTCTTGGGGTACATTCCTAGGAGTAGAATCACTGGCTCACATGGTATTTCTATTTTTAGTTTCTTTAGGAACCTCCATACTGCTTTCCACAATGGTTGAACTAGTTTACATTCCCACCAGCAGTGTAGGAAGGTTCCCCTTTCTCTGCATCCTCACCAGCATTTGTTGTTCTTGTCTTTTGAATGTTGGTCATCCTTACTGGTATGAGGTGATATCTCATTGTAGTTTTAATTTGCATTTCCCTGGTGATTAGTGATATGGAGCATCTTTTCATGTGCCTGTTGGCCATCTGAATTTCTTCTTTGGAGAAGTGTCTGTTCATATCATCCCCCCATTTTTTAATTGGGTTATGTGCTTTTTGGGTGTTCAGGCATGTGAGCTCTTTATATATTTTGGATGTTAACCCCTTATCAGATATGTCATTTATGAATACATTCTCCCATACTGTAGGATGCCTTTTTGTTCGACGGATGGTGTCCTTTGCTCTACAGAAGCTTTTTAGTTTGATACAGGCCTACTTGTTCATTTTTGCTTTTGTTTCCCTTGCCCAAGGAGATATGTTCATGAAAAAGTTGCTCATGTTTATACTCAAGAGAGTTTTGCCTATGTTTTCTTCTAAGAGTTTTATGGTTTCATGAATTACATTCAGGTCTTTGATCCATTCTGAATTTACTTTTGTGTATGGGGTTAGACAGTGATCCAGTTTCATTCTTTTGCATGTAGCTGTCCAGTTTTGCCAACATCCATTGTTGAAGAGGCTGTCATTTCCCCACTGTATATCCATGGCTCCATTTTCATATATTAATTGGCCCTATATGTGGGGTTTATGTCTGGACTCTCTGTTCTATTCCATTGATCTATAGCTCTATTCTTAGACCAGTACCAAATTGTCTTGATTACTATGGCTTTGTAGTAGAGCTTAAAGTTGGGGAGCATAATCCCATCTACTTTATTCTTCCTTCTAAGGATTGTTTTGGCTGTTTGGGTTGTTTTGTCATTCCATATGTATTTTAGAACTATTTTTTCTAGTTCATTGAAGAATGCTGTTGGTATTTTCATAGGGATTGCGTTGCATCTGTAGATTGCTTTAGGCAGGATGACCATTTCGACAATATTAACTCTTCCTAGCCAAGAGCATGGGATGAATTTCCATTATTAGTGTCTTCTTTGATTTCCCTCAAGAGTATGTTGGAGTTTTCAGAGTATAGGTTTTTCACTCCCTTGGTTAGGTTTATTCTAGGTATTTTATTCTTTTGATGCAGTTGTGAAGGCAGTTGTTATCCTGATTTCTCTTTCTGCTAGTTCATAAAAAGTATATAGGAATGCAACAGATTTCTGTGTATTAATTTTGTATCTTACAACTTTGCTGAATTCAGATATTAGTTCTTGTAGTTTTGGAGTGGATTCTTTTGAGTTTTTTATGTATAACATCATGTCATCTGCAAACAGGGACAGTTTAACTTGTTCCTTGCGGATCTGGATGCCTTTTATTTCTTTGTGTTGTCTGATTGCCATGGCTAGGACCTCCAGTACTATGTTGAATAAGAGTGGGAAGAGTGGGCATCCTTGTCTTGTTCCCGATCGCAGAGGAAAAGCTGTCAACTTCTCACTGTTAAGTATGATGTTGGTTGTGGGTTTGTCATATATGACCTTTATTATGTTGAGGTACTTGCCCTCTATACCCATTTTGCTGAGAGTTTTTATCATGAATTGAATTTTGTCAGATGCTTTTTAAGCATCTATGGAGATGGTGGTGTGATGTATATCCTTCTTTTGGTTGATGTGGTGGATGATGTAGATGGATTTTTGAATATTGTACCATCCCTGCATCCCTGGAATAAATCCACTTGATTATGATGTATGATATTTTTTATGTATTTTTGAATTCAGTTTGCTAAAATTTTGTTGAGTATTTTGTCATCTATGTTTATCAGGGATATTGGTCTGTAATTTTGTTTTTTTGTGGTGTCTTGCCTGGTTTTGGTATTAGAGTGATGTTGGCTTCATAGAATGAGGTTGGAAGTATTCCCTCCTCCTCTACTTTATGGAAAACTTTAAGGAAGATGGGTATTAGGTCTTCTCTAAATGTCTGATAAAATTCAGTGGTGAAGCCATCTCATCCATGGGTTTTGTTCTTGGGTAGTTTTTTGATTACCAATTCAATTTCATTGGTGGTAATTGGTCTGTTCAGATTTTCTCTTCTTGGGTCAGTTTTTGAAGGTTGTATTTTTCTGAAAAGTTTTCCGTTTTTTCTAGATATTCCAATTTGTTAGCATATAATTTTTTGTAGTATTATCTAGTAATTCTTGTATTTCTGTGGTGTCTGTAGTGATTTTCCCTTTCTCATTTCTGATTCCGTTTATGTGTGTAGACTCTCTTTTTTTATTGATAAGTCTGGCTAGGGGTTTATCTATTTTCTTTATTTTCTCAAAGAACCATGTCTTGGTTTCATTAAATCTTTCTATTGTTTTATTCTTCTCAATTTTATTTCTTCTCTGATCTTTATTATGTCCCTCCTCCAACTGACTTTGGGCCTCATTTGTTTTTCTTTTTCCAGTTTCATTAATTCTGAGTTTAGACTGTTCATTTGGGATTGTTTTTCCTTCTTATATAGGCCTGGATTGTATTATTTTTTTCCTCTTAGAACTGTCTGCATTGTGTCCAACAGAAGTTTAGGTGTTGAACTGTTGTTTTCATTTGTCTCCATATATTGCTTATCTCTGTTTTAATTTGGTCATTGATCCATTGATTATTTAGGAGCATGTCATTAAGCCTCCATGTGTTTGTGGGCATTTTGTTTTCTTTGCCTAATATGTTTCTAGTTTCATACCTTTGTGATCTGAGAAGTTGGTTGGTACAATTTGAATCTTTTTGAATTTACTTAGGCTCTTTTGTGGCCTAGTATGGGATCTATTCTGGAAAATATTCCATGTGCACTTGAGAAGAATGCGTGTCCTGTTACTTTTGGGTGTAGAGTTCTGTAGATGTCTGTTAGGTCCATCTTTTCTAATGTGTTGTTCAGTGCCTCTGTGTCCTTACTTATTTTCTGTCTGGTTGATCTGTCCGTTGGAGTGAGTCGTGTGTTAAAGTGTCCTAAAGTGAATGCACTGCATATCGATAGATATGCAGAAATAAACAATCCCCTTTTTATTCTGTTAATATTTGTTGCACATATTTGGGTGCTCCTATGTTGGGTGCATATATATTTATAATAGCTATATCATCTTGTTGGACTGAGTCCTTTATCATTATGTACAATCCTTCTTTGTCTCTTGTTCCTTTCTTTGTTTTGAAGCCTATTTTATCTGGTATAAGTATTGCAGCTCCTGCTTTTTTCTCCCTGTTGTTTGCATGAAGTATCTTTTTTCCATCCCTTCACTTTTAGTCTGTGTATGCCTTTGGATTTGAAGTGAGCTTCTGTGGGCAGCATATGGATGGGTCTTGCTTTTTTATCCATTCTGTAACTCTATGTCTTTTGATTGGTGCATTCAGTCCTTTTACATGTAGGGTGATTTTTGATAGATACGTACTTATTGCCATTGCAGGGTTTGGATTTGTGGTTACCAAAGGTTCAGTGGCAGCTTCTTTATTATCTAACAGTCTAACTTAACTCACCCTGTTATTACGCTGTTATAAACACAATCTGAAGATTCTTTTTTTTTCTCTTCCTTCTCCACTCTTTATATTGTTGGTGTCTTACTCTGTACTCTTTGCGTATTCCTTCACTGACATGGTGGGTAGCTGATTTAATTTTGGATTTGCTTTGTTATTAATTTTTGTACTTCCTTTACTGTGGTTTTTATTTTTTTTCTGTGGTGCCAACTATTTAGCCTTTGGAAAACTTCTATCTAGAGCAGTCCGTTTTATATACATTTTAGAGATGGTTTGTGGGAGGTAAATTCTCTCAACTTTTGCTTATCTGGAAATTGTTTAATGTCACCTTCAAATTTAAATGATACTCCTTCTGGGTATAGTATTCTTGGTTCAAGGCCTTTCTTTTTCATTGCATTGAATATGTCATGCCACTGCCTTCTGGCCTGTAAGGTTTCTGCTGAGAAGTCTGATAATAGCCTGGTGGGTTTTCTTTTGTAGGTGATTTTTTTTCCTCTCTCTGGCTGCTTTTAATATTCTGTCTTTGCCATTTTAATTATTATATGTCTTGGTGCTGCCCTCCTTGGGTCCCTTGTATTGGGAGATCTGTGGGCTTCCATGGTTTGAAAGATTATTTCCTTCCCCAGATTGGAGAAGTTTTCACTAATTAATACTTCAAATGCACTTTCTGTCCCTTTTTCTCTCTCTTCTTCTTCTGGTGCCCCTATAATGCGAATATTGTTCTGTTTGGATTAGTCATACAGTTCTCTTAATATTCTTTCATTCCAGAGATCCTTTTTCTCTATCTGCCTCAGCTTCTTTTTATTCTATTCTCTAATTTCTATTCTATTTACCGTCTCCTCTGCCTCATCTAATCTGCTTTTAAATCCCTCCATTGTATGTTTCATTTCAGTTACTGTATTTTTCAAGGTATCTATCTCCTTCCTGAATTCATCCCTTAGGTCTTGAATATTTTTCTGTAGCTACGTTAGCATGCTTATGACTTTTATGTTAATTCTTTTTCAGGAAGATTGTTGATTTCAGTTTCACTGAGCCCTCTTTCTGGTGTTTGAGGGATTTTGGATTGAAAAAGGTTGTTCTCTTTTCATAATCCTGTTAGCTAATGAGAAATATTAGGCTTGTGTAGGTGGCACCCTCTGGTGTCCAGAAGCTCTGCTCTTTGGAGCTGCCAAGCACCTGGATTGATGGTAGTTGTTGCAGGTGAGCTGTGTCATTGCCTATCCTAAAGAGTTTTTTACTGCTTCCAGGCCTCAGTGCCTGCCTCTGCTGTTAGGATCATTGAGCTGAGGGCAGCGAACAGCCTCTGCGTTAATCCCCTGAACTGCTGTAGGCAGCGCTGCCCTTCTGGTGTCCTGGAGCTATTGCGGGTATCTCAGGCAAGCCGCGCTAGTGCCTGCCAAGAGGACAGAGCTGTTTCCTGCTTCTTTGCTGCAGTGCCTGCCTCCACTGTCAGAGCCAGTGAGCCATGCCCAGGGAGCAGCATCTGCATTAAGCCTGTGTCATTGCCATAGGCAGGGCTCCCCTCCAGCTGGTCTGTAGCAATGGTGGGATTGGTAGGGTTAGCAGGTTTGTGTGTGCCACTGGGAAGAAGGAGCGTCAGGCTGCTGATCACAGTGGGGGGTCCTCGGGGCTGCATTGCCTGTGGGGGAATGGAGCACCTGAAGCTCCTGAATGTTCCCAATCTTCCGGACTGAGTGTGCCAGGATGATTTTGACCACCTGTTCCTTCTCCTGAGCAGCAAGCTCTGTGTAATCCTTGCCCCTTTAGCAGTCCTCTCACTGTTGGGAAGCCTGTCAAAGTGCCCACATTTCTTTTGTCCCAGAGCAGCCAGTTGTGGGTACCTGTTGTTCACCAGCGAGTAGAATGACTTTGCTTTTCAACCTGTCTAATCTCCAGAGCACCATGCAATGTGGGTTTGTGCTCCCAGAGGGCTGGGTGTTTAGCAGTACTGGACTTGTGCCCCTTCCCTGCTCTGTTTCTCTTCCTCACGACGGTTAGCTGGGGTAGGGGGAATGCTTGGTCCTGCTGGGTTCCGGCTTTACTGCTCTACCCTTTCGTGACATAAATTTTCTGTTGTCTTTTCCCAGATGTAGACTGAGTGGTTCAATCTTACTTCTGGTCACTCTTTTGGAATAGTTGTATTTACTCTTTTTTCATATTATATGTAGTTTTGGGAGATTTCTGCCTCACTTCTTATGCCACCATCCTTTTTTCAAGCTCTTACCTTTTTACTTTCTTTCTCCACTTACATTAAAGGAGAAATAAAAAATAATAAAGATGTCTTAGGTACTTTGTCATACTCTTAGTTGTACATTTCTAAACCAATTTCATGTGACTAATTTTGAAGGTTAGCACTAGTCAAAAGTGCTGGATTTTGGTGGCGGTCCAGGAGAAAAGAGGCTAAGATAATAATTTTTCAAAGTTTGTAGTATATAAGGTTTTTGGCATGTAATGTGAGGACAAAAAATGAACAGACATTAATTCTACTCTCAGGGAGAAGATATATGTCCTAACCTAAGACTTAGCAGTAGGTTTGAATTCAGAACTGCAAATTGAGGCATGTGAGCTAAGTCCACTGAGGCCTGTCCCAGCAGTCTGAATTGTAGTTCTGTGAACTCAAGCTTCCCCTGTGTCACCTATAGTTGACCCTTGGACAACATGGGGTTGAACTGTTGGAGTCCACTTATACATGGATTTTTTTCAATAAATATATTGGAAATTTTTGAAGATGTGAGACATCTTTTTTTAAATTGTTTTCTTCAGCTTACTGTATTATAAGAATAAAATAACTAAATTGGTATAATGTACAGAATGTGTTTTAATCAAGTCTTGATGTTATCAGTAATCTTATGTTATCTGGTCAACCTAACAGTAGGCTCTTAGTGGTTAAACTTTTAAGGAGTCAAAACTGACATTCATATTTTCAACTGTACTGGAGGTCCGCACCCCTAACCCTTGTGTTGTCTAAGGTTGTCCAGTTGTATAGATAACCCAGGGTTCCAATATATTGTGAATGGGAAATTGTAATAGAAATCTCTAATTCGGTGAGTAGTAGTGTTAGGTGCCCAACTGTACCATGTTAGTTTGATTAGGGTCCCAGTTAGAGGACCTGGCAAAGACTTTTCCCATTCAGAACTATGGTAAATAGATTGGGAGCCATAGCTAATTAGGAGCCAGAGGGGAGGCTGATCCCAAGGATTGGGCATGCGTAGTGGAGTGGATAGGGAAAGTCATAAGTGGGCCCTCCCAAACATGCTGGATCCTGGGCTCTTCTCATCTGTGAAATGACAGTAGTTAGCAGTGGTTACTTGATTAGGTGTTTACGGGCATGGAAGGAGAAAAATCCATTGAGAGAGCTTAAAACAGTGCCTGGGATATACTGTTTGATAAATATGCTGGTTCTTAGAGATGCTACCCACTCAAAGGATTTAACATAGGCACTGACTTGGTTAGAAATGGCTCAGAAAAGATGTAAGTCTAACCCAGTGGTTCTCAAACTTAAAGTATGCACTGGAATAACCTTGAAGATATGTTACCATTGATTGCTGGGATCTACCTTCAGAGTTTTTGACTGGGTTTTGATTCTGGTGTAGTGTTATCCTATAGAATATAAGATGCCCAGTTAAATTGAATTTCTGATACATAGCAACTAATTTTTAATTATATCCCATGCAATGTTTGGAACATATGGTAGTCTCTCCTTACTCACAGGGGGTATTTTCTGAGATCCCCAGTGGATGTCTAAGTCCACAGATAGTACCGAGCCCTTCATGTACTATGTTTTTTCCTATACACACATACCTATGATATGTGACTACCAGAGGGTAGTGTATACAGTATGGATAAGCTGGACAAAGGGTAGAGTGAGACAGTGTGAGATTTCATAATGCTACTTGGTGAGCAATTCAAAAGTTTAGAATTGTTTATTTCTGGAATCTTTCACGTAATATTTGTGGACCTAGGTTGACAGCAGGAAACTGAAACTCAGAAAATGAAACCACAGATAAGACGGCAGTGGGGAGCCAGAGCTGCCCTGTTTGGGTGGGACAAGGAGGGAGGCTTGTGTACTAAACAACAAAAAAGAAGCTTAATGTTTATCTGAAATTTGAATTTAACTGGACATCTTGTCTTCTGTTTTTGCTAAATCTGGTAGTTCTTCTGGGTGTGGCTTGGGAATTGCATGTCAGACGAGTTCACTCCCAGGTGCCACAGCTGGTTTACAACCACCCTTTGAGAGTCTCTCAAGAACTGCAGCTGGATGGAATTGAGGGCTGTGATAACAATTGTTTTTAAATAACTGTAACACAAAGTATAAAGTTCCCTGAAAGTTCAAAGGATGTCAAAGATATGTTTGTTGCAGCAATGTTAGTGTCTAAATAGTGACAGTTCAGTGGGATTATAGATATATGGTGTGATTTTTTAAAATAAGGAACATGAGTTCAGTATCACTTACGAAGGTATGTAAATGAATTGACCTAAATAAAGTGAAGATAATCGATTCCATTTTTTTTTAGCATGACTTTTATTTAGCCACATTTTCATGAATTTCAGATTTATAGCCTTTTAATGCCAGGAAACATATTTTGGGCTTGCAGTGAGAGGGCCAAGGGCCAAATTTTACACGCAGCTGTACTTTATCTTCAATCTCTTTTGAAGTTAGAAACCAGAAATCAGACTCACACCGAGACAGTATGAGAGTGGTTATTTCATGAGATTTAGAGTTAATTATTTAACCCATGCAAGCCTCAGGTTCCCCATCCGTGTAATAGAAATAACAATAGTACCTATGTCATAGAGTGGTTGTGGGCATGATTTATAAAAGTACACATATAGCCTGGTTTAGCATGTAGTAAGCAGTTAATTCTAATTCTATTTTAGTCAACATTTAACAAGCTTCAAATCTTCAGTTAAGTGGGTCAGTTCTTAAGCTATTGTTAATAAATCCTCTGAATCAAGTTGGGTTTTTTATTTTTTTTTGGCCAAAAAACAGTACTGATTCATCATGCATAATCAATGCACATTGATTAGAGGAGTGTTTAAGTTTAGTTACTTGGTCTACTGCCAGCACAGTATTGACTCCATAAGGACAGGGACCATGCTTTTTTCTTCTCTGTTTTCTTCTTAGCGTGTAGGAGACTATCATTTATATAGCAGGTGCTCAATAAATATGTGTGAAAAGAACACAGGATGACTGCCTTTGGTAAATGCGTTTAATAAACAATATTGAAAAGATTTTATAGTTACATGCAGATAATCTCATATTGGAAGGCACTGTTTCTATGGATATAATGTTAGACTAAAGGTTTAGAGTATTTTAAATAGCAAACCTTGTGTGTGTGTGTATTCCAAATCCTATGTACTAAATCATACTGCTTATATATACCAAAGAATATTGAGAAAAATGGAAAGGTTTTTACACATGTTTATGCACTCTTGAAAAGTGCTGATAGAAGAATAATCACTTGACTTTTTTTTTCTTTAACCTTTTGATACACTATGCTACCTTGAAAAAACTATTTTATTACCTTTATTAAGTCAGCATAAATAGGAAAAACATTCATATGCTTCAGAATTCAAAAGTTTGGAAGTGTATATGGGAAACAGCTACCTGGAACCTCTACCCCCTAGCCACCCTGTTAGCCTTTCCACAGGCAACGGATAACATTAGTTTCTTGTGTTTCTTTTCTTTCTTCTTTTTTTTTTGCATAAATAAGCATCTATATGTATATTCCTTTTTATCTCATTTTACATAAGTGGCAACACATCATAAATACTGTTCTAAACATTTAAAAATATTTATCATGTCATGGCATTTTCTTTTTCATGGTCAGAGTATTTCATTGCACTGCCATACCGTGGCTTACAGAACCACTCCTCCATTAGCGGCAGTCCACGTGTTTCTGACTTCCACTTGTTTGTTACCACAAGCAGAGCTGCAGTGAAATGTCCTTTCACACATGTGAATATATCCGAAAAGATAAATTCCTGGCAGTGGAGTTTGTAGGTCAAATGGTATGTACACTTGTGGCTCTGATGTCCGCGGCCAGACTGCCCACATACGGGTTGTGCCAGCTGATGCTGATAGCAAGCTACATTCTCATTGACATGCTGTATTACCAAACTCTTGACTCACTCCCACTTTGATGTATAAAGAATAGTGCTTTTAGTTTGAATTTGTATTTTTCTCGTGAGGTTCAACATTGTTTCATATATTAAGAACTTTTTACATTTCTTTTTTTTGTAACTTGTTCATATTGTTTTGAGTAATTTTTAATTGCCTCATTTTTCACTTTTTATTGATTTGTAGGAATTCTTTATCAGGTAGTTAAACACTCAGAGGTATGAGTTTCCAATTTCTTCACATTTATCTTTTGACTTTGTTTCCAATAGTTTTGCCACCGAAAATGCTTCTTTATTTTGTTAAATGCAACAAACAAGCTTTTCTTTTGTGGATTCTTTTGACACCATTATGAAAGACTTCTACTGGCTGTGGTTATAATATAAGGGATTTTCTCGTGATTTCTTCCATTACTTTTATAGTTTTATTTTATTTTATTTTATTTTTTTTCCCATGAACACCTCAAGTTTATTACACCCAAATGTGAACTCATTATTTCCCTGGCAAAAACATATTCCTCCTTCTGGTTCTCTATCTCATTGACTGGAGTTGCCATCCACCTAGCCTCTAAGCCAGAAGTGTATAGGTTGTCCTACAATTCTTTTTTTTTTTTTTTTTTTTTTTTGAGAGGGCATCTCTCATATTTATTGATCAAATGGTTGTTAACAACAATAAAATTCAGTATAGGGGGGTCAGCGCTCAATGTACAATCATTAATCCATCTCAAGCCTAATTCTCGTCAGTCTGCAATCTTCTGAAGCATAACGAACAAGTTCTTACATGGTGAACGAATTCTTACATAGTGAATAAATTCTTACATGGTGAACAGTACAAGGGCATTCATCACAGAAACTTTCGGTTTTGATCATGCATTATGACCTATAAACAATCAGGTCAAATATGAATATTCGTTTGATTTTTGTATTTGATTTATATGTTGATCCCACATTTCTCCTATTATTATTATTATTTTTATTTTTAATAAAATGCTGAAGTGGTAGGTAGATGCAAGATAAAGGTAGAAAACATAGTTTAGTGCTGTAAGAAGGCAAATGTAGATGATCAGATGATCAGGTGTGTGCCTATGGACTAAGTATTAATCCAGGCTAGACAAGGGCAGCAAGACATCCACGGATGCAGAAGATTTCTCTCAAAGCAGGGGGGGTGAGGTTCTGAGCCTCACCTCTGTTGATCCCCAAATTCTCACCTGATGGCCCCCCTGCGACTGTGCCTGTCTTAGGTTGTTCCTCCCTTGAGGAATCTTACCCGTCTCTGGCTAACCAGTCATCTTCCGGGGCCATACAGGGAAATGTAAAGTTGGTAAGTGAGAGAGAAGCCATATTGTTTGCAAAGGTTAGCTTTTTACTTCTTTGCAGATTTATGCCCTGTGGCTTCTATGCCCAGCACTTGTCTCGAGGTATCTTTACCACCTGGAGGAATTATGATACTCGGTAAATTCGATATGAGGCATGAATTCTATTTAAGGTTTGTAATTAGGAAGGAAGAAGAAAAGCTATAGATATAGCATATGAAGGAAACTTGGGAGGATTGATTATTTCTTTGACATATCTTCTTGTATAGTACCTTAAGTATGTATAGGTTTTAAACTACTAACTAATTTGCACACACATATTAACATAATAGGAATACGGTGACATAAACAAAGCAAATCTATAATTACCAGCCATCTCCAGTGAAGCCAAGAAAACCATTTAGGCACCCTAGGCATTTGTGAAAATTTATCTATAATATGATGGATATTTTCCAACTGTACTTGAACCATCAGACAAATTAAAGCAGCCCATTTCTGGGATCTGTTCACATCCCATATGTTCTTTTAACCATAGATAGTCTATAGTCATGAGATTTTGGGGTGCTACAACTTGCACCCCTCCCAACTCCTGGTTGAGTTCCAACAGTACAGATCCAGTCAAATTCGTTGTCTCACTGTATGCACATGCCAGCCTAGACATCTCCCTCCTCCTTCTTATGGCAAGTCCAGGAGACGGTGGGCTGGATGCAGCCACAACCGCAGCATCGTCCGGATCCCTGGGGAGGCTTTTTGATGATCATCCCCCGGCACGAGTCCTCCAGAGAGTGCTGATGCCGGAAGCTCCTCCTCATATCGTATCTTATTTCATTTTCTGGGTATCCAAGCTAGGCCTTGATCTTCTGCGTAGAAACAAACAGACCCTTTGCCCACACTTTGACATGCCCTCTATACCACTGTGCAGAACTCATTGGAGGTCAGCACACAGTAACTGCTTTTTTTTTTTTTTTTTTTTTTAATTAAGAGAAAGGAATATTATCAGAAAAGAGTACCTCCATAGCTGATCATCTGACACCCTTTAAGTGATCAACATTAAGGATATTTAAAGCATGCGTTGATCTTTGATTTACCAATAGTTTTATCCTGTTAACGAGTAATCCCCCTTTTCTTTCTTTCTTTCTTTTTTTTTTTTTTTTTTTAAATTTTTAATCTACCCTTTCATGAAGAATACTATGTTTACTATGCTCTCCCCTATATCAGGTCCCCCCTAACAACCCCATTACGGTTACTGTCCATCAGCTTAGCAAAGTGTGGTAGAGTCACTACTTGTCCTCTCTGTGTTCTGCAGCCCACCCTCCCCTTTCTCCCTCCCCCCCATGCATGCTAATCTTAATACCCCCCTTCTTCTTCCCCCCCTTATCCCTCCCTGCCCACCCATCCTCCCCAGTTCCTTTCCCTTTGGTACCTGTTAGTCCATTTTTGGGTTCTGTAATTCTGCTGCTGCTTTGTTCCTTCAGTTTTTCCTTTGTTCCTATACTCCTCAGATGAGTGAAATCATTTGGTATTTCTCTTTCTCCGCTTGGCTTATTTCACTGAGCATAATACTCTCCAGCTCCATCCATGTTGCTGCAAATGGTTGGATTTTTCCACTTCTTATGGCTGAGTAGTATTCCATTGTGTATATGTACCACATCTTCTTTATCCATTCATCTACAGATGGACATTTAGGTTGCTTCCAATTCTTGGCTATTGTAAATAGTGCTGCGATAAACATAGGAGTGCATCTGTCTTTCTCAAACTTGATTGCTGCGTTCTTAGGGTAAATTCCTAGGAGTGGAATTCCTGGGTCAAATGGTAGGTCTGTTTTGAGCATTTTGATGCACCTCCATACTGCTTTCCACAATGGTTGAACTAATTTACATTCCCACCAGCAGTGTAGGAGGGTTCCCCTTTCTCCACAGCCTCGCCAACATTTGTTGTTGTTTGTCTTTTGGATGGCAGCTATCCTTACTGGTGTGAGGTGATACCTCATTGTAGTTTTAATTTGCATTTCTCTGATAATTAGCGATGTGGAGCATCTTTTCATGTGTCTCTTGGCCATCTGTATTTCTTTTTTGGAGAACTGTCTGTTCAGTTCCTCTGCCCATTTTTTAATTGGGTTATTTGTTTTTTGTTTGTTGAGGCGTGTGAGCTCTTTATATATTCTGGACGTCAAGCCTTTATCAGATCTGTCATTTTCAAATATATTCTCCCATACTGTAGGGTTCCTTTTTGTTCTATTGATGGTGTCTTTCGCTGTACAGAAGCTTTTCAGCTTAATGTAGTCCCACTTGCTCATTTTTGCTGTTGTTTTCCTTGCCCGGGGAGATATGTTCAAGAAGAGATCACTCATGTTTATGTCTAAGAGGTTTTTGCCTATGTTTTTTTCCAAGAGTTTAATGGTTTCGTGACTTACATTCAGGTCTTTGATCCATTTTGAGTTTACCTTTGTATATGGGGTTAAACAATGGTCCAGTTTCATTCTCCTACATGTAGCTGTCCAGTTTTGCCAGCTCCATCTGTTGAAGAGACTGTCATTTTGCCATTGTATGTCCATGGCTCCTTTATCAAATATTAATTGACCATATATGTTTGGGTTAATTTCTGGGGTCTCTAATCTGTTCCACTGGTCTGTGGCTCTGTTCTTGTGCCAGTACCAAATTGTCTTGATTACTATGGCTTTGTAGTAGAGCTTGAAGTTGGGGAGTGAGATCCCCCCTACTTTATTCTTCTTTTTCAGGATTGCTTTGGCTATTCGGGGTCTTTGGTGTTTCCATATGAATTTTTGAATTATTTGTTCCAATTCATTGAAGAATGTTGCTGGTAATTTGAGAGGGATTGCATCAAATTTGTATATTGCTTTCGGCAGGATGGCCATTTTGACGACATTAATTCTTCCTAGCCATGAGCATGGGATGAGTTTCCATTTATTAGTGTCCCCTTTAATTTCTCTTAAGAGTGACTTGTAGTTTTCAGAGTATAAGTCTTTCACTTCCTTGGTTAGGTTTATTCCTAGGTATTTTATTCTTTTTGATGCAATGGTGAATGGAATTGTTTTCCTGATTTCTCTTTCTATTGATTCGTTGTTAGTGTATAGGAAAGCTACAGATTTCTGTGTGTTGATTTTGTATCCTGCAACTTTGCTGTATTCCGATATCAGTTCTAGTAGTTTTGGAGTGGAGTCTTTAGGGTTTTTTATGTACAGTATCATATCATCTGCAAATAGTGACAGTTTAACTTCTTCTTTACCAATCTGGATTCCTTGTATTTCTTTGTTTTGTCTGATTGCCGTGGCTAGGACCTCCAGTACTATGTTAAATAACAGTGGGGAGAGTGGGCATCCCTGTCTGGTTCCCGATCTCAGTGGAAATGCTTTCAGCTTCTCGCTGTTCAGTATAATGCTGGCTGTGGGTTTATCATATATGGCCTTTATTATGTTGAGGTACTTGCCCTCTATTCCCATTTTGCTGAGAGTTTTTATCATGAATGGATGTTGAATTTTGTCAAATGCTTTTTCAGCATCTATGGAGATGATCATGTGGTTTTTGTCTTTCTTTTTGTTGATGTGGTGGATGATGTTGATGGATTTTCGAATGTTGTACCATCCTTGCATCCCTGGGATGAACCCCACTTGGTCATGGTGTATGATCCTTTTGATATACTGTTGAATTCTGTTTGCTAATATTTTATTGAGTATTTTTGCATCTACATTCATCAGGGATATTGGTCTGTAATTTTCTTTTTTGGTGGGGTCTTTTCCTGGTTTTGGTATTAGGGTGATGTTGGCTTCATAGAATGAGTTTGGGAGTATTCCCTCTTCTTCTATTTTGTGGAACACTTTAAGGAGAATGGGTATTATGTCTTCTCTGTGTGTCTGATAAAATTCCGAGGTAAATCCGTCCGGCCCCGGGGTTTTGTTCTTGGGTAGTTTTTTGATTACTGTTTCAATTTCTTTGCTTGTAATTGGTTTGTTTAACTTTTGTGTTTCTTCCTTGGTCAGTCTTGGGAGGTTGTATTTTTCTAGGAAGTTGTCCATTTCTTCTAGGTTTTCCAGCTTGTTGGCATATAGGTTTTCATAGTAGTCTTTAATAATTCTTTGTATTTCTGTGGAGTCTGTCGTGATTTTTCCATTCTCATTTCTGATTATGTTGATTTGTGTTGACTCTCTTTTTCTCTTAATAAGTTGGGCTAGAGGCTTATCTATTTTGTTTATTTTCTCAAAGAACCAGCTCTTGGTTTCATTGATTTTTGCTATTGTTTTATTCTTCTCAATTTTGTTTATTTCTTCTCTGATCTTTATTATGTCCCTCCTTCTGCTGACTTTAGGCCTCATTTGTTCTTCTTTTTCCAGTTTTAATAATTGTGATGTTAGACTATTCATTTGGGATTGTTCTTCCTTCTTCAAGTGTGCCTGGATTGCTATATACTTTCCTCTTAAGACTGCTTTCGCTGCATCCCACAGAAGTTGGGGCTTAGTGTTGTTGTTGTCATTTGTTTCTATATATTCCTTGATCTCTATTTTGATTTGTTCATTGATCCATTGATTATTTAGTAGCATGTTGTTAAGCCTCCATGTGTTTGTGAGCCTTTTTGTTTTCTTTGTAGAATTTATTTCTACTTTCATACCTTTGTGGTCTGAAAAATTGGTTGGTAGAATTTCAATATTGTGGAATTTACTGAGGCTCTTTTTGTGAGCTAGTATGTGGTCTATTCTGGAGAATGTTCCATGTGCACTTGAGAAGAATGTATATCCTGTTGCTTTTGGATGTAAAGTTCTATAGATGTCTATTAGGTCCATCTGTTCTAGTGTGTTGTTCAGTGCCTGTGTGTCTTTACTTATTTTCTGCCTGGTGGATCTATCCTTTGGGGTGAGTGGTGTGTTGAAGTCTCCTACAATGAATGCATTGCAGTCTATTTCCCTCTTTAGTTCTGTTAGTATTTGCTTCACATATGCTGGTGCTCCTGTATTGGGTGCATATATATTTAGAATGGTTATATCCTCTTGTTGGACTAAGCCCTTTATCATTATGTAGTGGCCTTCTTTATCTCTTGTTACTTTCTTTGTTTTGAAGTCTATTTTGTCTGATATTAGTACTGCAACCCCTGCTTTCTTCTCACTGTTGTTTGCCTGAAATATGTTTTTCCATCCCTTGACTTTTAGTCTATGCTTATCTTTGGGTTTAAGGTGAGTTTCTTGTAAGCAGCATATAGATGGGTCTTGCTTTTTTATCCATTCTATTACTCTATGTCTTTTGATTGGTGCATTAAGTCCATTTACATTTAGGGTGACTATTGAAAGATATGTACTTATTGCCATTGCAGGCTTTAGATTCGTGGTTACCAAAGGTTCAAGGTTAGCTTCTTTAGTATCTTACTGCCTAACTTAGCTCGCTTATTGAGCTGTTATATACACTGTCTGGAGAGTCTTTTCTTCTCTCCCTTCTTATTCCTCCTCCTCCATTCTTCATATGTTGTGTGTTTTGTTCTGTGCTCTTTTTAGGGGTGCTCCCATCTAGAGCAGTCCCTGTAGGATGCCCTGTAGAGGTGGTTTGTGGGAAGCAAATTCCCTCAGCTTTTGCTTGTCTGGGAATTGTTTGATCCCACCATCATATTTAAATGATAGTCGTGCTGGATACAGTATCCTTGGTTCAAGGCCCTTCTGTTTCATTGCATTAAGTATATCATGCCATTCTCTTCTGGCCTGTAGGGTTTCTGTTGAGAAGTCTGATGTTAGCCTGATTGGTTTTCCTTTATAGGTGACCTTTTTCTCTCTAGCTGCCTTTAAAACTCTTTCCTTGTCCTTGATCCTTGCCATTTTAATTATTATGTGTCTTGGTGTTGTCCTCCTTGGATCCTTTCTGTTGGGGGTTCTGTATAATTCCATGGTCTGTTCGATTATTTCCTCCCCCAGTTTGGGGAAGTTTTCAGCAATTATTTCTTCAAAGACACTTTCTATCCCTTTTCCTCTTTCTTCCTCTTCTGGTATCCCTATAATACGAATGTTTTTCCTTTTGTATTGGTCACATATTTCTCTTAGTGTTGTTTCATTCCTGGAGATCCTTTTATCTCTCTCTCTGTCAGCTTCTATACGTTCCTGTTCTCTGGCTTCTATTCCTTCAATGGCCTCTTGCATCTTATCCATTCTGCTTATAAATCCTTCCAGGGATTGTTTCACTTCTGTGATCTCTTTCCTGACATCTGTGATCTCCTTCCGGACTTCATCCCACTGCTCTTGCATTTTTCTCTGCATCTCATCCCACTGCTCTTGCATTTTTCTCTGCATCTCATCCCATTGCTCTTGCATTTTTTTCTGCATCTCTGTCAGCATGTTCATGATTTTTATTTTGAATTCTTTTTCAGGAGGACTAGTTAGGTCTGTCTCCTTCTCAGGTGTTGTCTCTGTGATCTTTGTCTGCCTGTAGTTTTGCCTTTTCATGGTGATAGAGATAGTTTGCAGAGCTGGTACAAGTGACCGCTGGAAGAGCTTCCCTTCTTGTTGGTTTGTAGCCTTTTCCTGGGAGAATAGCGACCTCTAGTGGCTTGTGCTGGGCAGCTGTGTGCAGACAGGGCTTCTGCTTCCTGCCCAGTTGCTTTGGGGTTTATCTCCGCTGTTGCTGTGGGCTTGGCCTGGCTGGGGCTGTTCCTCCAAAATGGTGGAGCCCCGTTGGAGGGGGAGCAGCCAGGAGACTATTTATCTCCGTAAGGGGCCTCTGTGCTCCCTGCTGCCCAGGGGGTTAGAGTGCCCAGAGATCCCCAGATTCCCTGCTTCTGGTCTAAGTGACCTGTCCTGCCCCTTTAAGATTTCCAAAAAGCACTCTCCAAACCAAAACAACAACAGCAACAATGAGAGAGGGAACAGAAAGAAAGAGAAAAAAAAAAAAGGAAAAAAAAGGAAAAAACAAGCGATTTTTTTTTTTTTTTGTCCTCAGGTGCCGGTCCCAGGCACCCGCTCACTGGTCCTGCTGCCTTGTCTCCCTAGCACCAGGGTCCCTGTCCTTTCAAGGCTTCCAAAAAGCACCCACCCACCGGTCCGGCAGGGAAGGAACGCTCAATATTCTTTGTCCTCAGGCACTGGTCCCACGCATCCGCTCACCAGTCCCGCCACCCTGCCTCCCTAGCACCGGGGTCCCTGTCCCTTCAAGGCTTCCAAAAAGCACTCAGCAAAAAGAGAGAAAAAAAAGGGGAAAAACACGCGATTTCTTCCGTCCTCAGGTGCTGGTCTCAGGCACCCACCCACCGGTCCCACAGGGAAAAATGCGGGATATTCTTTGTCCTCAGGTGCCGGTCCCAGGCACCCGCTCACCAGTCCCGCCGCCCTGCCTCCCTAGCACCGGGGTCCCTGTCCCTTTTAGGCTTCCAAAAAGCACTCGCAGAAAAGAGAAAAAAAAAGGGGAAAAACGCGCGATTTCCTCTGTCCTCAATTGCCGGTCTCAGGCACCCGCCCACCGGTCCCGCAGGGAAAAACGGGGGATAATCTTTGTCCTCAGGCGCCGGTCCCAGCCACCCGCTCACCAGTCCCGCCACTGTGCCTCCCTAGCACTGGGGTCCCCGTCCCTTCAAGGCTTCCAAAAAGCGCTCGCCCAAAAGAGAAAAAAAAAAAAAAAGGGGAAAAACGCGCGACCTCCTCCGTCCTCAGGCACCGGTCTCAGGCACCCGCCCCCAGGTCTCGCAGGGAGAAACGCGGGATATTGTTTGTCCTCCGGCGCCGTTCCCAGGCACCTCCTCACCGGTCCCGCCACCCTGCCTCCCCAGCAACGGGGGCCCGTCCCTCTAAGGCTTCCAAAAAGCGCTCGCCAAAAAAAAAACCGCTCCGGTTTCTCTCCACCCGCCGGGAGCCGGGGGGAGGGGCGCTCGGGTCCCGCCGGGCTGGGGCTTGTATCTTACCCCCTTCACAAGGCGCTGGGTTCTTGCAGGTGTGGATGTGGTCTGGATGTTGTCCTGTGTCCTGTGGTCTCTATTTTAGGAAGATTTTTCTTTGTTATATTTTCATAGCTCTATGTGTTTTTGGGAGGAGATTTCCACTGCTCTACTCACGCCGCCATCTTGGCTCCCCCTATAGTTTTATTTTTTTTTAAATGTTGAATCCACTTGAAAATTATCCAGATACAAAGGAAGAGGATATCATTTGACTTCTACTTTGACTTGACTTTATTTGTGACCTCACTAATTCAGCTAATTTTTGTTGAGTACCTTCATAATCAAGGAACTTTGCTGAATGCTGTCTTACAGGGAATCTTATAGTTTAGTAGGATGAATAGTATTTCCAAAACAAATTACACATTCCACAAAATGCATAAGTTCAAAGGTGGAGATGTTTGAGAATGTAAAGAAAAGAGTGATTAATTCTATAAAATAATGTACTTTTATAATATAAGATTATATTGAAATATGCAGGACTCTTAATGAAATATTCAGATCATATTAATTTTCAAAGTGATTAGTGTTTTAAAATAATTTAATTTTATAAGATGTTCATGGAAAGATTGATTTAGAAGAACAGGTATATACAGTCCGAGTTATAAGAATGTTGAGTGTATGGTGTGAATAGATTAAATGATGATATGATTCACATTTTTAAAGCCTGACATCCTTGTGTATTTTTTTTAGGTAGAAAAAAAGTAAAGCCAATGAGGGAAGCTAATTTGAAAAAGTCAGTTTTTTTAAATTAATTTTTATTAAAGTGTCACTGGTATACAATCTTATGGTGGTTTCACATAAACAACAATGTGATTTTGACATTCACCCATTCTATCAAGTCCTCACCCCCTGTATTGTGGTCACTGTCTGTCAGTGTAGTAAGATGCTATAGATGCATTGCGTCCCTTCTCAGTGCCTATGAGTCTACTGCTTTCTTTGTTCCTTCTCTTTTGCTTTGTTTTTATACTCCACAAATGAGTGAAATCATATGGTGCTTGTCTTTCTCCACCTGGCTTATTTCACTGAGAATAATACCTTCTAGCTCCATCCATGCTGTTGCAAATGGTAGGATTTGTTTTCTTCTTATGGCTGAATAATATTCCATTGTGTATAAATACCACATCTTCTTTATCCATTTATCTACTGATGGACACTTAGGTTGCTTCCATATCTTGTCTGATATAATAGTACAGCAGTATACATAGGGGTGCATATATCTTTTTGAATCTGGGATCCTGCATTCCTAGGAGTGGAATTCTGGGTCAAATGGTATTTCTATTTTTAGTTTTTTGAGGAATCTCCGTATTGCTTTCCATAATGGTTGAATGAATTTACATTCCCATCAGCAGTGTAGGAGGGTTCCTCTTTCTCTGCATCCTCGCCACCATTTGTTGTTCCTTGTCATTTGGATGTTGGCCATCCTAACTGGTGTGAGGTGATATCTCATTGTGGTTTTAACTTGCATTTCCCTGATAATTAGTGATGCAGAGTATCTTTTCATGTGCCTGTTAGCCATCTGAATTTCTTCTTTAGAGACTTGTCTGTTCAGATCCTCTGCCCATTTTTTAATCAGGTTATTTGTTTCTTTGGGTGTTGAGGCATGTGAGTTCTTTATATATTTTGGTGTTAACCTCTTACCAGATAAATCATTTATGGATATATTCTCTCATATTATAAGATGCCTTTTTGTTCTGCTGATGGTGACCTTTGCTGTACAGAAGCTTTTTAGTTTGATGTAGTCCTACTTGTTCATTTTTTATTTTGTTTCCCTTGCCTAGGAGATACATTCATGAAAAAGTTGCTCATGTTTATATTCAAGAGATTTTTGCCTATGTTTTCTTCTAAGAGTTTTATGGTTTCATGACTTACTTTCATTTCTTTGATGCATTTTGAATTTGCTTTTGTGTATGGAGTTAGATAATAATCCCATTTCATTTTCTTACATGTAGTTGTCCAGTTTTGCCAACACCAGTTGTTGAAGAGGCTGTTTTTTCCCCATTGTACATTCATGGCTTCTTTATTGTAAATTAATTAACCATATCAGTGTGGGTTTATATCTGGGCCCTCTATTCTGTTCTATTGATCTGTGGGTCTATTTTTGTGCCAGTACCAAATTGTTTTGATTACTGGGCTTTGTAGTAGAGCTTGAAGTTAGGGAGCATAATCCCCCCAGTTTTCTTCTCCTTTCTCAGAATTGCCTTGGGTATTTGAGGTCTTTTGTGGTTCTGTTGGAATTTTAGAACTATTCTAGTTCATTGAAGAATGCTGTTGGTATTTTGATAGGGATTGTGTTGAATCTGTAGATTGCTTTAGACAGGATGGCCATTTTGACAATATTAATTATTTCTATCCATGAGCACAAGTCAGATTTCCATTTATTGTGTCTTCTTTAATTTCTCTCAATAGTGTCTTTTATTTTCAGAGTATAGGACTTTTACCTCCTTGCCTAGGTTTATTCCTAGGTATTTTATTCTTTTTGATGCAATTGTAAATATTGTTGTTTTCCTGATTTCTCTTCCTGCTAATTAGTTATTAATATATAGGAATGCAACAGAGTTCTGTGTATTAATTTTGTATCCAGCAACTTTGCTGAATTCAGTTATTAGTTGTAATTGATTTTTGGTGGAATTTTTAGGGTTTTCTGTGTATAATATCATGTCATCTGCAAATAGTGACAGTTTAACTTCTTCCTTACCAATTTAGATGCCTCTTTGTGTTGTCTGATTGCTGTAGCTAGGACCTCCAGTACTATGTTGAATAGAAGTATGAGAGAGAGCATCCTTGTCTTGTTCCTGATCTTAGACGAAAAACTTTCAGCTTTTCTCTGCTAAGTATGATATTGGCTGTGGGTTTGTCATATATGACCTTTATTATGTTGAGATACTTTCCCTCTATACCCATTTTGTTGAGAGTTTGAGAAAGTCAGTTTTCAAGATGGAGAGGATAGTTGTAACATACCAACTTTATGACTTTGGAATTCCCTTTGAGAAAGAACCAAGAATAATTAATATTTTTGAAAGGTCAAAGTATTGATAAAAAAGAGCCTCAGATAACTAAAAAGGGGACAGACTAAATTGTGAAATGACAAAGGAAAAGAAAGCTTAACATGTGGGGAAGGGTAGCACACTTGGTACAGTTGATGAACATAAGCAGGGTTGTCAGTTTCTTGATAGGACTTGTATGAAAGGGGAAGTGAAGATGTTAGATGTGCCCAAAGGACCTAAGTGATAAAAGAGAACTGAAGTTTGGAAAGTATGGTGAAATGTGTAATTTACATGACCTTCAGAAAAGTAAGTGAAATTTGATGTCAGGTGGTAGCACATAGTATTTTCAACTGGAAAAGAACCAAAATGTCTTCAAAGCAGAGTAGAGATAAGTAACTTCATAGTTAAGCTTGCATTAACTCCCTGTTGTTAAGATAATAAAAAATAAGGAATACTCAATATTGAGGGGAAAAATGAAAAATTATCTGTGGATTGCATTTCAACTATCTATATGTTTGTACACACACACACACACACACACACACACACATATATGTACACATACAGAAATATAATGTGGCATTAAGTTTTGTTCCCAGAGAGCCAAAAGAAGTATAAAATACTAAATAATTCTTCAACTTTTTGACACAGTCTTCTGCATTTCATGCATGAAGATTAATATTGTTCTTTCCTTTGAGAAGACTCTTTGAATCCTCATGTTCCAGTAAGTGTGTCAAGCCTGCTAGAGATTCTGTACTTTGGCACACCTAATATTGTACATCTGTGTCTCAACCGGAATATGTTTGAGACCTATGCTTATCACCAGTGCATTCACTTTTGTTTTTCTGTTCACCACTAATTTTTATAATGACGAGTGCAATCAAACATCAAATAGTTGTCTAACTGCTTCTATACCAGCATGGCAGTGCTTCTGAAACTGAATTGTGAGCTGGCAGGAAGGGTCTTGGTAGACTAACTGAAAATATTTGACAGTTCAAATTTGGTATATAAAAGTCAATTTAGTAGTGTCAATATATTACGGGAAAGATGGCACTGTATAAATGTTGACAACTACACATATTTAGAACCTCTGCAGACTTTTAATACTATGGGGAATAAGAGTTGCCAGGTCTCTCTAGACTGGGAATTGGAAATGGAGTCTTACATCCTTAACAGTTCATGATTACCAGTTCAGCCACACTATTTTATAGTTAGGAGATTAGAACCTAAAGAAGTGTTTTCCTGAGAGTACAAGACAAATTAGATGGCAGAGATGTACTTAACAATCAAGTTTTCTGACTGACTTTATTGCCTCTTTTCAGCACATGTTGCTCTTTTGCCATAGCGGTTCTCAATTTTCAGTGCACTCCAAGTGACCCTTGGTAAAAACATAGATTCTTAATCTCTGACCTTGGGGAAACTGATTCGGCAGGCCTGATATGTGGGCCCCAGAGTCTACATTTTAAGTATCCATTTGGATGGTGATGGTACTTGTGTCACCCTTTGAGAAGGATGGTCCATGCCATGTGTGAAGCTGGAGTATATGATGTTACACTTCCTAAGTCGCACATCCAGAAGGTGGTGCGACGTGGGCTCTCACCCACTCCTCAACCTCTTTCTCAAGTATGATTTTCATGTGGGAAGTGAAGCGACTGACTCCACCTATAGGTTGGGAACAAGATTTAGGAAGCAGCTAAAATCAACAGGATTCACTGCTTAGGGTGATAAATGCTTGTTAATAACCAGAGTAGAATTGCCCAGCATGAGCCACTTTTAAATAGGCATTCAAAAAAAGCAAGACTATGATAACTAATGTTTTAAAAATCTCTTTGATTGGAAACTGATTAGAGACACAAAATTAAGTATTGGTATCTCTGTGCTTGCCAGCCGTTACCCTGTTGGGCATGCTGGGTGGCCTTTCCCTCCTAGAGCATCAAGTTTACAGTTGTCTCGGAGCTCTGCCTTTCAGTAACTTACGGTCTTGTGGAAGACACAGTTTAACTATGTAAATGATCAGGGAACGATATTCAAAGAGTGACGACTTGTGTGGCTCTAGGTCATGGAATGGTTCACAGTAGACAAGTGTGAGTCAGAGTAGTGACCAGGAGAGCCCCTTGATGGTCCATACAGAAAAAATGTTATGAGACAGAAGGGAGATAATGAGTGTGGAAATTACTAATAAAAATATCTTTAGAAAGAAGGCTAATGAAAAATTTGGATTCACTGAGAAAGTAGATGTGGAGTTTTTTTTTCGTTAATGAGTCCTTGGGTGAAAATAAACTAGGAGATGATAATAATAGTAATAACAAAACAACTAAAGGATCTAATGGAAAAGGCAGTACTGTTTACAAATGAAGAATAAAGTGTCCCTAGGTATTAAAGAAACCAGGCAGTTGTTCGAATGATCGTGTTTGTTTGTACTTAGTGGTATTTTAGTGCAACATTCAGACTATGTCCTTTTATTTCCATGTCATTACAGCCTAAATTCTTGTCTAGAATGTTGTCTACATTTCTTCTCCAAATTTGCAGCAATGAAAACAAACAGTAAATCTGAATCATAGAGCTAAATAATCGAATAGAACAAAACATGGACCTGCCTGGAAAAGAAGACTGGAACTGAAAAATCAATAAGTTTAGGAAAAAACTTGTAAAGCTTACTCAATATAAAAATAGCAATAAATCAAGAATAATAAACAACTAAGTTGCTTTGGATAATCATTTTACTTTGAACAACATAAAAAGAATTGGTAATTTCTGTGTGTGTGTATATGAAAGATTCTAGCATTTGAAAGGTTATGGCAAAATGAAGTACAAACAAAAACATATAAAAGGAATTCCTTCTGGCATAACAAAAATCACTTTAGTAAAATTAAATAATAAACTTTAGGAAAGATACATTACTGATTTGAAGAGCTGTGGGGTTTCTGCGGAAGCTTTAGAGACATCTCTGTCGTCCTGCTGAAACAGCACAACATGATTTCGATTGCTGATCAGTAATGCAAGAATAGTGGTATTTGAATACGATCTATAGTGACTTCAAAGGGCTCATGATTCAGTCTCCTACTCATAACCACTAGATATTTTCCAGTTTTATAAATTAATTTCCTGACTATGAAAAGGGGGATTGTTTTTATTTTTGAAGTTTTCAGTTAGGTATCTTCCACTTGCTAGGAAGCCCTAGCCAGGTTCTAAGATAATAATTAAGGATATGACCATATGATAAAAAGCACTTTCTTTCTTTGTATGTATGTATGTATGTACTTTGAAAGGATATCAATTCTGAAACAAGAGTGTTGTCATAATGTAGCTGTGATAATACATGACCAGTAAATCTCAAATATAATTAATACGTTGACTTTGGAATTTCTGATTAATTTTTTTTAAAAAGCCAATACCAGCCTATTATGTATTTGATACTCATAACTTGCAATGGAATACTAGAGCTGGAAGTAACCCCATTTTCACAGAGTAGCAAAACTTAGGTCTGGAGAAGTGAGCTGACTAGTTACTGCCCAGGGTTTGGTGCATTATGCTGTACACATACTGTACACAGAGTATAGACGGTGTCACTGTCACCATCCTTTGGCAAGTCCTCACCTCTGGTTTTCCACTTTGTCTCACTGAGTCGAGAAATCACCAGAGGCAACTCCAATAACTAGGGAATCAGGGACCCAGGAAGCATGTGGTAATGTGCCCGAGGTCTGCAGTCCTGCACAGCTTTGGACTTTGGACCTTTAACTGTCAACTTGGGCTTTTGATTTGTAGCTGTCAGGGTTGTATGTTCCTGTGCTAAGTATGAAATAAAGATATATATCCTGTGAAGAGAGATTCTTTAGCATTGTAAAAATTTAAAATACCTTTGGTTGCATGCTATAAGTATTTCCAGTTATTATTAGGTGTATATAAAACATTTTGTATTCTTGAAGTACCAGTAACCAGTGTTAATTTCACTGGTTGTTAGGTAAGACTTCTAGTAAGTTTCTGTCCTTATTAATAATTTGGGTGATTATACGTTGTTTTTTTATAACCAGTATCTGACAGGAGTAAGTAGAAAGTGTAGTGTATGAAAAAAGTAGCTCTGATTCTTGAATGACGCCAGAGCCTGTTTGTGTACATGTATCTGCATGTGTGTGTATGCATATATAATTATATGGTCACATTTATTATACATATAATTTATACATATGTAAAATCTGTGTACTTATAGATTTAAAAATATACACACTATACCAATACATACACACACATATGACTTTTTAGATATTTAGAGAGATAATTAGATTGAATCTATAGTACAAGCTCTTTAACTAAACTGTAAGCTTCTTGAGAGTAGCATTTTTAATAACTCTGTTCCTCTCATTATACACTGAATAAAAGTATTTGTTGATTACCCTGATTTAATACTAAGTCAGGTGGGCATTTGTTTCTAAGGGATAACTAAGGGCAGGGCTCTTGGTGTGTGTAGAAGTCAGTCATCATTTCTAAGGGTAACTGCCTGCAGCCTGAAGTGCCTGCTGTTCACACGTGGAAAGATGAAGCTCGCGGTCAGCATAACCACCGCCTCACAGAAAGGGACATGTGCTCGCGCTTGTTAATGCTGTGCTTTGGTCTCATGTTGGCCGCTCTCCTTCACTCCCCATCTTTTTCTCACTAGCCTTTGCCTCTGCCCTTTGCACCCGGATGCATCTGAAAATATGTCACCTGCAGAGATGCTGTTTGGTGAAGACTTGGAATCTCTTCAGGGTTAAAATTTTCTTTATCTTCAGCGGTGATGATAAATCCATTAGAACCAAGGTTTTAGAAGGAATATTATCATAGAAACGATACCGTTCATGCAGTGGATGGCCTGATTGTTCAGTGTGCCCTTATATTACCTCTGACAGCAACGTGCTCACCAGTAACCAAATAATTATATTTATGATTATATACATTTGATGAAAGGAAAGGGATGTGCTTAATTCTTAGCTAAAGTTTTAAAGGGATATTTTCCCCCAAAGGAAGTTAGTATGTATTTTTTATATGTACCTTTGGAGGTACCACATTTCTTTCCTCTGCTACATCTAACCTGTCACCAAATCTTGTTTCCTCTTTCATTTAGATCTACCTCTTGTGGTTTTTTAATCTCACTGATAATACCTTATCCAAGTCTTCCATCACCTCATGCCTGTGACTATAACCTAATGTCATTTCTCTTAATTCTGATCCATTCTGTATACCACATTCTTCAGTGCACGTTATTTACATCTGGACTGTAAGGCCTGATCACAAAGTAGGCAGGAGAGGTGTTGCTTTGGAGTGTTAACTTTGAGTCTCACCTGCCCCACCTTTAAAAAATTACGGAGCCGTAACACATACTATACTGCCTTAGATGCTGCAAACATTTAATTAATATTTGATGGATTGAAACAATTGCCCTGATTAAAAAGTCCCACTGCTTTGGTGATAGGGGATGGCTGGGGATGGCTGTAGGGAGGGGTCAATCCAGGATGTTCATTGTCCAGAGAGTATCAGTTCTGAGAATAAATAGACAATTCCTTGCATTTAAAGGTGTCATAAGTGCAGTAGAGCGAAGTGGATTTACATCATAGTGGTGCCTCTTGCTTCCATGCTTCTTTGCTACCCAGTGGTGTACCCTTCAGACATACTCCGGTGAGTGCTTGTAATGGTCCTCTGACTTTCCCCTTTCCTTTCTTCACCTCCAGTGTCTTAAATGAACCTCTCCTTGGTTCCATAAGGCCAGTCTGTTTTTGCATTCCTCAGTTCTGATTTCTTTTGGCAGGAGGACTAGATGTGGTTGACAGATTATATCTGAGAAGGGCTTTGGTAATTGCTCGTTCTGTTCGGTGGCTGTGTTGCTGACAGATGGGCACAGTGAATATTGAAAGTGTTCTGGACCTTCGCATACTCCTCCAGCGCGTGAGCCGTGAGCACTGCCAGCATTTTTGTTATTATCTATTAGCAAATTTAAAAAGAATCGCTTGGATCTTTACATTTTTTTTTTGAACCTATAAGTAAGTCACGTTTATGGCTAGGTTCTCTTCCATCTCTTCTACTCCCCCCTCATTATACATTTTTTTGGAATAGCGAAAATTCTCAAGATGTTAGTGCAGGCTGGCGTGAATGGGTGCCAACAGTTCTTACAGACTTGTTAAAGGATTTATTTTTTTGCCTGAGAATTATACATATGGCCTAGAATGATAATATTAGGATCTGTGTTGGTGGAGATAATTGGCAGATCACACCTTGAGGAAAGTGATTGGTTGGCTTGTCTCTTTCATTTTAATCTGTTGTCTCCATTACAGTCAAATTATCATTATGTAGTATATTATTATGCCTTTTTACAAAACCCATTTAACCCATTTATAGGGGGCATCTGTTAGTTGAGCTTGAATTATTTAAAACATTTTCTTACATTAGTCAATTTAGTAACATCCAGCAAAATCAAAATGAGCAAAAGAGGGGATCCCAATAATCTGACAGTTATAAAGATGGTTTCTTAACAGAGGGAACTTCACCACCCAGATAATGCCAGAAGTAATCTCATAAAATCTCAGTAGAAAAATAAATAGTCAGAAGTGAGAAATGGGACCAGTGAAACCATCTCAGGGAAGACTGGTTGCCAACACGGAGACTTGGATATTGGACTAGAGTGCACTGATAGAGACTTCTGCACCCATACAGCCCCTCCACAACACAGGTCTTTATAAAGTCCTTGAGATTAGGGGAGCTTAGTTCATCTGTTTCATTTCAGTGGTGACAAATAAGAGGATGACGTTTAAAATATTCACAGTTGTGATCGTTTTTAGTTTAGCATTTGTGTAGGTATGGTTATTGTACAGCAATCTCCTAACACCTCATGCTTGTGATAATGATAATAGACACTGATATCTACTTATAAAAAAGAATCTAAGATTAACTTATTATTATTTTTTTTCCTTTCTAGTTCTGTTATTCACTGTGTACATGTAAATTCATGAATGAGATAGAAAAAGATTATCTGCTCAGGGTGGGATAGATATTTTCATTCCTTAGTAAGTGGAAGAAGATGCTTACATACTCATAGACACAGAAGCTGGACTTGTGGTCTGTTTAAAAAGTAGTTTAAGAATAGACATAATCAAAAAGGATAAATTATACATAAGATGAAGCTGGCACACATCTTGTTAAAGTTTAGATAATGCACTTGACCCTTCAAAATGGGTTTGAACTGCCTGGGTCCACTTG
Source organism: Manis javanica (assembly GCF_040802235.1). NCBI lineage: Eukaryota > Metazoa > Chordata > Mammalia > Pholidota > Manidae > Manis > Manis javanica. Next base: position 18,418,082 of record NC_133161.1, on the reverse strand, counting down.
TACATGGATTTTTTTTTTCATTACATACCTACCATAAATTAAGTTTCTTTCTCCATTGTCTTATTTTCTTCAGTCTATGTAATGGTACAGTATATAACATAGCATACCAAATACTTATTAATTGACTATGTTATTGGTAAGGCTTTCAGTCAATAGTAGGCTATTAGTAGTTAAGTTTGGGGAAATTCAAAAGTTATATGTGGATTTTTGACTGTGCAGGGAGACAAATAATTGGAGACAAATCAGTTTGGTAAAGATTAGAGCTTTGCACCCTTAACCCTGCATTGTTCAAAGGTCATCTGTATTTTCTAATCTAAAGATTAGAAAAGTAAAATGTGTTTAATTCACTTGTCTTTATATATTCACTTTACTTAATGCATTCACCAGACTTTAGGAAGGTGGCAAATAATTACAAACTTGTACTTGTTTCTTTTTTCCCTTTAATAATAGTTTTCTTTATGAAAAACATTTGAACTACAAAAATGCCATCTTGCAAGTTCCTGCATCACCATCTTGAGCATTTTCACTCTCTTGTAAGAACTCTAAGATAACTGTTCCTATTTTGATTCCAGTGATTATTATGAAGTTAGAAGATCTCTTGGATAATGTGTACTATATTTTACAGAAAACCGAGGCCCCCAGAAGTTAGGTCATTTAAGCTTGTCCAACAAGTTAAGGCACAGAGTCCGGAGAAAGCACCCCTGCCTCCTTATCCTGCTCAGTCCCCTTGCTTCTCATCATACTGCCCTCTCTCACGTCCCCAATCTGGATGAGTGCCTGTAAAAGTCAAGAGGACGTAGTTTTCAGTCTAACAATTATCAGTGATTCCTTCCATGTTTTAATAATAGCATTATAGAGTTCAAATTTGTTATTTTCCACAGGCTTTACATGCAAAAATGCTCAATGTTGACTGAATTAATGAAACTGGTAGTTTTGTTTTGCATATGCATTTCTTCTGACTTTCCCCCCAAAATGTGTTAAAATTCAAAAAAGGAACCACAATGGATCCATGTGGCTTATTTGGAAGGACATTCCTGCATAATAAAGTACCAACACAATTACATTATGCAAGTTTAGTATTCATAATTGGAGATAAATCAGCTTCATAGAGATTAGAGATTTTTAGAATAGTATAGGTGTTCCTGTCTTAACCACCCAATAGGTACGTGCAAACTTTTTCCAATTCAGTATATATTTGAAATTCTTATTCTTATATTATTGTCTTAATTTGTTGAAATTGTGATACATAAGTAGTAGTATTATCACATGGGATTGAAAGAAATGAAGTCCATGGTTCTGTATTCCCCTTTGGCCATATTTCTCCCTTTGAAATCAGCTTCACCTTTCATCAAACACTTGGTGGGATTTTCATGATTTCTGTGCCATCCTTAGTCCATGGAAGAAATCTCTTTTTTGGTTTTAATTTTTTAAATTGAAGTTTCATTCATATACAATCTTGTATTGGTTTCAAGTATACAACTCTGTGATTCAACAGTTACCCATATTATTAAATTCTTACCCATGCTAATGCAGTTACTGTCAATGCAGGAAGATGTTACAGAATCATTGTCTATATTCTCCATGCTGTACTACCATCCCCATGACCAACTTTTATTATGATTGAGAATTTTTGTGCCTCTTTATCCCTTCTCACCCCACTCCCCTCTCTCCTGGTAATCACCAGTCCCTTCTCAGTGTGTATGAGTCTACTGCTACTTGGTTCATTTTGTTTTGTTTTGTTTTATTTTTATATTCCACAAATAAGTGAAATCATATGGTATTTGTCTTACTCCACCTGGCTTATTTCACTTAGCATAATACCCTCTAGGTCTGTCCGTGTTGTTGCAAATGGAAGGTTTCTTTATCTTTATGATTGAAATATTCCATTGTGTGTATGTACTATCTTTTTATCCATTCATCTACTGAAGGACATTTGAGCTGATTAGGAAGGACTCTCTTTACTTGATGCTATAGAACCTTGAGCACAGTTCCCATATGCTGATTATTTACTAAATATTTTACTATTGACTAATTCCACCCTCTGGTTCTCCAGGCACATGGTTTTGAATTAAGGATATATTTTTGTATCTCAACATTAGTGAGAATTAGAATTTCTCACAGAATTTTTTCCATTTTATTTCTTATCACCATGGCTAACTTGAAATAATAATTCAAATAGAATGTTTATATAAATATATATATAACCCAATGTGGTGATGTATTCTGGATAGCTCCTTTTTTCAAAGGTTACCTGTGGCTTGTCATCAAAATGAGTTGCTTCACTTTGAGGGACTATCAATCAATTTCAATTTGCATAAATTTATTTTTTACTTGAAAACTGAAGTAATGCACTATTAGTTTTATTAAACAGGTGGCATATCTGTCAAAGTTCTTAACATTCTTTGTGATATTAAAACTGGAATTTCCCAGGGCCATGAAAGAAAAAGTAGAGAAAGAAATCTTTAGTTACATTGTATTCTCCTAGTTCTCTTGGGTTTATAGTGAAGGAACAGGTGTTGGGGGTGGTGTAGAAATTAGTTGCAAATCATGAAAAAATAAATACCAGCTCTTGCGGATGGGGTAGGGCCAAATGGCTTAGGAACACCACAATTACTCTGCCTCTGAGAAAATGCTGCTCAAGGTCAATAGCTTTTGTTAACCTCCCAAAATTCTAGGATTACATAAATAATGAATGCCCCAAAATGCCTTGGTTTTTGTAATGTAGATGAAGGTAAGAGGCTTGTCAGAACTGAAATTTGCATATTAGAAAACTTTGGTTATCTTGTTCTTTAAAGACATAATGTCTGTGAATATTCATGAGTGCAATTAAAATATTGATGGTATACTGATACTTCAGTTTTAGGTCTCTAGCCATCCATAAAAGTTTCATTTAAACTTGATTAACAGTGAAGGGATACTTTATATACTGGCTTTTTGTCTCCGAAATGAAAATGTAGTACCTGACATGAGTAAATAATTTGTTTATCCTTTGAATGCCTAATTTCTTTTGCTAAGAAAAGATCATTCTTGAATATTGAGTAAGGCATGGGCCTAGTAGGGATATCTTTTGTTGCTAAAGTACTCTTTTTTTTTAAAGCACTTCTATTTATTGTATAGTAGTTGGGGTTTCTTTAGTTGCTTCACTGATGTCTAATTTTCTTTTTAATCTTTTTCAATTGTAAAGTATGCATAATATAACATTTACCATCTTAACCAGTGTCCAATACTGGTGTTACCAGTGGTAAGTACATTTACCACCATCCATCTTCACAAATTTTTCATTTTCCCCAACTAAAACTGTGTACCTATTAAACACTTAAACCCTATTACTGCCTCTCTTAGCCCCTGGAAACCACCATTCTACCTTCTGTCTCTCTGAACTTGACTAGTCTAATTACCTCATTTAAGTGGAATTATATAGTATTGGTCTTTTTGTGACTGGCTCACTTCACTTAGCATAATGTCCTCAAGATTCATTCATGTTGTAGCATGTGATAGACATTTCTTCCTTTTTAAGGGTGGATAATACTCCATTGTATGTATATGCCATATGTTTTGTTTATCAGTCCATCCATGTGAATATCTGAATTGATTCCTGCATTTGGCTATACAGAGAATAATATATGGACATTGTGAATAATGCTGCTGTGAACACTGGTGTAAAAATGTCTCTTTGAGACCCTACTTTAAAGTCTTTTGGATATGTACCCAGAAGTAAAATTACTGGATCATATGGTAATTCTATTTTTAATTTTTTAGGAAATTGCCATTCCATTTTCCATACTGTTTTCCATTTTCCATTCCTATCTGTAGTGCACACTGTAGGTTTCAATTTCTCAACATCCTTATCAACATTTCTTATTTTCTGTTTAGTTTACAGATTTTAAGTTACGAGAGTTACATAAACTTATTGGACACATTCAAACTGTTAGGGTGCAGGCTTCCGAGGCTTCCCCAGAGAACAAACTACACAGGCATAGAGATGTAAATTCAAGCAAAGTCTTTATTCAGCCAACTAGTTGGGGTCCAAGTCAGCCCGACGCAGCGGGTCTCAGCAAGGACCCCGAGCACTCTGAACCAAGGGTTTACATAGCAATTTCAAAGCACTTAACTCATAGCAATTTTCTATAACTATACATTATTCTTGCAAGACATATATCCTGGGGTTAAGCAAGGGCAGGGTAAGACTACTCCTCAATGGTTAGGGAGGTTCTGCACGATAAGCTTGGTATGTAAGATTTACTGACCAAGGTTAGCTGACCAAGGGTCACAGCTGCCCACCACCCGGTGCTCATGATTAACTTGTTTTTCAAGGCCTTACCCAGGCCCAGGGTTTTTTTTTGTTGTTGTTGTTTGTTTGTTTTTTTCCTCTGAGTCACACTCTCAGAAAATGGTTTCTAGGTTTCTAAGATGGCTATGCTTATGCTAATTTACTAATCTTACTAATGCTTAGATTCTACATTTCCCCACTTTCCTTTGACCATTCCAATCATGGAATGTTTGTTTCTTCCTGCTGTGTGAGTGAATGATACTGCGTCTCAGCACTAGCACCTGAACAGCACTCACTCTTTCCCTAACAAAGGCTATTAGCCGGTTTAAGATACAGGGACCTAAAGTGAGAAGCAGTATAAAAATAAGCAAGGGCTCTGCCAGGGTGGATATCAGGGTTGTAAACCATGGGGATTTAGTAAACTAGGATTCAAATAGCCCTTGGCAGGCCTCTCGCTCTCTCTTCCTTTGATCTGGTCTCTCTCTAAGTTTAGACATTGAATCTCTTACTATTCCGGAATGGTCTGCTGTTAAGGTTTAGCTAAGTTTTATTAGTTCTTTTTCCTGACTCTTAATGCTCTCTGCACTCCTTTACAAAACAATGCAGAAAGGTACAGAATAAAATTGAAAATCCTTCTTCACTCCCTCTGACTGGGGTGGGGAAGGAGAAAGTAATGTTAAGGTGACTGCTGGTGTGGGAAATTGGTAGAGGGTCCAGCTTTGGGGAAAGAAGGGCAGGATGTACAGACAACAGATTGTTGAATTTGAAATGTCTGAGGTATTCAGGTGAAATCTAGAGTTTGGGAGAAAGATCAGGGCCACACATGTGCTTGGGTTCCGTTATAACACATTCAGGTGGTACTGACTGTGTATTTGATCATTCAGGGAGAGTCAGAAGAGCAGACTTGGAGACTAGAACCTTGGCAACTTCAACATGTAAGGGATGCGTGGAGGTAGAGACCTGTAGTCATACGCTACACCCCCTTTCTTCCTAAATTTCTTTGTTCTCCCAAGATGGCAGCATTCTTAGTGTATTTGGAATCCATACTTTTAAGTCCTCTCTGACAATTACCTTTGCCTAATTTGTCACCATGTTTCTTTGCTTTTTTCTTTTACAATACTTTTCAAACCTGGCATTTCTGCTGTTTTTCTACTTGCATCATTTTTTAGGCCTTTGTTTTTAGTCTATTGTAATTTTCTTTTAACCTATTGTCTCCAGAATTTTCTCTCAGACTTTTATTGACTTCACATATCATAATTCTGTGTAAGCTTTCAAATGACAGAGAAGTTCTAGTGTTTAAGAAAAAGTTTGAAAGGGTTCATTTCGTAAAAATAAAGGTCCTGGCATTCAAGGTACCCCAGAATCTACCTCTAATTTATCTTTCTGAACATTAATTTCAGCATAACTTCTAGGTTTTTGCCATTCTGCAGTTTTTATCCTCCTGGATCTTCATGTCTACATTTTCAGCGCTGTTTCCATTACCTGGTTTACTCTTTCGCACTCATACAAAGGTCCAACTTAGTGAGTCAAGTCTCACTGAAGACAGGCGGTGTGGTGCTGCATAAAGCACTTTGTGGAAATCCTTATGTAGCTAGCTATTATCTGTGTAACTTTGAACAACTTACTTTGCTGAGTTTCAGATTCCTTATTGGTAAAATAGGCCTTTGTGTGGATTAAATTAATCAAAAAGTGAAATGTGAAGCTCAGTAGTTAATGTTTCTGATCTTTGTCTCTCTGGGTTCTCATTCATTTATTTATTCAACAAACAGTTGCTTCAGCACTACTCTGGGGATGCAGCAGTGAGCAAAATGGACAAAAATCCCTTCCATTTAGGGACGCATGTTCTAGAAGGGGAGATGGGTGATAAACAAGATAAGAAATATATAATGTTTTAGTAATGATAAATGCCAAGAAAAAGCAGGAAAGAGATGTAAAATATTAGGAGAGAAGGTTGAAATTGTAGATGGGATGGATGGCAGAGGCCTCTCTGAAAGTTTTCTCTTTAAACCCTTGACAAACTTAGTTTCTTGGTCTCTGACATTCTGCTCTTTGTCTAGCTGTGTGTATTGACAGCTTTGATCTCATCCATTATAGGCTCCTTGTGCTGAGGCGCACTTTGTTTCAGCCCTTCGTATACCTCACCCAACTTTTATTGCAGTGGAAATATATCACTCTGACAAGAAACTGATACAACTGTAAATGGTGGAACCGGCAAGGCCTTCTAAGAGGATGTTGGTGGGATTCTATGAATGTTAAATATTTAATAGTTGTTTCATCTAATTTCTATTAGGCCAGATACTTATAATTGCAAAATCAAAACCGAAAGAGTAAAGACTAGTTACCTCCATCAGGCTTTAATTGCTCTTTGGAGACTGAATAAGCATGGCAGTGCCTTGGAGCACCTGGGAGATGAAAACTGGGCCTGTGAGGGGAAGTAGCCCAAGCTCAGAACTAAGTAAAACTGAGTCTCACAGTGAGACTGAACTAGCCTGGCCTTGGAAAGGCAGCTAATGATTTATTCAAACCATTTGTCTCTTACAAGGTGTTCGCATGTCAAGCTGAACAAAGATCACCGACTAAAATACATAAGCTTTTAAACATCACTGTCTGACCCATCAGCAAAATCAGATGACGGCTTGAATATGTAATTAACAGCTAGAGCTGTCCTCCACATTTCTTTAGTGTCTAGCATATCAGGCAGAAAATGAGAATCAGAAAGAACAACTCAGAATGTACACCTCTCATTTCTGATTCAGTTTTTTCCAAAGAAAATTTGTCCTGAGAAGAGTTAAATTTTCCTGCTGCAGTGACATGAAAGCTATGTTGTTGTTATTGCTTTTGTTTTGAACTTTGAAGAAAGGAACTCCACCAACCAGTCCTCTTTGATTAGTTGAAGCAGTTTTTTCCCCTTAAGGGAAACTGTAGACCATAATTTCATCACACAAAAAAGTAGGTGCCCGATCCCTGACCAAAGTTTGAGTTTGTTTTTCCCTTGGGGATTTGACATTTTCTGTTTCTTGACATTTTTACCATTGTTAGACACACTTGGTATTCTTGCCCTATATTCTTCCCCCAAAGGAGTTTGTGTTTTTTATCTGCTGGAAGGCAGGAATGCCTTGTTTTGGACAAGCCATTTAATTGTTCAGATAAATCCAACTATAGTGTAATAGAGCAATCATTAGGAACTGGGCCTTGTGGGAGCATTTAGATTCATGAGACCCAGATCCTCAGGTCAATCCAGGAAACAAATTTAAATGCCACATACACATAATGGTTTCTTGTCTCTCTTCTTCTCCACCTGGCCCTCCCCATTCCACCCTTTAAAAATATTAAATATCATCCTAAAAACAAAATGCCATTTGTTTCTGTAAGATAAATTTTAGCCGAAATAAGCTGGCGAAGAAAGGCAACAAAGGGCTAGGTAGTTTATTCGAACGCCCCGGGCGAGGTTCCCTAGTCTACGGAAATGGAGGCTGGGGAAGTCGCGAGAAAGTAGACAGGCAGCGAGTTTTTAAAGAAGGTAGGGGGAGGCAGAGCTTAGATTTACAGCGGCGGGAGGATTGGCTGGGAAGGGGGCAGCAGCCAGGGACTTTGGCATGTCATCAGTGTCTGACGTGCTACCCCCTCCCCTCAGTGCCTTCAGTCTTACAGTTTCAATGTATGTGGTTTACTTATTTATGGTTTTCTGTTTGGGAGAAGAATAATTTATTACCCATTAAGTAAAATAATAACAAAGATTGCTTTTTCGCCATTATTCTCTATTACATACAAAATAAGGAAATGGAAACCAGCACTTTTTTGCTCCCTTTTCAATTATTTTGTTGTTAATTCCATTTTAATTACACACACACACACACACACACACACACACACACACACACACACACACAGTCATATTTCCTAGCAACACTGCTTCTTTTCCTTCATTATAACACTGTGTATATTTGTTTAAAAAATACACCTTTTGGAACTAAGTTGCTGATATGAATTTTTAAGGAGCTTTTTTAACAGTCTATTTGCAGAAGTGATTCTGAGATAATAGAGCAAGGAAATGGGACAAGGATCATGCCATTTAAAAATCTACTTAGCCTAGTTCAACCATTGTGGAAAGCAAAATGAAGGTTCCTTAAAAAACTAAAAATAAAAATACCATATGACCTGGGAATCCCACTCCTAGGAATTTACCCATAGAAAATAAGTTCTTAGATTCAAAAAGACATATGCACCCCTATGTTTATTGCAGCACTATTTACAATAGCCAAGATATAGAAGCAGCCTAAGTGTCCATCAGTAGATGAATGGATAAAGAAGAGGTGGTACATATACACATTGGAATATTATTCAGCCATAAGAAGGAAACAAATCCTACCATTTGCAACAACATGGATTGAGCTAGAGGGTATTATGCTCAGTGAAATCAGCCAGGCAGAGAAAAACAAATACAAGAGCATTTCCCTCATTTGTAGAGTACAACAATGAAGCAAAACTGAAGGAACAGAGCAGTAGCAGACTCACAGACTCCAAGAAAGGACTAGCGGTTACCAAGGAGTGGAGAAGGTGGGTGGGAGGGAGGGAGAAGGGGATTGAGGGGTATGTGATTAGTACACATGGCGTAGGGGGATCATCGGGAAGACAGTGTAGCACAGAGAAGACAAGTAGTGACTCTGTGGCATCTTAGTACACTGATGGACAGTGACTGCAGTGGGGTTTCAGGGGGGACTCGATAATATGGGGGAATGTAGTAACCACATTGTTTTTCATGTGAAACCTCCGTAAGAGCATACATCAATGATACTTTAATGAAAAAAAAATCTACTTAGCCCTTGAAAAAGGCCAAGCTTATTGTTTAATCTATGTGCTCTTCTTCCTCTTCTTCCAGCCCCTTAATCAGTTAAGTATCTTTGTAACAAGACCGAAGACCTCTGGACTGTAAATGAACCTCTGTGGGTTAAGAATGACAAGATCTGGATCAACACAGAACTGAAATAGCCCTATTCTTAAGATAAAACTTCAAAGGAATCATTAATCTCCTGTGTACCTCATGCCTTATGCCAACCGCTACCCGAAAGGTTCCATAAAACTTCAAACCCTAAACTCTTAAGCGTGCCTGCACTCGGAGTTAGCCCACACTCTCATCTGAGTGTGTATTGTCTGTCAAATAGGCTTTCTTGTTGCATAAGCCTATTGCACTTGTCTCTGAACTCTTTTTCATGATAAAAACAAGAACTCTCTGATTCCACCTCTGGTGGAAAGTGTCTTTGTCACTTTGCTATTTCATTCATTCATTTCTAGTCTTAATCCTTTTCTCTCTCCCTCTTTTATTTCAGACCAGTAGGAAAGTGGAAGTTCTCATACCATAAACTTAGTCCATCCAGTGCTCTGTGGCTCCCCCAAATTCTGGGTTGGTAGGGATATAACTCCCATGCTGTGCAGATCAAGTGGACAGTGGACTCCAGGTGACCCTAGCTTTAGGAGTTGGCAGGGGATTTGCCCCATACTGAGCGGTTCCATGAACTTCCCTTGCCTCCCTCTGCTCTGCCTTGCTCTCTGCTGCCTGCAGGGCTGCTGACATTTGCTTCTAGTCTCACGCTGATGAGTTCCTTCCTCACTGACACTTGTTCAACCTGATCAAGAATTCTTTCCTGATCAGAGTCAAGAGCCCTCCCGTCCCCATATGGGTTGAGGTTTCACCTAGTGTAAAAGGCCTCCCCAGAGGCAGCTACTTGGCAACGATTCCTTGTAGGTCCCTGTTGGACAAAATGGGCAGCTCATTGGAGTATAAAAAGTGGTATTTGGTGGGGTTTGGAGGATTGAATGAAGGTAGGTCTGAGAACTGGTTCATTTGCTTTCATTGGCCCCGTGTGGTGGCAACAAGGTACATATGGTAGGAAGACCTGAGGCAGTGAAGTGTGTTGTGATCCTGATCTTGTAATCTGTGGGGGCCACTCAGTTTTTGTATTTTTCCCATTCAGAACACATGAATTAGTCTGCTGAGATTATTCTTTGTCCTAACGAAAGTATGGCAAGATCTGGACTTGAGATCTTTGCAGCCAAAGAAGCACGTGGAAAGTATTCCTTTTTGGCCACTATATTGCACATAGGAATGCTGACACCTAGACTTAGCGGGAGAGGCCTGGAAAGATCCATCCAACAGTAAATTTATAAAATTTATAAATATTAATCAAAGGGCTTAAATCTTCCAAAAATCAGGAAGGTCTTTGATTTTGGACTCATTGATTCTACTCAGTCTTCATTGGTTGTGAAACACAGAAAAGAAGTAATGTGAAAGGTCATGACTTCTGTAATTTACATAAGTATTTTGGTGCTGTTTGTCCTTTTGTTATTACATGTGAAACAGGAGAATGAGTAACATCCAGGCAAGGAGAGATTTGCCCAGGCAAGACTGCAGATGTTGCTTTATTGTTCTGGTTGTGGACTCTGACATTTCTTCATCAGCCTTGGTATCTCCAGTTCACTATCTGAAATTAACTCTGCTAATCCCCACCTTGCAGGCATAACCTTCAGAGCCTGAGATAATCCAGCCTGAAATCTTTAAGCCATAGGCCATCCTGCTCCCTGAATTACTAATGTGTATGTAATTATAAAATGGGAAGCAGTTTGGCTTTGCGAGTCTGGCTTGAGAAGAATAGCTGATGAGGTTGTCAGATCTGTGTAGGAAATACCCAGAGGAGATCTTCTTGGATGGAGGCTCTTGGATTAGAGAAATCTCTCCTGATTTTAGATTCTTCAGGTCTGTGTTTTCCACACATGGAAAGGAGAAGCCAGTCCTTTCCTTGTTACACCCAGTTGTTACAACTTCTGCGTCTTACTTTTCCAGAATTCTTGTAACAGAGTGTTTCTATAATAGATGAGCAAGCATATTTGAGCAAATATAGTAAAATAGACATCTTAGAAAAGTATATAAAATAATTTATGAATAAGCAAACAAAAAAAACCTTTGTTTGTGATTAAATATTAAAACAAGAATAAATGCATTCAAATTTCCTGTCAGAATCCACAGTTTATGTGGTTACATAAAGATGTAATAGAATTTAATACCTTTTATAAAAGCATTTATCAAAAAAAATTACTTTGATGCCAAACTGTACACTAGATAAAAATAAGTAATATTCTTCCAACAAGTAGAATTGGGGCATTATGATTAACAGACTCTCCTTAAACCAAATACAGTCATATTGATTATTCTTGGATGCCTGGGTGTTACTCATTCTCCTGTTTCACATGTAACAACAAAAGGACAAACAGCACCAAAATACTTATGTAAATTACAGAAGTCGTGACCTTTCATATTACTTCTTTTCTGTGTTTCACAACAAATATTGTCATACTGACCATCACATTGATTACTCAAGTGGCCTTGGCCATGTCTCCCTCACCACCATTTGCCTTGCTCCCAAATAGCTTTCACAGCTTTCGCAGGGTGTCTCGGAAGTAGATCTATTACAGCCTAAACAGAGAGAGGAATTTTAGAATCTACCTTAAAGGGAACCAGTTTGGTGAAGGTTTGCTGTTGTTCCTCTTCGACCAAAAACGAGGAAGTATATGAGGCTTTGCAGATTCCAGACAATGGGTAAAACCTTAAGTGGAAGAAAATAAAAGCTAGTCTTGAAAAATGGCATAGAAAAAGAGCAAAAAAATTCTGTGTGAAGATCTTTCTCCCTTCCTTTCCTTTAGCAAATATTGAACTTTGATGTTTCTAATTCTAAAGCTCACACTCCTGACAACAGGAAACTCCTTCTTATGTTTCGTACTTCCTGTACCTTCTCACCAAACCTCTCAACTCTTAGATGTTTTCTAAGGAATTGATGGAAAGGCCCCGAGTTTGGGATTGTCCGTTGTTCCTCCCCATCCAGCCTCTGTCCTCTCAGGGTTCTCTTGAAGGTGCTGAAGCCCGGATCTGGCCCCTCTGTCTGCCTGGCTTTCTTCCGTCCTAGCTGACTAGCGGTCGTGCTCGAGTGGCCTTGGCCACGTCTCCCTCACCACCGTTTGGCTTGCTCCAGAATAGCTTTCACAGCTTAGGTACTTCATATATTGGGTATCCCAGTCCTTGACAAAATCTGGATTTCTTTCTTGTCCTTTAGCTGCAATAGTAGAAATGCTCTCTGGTTATCTCATTTTACATTGCAGAAAGAAACTGTAACTATGGATTTATGAGAAATTTTGTGAGAGTTCTGGCTGTTTTATTTCCTAATGTGCTGCCTCGTTTTGAAGTAAAGACAAGAATAGGCCACATTAACTTTGTTTTTACACATAGGGAAAATATGCACTGAATTGTGCATATTTGCAAAATGAGTGAATAGAAGTACTTAAAATCAGATTTTCTTGTTATTAAATCCTATCCTTTATGTAATAGATCCCTCTCTTCTTATAGCTCAGTTGTATGTTTTGGTTTTGTTTATAATTTCTTGTTTTCTTTTCTGTTTGTTTGTTTTAGAGTTTGGAAAATAATGGGATGCTTCTGTGGAGAAATTCTTGTGTCATTTCGTATGCCTTTGACTGTTTGTACTAGAAGCACCCCCTCACTAAATGGGCTCCTCAGTCAGCCCAACAAGAAGTCTCTGCATCAGGGGGGACCTCTGGTCCAGGCCTCCAGCTTTGTTGCCCTGCTGTTCTCCCGGGCTTTCCCTTTCCTAAGCGTGGGCTTCATCTTCACATCGGTTCCAAGGTGGCACCGGTGTCCCAAGTACACAGTGTCACAGTTATCACATCCACACAAGATCTCGAGGCAACAAAGGCCCACCTCTTCTTTAAAATTTCCTTTAAAAAACAAATGATCTTTTCCCAGAAGGTCCTCTGCCTTACTGGCCTGAACTGCAGACCCTTTGCCTAAATATGCCTCTGGACTTAAAGGGTATTGAGTTAAGCTTGCATAAAGCATTCTGCGGTCCAGATGAACAAATTCAGAGTTTTTTGAGAAGAAGAAATTGAGGGGGATATGAATTTGGGTAGGTGGCCAAATGTTCAGTTTTTTTTGGTCTTCTTCAGTGTTCATGGAACCTCTCTTCAGCTAGCTGGGTCACACAGGTCAAGCTTGATGAATAGGGCAGTGGTGCCTGATGTCCCGGGTGCACCCGCTCTCTCAGAATGGGTTAGGTTTGGCTGTGAGTAGCAAAGACCTAAAACGCAGTGGCTTCTTCAGGGTAGATGTATTATTCCCTTACTCAGAAGTCAAGGGAGTATGTGGTTGAGGTCTAATGGCTTTGTGCTACTAAGTCCTTGGAGAGTCTGGCTTGTTCCAACTCGGTCTGTGACAGAACCTTCATTCAAGACGGTGGACTTTGCAGTCACTGAATGCAGAGATAAAACAGAAAAGTGACAAAGGGTTTTTGCACCAGCTCTCTTTTAAGGGAGATTCCAGGAAGCTACCACACAACATTTCTGCTTATATCCAATGGCCAATACTTGGTGATAGAGCCATACCTAACTACGAGGGGAGGCTGGAAATGTAGTCTGAATTTCAAGATTCTCAACTGAAAATCATTAGCGTTATTAATATGAGAGTGACTGTTGGCTACAACTAACATTCTCTACCACAACTGCCCAGTCTAATCAATCAAATTGATTATGTTAGTGAACAGATGATCAATTACTTAGTATGTGGACTTTGCTTACCTCCATTTATCCTTTTGAAATCTGTGCCAGTATCTGTGGAATGATGCCCAGCATTCTGGAGACTGCAGAACTTACCGTGTGCGGCTGTGCTATTCAGCATAGTAGCCATGAATCCCATGAGGCTATTTAAGCTCTTGAAATGTGGCTAATGCAACTAAGGAGCAGAATTTTAAATTTTATTCGATTTTAATTAAAAACTGTTATTTGATTCAGTTGCTGAAACCTTTCAATTATATATGGAACAACTTGGGTGTGTGAAATCTACTTTTTCAATTATAAATTTTATGAAGTCTTAATATAGACCAAATTTTTCTGATGAACATTTAATGTCTGGATTAAGGTGTGCTCTAAATGTAAAATGCAAACTAGATTTTGTAGACTTAATATTAAAGTAAAATATCACATTAAAAGTACGACTATATATTTTTGTTGGATATATGGGGTTTAATATTAATTAAGCTAATCTTACTGGTTTCATTTTACTTTTTTAATCTGATTACTGGAAATTTCCAAATTGTATATGAGATTCACATAGTATTTCCACTGGTCAGCACTGTTATAAAGCCTCATCTCTCAGTAGAGGACATGACCTCATGTGCAAATGGAGAGGCTTTCTAACTTTTCCTAGTTTTAGAGGGAGCAGACATTTCCAAGATGAGTAAAGCTATGTTTTATGTTTTTGTCATATTGTCCTTGCTGGATGATACTGTATTTCTATTTTCTGTGTATTCCTGTCTTTCTCTATTTGTTCTCTTATTCTTCTACATTATCATGATCGTTTCCTGGGCTTCCCTTTAACTGTCCCCTTACCTCAGGGAAAACTTGTCGTCTAATTTCTCTTTGGCAGAAGATGACCATACTGTGTAATCTTCATGTGCTGTGCTTCACTGAATATGGTATATCTTTGCAGCTTTGATAACAGATACCAAATTAGCCTTTCTGACATTAGCATTGACATCTAAAGGCCCTTCCTGAACATCATTTGTTTCTGATGGATGAGCAGAGATCAACCCTTTTTCTGGAAATTGTGTATAATGTTTTGTAGCCAAAGCCTACCTTTTATTTATTATTTATCTTAGTATCTGTGATGAGATATTGGGAAAGTGGTGCCTTACTCTATAAAGTGAAAATTCATTTTCCAACTTGACATTATTTCCCTTAAATATCACATTGCAAGTTAATCATAGAACAGCTACTGGAAACTAGAGAGAGGCCCTTGACTTTTGAGGTGTTTGAATATACCTTGCATTGTCTAGCACATTGTCATTTGTTTTAAACCACTAACCTTCTGTAGGGATCATAAAGCAAGGCGCTTCCCTTTTTGGTAACTGGATTTTCTCAACAATTGCTTCAGTAACCCTTGCTTTACCTCATAGAACTGTGAAGCTCATATGGAAGTGTGACTGCAAAATCGATTTGGACATTACATAGCTGTATTATTCTAAGGTATTACTAATGTAGACCTCTTTTCCTCTTTAGCGAAATGAGGGTGTGGTAGTTTCCCACTTGCCCAGTCACCTGTGTGCAGACTAACCCTCTGTTATTTGCACTAATGTGGAGAATCAATGTTGTAAAATCTCCAAAGCAACAGATAATTAGAAAATCATTTAGAAAAACTTCTGCATTTTCATTTACATATGAGTCTCTCTGATGTTCTAAGAATTCATAATTCAGGAATCAAAAGCAAAAAAAATTTTTATTCTGATTCACAAGAATATAAGCTTTACAAGTTTGTCATCTCATCCCTTTATTTCCTCAGAGTCTGTAGTGGGAAAGAAATGCGTCTCTGTCTCTGTGACCAGCAAAGGGTTTTAGTATAAAGCACTGTGGTGTTATTTTTGTAATATTTCAAACCTTTAGTTGCCTTTTGCACATGGGGTCATGTATATCTCAAACCTTTTGTAATATTTCAAATAGGCATTTGTGAAATAGCCTCTTTCTTAGCTTCTATAGAAGTACCAACTACATACAAATTATGCCATTCAAGTACATAAATAAATACTGTCAATATGCAGTTGAAAGCACGTTTGCTGTGAACCACCTGTCTTGGGAAGAATCTCCTAAAGATTTTTCTGGTAACGGTGCACAGAAATGTGATGGGTGTAGACTCCCTTGGCCATTTCTTCCTTGTTTATATGCTACTTTTTAAGAAAATTAAGAAATAGCTTTGGCATATTCTCACCCACCTCCTCCCATCCTCCTCAAAATAGGCCTCTCTGTGATTGGGGTATTTTTTTTTCCTGGGGTAAAAAAATCTCACATTGTTTTTTAGTTAATTGAAATGCTGAATTTTGATGTTCACTGCAGTCCTTAGCATGGAATAATCACTGCTAGTCACATTATTTATATTTAGAGCAATTTCTCCCCTTTTATTAGTGGAAAGATCTGGTGGAAATATCTTGTGATATAAAGCAATCTCTGCAAATGTTTGGAGATGTATGTATGTATATATACCCCATGTACACGCATATGGGCATATTTATTTTTTAAAAATTTCGAGTCAACTTACTCCCTACAACTCTAATTGGCTATAAGTAGCTCTCCATATTGTACATATGTCACAGTGTTAAAGACAATATTCCCTGGTAGAAATCATCTTTGTGAAAATACAGAACATTTCAGTATGGCCTCTCCCTCCCAGTGCTCTGTCACCCCCTGCCACCTCCCCAGTTCTCTTCAGTTTGGGGAGCAGAGACAAGCGCTCAAAGTGAGAGTAGAGCAGACAAGACGGGCTAGCAGTTTTCTGCTTTTCTTTTCTTTCCTTTTCCTTGATGCCAGAAAACAGCTCTCCTGTGAACTTTCCAGCTACAGAAGCAGCTGTGGCAGCTGCTGTGTCTTAAGGTATGATCATGGCCTTTGCCATTGCCAGGATATAGCCTAAAAATAGAACTGGTGGCTGAGTCAAGTCAAGCTTCATGACTTCCGGAACATCTGGGGCTTGTGCCTATTGCCAGCAAAGGCTTGGCATAAAAAATGCCATACCCCCAGTTGGTATTTTGAAGAAACACTCCAGGTCGTCTCTGGGACATGTGGGCAGTCCAGTCCAGATCCTGCACCTGCTCACCCAGCTGGTCACCAATTATACAAGTTCACATTCTGCAGGACTTCTGTTGACTCCATAACCTTACTTGTGTGACTGCCTGCCTAAATAGCAGTGTAAATGTGGATGTGCACATGTGTGTATTTGTATAAATACACTTTATCTATAGAATGTGTATATGTGTAAACTTTTCAGAGTTTTGCTAAACTGAGTCCAGCATAGTGCTGACACACTGACTTCTATGAAATTGGTTTTTATTAAAGTCTGCAGGTTATTCTCATACTGGCAATGGCTTTGATTAAGCACTGTATTAGGGTCACATCCTAGAATAACAGCATTTTGAAATCTGGCTGTTTTTGAAAGAATTGTAATTAAAGTTCTGGCTGTTTTCCCATGATTACTAATGTCTGCTGAGGGTTGGGTTTCCCTGGTCGTTGCTGGCGATTGAGTTGTGTGGCAGCCTCCTGTGTGCTTTCCTGCCAATATCAGTGGCATTCTCCAGGGAGAGTGATTTTGCATTGAAATGCAAGAACTGAAAGTGGTAACGAAATTAACACGGGGTCTAGAGTTTCTGATGTGACTACAGAGCGAGAATGGGAATGTTTCCTAAAGTCTAATTCATCTGTGATTGAATTTCAGACAAAACAACACTGCCATGATGAGAAGGGAGATGATGGACAAACAGGTTGAGGAATACGATATGGCAGGGTGAAATCTAGGCGATCAGGTATTTTAGCTTCAGCTGGGCCTTTCTTCTTAACAAGTGTTCCTGTGCCTTGACATGAGCACCGAGGCAGCTGCACCCTGGGGAAACCTGTGCCGTCAGGAGTGATCTCTGCCTGCCAATGGGAGATGGAAAACGAGCTCCTTTCTAATGTGTGTGCGCGCATGTGTGAGAGATGTGATTCCCTAGGTACTATGGTATAGTGTGAGGTTATCAACTAAATAAAAAATCACTGAATATCTACTACTGTCCCAGTTGATGATATGCTCCTGTCCACACTGAAAAAAATGCCAGAGTTAAAAAATGGAGAATAAGGGATACGAGGTTTTCTCCTTGGTGCTACCAAATTAAAATCCTACATAATTTTATTATTTTACTTGCTAGTTTCTCATCTTTGGAAATGTTAGGACTTGTGTATTTATTTTCTATCCATGTAGGTTATAAATTCCTTGAGGGCAGAGCATTGTCTGTTAGACTTTTTTCTTTTATTGTACCATACACAAAATAGTTTTGTAGTACCGATCTGCGAATTATTTAGAATTTATCCTTTGTGCTCTACAAAACATAGTGTTTAATCTTAAATGCAGTGTGATACAAATACCTAAATAATTAAAATTATCTTCAGAGAGTTCTGAAATTAAAGAAGTAACATGCATTGTACTTCTCATTTTGCTCTTTCTTCATATTTACATTAACTTTTAGGCCAGACTTTAAGAGAGAACGATGGGCTTTTGGTCTTACCTCTCTTGTACATCAAGATATTGATGTATGAAAAAGAGGGAACAGCACAGTAGTTCTGTTGAGATGTGAATATAAACTCCAGAGACTAACTTGTCACTTTTTCAGCAAATATTTTCTGAGTACCCACTATTGTCAGGTGGTGTTACATTTGCTGGAGATACAAGAGGAAACAAAGTTCCTGCCATCTTTTATTTTATTTAAATGTTTTTATTGAGATAAAATTCACATACTGTAATATTCACCACTTGACAGCATACAGAATAGTGATTTTTATTATGCTCAGAGTTGTGCAACCATGACCATTACCTAATTCCAGAACATTTTTACTATCCCAAAAAGGAACGCTTATCTATGAGCATTCTACGTCTCTCCTTCCCCCAACTCCTGGCCATCACCAATCTATTTTCTGTCTTGAGGGATTGCCTATTCTGGACACTTAGTATAAATGAAACTATACAATATGTGGCTTTTTATGTCTGGTTTCTGTCACTTAGTGTAACAGTTTTCAGGTTCATCCTTGTTATAGCAAGAGTCAGTACTTTATTTTTATGGAGAAAAGGAAGACTACTAGAGGAGCAAGTAGGGGATGGGAAGTGGGTCAGAATTTGGTTTGGACATATTAAATTAGAGTCATGCTTATTAGAATTCCAATAGAGATACTGAGTAGTCAGTTGGCCGCACAAGTCTGGAGTTCAGGAGAAGAGAGGTCTGGAGTGGAGATATGAATTGAGGTGTCATTAGCATATAGGTGATAATTTAAAGCCACCAAGTTCAATGAAGTCTTATGTGGCATGTATCTAGAGTAGGGAGAGGGTCCGAGGGGTGAGCCCTGGAATGCTCAAATGCTGAATGGTAGGAAGATGAAAACTTTCAGTAAGAAAACTGTCCCAGGAGTCAGGAGGAGAACCAAGAGCTTACAGGGCCCTGGAGCTCAGTGAAGGAATTGTTTCCAGGAAGGAACCGTTACTTGTGTCAGTTGGCACTGCTAGATCAGTAAGCAAGGGGAGGATTGAGAATTCTTCATTGACTAAGACCGTTCAGGAGGGTAGCTTCTACACCACCCACAGAAGAGTGAAGGTGAGGGCCCCAGAACTGTGTATCTGCCCGTGGTCCTCAATGCCCACAACCCTTACACAGGCTCACCTCCATCTCATCACGCCCTGTATCTCATTCCTGGCAGTTCCCACAAAGAACCCAGGGTTCCCCAGGTATCAACATCCTCAGGGCCCTTATCATTAATACTATGCTGTGCATCTTCATTTCCTTCCTCTGTCAGTGTCTGAATTTACCCATCATTGCAAATCCCCTACGTCCCAAACATCTTTCCTGAATGCTCCTTTAGCCTTCTAGAGCAATTAGAACTAAGACCCATCTCACCTTGGAGAGCCTGCTTTCCTTGCTGTTGTTCTAAATGATGATTTTTTTTTGGTCCTAGAGGGATGTGTTGGGTGTCTTCCTTGACTCTTCTTTCTCTTTTTCCTAAAAATTCCCACACCCTCAGATTATTTCATCTGTTGTTATTCCTTCTTGTTATTCATGGATCCCGGGATTGCTCTATCCTTTCATAGCTATAGATAATGCGATATGTATTTGTTAATAATAAAGTAATTTGTTTTCTCACTTTGGACAAGCATCAGTGTTTCAGACTTGCTTCACTGTTTTTTGTAATAACAAGGATAGTTTTTTGAGGCCAGTTTTCTGGAACATTAGTAGATATGAAGGATGACAAATGCATTAGTCAGGCTCCTGCTGTACTGGACTAATCATAAAAAAATACATGAATTTTAAGTGACTTATAGAGTTGAAAGGAGGACTTAACACATGTGTCAGATATGCTGATCAAATGATAAAGTGAAGGAAAATTGAGCCTCAACCTTTTGTGCAGCGAGTGAAAAGTAAAAGCACATTGTAGTTTTCTGTGGCAGATGGAATGTGAACAACTAATAAATCAGGTTTTGAAACATTGAAGAACAACTTATTTCAATGCATATGGTATTGGATCTTAGACAAGAATGTACTGGGAGTAAAAATAGGTAAGTATGTCAGAAGGAAGAGTACCTGAGCATCATCTGCATAACAATATTTAAATCCATTTCATGTCATCAAACTCAGACATTTAGTAAATAAATAATTAAATCCATTGCATGTCATCAAAATCAGAAATTTAGTAAATAAATAATTATAGCGCACCAAGATGCTCTCCATGGAGTCCTGCGTGAAAGAAATCAGAGTGAAATTACCAAGCATTCTGTGATCATTCGAATACTTTGTTCTCTTTTGTGCTTTAAGAAGATCACAAGACTTAAAATCACTTTATAGGCTTCCTCTAAGAAGCATTAATAGTAAAAATGCAAATTCTTAAACAGACAAATTTGTATCAGTTCTTGTGAGCCTGCTTTATGCTTGGTATGTTTGCTGTGTGGTCATCCTTTTTCTTTACTGATTCATACAAAATGGATCACTGCATAAAACTACATACTACTTAAGTATCAAAGATTTCAGAAGAGCAAACAGGCATGGTTCTGAAGTTTGAATTTAGTATTTACCAATTAAGGTGTGGGGAAAATATCAAACAAAAATTGAGGTCATTAAATAATTTTAAGTTATCCTTTGGCTTTTTTTGATTATTAAGATGAATAAGAAAATTTTCCTTTGAATTTTTGTTTGAAATGAGGCGTTTTTCATAGAACATAGTTCAACTTGAAGATGTTCAAAGTGTCATAGCAGAACTTTCCTGGAGTTTTAGTGAGATTCTGTGTCTTCCATTTAGTACAGAACATTTTTTGATTGGGTAAATGGAGAATAACAATGGTATTTTATTTTCCTTTTGAAAAAACAGCGTGAATCTCGTATGCTACACTCCTCGGGGATCTCTGGGTTAATAGTTTGTTTGATCATGTCATTTGGGTTTGTGGTAATTTCTTTCTGCCTTCTCAAAATGGATTTAATTTGTTGTGTTCATCAATTATTATTGAACTCTATATTGGAGCTGTAGGTATTATATTTAAATATGAGATAAAAAGACCCTACCTTGAAGGTGGCCACAGTTCCTGGGGAGACAGAGAGCAACACAGTTAACTATTTCAAAATGTAGTAAAAAATAGAGATGAAATAAAATATTAAAATATGAGATGCATGAGGTTAGTTTGGCAGAACAATCACCTGGGCCCAGAATGTAAAACTTTTCTTCATTTAATGGTAAACCTGCAACATACTTGTACCCAATTGTTATGTGGAGGGGTGTTGTGAGCATAGGATGTCAGGTTATTTCTCTAGGTAGGTCCTTTTGAGATCATTGAATGCCACCTTCTAAGCTTGTTAAACTTAATGCTTCTGATGGTATGTGAAGAGTGTCATGCTATCCAGCTCTCGGCTTTCCCTAAATCATGGCTTACTGAGTGAATACTATTTGTCAGGCCAGTACCCAGCAGAAGAGGTCTAAAGTGACTGAAGGTGGGTGTTTACCTTGAGCACTTTTCCTTTATGAGAGAACAATTAATATATTGTTATGAATAAGGTGATAGATGTCTGTGCAAGGTCAAAAAAAGGACCCTACGAAGGTCTTGAGGCTTTATATAGGTACTTCGGAATTGGAGAGTGCAAGCTCAGGTTTAATTTTAACAGTTAAATTGTGTTATTGTGCTCCAGTTGTTAATATATCTGTATGTAATATGCAGACATGGTGAAACAGGATTTAAGAGGGTGTTTACTAAAGACTCCAGTGGATCTAGGGAAAATTAAGAAATGTTTTCTGTGTTAAATATAACTGGTGATTTTCTGGCAGCTTTTTTAAAACTATTTCTAGGGGACTTGGGGGGATAATTTCAAACATAAAAATTAGAAAGACACACCCCCCCACACACTAATCATTCCACATTGAATAGTTATCAAGATTTTACCTTACTTGCTCCATTTCCTGTTTTTCTTTTTAATTCTTTGTTGAAGTATTTTAAAGCAGTTTCTAGATGTGATGTCATTTTATCCCTGCATGCCTGAATATGCGTCTTTAAATACTAACAGCACTTTCTTAGATATTGATAATTCTAGATGTATAAGTTGTTTAATACTGTGCTGAAGCCCATGAAAATGTTGGTACCCAAATTATTTATTTTGCTTTCAAAATCTCAGGGTTTTGATTCAGATATTTTACTAAATGATTCTTTGACTTTTGTGAATTTATCTTATTCCAATTATATATATACTGTGCCAAACTATTAATAATTTTTTGATATTATTCATAATAGGTCTGTAACAATCGCTCTGTTCCCCCTCTGTTGTGTGATAAGCAGTAAGGAGTATGGAGAAGTCAGTTGAGGAGAAATATTTGGGGAATGTTTTCCTATAAACTGCATCTCTCACATTGAGACATAAATACAGATTTATATGTGTTAAACCTAGTTACAGCCAAAATGGATAAAACCTATATTTAAAGAAGAATATCTTTACCGAACATGTGTTTTTTTTGTTTGTTGGTTTGTTTTTGAGGGGGTGGGTTGGAGTGGGGTTGGTAAAGTTATATGATATTAATCATGAGAACAGTTTCAGACTCACGGGAGTGGGCTTGCGCGTGCTCCCTGGAGCTCACTGTGAACTTTTCTTCCTACTCTGTGTTCAGTGACATCATATTGGTACCTTGAAATTGGCCTTGACCGGGAGTATTTACACCACAGCAATCAGCAAAGGCTGCAAAGCAGGGCTTCTGCCCCCACTCAGAGAGCTGATTATTAAACATTTACCAGCACAATGGCAGTTGCAGTCTATGGAAAACTTTTTACCTATAAAACGACAGATCCAAATGCTACTTTCTTCTTTTGTACTTTTAGCCTCTTTTTTTTTAAGTTTTCATTGATATACAATCTTATGCTCAGGTTTCATATGAACAACATGTGGTTACTACACTCCCCCTCATTATCAAGTCCCCACCACATACCCCATTATAGTCACTGTCCATCAGCATAGAAAGATGCTGTAGAGTCACTACTTGTACTTTTAGCCTTTTAAAAAATACTACTCACATTACTTTATACTCATTTGCTCTTTGATGTGTAGAGTATTCCTTTTTATTGTTGGTGTGATTAGACATGACTAGATATAATTACACAGATGTTTAAATCCATTTTCATAATCCTACATGGCTATGGCAGAACATAATGATGAATTTAGGGCAGTTGACTATTGCAGAATCCTTGGTGATGGTCTTTGACTTAATAATATTTATGAGTTTATTCCCAGGACATTTTAATGAAACCCCAGAATCTCACTGTTGGAATTGATTCTTACTTTCCAGTCATTGCTTTAAATCTCCTTTATGGTATCATGACAAGTGGACAGCCAGCTTGTCGTGGTGGAGAGGGAAAAAAAAGACCTTGAGTTACAAGAAAGAAATTGTTTCCTAAAATAGTCACTATTATTCATTGCTCTTCTAATCCTTGGTAAGTTTTTCCTTTTATAAAGCCAAGTCCACTTTTCTGAAGGATCCATTCTGCTTGTCTTAATACTGTCTCCTGGCCAACAAAATACAATTTTTTTTGTTTATTAAGGTGTCATTGATACACACTCTTATGAAGGTTTCACAAGAAAAACAATCTGGTTATTACATTCACCCTTATTATCGAGTTCCCCCCAAACCCCATTGCAGTCACTGCCCATCAGTGTAGTAAGATGCCACAGAGTCACCACTTATCTTTTCTGAGCTACACTGTCTTCCCTGTGACCCCACACACACCATGTGCACCAGTCATGATACTCCACAATCGACTTCTCCCTCCCTCCCCACCCACCCTCTGCCACCCCTCCCCTTTGGTAACCACTAGTCCCTTCTTGGAGTCTGTGAGTCTGCTACTGTTTTGTTCCTTCAGTTTTGCTTCATTGTTATACTCCACTAATGAGGGAAATCACTTGGTATTTGTCTGTCTCTGCCTGACTTATGTCACTGAGCATAATACCGTCTAGCTCCATCCATGTTGTTGCAAATGGTAGGATCTGTTTCTTTCTTACGGCTAAATCGCATTCCATTGTATATATGTACCACTTGTTCTTTATCCATTTACCTACTGAGGGACACTTAGGTTGCTTCCATATCTTGGCTATTGTAAATAGTGCTGCGATAAACATAGGGGAAGCATATGTCTTTTTAAATCTGAGAAGTTGTTTTCTTTGGGTAAATTCCTAGCAGTGGAATTCCCGGGTGAAAGGTATTTTTCTATTTTTAGTTTTTTGAGGAACCTCCATATTGCCTTCCACAATGGTTGAATTAGTTTACATTCCCACCAGCAGTGTAGGAGGGTTCCCCTTTCTCTGCATCCTTACCAGCAATTGTTGTTCCTAGTCTTTTCTTTTTCCTTTTTTTAAAAATTTTGGTATCATTAATATACAGTCACATGAGCAACATTGTAGTTACTAGACTCCCCACATTATCAAGAACCCACCACATACCCCATTACAGTCACTGTCCATCAGCATAGTAAGATGCTATAGAGTCACTGCTTATCTTCTCTGTGCCCCCTGTACATCATGTATGCTAATCATAATGCCTGTTATTCCCCTTCTCCCTCCCTTCCCACCCACCCGCTCCAGTCCCTTTCCCTTTAGTAACTGTTAGTCCATTCTTGAGTTCTGTGAGTCTGCTGCTGTTTTGTTCCTTCAGTTTTCTTTTGTTCTTATACTCCACAGATGAGTGAAATCATTTGGTACTTATCTTTCTCTGCCTGGCTTATTTCACTGAGCATAACACCCTCTAGCTCCATCCATGTTGTTGCAAATAGTAGGATTTGTTTTCTTCTTATGGGTGAGTAATATTCCATTGTGCATATGTACCACATCTTCTTTATCCATTCATCTACTGATGGACATTTAGGTTGCTTCCATTTCTTGGCTATTGTAAATAGTGCTGCGATAAACATAGGGGTGCATCTGTCTTTTTCAAACTGGGCTCCTGCATTCTTAGGGTAAATTCCTAGAAGTGGAATTCCTGGGTCAAATGGTATGTCTATTTTGAGCATTTTGAGAAACCTCCATACTGCTGTCCACAATGTTTGAACTAATTTACATTCCCACCAGCAGTGTAGGAGGGTTCCTCTTTCTCCACAACCTTGCCAACATTTGTTGTTGTTTGTCTTTTGGATGGTGGCCATCCTTACTGGTGTAAGGTGATATCTCATTGTGCTTTTAATTTGCATTTCTCTGATAACTAGCGATGTGGAGCATCTTTTCATGTGCCTGTTGGCCATCTGAATTTCTTCCTTGGAGAACTGTCTGTTCAGTTCCTCTGACCATTTTTTTTATTGTATTATTTGCTTTTCATTTGTTGAGGTGCATGAGCTCTTTATATATTTTGGATGTCACCCCTTTATCGAATCTGTCATTTAGAATATATTTTCCCATACTGTAGGTTGCCTTTTTGTTCTATTGATGGTGTCCTTTGCTGTACAGAAGCTTTTCAGTTTGATGTAGTCCCACTTCTTCATTTTTGCTTGTGTTTCCCTTGCCCGAGGAGATATGTTCATGAAGAAGTCAGTCATGTTTATGTCCAAGAGATTTTTACCTATGTTTTTTTCTAAGAGTTTTATGGTTTCATGGCTTACATTCAGGTCTTTGATCCATTTTGAATTTATTTTTGTGTATGGGGTTAGACAATGATCCAGTTTCATTCTCTTACATGTAGTTGTCCAGTTTTGCCAACACCAGCTGTTGAAGAGGCTGTCACTTCCCTATTGCATGTCCATGGCTCCTTTATCATCTATTAATTGACCGTATATGTTTGGGTTAATACCTGGACTCTCTATTCTGTTCCACTGGTCTGGGGGTCTGTTCTTGTACCAGTACCAAATTGTCTTGATTACTGTGGCTTTGTAGTAGAGCTTGAAGTTGGGAAGTGAGATCCCCCTGCTTTATTCTTCCTTTTCACGATTGCTTTGGCTATTCGGGGTCTTTTGTGGTTCCATATGAATTTTAAAACTATTTGTTCCACTTCATTGAAGAATGCTGTTGGTATTTTGATAGGGATTGCATTGAATCTGTAGATTGCTTTAGGCAAAGATGGCCATTTTGACAATATTAATTCTTCCTAGCCAAGAGAGTGGGATGAGTTTCCATTTGTTAGTGTCCTCTATAATTTCTCTTAAGAGTGTCTTATAGTTTTCAGAGTATAGGTCTTTCACTTCTTTGGTTAGGTTTATTCCTAGGTATTTTATTGTTTTTGATGCAATTGTGAATGGAATTGTTTTCCTGATTTCTCTTTGTGTTAGTTCATCATTAGTGTATAGGAAAGCAACAGATTTCTGTGTATTAATTTTGTATCCTGCAACTTTGCTGAATTCAGGTAATAGTTCTAGTAGTTTTGCAGTGGAGTCTTTAGGGTTTTTTATGTACAATATCATGTCATCTGCATGTGTTGGGGTTTTAAGTGAGTCTCTTGTAGGTAGCATATAGTTGGGTCTTGTTTTTTTTATCCATTCAGTGACTCTGTGTCTTTTGATAGGTGCATTCAGACCATTTACATTTAGGGTGATTATCAATAGGTATGTACTTATTACCATTGCAGGCTTTAGATTCGTGGTTACCAAAGGTTCAAGGGTCATTCCCTTACTCTCTTACAGTCTAATTTAACTCACATAGTGTGCTATAACAAATGCAACCTAAAAATTCTTTTTTTTTACCTTTCTTTTTCTTCTTCCTCCATTCTTTATATATTAGGTATCATATTCTGTACTCTTTGTCTATCCCTTCATTGACTTTGGGGGTAGTTGATTTGGTTTTATGTCTGCTTTGTAATTACTTGTTCTACTTTGTTTGCTGTGGTTTTATTTCCCCTGCTGACAATTATTTAGTCTTAGGGACACTTCCATCTATCGCCGTCCCTTACAAATACACTGTAGAACTGGTTTGTGGGAGGTAAATTCTCTCTGCTTTTGCTTATTTGAAATTTGTTTAATCCCCCCTTCAAATTGAAATGATAATCTTGCTGAGTAGAGAATTCTTGCTTTGAGGCCCTTCTTTTTTATTGCATTAAATATGTCATACCACTCCCTTCTGGCCTGTTAGGTTTCTGCTATGAAGTCTGATGATAGCCTGATGGGCTTTTCCTTGTATGTGATCTTTTTTCTCTCTCCGGCTACTTTTAATAATCTGTCCTTATCCTTGATCATTGCCATTTTAATTATTATATGTCTTGGTGTTTTCCTCCTTGGGTCCCTTGTGTTGGGAGGTCTGTGCACCTCCATGGCCTGTGAGAGTATCTCCTTCCCCAGATCGGGGACTTTTTCAGCAATTACTTCCTCAAAGACACTTTCTATCCCTTTATCTCTGTCTTCTTCTCTGGTTCCATTTGAATTAATCACACAGTTCTTTCAATGTTCTTTAATTCCTAGAGATCCTTTTTTCTCTCTGTGCCTCAGCTTCTTTTTTTCTCTCTTCTCTAATTTTGTCCCATTTACCATCTCTTCTACTACATCGAATCTGCTTTTCAGTCCCTCCTTTGTATGTTTGATTTCAGATATGTAATTTCTTAATGATTGAATCTATGTCCTATATTCATCCCTGAGTTCTTGAATATTTTTCTGTACCTCCATCAGCACATTTATTATTTTTATTTTGAACTCTCTTTCAGGAAGATTGATGAGTTCAGTTTCACTTGGCCCTTTTTCCAGTGTTTGTTAGTTTTTGGTTTGAACCAGGTTCCTTTGATGTTTCATATTTGTATGTGGTGCCCTATAGTACCTATATGCTCTAGTCTTTGAAGCTGCTCAGTGCCTGGAGTGACGTCAGGGATTT
The DNA here is from genome assembly GCF_040802235.1 of Manis javanica. Classification (NCBI taxonomy): domain Eukaryota; kingdom Metazoa; phylum Chordata; class Mammalia; order Pholidota; family Manidae; genus Manis; species Manis javanica. Next base: position 18,389,903 of record NC_133161.1, on the reverse strand, counting down.
CAGGGGAACAGTGCTGGTGCCTGGGAGAAGAAAGAGCTGTTTCCTGCTTCCCAGCTACTGTACCTGTCTCCACTGTCAGAACTAGTGGGCTGAGCACACAGGTGTAAGCCTCTGTGCTTTGTATTTGTAGCTGCTGTAGGCAGATCCTCCCTCTGCTGGCCTGACTCCACAGCAGGGACTGCCGGTTTGCTATCCCATGTCGGTAAGCCAGGAGAACGGCACAGCAGACTGCATATCACAGTTGGGGGGCCTCGGAGCTACCCAGCCAGGGGTATGGAGCACATAAAGCTCCTGCAAGTTCCCAACCTGCTGGCAGAACACACCCAAACAGCCTTGTCTACCTATCCCTTCTCCTTAGCTGCAAGCTCTGTGCAATCCCTGCCCCTTCAGCAGCCCTCTCCACTGCTAGGAAGCCTCTCAGATCACCCTTCTTTCCTTTGTCCCAGAACAGTCGGATGTGGATCCTGTCCTCCACAAATGGCTGGAATCTCAGTCTCTCCAAGTATTCCACCTGTCTTAGCTTTCCAACCCCACTTATCTCCAGAGCACCATACAATGTAGGTTTGTGCTCCCAAAGCAGATCTCCAAGACTGGTGTTCAGCAGTCCTAGGCTTCCACCCCCTCCCTCCTCCGTTTCTCTTCCTCCCACCAGTGAGCCTGGGTGAGGGAAGGGATTGGCTCCCTCGGATCAAGGCCTTGGTACATTACTGTGTTTCATGAAGTCTGCTCTGTTCTCCAGGTGTATGCAGTCTGGCACACCCTTCTTTCCTATTGCTCTTTCAGGATTAGTTCTTTAACTATATTTTCATATTATATGTAGTTTTGGGTGGAGTTCTCTGTCTTGGCTTTCACGCTGCCATCTGTAATCTCTCAGATGCACAGAATACAAGTTTAACTCCTTTTTCATTATGTCACTTCACATATCTGAAGACAATAATCATATTCCTCCCCACACTTCCATTCCTTCAGTCTAAGCATTGCCCATTTCTTCTAATGTTTCTTTTATACCTGAGTATAAAAGGTATGAGTTGAATCTATGAGTTCAAATCTATGAGTTGAATCTGCTCTCCTCTGAGGATTTGACTCTTGATTTTTCATGGTGGGGAGTAGCAAAACACGTAACTGCTTCCATGTTATAGCAAATGTCATTTATACCATGCTTTACAAAAATTTTACAAGCAGCCCCACACACGTTCTTGTATTCGTTCTTTATGATAAGTCCTTGAGGGCAAGGAAGGTATTATTGTGTGTTTATAGATAAATAGAGGTTCAAGCTATAGTAAAGAGAGTTTGGAAAAGTTTAAATGCCTTGACCAAGGACAGACACAGAGAGTAGTGGAGTTTGAATTTTAATTCAGAACTTTCTGGCTCCAGAACTCTACTAAATTCTATTACACCTGGAGTTTCTGTTATTGAAGCTCTCTGTGTCCTTCCTGGAATTACTTGTAAAATTTTGTCTTCATGTATATATGCATTTCTCTGAGGAGAAGATCTGTAGTTTAGATCAGATTCTGAAAGACTTTAGTGACGTCACTCAGGTGAAGAACTGTTACTGTGTGGCCTGCTTCTCTGAAGGATCATTCAGTATAAAATTATTTCGAGGTAGGGTTTCAATAAATAAAAGATCTGGCATTAATACTACTTTTTGAGACACAGCTTTATTGAAATTCATGTCATAGGATGAAGATGACTTCCTCAAGGCTGAATCACTTGGCTGAATTAATATGAATAATAAGTACTGTATAGTTTTTACATATAACTAGATGACACATAAACACAATATATATATATATTTTATGCTCTTATTATAAATTTTTCCATTCTTTTCAAATCTTAAAATTTAGAAATAATTTGTTTTTAAACAAAAGGAAATAAATTTAGAAAAAATCCAGTTTATGGAACTTGTCCTATTGCTTTATTGTCACACTTCATTAAATAATATTGAATTTCTGTCAGAGTTTAATGTGTGTAATCAATTCACTTTGGTTATTTTGAGTGGGGCTGAAGTTTTCTTTATGTAATAAGCTTAAACGTGTTCTAGGACTCTTAGGTGTTAGCTTTAGGTCAGGGGAACTCTCTCTGAAATGCTTAGAACTCTGAAGAGCTTGAGTGCATATAGATATAGACTCATTTGTTATTCTGGACATGAGAAGATGAGGAATGTCCAGGTTCTTCATACTTTCTCTGTAAAACAAAAGGTAAGATCATCTGTTAAGAGTGAGGGAGAAAGCAGTATACCTGGGGTGGAGAAGAGTTGATAGAATTGTTGTAGACAGTGGGAGAATGAATTATCCAGAGAAATATCGTTGACCTGCTGGGCAGTGTTGAAGGGCCTATTCTAGTTAGCTATTGTACCTTGTTCAGTGACCCCTACAGCAGTGGTTGGTGAAAACCCAGAGAAGGCAGGTAACTGGTCTTCCCCATGGTTGGCTTTTGCAAACTGGTAAGATGAGAGGACAGTAGGATGAGTGATGGTTTGGGCAGGAGCCCTCCTTGCCTTATGTATCATGAAATCTTGGTTGAATAAGGAGGAAAGGGGGGGAAAAAATGATGAAGTGGGAGAAAGGTAAGGAGCCTGTAGCTTGGAAGCCATGATGGAGTCAAAAATGATTGTGTGAGGATGGTGGGAAATGCGTAGTTAGAGCAGTGATAGATAGTCGTTGTCCAGCTGAGACTGAGGGAGTGAGTGGCTGTCACTGGTTGGATTCTTCAAAAGCAGACACTGAGACGGAGTCAGAGGTGAAAGATATCTGTTGGTAGTCACCACCTATGAAAGGAAGTGGGCTGGACACTGGATTTGCCATAGAGAAAAGTCAGATTGGAGGTGGGTTTCTTAGAGCCTTGGCCAACCCAGCACGGATCAGTGCCATCAGAATTGTTTTGCATTGAGGTGAAATAGCCAAGACTTCATGCTCCTGCCTACCTTACTCACTGAATGTGGGCCTTCAAAAAAAGGGTCTCTCTGCTGCTGAGGCAGACCCTGACATGGTTGACAGCTGGAGACTGCATGCTGGACTATGCATGTCTGTGGACCACACAGGCTGGGGTATGAAGAAGGAGGTCTTCAGCTCATTGGCAACAGGAATATCAAAGCTCTTGGAGGCTTCTGTGTTTGATGGGCCATAAGCATGAATGTTGAGGTTTTCATCCTGTACACTGGAAGAACTTCAGGTAAGAAGTAAATTGTGGATCAGGAGCCAATGTTAGTAAATGGTAGCAGATGAAGATGGGAGAGGGGGGCACAGGACAGTGGGTTGTGCCCTAAAGTATCAGAATTAAGCATATATATATATATATATATATATATATATATATATATATATTACTCAAGTGCCGAGCTGCAATGGTCTGGAAGCTGCTTTGGGAAACCACCCAGTCTAGTTGATCAGTTCTCCTACCTGTGAGATAAGAAATAACTGATACTTTAGAGGACTATGGAGAAAAATGTTCATAGGAGAAAACCAGAGTATAAGAGAGGGGGGTTGGAGATTGTAGAAAAGTAGTACCTGAATCAGGAGGAAGGAAACTGAGAGTAGGGTGGAATGGCTAGATAGTTACTATCCCAGAAGACTGGCCAATGAGATAGGAATGAGAGGTGCGGCAGGCTTTGGGCATAGTGGCCAGAGGTTTTGTTACCTTTAGCTTGTTAATGGTCCCAGGAGCTGCAGCATCTATGTGCTGCTTGGAAGATAGGAGAGTTACTTTGAAGCAACTGTCAGGATAAAAATTAAGAAGAGGATTGTATTAGAGATTACTCTGTTAATCTGCATTTGCATTATATTGTATCACTTCCCTTTTCTGAATCTTAAATAGCTTCCCATTATACTTAGAATTTTTTTTTTAAATTTAAAAGTCCTTCCTTTATTTCTTCAAATCGCATTGTAAAGCTCTTTAGACATACTTTTTTTTTTTTTTTTTAGATAATTATTTTTTATGGAAGGGTAGTTGACACACAGTATTACATTAGTTTCAGGTGTACAACACAGTGATTGAACATTTATATACATGATAATTCTAGGTACCAGCTATCACCATACCAAGTTGTCACAATATTTTGACTATATTCCTTATACTATACATTACATACCGGTTACTTACTTATTTTACAATTGGAAGTGTGTACTTTATTTATTTATTTATTTTATTTTTTTCTTTTCCTTTTTTTTTTTTGTGAGGGCATCACTCCTATTTTTTTGGATCAAATGGTTGCTAACAACAATAAAATTCTGTATAGGGGACTCAATGCTCAATGTATAATCATTAATCCACCCCAAGCCTAATTTTCATCAGTCTCCAATCTTCTGAAGCATAACGAACAAGTTCTTCCATGGAGAACAAATTCTTACATAGTGAATAAGTTTCATGATGAATAGTACAAGGGCAGTCATCACAGAAACTTTCGGTTTTGATCATGCATTATGAACTATAAACAGTCAGTTCAAAGATGAATATTCGTTTGATTTTTATACTTGATTTATATGTGGATACCACATTTCTCTCTTTATTATTATTATTTTTAATCAAATGCTGAAGTGGTAGGTAGATGCAACATAAAGGTAGAAAGCATAGTTTAGTGTTGTAAGAGAGCAAATGTAGATGATCAGGTGTGTGCCTGTAGACTGTGTGTTAATCCAAGCTAGACAAGGGCAATAAAACATCCACGGATGCAGCAGATTTCTCTGAGAATGGCGGGGGAGGGGGGGTTTCTAAGCCTCACCTGTTTTGATCCCCAATTCCTCACCTGATGGCCCCCTGCGACTGTGCCTGTCTTAGGTTGTTCCTACCATGAGGAATCTTACCCGTCTCTGGCTAACCAGTATCTTCCGGGGCCATACAGGGAAATGTTAAGTTGGTAAGTGAGAGAGAAGCCTTATTGTTTGAAAAGGTTAGTTATTTACTTCTTTGCATATTTATGCCCTGTGGCTTCTATGCCCAGCATTTGTCTTGAGGTATCTTTACCACTTGGAAGAATTGTGATACACGGTAAATTCGATATGAGGCGCGAATTCTATTTATGGGTTGTAATTAGGAAGGAAGAAGAAAAGCTATAGAAGTAGCAGGTGGAAGAAAACCTGGGAAGATTGATTATTTCTTTGACATACCTTCTTGTAGAGTAACTTCAGCATGTATAGGTTTTAAACTACTAATTAAATTGCACACACACATTAACATAATGGGAGTACAGTTATGTAACCAAAGCATACCTGTAATTACCAGCCATCTCCAGTGAAATGAAGAAAACCAGTTAGGCACCTTAGGCATTTGTGAAAACTTATCTATAATATGGTGGATATTGTCCAACTGAATTTGAACAGTCTGAGAGAAATCAGACAAATTTAAACAACCCATTCCTGGGGACTGTTCACATCCCATATGTTCTTTTAACAGTAAATAGTCTGTAGTTGTAAGATTTTGGAGCGCTACAATTTGCACTTCTCCTAATTCTTGGTTGAGTTCCAACAGTTTAGATCCAGTCAAATTTGTTGTTTTGCTGTATGCACAGGCCAGCTTAGATACCTCCTTCTTCATTCCCATGGCAAGTCCAGAAACTGGTGGGATGAGTGCATCTACACCTGTAGCAGTGTATGGATCTTTGTTGGGGTTTTTTGATGGTCATCTTCTGGCATGAGTCTTCCCATGAGTGCTGATGTTGGAAGTTCTTTTTTATATTGTATCTTACTTCATTTTCGGGGTAGCCAAATTAGGCTTTGATCCTCGGTATAAACACAAACAGACCCTTTGCCTATACTTTTATATGCCCTTTATATCATTGTGTAGAACTCATTGGAGGTCACCACACAGGAACTGCTTTTTTTTTTTTATCATTAATCTACACTTACATGATGAATATTTTGTTTACTAGGCTCTCCCCTATACCAGGTCCCCCCTATAAACCCCTTTACAGTCACTGTCCATCAGCATAGTAAAGTGTTGTAGAGTCACTACTTGTCTTCTCTGTGTTGTACAGCCCTCCCATTTCTCCCACCCCCCATGCATGCTAATCTTAATACCCCCTTTTTTCCTCCCCACCCCTTATCCCTCCCTACCTACTCATACTCCCCAGTCCCTTTCCCTTTGGTACCTGTTAGTCCATTCTTGAGTTCTGTGATTCTGCTGCTGTTTTGTTCCTTCAGTTTTTCCTTTGTTCTTATACTCCACAGATTGAGTCAAATCATTTGGTATTTCTCTTTCTCTGCTTGGCTTATTTTGCTGAGCATAATATCCTCCAGCTCCATCCATGTTGCTGCAAATGGTAGGATTTGCCCTTTTCTTATGGTTGAGTAGTATTCCATTGTGTATATGTACCACATCTTCTTTATCCATTCATCTATCGATGGACATTTAGTTTGCTTCCAATTCTTGGCTATTGTAAATAGTGCAGCGATAAACATAGGGGTGAATCTGTCTTCTTCAAACTTGATTGCTACATTCTTAGAGTAAATTCCTAGGAGTGGAACTCCTGGGTCAAATGGTAAGTCTGTTTTGAGCATTTTGATGTACCTCCATACTGCTTTCCGCAATTGTTGAACTAATTTACATTCCCACCAGCAGTGTAGGAGGGTTCCCCTTTCTCCACAGCCTTGCCAATAGTTGTTGTTGTTTGTCTTTTGGATGGCAGCCATCCTTACTGGTGTGAGGTGATACCTCATTGTAGTTTTAATTTGCATTTCTCTGATAATTAGCGATGTGGAGCATCTTTTCATGTGTCTGTTGGCCATCTGTATTTCTATTTTAGAGAACTGTCTTCAGTTCCTCTGCCCCTTTTTTAATTGGATTATTTGTTTTTTGTTTGTTGAGGACGTCAAGCCTTTATCGGATCTGTCATTTTCAAATATATTCTCCCATACTGTAGGGTTCCTTTCTGTTCTATTGATGGTGTCTTTCGCTTTACAGAAGCTTTTCAGCTTAATGTAGTCCCACTTGCTCATTTTTGCTGTTGTTTTCCTTGCCCGGGGAGATATGTTCAAGAAGAGGTCACTCATGTTTATGTCTAAGAGGTTTTTGCCTATGTTTTTTTCCAAGAGTTTAATGGTTTCATGACTTACATTCAGGTCTTTGATCCATTTTGAGTTTACCTTTGTATATGGGGTTAGACAATGGTCCAGTTTCATTCTCCTACATGTAGCTGTCCAGTTTTGCCAGCACCATCTGTTGAAGAGACTGTCATTTTGCCATTGTATGTCCATGGCTCCTTTATCAAATATTAATTGACCATATATGTTTGGGTTAATTTCTGGGGTCTCTAATCTGTTCCACTGGTCTGTGGCTCTGTTCTTGTGCCAGTACCAAATTGTCTTGATTACTATGGCTTTGTAGTAGAGCTTTAATTTGGGGAGTGAGATCCCCCCTACTTTATTCTTCTTTTTCAGGATTGCTTTGGCTATTCGGGGTCTTTGGTGTTTTCATATGAATTTTTTAATTATTTGTTCCAATTCATTGAAGAATGTTGCTGGTAATTTGAGAGGGATTGCATCAAATCTGTATATTGCTTTGGGCAGGTTGGCCATTTTGACGATATTAATTCTTCCTAGCCACGAGCATGGGATGAGTTTCCATTTATTAGTGTCCCCTTTAATTTCTCTTAAGAGTGACTTGTAGTTTTCAGAGTATAAGTGTTTCACTTCTTTGGTTAGGTTTATTCCTAGATATTTTATTCTTTTTGATGCAATGGTGAATGGAATTGTTTTCCTGATTTCTCTTTCTATTGATTCATTGTTAGTGTATAGGAAAGCTACAGATTTCTGTGTGTTAATTTTGTATCCTGCAACTTTGCTGTATTCCGATATCAGTTTTAGTAGTTTTGGAGTGGAGTCTTTAGGATTTTTTATGTACAGTATCATATCATCTGCAAATAGTGACAGTTTAACTTCTTCTTTACCAATCTGGATTCCTTGTATTTCTTTGTTTTGTCTGATTGCCGTGGCTAGGACCTCCAGTACTATGTTAAATAACAGTGGGGAGAGTGGGCATCCCTGTCTTGTTCCCGATCTCAGAGGAAATGCTTTCAGCTTCTCGCTGTTCAGTATAATGCTGGCTGTGGGTTTATCATATATGGCCTTTATTATGTTGAGGTACTTGCCCTCTATTCCCATTTTGCTGAGAGTTTTTATCATGAATGGATGTTGAATTTTGTCAAATGCTTTTTCAGCATCTATGGAGATGATCATGTGGTTTTTGTCTTTCTTTTTGTTGATGTGGTGGATGATGTTGATGGATTTTCGAATGTTGTACCATCCTTGCATCCCTGGGATGAACCCCACTTGGTCATGGTGTATGATCCTTTTGATATACTGTTGAATTCTGTTTGCTAATATTTTATTGAGTATTTTTGCATCTACATTCATCAGGGATATTGGTCTGTAATTTTCTTTTTTGGTGGGGTCTTTGCCTGGTTTTGGTATTAGGGTGATGTTGGCTTTATAGAATGATTTTGGGAGTATTCCATCTTCTTCTATTTTTTGGAACACTTTAAGGAGAATGGGTATAATGTCTTCTCTGTGTGTCTAATAAAATTCCGAGGTAAATCCGTCTGGCCCCGGAGTTTTGTTCTTGGGTAGTTTTTTGATTACCATTTCAATTTCTTTGCTCGTAATTGGTTTGTTTAACTTTTGTGTTTCTTCCTTGGTCAGTCTTGGGAGGTTGTATTTTTCTAGGAAGTTGTCCATTTCTTCTAGGTTTTCCAGCTTGTTGGCATATAGGTTTTCATAGTACTCACTAATAATGCTTTGTATTTCTGTGGGCTCCATCGTGATTTTTCCTTTCTCATTTCTGATACTGTTGATTTGTGTTGATTCTCTTTTTCTCTTAATAAATCTGGCTAGAGGCTTATCTATTTTGTTGATTTTCTTGAAGAACTAGCTCTTTGTTTCATTGATTTTTGCTATTGTTTTATTCTTCTCAGTTTTATTTATTTCTTCTCTGATCTTTATTATGTCCCTCCTTCTGCTGACCTTAGACCTCATTTGTTCTTCTTTTTCCAATTTCGATAATTGTGACATTAGACCATTTATTTGGGATTGTTCTTCCTTTTTTAAATATGCCTGGATTGCTATATACTTTTCTCTTAAGACTGCTTTTGCTGTGTCCCACAGTAGTTGGGGCTTAGTGTTGTTGTTGTCATTTATTTCCTTATATTGCTGGATCTCCATTTTAATTTGGTCATTGATCCATTGATTATTTAGGAGCGTGTTGTTAAGCCTCCATGTGTTTGTGAGCCTTTTTGCTTTCTTTGTAGTATTTATTTCTAGTTTTATGCCTTTGTGGTCTGAAAAGTTGGTTGGTAGGATTTCAGTCTTTTGGTATTTACTGAGGCTCTTTTTGTGGCCTAGTATGTAGTCTATTCTGGAGAATGTTCCATGTGCACTTGAGAAGAATTTGTATCCTGTTGCTTTTGGATGTAGAGTTCTGTAGATGTCTATTAGGTCCATCTGTTCTAGTGTGTTGTTCAGTGCCTCTGTGTCCTTACTTATTTTCTGCCCGGTGAATCTATCCTTTGGGGTGAGTGGTGTGTTGAAGTCTCCTAAAATGAATGCACTGCAGTCTATTTCCCCCTGTAGTTCTGTTAGTATTTGTTTCACATATGCTGGTGCTCCTGTGTTGGGTGCATATATATTTGGAATGGTTATATCCTTTTGTTGGACTGAGCCCTTTATTATTATGTAGTGTCGTTCTTTATCTCTTGTTACTTTCTGTGTTTTGAAGTCTATCTTTTCTGAGATTAGTACTGCAACCCCTGCTTTCTTCTCACTGTTGTTTGCCTCAAATATGTTTTTCCATCCCTTGACTTTTAGTCTGTGCATCTCTTTGGGTTTGAGGTGAGTTTCTTGTAAGCAGCATATAGATAGGTCTTGCTTTTTTATCCATTCTAGTACTCTATGTCTTTTGATTGGTGCATTAAGTACATTTACATTTAGGGTGACTATTGAGAGATATGTACTTATTGCCATTGCAGGCTTTAGATTCATGGTTACCAAAGGTTCAAGGTTAGTCTGTTTAGTATCTTACTGCCTAATTTAGCTCACTTATTGAGCTGTTGCATACACTGTCTGGAGATTCTTGTCTTCTCTCCCTTCTTATTCCCTCTCCTCCATACTTCATATGTTGTGTGTTTTGTTCTGTGCTCGTTTTAGGAGTGGTCCAATCTAGAGCAGTCCCTGTAAGATGCCGTGTAGAGCTGGTTTGTGGGAAGCAAATTCCCTCAGCTTTTGCTTGTCTGGGAATTGTTTAATCCCGCCATCATATTTAAATGATAGTCATGCTGGATACAGTATCCTTCGTTCAAGTCCCTTCTGTTTCATTGCATTAAATATATCATGCCATTCTCTTCTAGCCTGTAGGGTTTCTTTCGAGAAGTCTGATGTTAGCCTGATGGGTTTTCCTTTATAGGTGACCTTTTTCTCTCTAGCTGCCTTTAAAACTCTTTCCTTGTCCTTGATCCTTGCCATTTTAATTATTATGTGTCTTGGTGTTGTCATCCTTGGATCCTTTCTGTTGGGGGTTCTGTGTATTTCTGTGGCCTGGTTGATTATTTCCTCCCCCAGTTTGGGGAAGTTTTCAGCAATTATTTCTTCAAAGAAACTCTCTATCCCCTTTCCTCTCTCTTCTTCTTCTGGTACCCCTATAATATGGATATTGTTCTTTTTGGATTGGTCACATAGTTCTCTTAGTGTTGTTTCATTCCTGGAGATCCTTTTATCTCTCTCTATGTCAGCTTCTATACGTTCCTGTTCTCTGGCTTCTATTCCTTCAATGGCCTCTTGCATCTTATCCATTCTGCTTATATATCCTTCCAGGGTTTGTTTCACTTCTGTGATCTCCTTCCTGACATCTGTTATCTCCCTCCAGATTTCATCCCATTGCTCTTGCATTTTTCTCCGCATCTCATCCCATTGCTCCTGCATTTTTCTCTGCATCTCTGTCAGTATGTTCATGATTTTTATTTTGAATTCTTTTTCAGGAAGACTGGTTAGGTCTGTCTCCTCAGGTGTTGTCTCTGTGATCTTTGTCTGCCTGTAGTTTTGCCTTTTCATGGTGATAGAGATAGTTTGTAGAGCTGGTATGAGTGACAGTTGGAAGAACTTTCCTGTTTGTTGGTTTGTGACCTTCCTCTCCTGGGAGAATAGCGTCCTCTAGTGGCTTGTGCTGGGCAGCTGTGCACAGATAGGGCTTCTGCTTCCTGCCCAGCCGCTATGGAGTTTATCTCTGCTGTTGCTGTGGGCGTGGCCTGTCTTGGGCTGCTGCTCCAAAATGGTAGAGCCCTGTTGGAGGGGGAGCAGCCGGGAGGCTATTTATCTCTGTAAGGGGCTTCTGTGCTCCCTGTTGCTCAGGGGTTTAGAGTGCCCAGATCCCCAGATTCCCTGCCTCTGGACTAAGTGTTCTGCCCTGCCCCTTTAAGACTTCCAAAAAGCACTCTCCAAACCAACAACAGAACAACAAAAGAAAAAAAAAAAGAAATTAAATAAATAATTAAAAAAAAAAAGAAATACGCACGATTTTCTTTGTCCTCAGGCGCCAATCTCATGCACCCGCCCCCCTGTCTTGCTTCCCCGTTTCCCTAGTATTAGTGTCCCTGTCCCTTTAAGACTTCCAAAAAGCACTCGCCAAAAAAAAAAAAAAAAAAAAAAAAAAGGCTGCTCCTGTTTCTTTGTTCTCTGGTGTTGGCCTCAGGCACCTGGTCACTGGTCCTTCTGCCCTGTTTCACTAGTATCCAGGATCCCATGCATGCTGTGTGTGCGCGCTATGGTCCGGATGGCTGGGGCTGGGTGTTCAGCTGTTCTGGGCTCCTTCTCCCTCCAGCTCAGATCTCTCTCTTCCTGCTGGGAGCTGGGGGGAGGGGCGCTCGGGATCCGCAGGGCCTGCGCTTGTATCTTACCCCCTTCATGAGGCGCTGGGTTCTCGCAGGTTTGGATGTGGTCTGGATGTTGTCCTGTGTCCTCTGGTCTCTATTTTAGGAAGAGTTGTCTTTGTTATATTTTCATTGATAAATGTGGTTTTGGGAGGAGATTTCTGCTGCTCTACTCACGCCGCTGTCTTGGCTCCACCCCTATACTTAGAATTTAAAAAAAAATTTTTTTTTCAATAGCATGACCTACCAGGCCTTTTGTGGTCTGGCTGTGTCTACTTCCTTTCCATTTTACCCTTTTTCTTCACTAGGGTTCTAAGACTGAACTTTGTTTCAGTGTCTTGAATGTGCCCCCCTCTTTAGTCCCTCAGGAACTTCACACATGCTCTTCCCTCTGCCTAGGACACTCCTTCCTCTGCTCTTTACAGACCAACTCCTGTTCATCCTTCCGGCTGCGTAAATGGTATTCCCTCAAAGAGTCTTTCTCTGGCCTTGAAATAAATTAGTCCCTAATAGATACTAAAGATTTATTGTTAAATATTAGAGAGGCATTGTGGTCTCTCCTGCCATTCTGTTCCAGGCTCAACACAGAAGACACTTTGTAGTTCCATATTTATCTGTTTGGTAGCTCAGTATCTAGCTCATTACACTAGGGTCAACTCCAGAGAACAGGGGCTGTCTTTTTTTGATCACTCCTGTTTCCCAGTACTTACAGTTCCTGACATGCAGCAAGTTTCTAGTAATTATTGAATGGTGAATGTTTGGTGTATCCCTGTGATATTATGTAATCTTTACTAGTCACATTCTTTAAAAATATTACATACTTTTGAAAACAGTCAGGGTCAAGTGTTAGGAGGAAAAAACCTGTTGAAACATTCATATGTATATAGTTTCAGTCTTGCATGTGTATGCTTTGGTTGTATGCTGGTGCAAATGTATTGCTGAAGTGGGTATTCCCTGTATAATATCTGCCTCAGAATTATATCACTGTGGCCAAATTTCAGGAACTTAGTTTTTCATAGATTTAAGAGTCGCTGGCATGAAGAAATATATGCTTTCCCATGGCTACATTTATTTAAATGAAATTATTTATATTTCATTTTAGTTTCATTTTACATGTCCGGGAAGGGTGTCTTGGGAAGGAAATAGTTGAGTAAAGACCTGAAGGAGAAAAAAGGAAGTAGTCATATAGATCTAGGGTAAGAGTGTTGATAGGCAGAGGGAACTCAGTGCCAGAGGCTCTGAAGTAGATGTGTGCCTGGTTGTTCACAAAGGAGGAAGAAGGCCTGTGTAACTGGGTCAGAGTGAGACGGGCAAGGAGGAGTAGATGAACGCAGAAAATTATAGGGGCAGATAGTATAGTGTCTTCTTTTTCATCATAAGGGGTTTGGATTTTACTCCAAATGAGATAGGAAGCCGAGCGTTCTAGAGAGAAGAGTAATTGGATCAGCTTTGCATTCTAACAGAATCAGTCTGGCTTGTGTTGAGAATCCCCCAAAACGGGGCAGGGATGGAAGCAAGCTGAGCTGTTAGGAGACCAGTAAGCAGGAGAGAGATGGTGGTGAATTAGAAGGTGGTAGCTGTGAGGATGGTGAGAAGTTTTGGGATTCTGTGTTTTGAAGGCTGAACTAATAGGATTTGCTGATGGATTGGATGAGAAGTTTGAGCAAAATAGAAGAGAGACAAGGGTTTAGACATGAGCACCCAAAGGTAGGCATTGTCTTATTACTACCAGGACCTTGTTTAGTACCTGTTCCTGGTTGCTATTTCATAAATACTTGTTGAATGAATTTAATCGGCCTTCCATCTCTTTGTTCTAATCTCTCTTTAGTTCTCTATTGCTGGAGCAGTGCTTTATTGCTTATAATAAAAATGTTTACATGGAAACTGTGTCCATCCATCATTAGTTTGTAGGCCTAAGTTGCTTTGTCTAGTATCTTTAGAGCCTTTTTGTTAGTAACCTCTGCCTCTCTCCACTCTCTCCTGAGCTAAATTGCCAAGTCATTCTTTTGTGCATTTTATTTTAATAAAGCCTTGTCTATGTTTTAGGCTTTTGAAAAACAACATTTTAAGAGCAGATTCACTGATTTTTGAAGAAATATAAAAGTAAAGTACTGTTCCAGGAAGAGGTTGTAGCAGTAATTTTATGTGATGTATTTAGAAAATTTTGAAAAGTAGTTTCTTTGTTATGTGATTGAGTCACTATTTTTGATCAGCCAAATGGAGTATTTATTGAATACCAATATTAGGAGTTCTGTGTTACATGTTATCTTTGCTAATGTGCTTTTTTTTTTGTAAATAATCAGGCTTCTTTGTAGAGGAACAGTATCATATTTTCTCTACCTAACCACTGTAACTTCACATGTCTTCCCTGGATTTTATTATGCTTATGTAAATTGGTTTCCAAACTAGAGTAATACTTCTATCTCACTGGAATTCCATTTTTTAAAATTCTTTTGCTGTATTTTATAATAACTTTGTCTACCTTTTGGTGTGTTCTTTTATATCTCAGGTATAACATGAACTTCTTGAAGTCATGGCTTATGTCTATTAGTTATGTCATCATGAGCACACTCCTAGGCACAAAGATGCTGAGTTCCTGATTATAGATTGAATTTAAATAAATAAATAGTGTTTTCTATTAAATATATTTTCACCAGAACTGCTTTTTTGAAAACCATTGATTACAGAGATTTGTTTAAAGATACCTGTTTTGGGGTGAATAATTGAAAAACAGTTTTGGATAAAATCACTGTAGCACCTGGGCGGGTAGAGAAGGGTATTCCTGGTCTTGGGCAAGCACCTTGTGAATCTGGTAAAACTGAAGTAAGACAAGGGAAAGGACAGGTTGGATTAAGGGGTTTCATTTCTCACAGCTTACTAGGGTCCACCAGCCAGGTTCCATACTGTCCATCCCCTCTGGCCTCTGTATGTGCTCTCTGCTTTCCCCTGCCCACCCCTTCTCGCAGGAACTCCATGGGCGGGTACATGGTGACTGATGGGCACCAGATCAGTTAGCTACCAGGAACAGAGGGGAGGAGAAGAATGACCATTTTCTCTCTACCTCTTGCCCCAGATGGACCAAAGGTTCTACTGTGGTAAACATCCATCGGTATGTAAATGGACTAAGGCCAGGCATGAAATTCTGGAAGTTCTCGGTGCAAACTTACATTAACCCCATAACCACATAAACATGCCATGAAATTTACCCATTATTATTTCTCTGCATTGGGGATTCCTGTGATAATCAAGGCAGGACATAAGATCTTCCCATAAAAGAAAGAGTGTGTGAGATAATCATGATTAGATGGTGTAAAAATGTCAGCCCCAAATGATATTAATTCTTTTTTCCTGAAGCATAACTAATATCCCAAAGCAAAAAGTACAGTGCATTCTCATTTAAAATCTGATTAGAATTATTATATATGATATCTCAATGATTATAATAATTGGCACAAATTTCTGCTTGGTAAAGGTGCTACTATATTATTATACAGTACCAGAAAGTGTAACTAAAACCAATATATTATAAAGGGGAATTTATAATCTGGGAAATAAAAATTCACAGATGGAAGGGTTTCTCAAGAGCACACCATCTGTTTCATTCCCCTTATTTTATTGGTAAGAAGTAGAAGGCTTATAGAGGTTAAGCAGCTTACTTAGTGCTATATAATTACTTGATATCAAAGTTAGAAAATGTGATATAATTTGATATAGTCTTTATCAAATTGCATTTTATTCTGTATTTTAGATTTCACTATATCAAGTTAACTGATAACATTTATGGCAAGAGCTATATTACTTTTATTCTGCTTTTTATTTTTCTTGTATGATTATCTTTATTTATAATAGTTTATGATTTTTATTTATATAATGATTCATGCTTTATATTTATATTGATTATCTTAGGATATGAGAATTGACTAAAACAAACCAACAATCAGTAATAGAGACAGATATCTGAGTAGAATCCAAAGATACTTGCACTGAAATAATTGCATTCAGAGGGGCAGTTGTTTGTTGACTGTTCCATAGGGGTAGATTGTGTGGAGACTTCTCTTTCTAACAGTATGACTGGTACCTTTATTCATCTTCCCTTGAAAAAATTTTAAGTGTTGGATAAAGCACTAAAAAGTGTGTTAAATTGCTTTGATGAGCTGTCAGGAAGTTAGGATTCTGGAAGCAAAGAAAAGGCCTGCAGAGGGGCACTGGAAAAAATACCATGGAAGCCTGTTTTCACCCTGAAGGTATTTGCCAAGCCCCAGTGAACTCGCAAGGCACTGGAGAGTAAAGAACCCAGAACCCACCCAACCTGGGGAGTCTAGCAGAGGGGATCTCCAGACTCCATGTGGAATATATATGGACCATGCAGAACTGTCACCCCTTTCCCATAATCTTCCCGCATCCTGTAAGGGACTGAAAGAAAATTGGTCCCCCTTGGCACCAAGGCTGAGGGAGGACAGATCCCTAGAGAAATGCTTGTCCTCAGGGTGGTGTGAGAAAAATTCAAAGTGAGAATTTAGTTTGAAATAGGTTCCAGGTTGGTAGCTTCCTTAGGTAAACTAGCAGAAGCTATTGCTAATGTTTCCTCATGGAACCTACCTTCAAACCAGGCCTCACAGTATTGCTACAGAGAAATATTTAAGGAATATGGGCTTATAAAATATACACACAAGCACATGTGCACGTATATATACTTGATACATAATATATATGGGAAAAAAGATCCAGGAACAAGCTTCAGCAGAGGTGAGAGACAAAAGAATCAGATGAGCAGAGACTTCCAGATTGCAATTATGAGACATAATATGGGCTTATCTCACAATAATATTTTAACTGATAACTTTTTGCTATCATGGCTTCTGCTGTTTATATCTTTTTCTTGGCCTTATTGCAGTGCCTTTATATTTTTAATGGCCTCATCATATTCCAGTTTATATCATATATATATATTATATGTGTTTTCATCAATTATATGTAGATATATGTGTATGTACTCAATTCCCTATTTCTTGCATTTTAGGTGATTTTTTTTAAAAAAACTAATATCCTGTTCTGTGATAAACATCCTTGTTGCCAAATCTTAGGTTCATCCATAATAGTATTCTTTTATTGAGGATGAGAGGAAATGCTTAGAACTAGAATTTTAGGATCTAGTATTATGAATGTTAACACTTAGGGTATGTGCTTTATGACAATCATGACTGATCATATGGAAAAGAAACATTTTGAGAGTAAGTATAAGATATAAGTGTGCCAGATAAATGTGGAGCAAATATGATTGGAAAAATTCACTATCTTTTGGATGATTGATAGCTGACATTGAACTTAACTGCATTTAATGAAGGAGAGAGGTCAAGGCTTTGAACATAGAAAGGTCATCTGTTTTTTCTCATGATTGTCATTATTTCAGTTGTAGATGAATTAGATGGCTCTGTTTCATCTCTTAAATATATGACACTCCATTGGGGTAGAAAAATGTATTAGACGTTGGAGAGCTGAAAGTATGCACATTCTGAATAGATTTTTTTATCAATTTTCTACTGAACTTAGGATATGCACAATCCTATATTATGCCCTATTTATATAGAAACAAAAAAAATAAATGTCTCTACCAGCTGTAATTTTAAGAGTTGGTAATGTCTTCGCTCATGTTTAGCTGGCTTGAAGACTGATCTTAATTCTGTGAGAATATTGCAAGAGTTGCCTAGAGTGCCTGGAAAGTTAACTGTTGCTGATAAATCCTAAACAGTGACTCTGGGTTTGCTGGTAAAGTCATTTAAAGCCACCTGTGCTTCAGAAATCCAGATGCTTCCAACGAGCCTTGAAATAATGCTGTTTCTGTTTGGATACCAGCACTGATTATCTTTGTCAGTAAGCTACCATGTTGTGCAACTTGTATTTTGACTCTAAATTTGTACTTAGAGTACCTTTCTCTCTTCTACTTCTTCCAGTCATTTGGGGTTATTATACTTTGTACCTGTCATATCAAGCCCTTCAAAATAATTTCTTTCAAACTTTGGGAGTACGTGGATTTAAGCACATCTCTGAGTGCAAAGATAATGACAACATTCAACAATACCATTTTGTCTATATGAACTAGTACGTTTATGCACTAATCATTTACAGTGGCCTGTGCTCCATCATAGTCCATTTCACAGGCAAAATAAGATTGATGGGCTCAGTCTGTTTTCAGTCTGCTGCTTATCTGCACCATAAATCTACCATCCAGCTGGCAAGACATTGTCGGAAGACTCCTGACTGACCAAACAGACATGCTAGGTCTGCACTGAGATGGGCTTATCTGATTAGGGAACTTCACTGCATTCTGTCATCTTTCAGATCATTCTTGCTTTATTTTAACAAGAACTTCTGAGCAAAACACAGTAAAATCTTCTGCAGTTGGAAACTTGAGGGAGGAGAGAAACCTTACTGTCTGTTTTTAATCACGGGTAATGAACCAGCACACTCTTAGTTGAAACAGTACAGATAGCACAGATAGTTTCCCAATTGTGCCAATTACCAAATGCTTCTGCCCTGGCCGTCACCTATTACATCTAGTAATGCTTCCTCAATGATCCCTTGAAACAGACAGGAGCACCCTACAGGAAGCAAGGGGAGATCTGGGGCTGGTGGGAAAGGGTTCTTCTGGAGAACAAAATACTAATACTTCCTCTATGCTGCCCATCACCCCCTCCCCCCCCACTGCACCCCCCAATTTTCTCTTAAATAGTGGTTTTTTAAAAAAGTCAACAGTAAACATCAGCGTGTAGCTTTATTTGAAAACAGTCTGCCAGTTCCTCAAAATGTTGAACATAGAGTTACCTTAAGCCCCAGCAATTCAAATTCTAGGGATATACTGAGGAGAATTGGAAACATGCCCACACAAAACTTGGATATGGGTGTTTGGTAGCATTGTTCATGATAGCCAAAAAATGGAAATACCCAAACTTTCATCAGTTGGTAAATAGACAAATTGAATGTGGTATGTGCATACTTTGGGATATTACTCAGCCATAAAAAGAAATGAAGTACTGCTAAATGCTACAACATGAATTGAACTTTAAAAACATTATGCTAAATGAAAGAAACCAGACATACAATAAGTAAGATAGAGGATTCCAGCGTCTACACATACGAGAATCTCTGAGCTAGCCACTAAAATATATTTAATAGATTCAAGATCATTAAAACTAGGGAATCAGTTAAAGAGTGCAAGAAAGAATCAATGCAATCTCTTTATGTCGCCTGAAAATCAAGTGAGTTGGAGGAGGATGTCACTAAGATAGGAATGGTCCTCAAAGAAGGCCAATTAAAGCTCCCTTGTGCCTTATTGATCAGGCATTTAAAAATACGCATGCAGTGACTGTGGCTCCTTTGGTAATTGGCTCATAGCTTACATTTTGCTCTTCATGGAGCATGCCATTTCAGATTCCACTGTGGAAGCAATCAGTACTACTACTAACGGAGCCACCTTTGACTTACGTGCGTGTAAAGAGCGCCCAGATGAACCCATTTCACTGATGGCTCAGGATGAGCCATTATTAACCTTAAAATTTGTTGTTTCATTTTCCTTTCTTCCTTGTCATCCCATCCTCAAAACAACTTTTAAAATTTGTTGCTAGGAAGATAATTAAGGAGTTGTTTTTTTGTTTTGTTGTGCTTTTTAAACCAAGTCACCACCCTACAATAATAGGTTATTGTAAAATTCCCCTGTTTAGGAGCTAGAATGTATTCAATTCTTGAACTCTGTATGAATATGAGTTTAATTTCTGCATAAAAATTATTTTATGGAATTTAACCAAAAATCTGGGAGAGATGATCTTACTTGAAGCAAAATTCAGATGAGGTGTTTGCTTTCTAGCGATCTGCTCACATTGAAATTCCAACAGACATAAGATACTGAACATATTATACTGTTCGTTATACTTCAAAACAGGTACTGATTGTCAATACCATGATCACCCATAATAATGCATTAGGCAGTCTCTGGTTTAGAGTTCTCTGTGTCTTGCCTTGGATTTGTGAATGACTCTAGAGAGACCAAAAGACACTTCTCCTTCTCCCTCTGGGCTAAGATCCTTGGAATTTCCTTTAATTTTTCTTTTCCCAGTGTCTTGCCAATGGGTTTCAGCCCTGGGCAAATTCGCTATGGATTCAATGTGACTAAAGAAATTGACAGAATGTTCTTGGGGTGAAAGGGTTATACCCAACTTTATTTCCAGGTGGCAGGTCAGTCACTAAAATCCTGTTCACTCAGAGCGAGTCTGCATGCAGCAAGCCAGTCTCTGCCTCTGGGCCCTTCTGTCTGCACAGCTGTCATCTGGGCCTCTGCCCTTGGCGCTGCCACCACTCCAACCTCTGCTCTGCTCTCCTTCAGCCTTGCAGCCCTGCCACCGTGTCGCACCCAGAGCACTGGGCGGAGCTCTTTGTATAGAGTCAGCAGCCATGTAGTGCCCACAGGTGTGCAGTGAGCTAGTCAACCAGGGCCAGGTGAGAATCCTGGCCACAGAAACTCTCATTTTATCCACTTCAGTTTTACCCCACCCCGAAACTGCTGCCTAATTCTTTAACTACCAAATACCAAACTTCCTGCAGCCCATCACCACTCCATTTCTAATTGAGAGGAGGGCTTCCCATGGTTGTGACCAGAGGGAAAGAAGGGAAAGATGATTCCAAGTCCCTCTCTGACTACAACCTCCCATTCCTTTTAAAACTTCTCTCATTCTGACCCCAGCCATAAATACTATTTGACTTTATGAAGACCTCCCCAAGTGTAGCTTCCATCATTTCCTCAGTCAAGCCCTTTCCAAACTTCATTTATTTTCTTATCAAGGCTTGACCCATCTGTGGTTAATCACCTGAATTTCTTTCTTACCAGAACCTTTAGTCCTTTTTCTCCTGTTCTTTGATCACATCCAGCTGGTAAAACCTTAATTCTCACTCTCAAAGTCTCTCTTCTCCACTCTTACTTTTGTTCTAGAATATCATATAAATAACATGCTGTTGCTGTATTCCAGTAATTACATCCCACCTGGGCCCTCAGCAATAGAGAAGGGTTACCAAGGAATCTTGCATCAATATTTTCCCCCCGTTCTTTTCCAAGATTAGTTCAGCTACTAACCACTCACCATAAGCCTCCAGCACTACAGAAATGAAGCACGAATATACTCAGGTCTCAGGAGCTCCCAAGTCTTTGCTTCTTCATGCCACTCCTACTAGACTCTGTTAGTAAGATAAAAGTTCTCTGACAGAATGCCCAGGAGAGCTTTTTTGTTTTAGTTTATTTGATTGTTCTGGTTTAGTTTTGAATTCTGATGAAGGGAGAGTGTTGAGCAGGAGACATGATTTCTCGGTACCACAGGAAGGTAAGTTTTCAGCTCCTGACCACTTGGGACTGCTGAGAACGCAAAGGATTCTCATTGGTTAGCAGTGCCTGCCAGTGCTTCTGAGAGCGAGGAGTGGCACCCTGAGTGATATTTGTCATCCCTACTTGAATATACTTTTTGAGGACCAAAAAAGCCCACCAACATCACTTGCTCTTCACACAGGGTTTGTCATGTTCTTACTAAGTTACGAGGAGTGGAGGGGGTTGGGAGAGGGAGGATGTATTTCGTGAGTCGTAGCCCAAAATTCATGCTCAGGTTTTCAAGAGTTACAGAGGACAGCAGAAATAGAGACATGGGTATAGTATAATTGAAATTTGCAAAGAGAGTAGAAATGAAATGTTCTCACCAAAAAAACAAAAAGTGATGGATGTGTTAAGTAGGTGGAGGAATCTTTTCACCGTGTAGGTGCATATGAAATCATCACAACACTACACTTTATCTTACACACTTTTACCAAGGAAACCTCAATAATGCTGAAAAAAAGGAATAGAGACAAGGTTTTAAGTTTAACAAAAGAAAACAAACTTAATTTACATACGAGGACTGCTTATTTTATTGTGAGACTTTTGAGACTTTTCAAAACTTTGTATTTTGCCCCATCTTCTTTTCCCTTTGTTTGCTAAAACTAAAACTCTTAGATAATCTTTGTGGGATTCCCATGCATTTTCTGTGTCATGAGGTTGCTGTAAGACACTGTATGGGCCTCAGATGATTGGATGTGTGGAAATGACCTCTGGTAACAGTAAAGGAACCAAAGGAGACCTATTTTTTTATTTAAAAGGAGAAACAGGAAAAACTGGGCCTCTATCAGTGTTTTGGGCATTAATACAGTCAGACTCTCCAAAGTTCCTCCCCAAAGGGCCAGACTTTTTCTTTTCTTTGCATCATCCTGTTCCTAGATCTCCAAGGAGCGTTCACAAGGAGTCTGGAGTGGAGGGGTCATTTTACCCAGTACTGGCTGGTCAGCAGAGATGGGAAAAGTAAAGCTAATTCTGACTCTTGCTGCTGGGTCTGTATTAGAGAGGAATGTGTTCTTTCTGGCCTCAGTTGCACTATTCAGTGTGTTTCCTCAGAACCATCATCTGCATGATGGTTTTGTCTATAGAATGTTGTTCTCCTTCAGCTTCACTTACATTTTTGATCAAAGAGGCTTTTGTGCACTGACTTGGATAAATAGCTGCTATATTGAGTGTTGATTCCATGGAAATGCATTTATCTGTCAAACTACCATAAAACCAGGGTTTTCTGCTCCCTCTTTGAGTATTTTCCTGCATCTCCCATCATCTGTGCCATTTTATTCAACCTGTGAGTTTCTTGGGAACATAAAATGGTATTAAGCACATTATAGTATATATATATAGTAAGAAAAAAAAATTGAATACTGAACCTGTCATGTGTGTGACCTCGATCAAGACACTTTGTTCCCTCCCACCTGTAATGAGCCTCTCTTTCTTCAGCTTTGTGTTAGGTAATAATTTACAGGGATATTATTCAGAGTAAGTGAGGTATTTTTTGTAAAGGTCCAGTACAGTAGCAGTTTCCTAGTAGGTATCTAATAAATATGAATCCCCTTTCCCTCCCTTGACCTTCTTCCTACGTAGACCCTCTGAAATACTTGACACCTGTCATAATTATCTACAGCACAACATTAGAACTACCCAGGAATAAAATATAATTGAACAGTGAAATAAAGGCAAGGCATTTATGTCTCCGATGGTGGAGATAACTAATTTGTTTCTGTACAGGAGATTGTCTTCTACAAATAGTATCTTAGTATATTTTTTCATCACTTGATTAAAACGTGGGTTCCTTACCAAGCATACTGCATGCAGATGCTCTTTGTTGCTAGGCGGTTTGTACTTAGAATTCACTTGGTCTAAAAGAGACATCGTTTTTTTTTGTTCATTTGTTTATTCATATATTCATTCAACAAATGTCTCCTGAGTTCTTATTATGTGCCAAAAACTATTCTAAGCACAAGTGACACATCCGTGAACAAAACAATATTGTTGTTAATAATTATGTACTTGGTGAGAGTTGAGTCCAAAAAATGATCCTTTTCTTGAAGGGGCCTGTTGCCTAGATTTTCTTCCCAGGTCCAAGGGCAATTTACCCATGAGCAGTAGAATATTACCACCAATCCTGGTTTGCTTGGCTTGACTGTAATAGTAAATTGTTTGCGGGTAATGCAGGTGTTTTATCTTTGTTTCCTTCCCGATATAGTGCCAATCTAGCTCATTTACAGTCCCTTGTAACATGTTTGTTGTTGATGGTAGCAGAAGTAATAACATTAAATTATAATGATAATTTGAGCTTTAAGAATAGGCCCTTCTAAAAGGACCAAAATAGGAACACCTCTGGCAAGGTGACAGCTACGAATTCTGGGAATCCTTAGACCATTCAGCTGGCTCTTAGAGCCAGTTAAAGATGCCGTTTATTGATGCAGTCAGGAATTCCATATTTATTGTACTGAATGCTCTTTTATAATCCTTAGAAGTATTTATGAAGCAAAATATTTGCTGTAAAAGAATTCACCTTCACTGTGGTTCTTTTCTATGTGGAAAGGCCAACTTTAAACCTAGGACAAATAAAAAATATCAGATGAGGCATGCTGCTCTCTGTGGCTCAACAAAAATAACCATTTATATTCTATATATTTTCATCTAAGTACTTGGCACAAAGCATTCATAATTTTAACATCTATATATTTTACATGGATTAAAAAAAGAAGAGTAGAGAAGGACTCATTTTATCATGTTATAAATGTTCTTAGCAATTTCCTAAACCTTGCACTGCAATAATATTGTTTCCCAAATAAGACAGACATGTTTTAATTGGTCTCAATGATATTGACTTATACAATTTGCCTGAAGCAGCAAAAATAATGATGGTGTGTGTGTGTGTGTGTGTGTGTGTGTGTGTGTGTGTGTGTGTGATCAGTTAGATCCTTCACTGCTTGGTAATTCTAACATGAAAAGTAGATGACCACTTATTTGAGATTACTGGGTGTCAACACTGTACTGAATGCCCTCTGGGACATTTTCTCACATAAAAATCACCACATGTCTTCAAAAGAGTTTATTGCAATATGTATTTTATAAATGGGAAAGCTGAGGCTTAGAGAGTTAATTTGATGACGCTTTAAAATATTATGTAGCTGATCTGGGTCCAGCACAGATCTTTTTCATTCTTCCCACTGTACCATAGTCTTTCAGTGAGAACATTTGTTTCCATTTCTTTCTGAGGCTTTGGTTTGGGATTTCTGTTTATTAAGGTGACTATATTCATTACACACTATATCAACTTCTGATTGGGAAGAACTAAGGAATAAATAAGCTTAGGAGCTAATTACTTACAAGTAACTGAATTCTAAGAGATGGGACTAGCCTGCAAGTCCTAAAATGCTATCATCCCCCCAGTCAGTGGGTGGCCCTGGTGCATTGTTAGAAACAGGACATACGACTGGGTTGGTTCTCCTCCTCTCCACACAATATCTATATTCTACCTGTGCTACTGTTGTCAGCTTCTCTTTCCTTCCAATTATCCATCACCATTTCTGGTGCCTATCACTTGGCCTTTGACAGCTGAGGTTAGACTGTAAGCATAATGAATGAAGGGGAGGGAGAGGCTCTGGCCTTTCTGTGCTTTTCTCAGGGTTGGATGTGTTCCTAGGGAATGTTTATGGCACGGCAACAATTCCCAGGTTACTTGATTACAGAAATGCATGTGGGGAGAGGCAAGCTTTGCTCCTCACCCAGAATATTGAAATGTTAGAATAAATCTCAAGATAGAGCCTCACAGACCATATGGTCTTCGGCCATGGCCTTAACTTTTGGTTCTGACAGCTTTATTTTCAAGAATATTTTCACTGGGTTGGTGCTGTTTATTGGTAATTTAGTAAGCTAGCTAGATTTGGACTTGTGGTAAGAGGAAGTAACTTCAAATACAGTGTAGATGGCACTTGGTAACGGGACTGGGGAGAGTATGTGAGGTTTCTGTAGGTAGAATTTTGGTTGGGGGTTGAGGTTGGGAGGAAAGTCCTTTTTTTTCATATTTCTGCCCAAACTTCACTTTTTATTTAGTTTAACCCCACTGTGTGAACCAATAATCATCTTTCCATAGCCGTCAGTAATTTAGAACAATGAAATGATTATGTAGTTTCTAGCCTGGTGCATATTCATAACCAAATCTTCCTCTCACTGACATTTCTAATGGATCCTATGCCTTACTTTTAATAATATGTAATAATGTATCTTCTGTTTTCTGTGTTCCCCATATGATTATCATCAACAAATGTTTGTGAAGCTCACGTACTACCTTTGGAAAGGACACAGAATTGCTTACATTGGTTAGGTTTTTGACACAGAGAGAATTGTTTACATTGGTTAGGTTTACAAAATATAATGCTTTATCATCTAATTTTAATAACATTCTACTAAGTTAGGTCTTCATTTCTTTCTTCCTTCAGCTAGTATATACTTTTATAACCACTTTGAAGGAAGTTACATCCCAGGTGGGGAAAAGTTGCATAAACATTAGAAATCAAATGACAATAGGAGAAGTGGCCTATGTTAAGGTTACATAGATTATTTCATATGAAGTCAATGTCAATGGAATCGTGGACATTGGGAGAGAGACATTTGACAGTTTAAAGCTAGACATGATGCCTAAAGGAATGGTAGGAGGGGACACAGCCCTCCAGCTGGGAGCCCAGTTTAGGCCAAGGCCTAGAGGTGGGCATGCATGCATACAATGTTTTCAGTGTCCATTAAGGTACTAGTTTGACTGGAGCTAGGTTACTCAAGTCAGTATTCAAATACTGAATGCCCAATACCATAGAGCTTCAGAATTTTTAGAAACCATTGGAGATCAACTCAAATTTATCCTTAAAAGATATGCTCATATTCAGTAGATGGATGTATTATGTTTTTATGTAGAATTGATTTCATAAGAAGATACTGATGTTGTTTCTAGAGTGCAGAATATAACCAGTTGTTTTTAACACATACACACATTTCCTTGGTTATTCATTACTGACTAGATTTTATCATCTTAGAGATATGTTGCTAAAACAGATTATTTATTCAGGTTTGGTTTTTTTTAGTTTGTAACCATATCATGTGACCTTTTGAGAAGAATTTTTAATTAAAGGAACAGTAGTTATGGTAGTTTTGGCAGGTTTCTTTTGCTTTCCTTTTAACCCAGCAAAACCACTGACTGAGCAGAACACTAATATCTCTGCTGCAAATATAATAATACAGGATGGCTTATTTTTCCAAATAAAAAAAAGACAGCACATCTTTTTGAATCAAGAGCTGTACGTGCCACTATATTTTCTGTTTTTTTCCTTAAGAAAAACCATGCTCTGATTAGTTGGTGGAAACAACTGATCCAAATGGATTTGTCTAGACTCCGATGCCTTTGGGAAGTCTCAGTGATCCTGGGTATGGATTTCTTAAGCTTCACATGTTTTTATCAGTCAGTTTCCAGGAAGCCTCAGAGACCATTAAGATAGATAATAAATCAGGTGAGATTTATTTGTGTTTGGTATCCTGCAAAGAAGTGTAATTAGAAAGAAAAATTTTAATTAAAAAAAAAGAAATGAAATACCATAAGTTCAGATTGTTAGGCTATCGAGGAAGCCCATTAAATAACATCTGTTCTTCCTGTCCGAGTTCTGAAACTATTAAGAAATAGCATAAGTAAGGTAGCTGGCAGGCAAACTACCACTTTCATGTTAATATAAGCTACACTGAAGGATGCAGCCTGGTTTGAGAGCCAGGCGAGTTTGCTAACTGAACACCAGATCTACACACATCTCCTTGCCCATTTACAGAAGGCGCTGGAGCTTCTTTCTGACAAGGCAGGACCTTTATTGCTAAACTCAGCAAGGTAACACTTACTATATATTGGCACTCATGTTTCAAAAGTGGAATAAGGGGGCTGCTGAGGCATTCATGCCAGCTTTTTCCCTCAATTTTACCAAAGTAGTTAGTTCATTTCCCCCGGAGTGGGTGAAAGATGGAGAGAGGCCAGGGATTACATAAAGGAGGTTCAGTGTAATGGAAAGAAACAGAGGAGTTGGGGGTGGGGGCGGTGGTGGCAAAGGGGAGGGAAGGGGCAGATTTCTCCGACCATCCTAAGAACATACATTTTTTCTTGTTCTAAACTCTCTAAAATTAGGATGTATCTTAAATCAATAGCATCTTAGTAGCTGTCAACTGGAGACAGTCCTAATGAGTTGTTTTTGCCACAGTATGCGTGAGCTGAGTGGTTATTCCTCACACCGTGACCTTTCAGTGTTTCAATCAATGAACCATTAGAGGATAGGACCGTTTGAGGAAAGAGTGTGAGTCCCGCTTGGTACAGGAACACCTTCTCTTTAAACCTTCTGATAGCATCAAGAACATCCCAGCTTTAAACACAATGGGTATCAGCAGCTTGGAATAAAATACTGGATGCACTACTTGAAGAAACCCAGTAAGTGACATTGTTTAGAAAACAAGGATATTGACAATTCTGAATCATTAAGAGGAGCTGGACTTTGAATATTACATAGTTTTAAGAATACCTTAATCAATTTATTTTTCTTTTTTAATGTGTGTAAGAGACTTGTGGTAAACATCTGTTTATTTAAAAAGCTTAAATAAAGCCTTAAAAATCTTATATAAATCTGTTTATAAATTATGTAACCTAGTTTTATATATTTAAACTATAGGAAGCTTTTCAATCAGAAAAAAAAGATTCTAAGTAACATGGAGGCATTATAAGTTTAATTAGTAGAATTGTTTTTCTTAGTGTTATTTAAAACAATAGTGTGTTTTACAATTAGTGGGGTATTAGATTTGATGAAATGTGATCAGCGCAGTTTATATGGGTCTGCTCCAATTTTGACAGTCCAGGGCAACCTTGAATGGTACTCCTTCTTTCCCCTGAAAATTTCATGTACTGTACTGACATAGACACTGGTGATTAGAGACCCAGATTTTGACCTTACCCCTTGCTCTGTTTCTTTCTTTTTTTTCTTTTCTTTTGATATGTTGGTTTACAGTTTTCTGTTTTTTTTATTAAGGTATCATTGATAGACAATCTTATGAAGGTTTTACATGAGCAACATTGTGGTTACAACATTCACCCATATTATGAAGTCCTCTCCCCTCCCCCCATTGCAGCCACTGTCCACCAGCATAGTAAGATGCTATAGAGTCACTACTTGTCTTTTCCACTTGCACTGTTTGTTTAAGCAGACCTTTTATTTTTAATGTGCTTTTACATTCTCACTCAAGTGAAAATGCTAATCCAGAATTCATTTAATGAGGAAAACTGGATCAAGTCATTAAAAGTAATTTTGTAGGTATTGAAGGCAACTGTTTTCAGTGATGTTCTTCATTTATCTAGATAGACTTGGCTTATTTCTTTGTAGAAATCCTAATGAGCTAAATCTCTCTCTTTCTCGCCTTCTTTCTAAAAGGGGGTCCTGATGACAACTTAATTGAAGGTGGAGGAACAAAATTTGTCTGCAAACCTGGAGCCAGAAATATTACCGTCATATTCCATCCATTATTAAGGTAAGTCAAATTCTATGAACTTACTGGAGATCAATATTTTCATTATTTATGCTGATGTACTGAATGCCAATAGGTCAGTCAGTATTGAAACAAGTCGTAAGAAAAAATTTGCTCCGTTTTCTTGGGTCTCACTATCAAAGTTCATCAATAGAACATATAATGTCAGTGCCACTAAGTAACTACTTTTTCTCAGAAGTAATACTCCATAAGTACTTTCATTCAATTTCCTCTTGTTCCTACTCTTGTTCCTGTCTCTGCCCTCGTTCTCTCTGTCATTGTCCCTCCCTTCTCTTCCTTATTATCTATTTCAGGAGTTGGCAAACTATGGCCCATAGGAGAGGTCTAGCTTGCCACCTGTTTTTGTAAATACATTTTTATTGGCATGCCCATCTGTTAATGTATTGCCCATAACTGCTTTTGTGCTACAATTTCAGAGCTGAATATTACAGAGAACTGCTATGGCCACAAAACCTAAAATATTGACTCTGTGGTCCTTTTTAGAAAATACTGTGGACCCATGAACTTGCTTACTAATTTACACTAGCGACTTATATACTCTCTGAGAATCGACAGGTCTCTAAATATGATTTACAAAAACAGAAAGACATAGCAAATATATGTGAAGGATAAGTTGATGTTGACTACAGTGATATCTATTATAACGCTCCGTTTATTGGGATACTATGATCGTAAGAAAATAAGAATCCATGATACTTTGTTTAGAAATTTTCTAAGCTCTAAATACATTAAAAAAAATACTTTTTCGGAGGGTGTAGGAAAAGGGAGTTGTTCAATGGATCTAAAGTTTCAGTTTTGCAAGATGAAGACGTCAGTTTTGCAAGATAAAGAGGTCTGTTATGTAACAGTATGCATATAGTTAACACTATTATACAGCTAAAAAGGTTAAGGTGGTAAATTATATGTTTTTTACCAAAAAAGGGTACTTTTGGGGCATAAATATATAATACTACTTGTGTATGTTCTCTCTGTAATGAACCAGTATATGTTTTTCTTGTATTTTCACGTAATGGACCAGAAACTCATGTTAATTGAAAGTTATGTACCTGAGGTCCTCACATTAACATTCTCAGATAACTCCTATAATATTTGGAATAACAGTTAAACAAATGCTACCAAATTGGCCAGAGGTAATATTGTATTTACTTTTTCAGAACATAAGCAGTTTATTATTGGAATTATCCTACCTTCTTTTTAACCAAGAATTATTAATTTGATATTGTCAGACCTAGTTCAATTCATATCTCTTATTTAGGTAACCAGGTTTTAAAATTGTACTGGAATACCCTACCCAATTAGTTTTAAATGCAAAAACAAAAATATATAAATCAAACAATAGAAAAAAGCCTGACTTTCATGCAATAAAACATAATTTTGAAGAAATGTTACTAACCTTAAAATCTGTTTCAGCAAACATTTGCAAGTAAATTCATGTTATTTAAGAATCATGTAATTAAGAGAATGAACACCATTGCTCTATAAATTTAGCTGATTATATGTTTATATAGACACACATGTAAGTAGTAGGTAAATTACAACATATAGAATTTCTGGATTAAGTAACAATGCTTATATATATCAACTGACTTTGGTAATTAGTTTACTACTCACTCTCTTCTCCAGTTACAAATTGATTTCTACTTAGTGTTGTTAATTGTTAGGAAAATGGCAAAATACTTTAATCATTGTAGGCATCTCCTAACCTAAATTTAACTCCATAATTTACTGCCAACTTTTGCGTGGCTTGGATAAATGGAATCCTTATGCTAATGTTTGTTCCTGAGTAT
Source organism: Manis javanica (assembly GCF_040802235.1). Lineage (NCBI taxonomy): Eukaryota > Metazoa > Chordata > Mammalia > Pholidota > Manidae > Manis > Manis javanica. Next base: position 18,359,299 of record NC_133161.1, on the reverse strand, counting down.
AGAAGAAACCCTTTGGAAGCTTTTTTTAGCAGTATTGTCAATAACCACTTTTGAGAAAATTTTTTCCCCATAAACTTTTTGTCTCTTTTATAACATGAAATTATGAGAATGGATAAAAACATATACTTTTTCACACTTAATAAAATGCATTTCTGGTAAAATACTGGTAGAGTTTATTACAATTCTTGACAGTTTTTAGTATTTATGCTGCTTTACTAAGGGTTGTTTTAAGGCTTAGTAATACTCCTAGTCTTTCTTGCTTGGCTGGTCTCCATTTTCAACCAGAATTTTAATTTATTATTGATCAGTCCTGGAGAAAGTTTTACATGCTATAAATAGTTTACCATTCATTCATTCTCTGTGTAATTCTTAATGGAAGTCACAAGAATATTATGTGGTCTGCAAGGTAAGTTAATTCCTTTCTAAGCAACTGATAATTATAGACTTTAAATCAGCCTTTGGCTTAAACTGCAACCATGCTTCTCAAACCCATTATAGAGTCAGCTGAAAAACTCATAATCGGCTTATGGAACTTCAAATGACTAAGATTTTTCAGTATTTTTTTTAATTTTAGTTTTTACACTTCAACATCTGCTGATTTTTGGACTTCTTTCTTCTAAATTTGGAAATTTAGTTTTGGTAATGAAAAGAATCAGCTTTCTCATATTAGTATATATATATATTTTTTCACTTCTCCTATAGTCATTCATTTATTTATAATCAACAAAGGTTTATCAAATATGATGAGTGTTTTCTCAAAGTTTGATGTGGACTCTTGTTTAGAAATAGTCACTCTTATTTTTATGAGTTTATGTAGACAAAGCTTGTAATCGTTAATATAGTCGGAGAGGCAGTGTAGAAGAATGGAAAGATGGGGAAAAAGACACAGGGGTGAAATGTAAAATGAAAACCACAGCATGCTATCTAGGTTCAAATCTAGGTTCTTTCACTTCAGTTTTACTCACCAACGATTTCTTGGACTCTGATTCTGTACCAGATCTGGGGAAAACAAAAAAGTAAGATTGAATTCTTGCCTAAAGCTGCACACTTGGTAACTGCATGGCTGGCAGAAACATCAGTTGTTGGAGAGGACCTGCCTCAGTGGGATGTCTCATACCTAGTATGAGTGCACTCTAGAGAGTGCAGCCTCTCTTGAAAACAGTAAGAAATCACTGAGCAATCACATATCCTGTTACCCAGTAGTTCACCTCCTCATGTGTTTCCACTATGCGGTGACTCATTATTTTCTCACCCCAATTTTTCAAAACTTTTAATAATTGATTATAGTAATTATTATAACTTGCATCATATTAAAAAAAAGCCATACACATCCTTCAGAAGGAACTTACCATCGGTTGGCTTTTCTCACAAATCAACACCTGTTTAACTATTTTCACTGTTATCTTACACAATCTCTTAGTGAACTCCAGTGTTTTTCACTGCAAGGAAGAAACCCTGGCAAGTGTGTAGGTCCTTCATTTTCCTTTGCTACCCTTCCCCGTATGGAGCAATATTGTGGCCTCTCTTCCTGAAACTGCATATTCTTATTATACACTTCATTTATTGAAAATGTTCTTCACATAATTTTTATTCAGCTGGCAGTGTGTTCTTGGCAGCTAAAGGTCTTCCATGTTGAACACTCTGTTAAGAACCCCACACAGATTCCCATCATGCTGTTTTCTTTACTTTCAGTAGTTGTTTATACTGTCCTCCCATAAAATTATTGTACAAAGTTCCAGATCTGGTAACTTAATTTTGTACATTTCTCTTAACTACTGCAGTCTTAGCACTAGGGAATCTCATAGGATGTTGGGAGCAAACACACTGACTTCCAGTGCGTTCACTGACCATGAACTCTGCCAGGCCCTTGCCTTGATTATTTAATGGTTTTCCTTACTCTTTTTTCTTTTGTGTTAGGAAATTAGAAAACTGCATCTTAGAGATGAAGTTATAGAAAGATGATGTATATGGTTTTATGCTGCTTACTTTATTCTTTGCCTAACTAGACGTTGTATGCAATTAAACCCTGAGGTAAGCTTTTGATGGTAGAGATCAACTGATCAATTTTTCTGCTTGTGGGTCTAAAGGAACAAAAACACATTAGAAATGGTTTCTAGCCATGCTTAGGTAGATTGTGAAATATTTTCACCAGTATGGAGACCCTGAAAAGAATACAGTTCATACTTTTTCACCCCCACAGACACATTGATATTTTTTTTAGTTTTTTCTGGAAACATACAAGAGGAATGGATGTATTCACTCTAATAATGGATTTTATTTTATGGGACTTGAATTTGGGGACAGAAGGAAGATACGTTAATGTTGAAATTTGAATGGCGTATTTCCTTTCATCTTGCTCTGACATACATTTAGATTTTTTTTACAAAAATTATTTTTGAATAATTGTACCTGGTAATCGTTAACTATGATCTGAATATAAGTAAATGTTTAACAAAAATGCCCATTTTATTGAGTTATCAACCACAGTTCGATGCAGTGTAACCCTTACTAGTTATAGTTGATATATAATGTAGCCACTTCAAGAAATTTGAAATGACTTTGTGGCTATGATTTGTGTGGTTTTGAGCGGAGAGAGTAACAATTTATTTATTTTTTGTTTTTTCATTTCTCAATATTCTTTGTCCTCTAAAAACAGAAAATAAGTTGTACCTTAGATCTGTTAGTAGAGTTCCTTCATATAGAAAAAATGGCTGATAACAAAACTTATCCTTTTATAAATCTAAATGCTTGCAGCATCTATCAAAAGTATTTAGAAAACACTCCAGCGTTCTTTCTTTCTCTGCTTGTATGTGCGAACATATTGCATGCGTTTAGGGCCACTACTCAAATTGGTGGGGAGCACCGCTAATGAAAGCAGAGTCCTGTGTTTGACTGCTGCACTCAGTCGTCTCAACGGTGAGCTTCCGGTTTCAGAGGTGAAATCGTTAAAGAAAGGTGTTGGTGGGATTTAATCCTGCCCGTTATTGCTTGAGAAACAAAAATTCCAAGTCTGCCTGTGAGGACAAGTCAAGAGTGAGGACATGAGTCCAAGGAAGCCTTCTCACTGTCTTCTCGTACAGCTTTCCCCACTTTGTCTACGGACACCAGCTCTTGGATTAGGATGTGCCACCCTTATGACCTCATGTAACTTTAATTATCTACTGAAGGGAATGCATGTTACATTTTGCAATTAGAACAAACTTGGGAAATTAATTTATTAAATGGTTTATTAATCATTCTTTTAGTACTGGAGCCATTGTTGCAAGGGAAAGGAGTTTTGTACATTGGGTGATAGAGGCTAGGCCCCTAAAAGTGGGTTGGGGTGTGTCAGAGTAACCACAGTTTAATTTTTAATGTTGGTCAAATCATTGGTCACAGTTGGTCACAGTTTTCCATTACTTATAAAATAAAGGAGTTAGTGGGTTTGATTTTGCTTTCCCCCTTGCAAGTTTTATGATTTTTGTGACTGGAAAATGCTTTTAGGTATTTAGGAACTCAAAAGGCCTGACATTTTAAAGTTTGAAAGCCCAAATGACGATGTGTTGTTTCTTTTGCTTATTTGCTTCAACTTGCTTTTAAAAGGCATTTGGCTCTTTAGGGTAGTGAACACTTTGCATACATGAAGTGTGTTTCTTATGAGACAATAAAAGAACAGATGTTTGCAGTCAGGGTGACTTGGCAGAGGTAGGAGGCTGGAGACATAGTGGATGATGATGGTATTTAAAGTTGCAAAAATGTCACTGATGTTTACTCTGTTGAACACAACTTGAATATTGAATATCTGGGCCGTGAGTGTTTTTCACTATTTATTATTGACCACACTTCATTAAACTCAGACAGCAATTAAAGACTTCCAGGGTAGAATAAAAAATGAAATATTTATTGGCAGGAAGGAGAAGGCTGGCATTTAGGTCAGGGAGGTGAAACTTCAGGACAGCTTGGGCTTTGGTGACGGACAGCGTCCCTCTGGTTGGCTGCATGCCTTCCTTAAGGAAAAACAGCAGAGAAAAAGGGACTGTATTCACACCACCTAATGCTGTTTGTCTCTAATCACAGAGAGGATGACTTCTAAAAGTTAATCTTGTCAGATGTAGAAACTGCCGGTTAGCAGCAGTACAGGGACCTGTTTCAAAGTTACACGTGTCCTGGTTGTGAAGTAGTCTTGAAGTGCCTGTGATTGTTAAGCAATGCTTGAAGTCAGGCCAGGAAATAACTGAAATCAAACCTGGGGCAGCGAAAAGAAGACGGAACTCCAAAATAACTGATGATTCTGATAACATTTTTATTTTTATGTTTTTTATTTTATGAATTATAGTACTTACATTATCACATATTGACCATCGTGGTAGATCAAAGGTGTTTAAGTTCATTGTTATAATTAAGCATAATAAAAATCCATTTGCCATCCATTTAATAAAATTTATTGAACACTTATTCTGTGCCAAGTCCTCTCCGTCTAACAACTACTAAGTCTGCCCCCATGGAATTTAGTCTAGTGGAAAAGTCAGGCAGTGAAATAGGAAAACACATGAAACAGTATCAGGTAGTGATGATTTAATGAAGATGAACAGAGAAGAGTTAGGAATTGAATACTGACTGATGGCTTTGGGGTCGGGGTAGTGGCACTGTTTTGGATTGGGTGACCCAGGCCTGAGAAAATGACATCTGGTTAGATATGAAAATGAAGTGAGAGAGGAAGCCATGTGAATCTCTGGGGTAGAATGGCCTGGCCAGAGGAAATGCCAAGTGAAAAGGAAGAGTTTGAAGAACAGTAAACAGACTAATGCGAATGGGGGTGCGTGCAGCTGGTGCATATGTTAGGGTACATGAGTAAGAAGCTTGCACACGGTGTAGTCAGGGTGGAAATTTCTTCTTGTCATTTAGACAACAAAGAGGGCACTAGATTTATAAAAATCTTTTGGGACTAGGTCTGAGTTTTGCAAAGGTTCTCGAGGCTTAGAGAAAGCGTGATATAATAGCTATCAGTAACGACTATTTTCTAAGGTTCCATCTTACTGCATTTTGGATACTGAAGAAGCCTTCTTTGTAAGACTGAAGTAATTAACACTCTTCTCTTTGATAGAGTGAAAACCCTCTGTCCCTCCTAACAATTAGGTCTCCTGAAATGAAAAATAAACCTTTGATATGTAGTATGATCCAAAGAGACTGAGCAAATGTTATGCCATCGGTTTATCAAGATGTTACTAAGGATTTATCCGATGTGTCATTCCAGGTACAGATACATATGCTTTCTAAAGAGCAGCTGGGGTGGGGCTGCAGGTTTACTGTTTGCTCCTAAAGGAGTCGTCCAGGTTGGTGGGCTGCTCTGCAAAAGGCCTGTGGTTTATTTTGTTGTTGTGTTTTTTGTAATCTTTGCCAACAAATCTAATAGAAAATAACACATAATCACTTAACCAATTGTGGGGTATATATTTTAGTCTAAGCCTCGTCTGGCACAAAAGATTTGTTCAACTTTTTGTCACTAATCCTTGCTCGTAAGTGAATGAATTTGGTAAGACCATTTTAGTCTTCAAAACTCCCAAGTTTGCATTCCTGTAACATCCTGGATTTCTGCCCTTTGTCATCTTTCTTTCTCAAAACCTTCTTACATCCGCTTTCAATTTCCTAATGTTATTTCCACAGCAAAGGGAGGACAGTGGTTCAGATGTATCTTCTAAATAAAGGGGTACCAAAAACACTTGTTTAAAAATTAACTTATGCAAATGGTTGGCAAATATTTGTTGATTGGAAGTGAATGTCTTTTCATCAGATATGAATATGAAGCGAAACATTTTTTCTTTAGTAACGAATCTGAAGTAGATCATTTTTCTTATCTAAAAATTGTGTAGTTGAGTTTTTGTTGTTTTACATTTTTTTTTACCTCTGTTGGAAATAGAAAGTATTTGTCATAGAATAAAATACAGAAACAAAAAGGTGATTTAGAAATTTACTTTTTACAGCATTAATCCTGAATTAAATTACTACTCTTATAACTGAGCTTCATGTTTTGAGTTTAATAGGTATTTATTAGAAATTTACTTTTTTCTCTGCCCTTTTCTTTTCTTACTACATTGGGAGCTTATGGTTGCATAAAGGTATATTCGCCTTATCATTCTCTTATGAATAAAGAATCCCCTTCCAAGATTTTAAAACTTTTTCTAACTGATGAAACCTTGCTTTAAAAGCTTTCTTATTTAGCCTTTTACTCTGTTTCTATGGATTTTCTTTTTCACTTTGATTTAGAATGTGTACAATATCTCCTAGATTATTTCTTGATTATGTATATAATCTTTCCTTGATTTTATATATATATATGTATATAGAGACTATATGTGTATATATATACATATATATATATATGGTGTGTATATATATAGTGTGTACGGTTTACTTTGAAAGAGGGATTTAAGTTTATTTAAGCATGAATGTCACAAGCTGAAATAATTCTTATGTATTTCTTTTCCCAATATTTTTTATCTATGAGAAATGCACAAAAGTTATCCTACCTGTGTCAGTTTGCTGTGTGCATTGGTATTTGGCAGAATATTATTCTGAGCATTTATAGATATGTGATATTTTTATACAGATACCTGTTTGTTCTTAATGAAGTAAAGCTTATGTAGACATTTTGAAGTATGCTGGTGATTAGACAGTCTAGCCAATAGCATTGTAAGTCATACATCATTCATACATGGGAGAAAATGTGGATATCTGGTTGCATTTTTATGAACGACTTTTTTTTTCCTGTCCTCAAAATGATAAAAAGTATTCTTATGTTTTCAGACTATCTGACCTGTGAAGGCCTGTGAAGGACTGAGTAGTGGTATATTGAGATTGTAAACCCACATTTGATTAACTGCTTTTGAATTTATATTATAAATGTCAAATGCTTTTAATCTTCAGATTAACTTTTGGAGATTAAAAAATTGTTTTTCTAAGCATTTCTTCAACTTCTGTTTTCAAAATGTGTAGTGTGATATGCGGCTAAACACCAACTGCAACAACTAACCAACCAGCAATATTATGTTACTGACTGAAATGGGCAGTCAAGGCTTTAACTCAAATATCAATGCAGATTTAAACAGTAATGTCAGAAAGAAGAAACATATTACAGGCTAGGTAACAGAAGAGTTCAGGCCATTCCTGATGAGAAACAGTAGGAAGAAACGGATGTGTTAGTTAACAACTGACGAAGAAAACCAGAATATTTTATATGTATTTTCAAATATATAAACGTCTGTCACTTGAAAGAGATGAAACAGTTTTGGGTTTTTATTGTTGTATAAATCTGTATTAGAACTACTTAGTTGGTTGGATGTCGAAGAGATTTGATTGTGTACAGGATTTTCCAATGAATAAGGCAATCGAGAAATAGGGAAGCTTTCCTGGAAGACAGTATTTTTCCTGGAGATGCATAAGCAGAAGCTGAATTCAAAATGAAGTTAACTAGAAGCTGAACTGCCAGGTACATTTTGTAGTCTTTCTAATACACTGTGCAACCTTAGAGCTCTGGACAGATAGGTTTTTTCCACTCTTGCTCATTTGGGTTTCTTTTTTATGCTTTGGTTTAATGCTGATGATTATTACTGACCAAGTCAAGGAGTTATAGTTGTGTTGCGCCATTTTTGACGCAGGGTAAAGGAGCTCATGTCTTGGCTGTGGCTAGTGAGTTGTTAGAGCGACCACTGCTCCCTACAGTGGAGTTCCTTCTCTTCTCTTTTTTCCTTCTCTGCTACAGTTTTTGTAGTTTGCTGTTTTTCTCCTGAGCCAGGAACTGGTACATGTTTCATTGACATGTTTCATTAAGACAAAAAGAAATGGCTTTCTTATGTTGTAAAGCTATATGGGTCTAAAACTATATTTTTAAATAAATCTAAAATCGTCATGACTGTGGCTGTGATTTTGACCTAGATTTAAGATGATACTTTAGATGCAGGGTTTGTTTTTTTAATTATTATCAATTAAATTTTATAGCTATCAATTTATATTATTGGAGGCTTCCATATTTGAAAAAAATAGATTCTTTTCAGTGCAAAACATTTACATAATTTGTGTGCTGGTATTCTGAACATGTATTTGTCTTGGACTACAAAAGCCAAAATATGCTTGTTCGGTATCCAGTGAAATATGTTTCTGTCCAGCCACAGGCCCATTTACATTGGATTTTGAAACCTAAGTTGATAATGTAATTTGGTATCAAAAGTAACAGAAATACCTAGAGGAAAAATAATATCCTACACTTCGATTCTCTGTATGATTTGGGAAATTACTTTACCACTCTCCTTGCTCCTCAGAAACACATATATAGACACACACACTCTCACACCCACTCATACTCTTGTTTATTTTGTTCTTTTATTTCTGCTTTGCGTTCTTTGTTTCAAGGGCCTCTGTGTAATACCAAGAGCTCTTTCCTAATCATTTTCAGCTTTTTTACTTCCTGTAATTGTCACTTTGACATTCAGTCATTAACACTGCCTACTATGTATTTTTTTTAATACGTGGTACTACAAGTGAAATACTTTCCATTTCAGAGTCAACCCTTTCTAATCTTTTTGTAGTAAAAACAAACAGAAACCTTCAAACTAAGCAAAAGTATTTTCTTGAGAGTTTGTTATTTAATAAGAAAGGCAAGTTCTTTGATTCAAGCAGGAGAAGCAAGAACAGCCTGATAAAGAGAATAGAGGTGGAAGTATCATAAAGGAAGATTTAGTTATTAATTACCTTTATTTCATTTTTTGGTAGTAGCAGTGGTTTTGAAATTGGGATTGCTGGATCCATGCTTTCTGTTGTTTTTCAACTGAAATAAATACTGGAGTTTTTGATGTCCTCACATAGTTATTAGTACTTGTGGAAGAATAGTAATTATTTGGCAGTTACTATTTTTAAATTCAGTGAGCATTCTTTAATGCCTATTCCTGTAAGCAACCACATCATAAACAGGTGGGAAAGTGTTTGATACATAACAAGAAGAAAAAAGTGAAAGTTTCTAGGATATCACTTTCTAGTTCTATAAATATTTTTGAAGCTAATCTATTTTTTCATTTTTACTGACTTATGGTATACATACATTAATGTGTAAATTTTTACACATGGATTTGTATATATATAGTCATATACTTGTATGAATTTTTATAAATGTATACACAAGTACCACTATGACCCAGATCATTGATACAGCTCATTTTCATTGCCCCAGAAAACTGTCTCATGCTGATGGGAATACTCTTCCCTAAGAGGTAACTAACCGTCAGTTAGATATCTGTTATTACAGATAGATAGGTTTTGCTTAGGCTTGAACTTCATATAAATTGAATGATACGATATGTCCTCTTTGATATCTGGCTTCTTTTATGCAACATTATGTCTGTATTAATCATCTACATTATGGGACTAACAGCCATAGCTGATTCTTCTATTTTAGCCATTGTACCACTGAAATCTGAAATTATAAAAATACTATATTCAATCATTATTTGGGAGTAAATGATAACTTTTTAGGATCTTATAGTTCTAAAAACTGCTTACAAGTTAAACTTCTTCTAAACAACTTTTCAAGAAATCTTTTGATTTCCTGTCTTGTGGGGTCAAGGAAACTCTCAGGCAAGTAAGAGATCCTGGGGGCCAGGCATGGCCCAGCCAGGCAAGAAGCCAGGGTGTGCGGATCATCTTGGTAATATTCATAGACGGTCTTACAGCCTTGGAAGTTGGAAAAACCAGGGAAGCTAAAATTAATTAACTCTGTATTTCCCAGACTTTGGGATTTAACAAATCAATGAAAAAATAATTGTCAACTAAGGTAGGTTGCCACTTTTATTTAAAGAAAAGGAATTTCAATATCAGTAACAGTAAAAACAATATTGCCTTGATGTTGAGAACCATCCTTTTGAAAGAAAGATAGTTGGCAACTTAAAGTCAGCATTCGTAGGCAGCCATTAATATGTAGGCTAGTGTTTGAAAACAACAAATTCAATCCAAGAGGGAATTGAGAAGTTTCACACAAGGGATTAATAAAGAGCCAGTCAGATACAGGACTATCATAGGAGGCAACGAGCACGCATGGGCCCAGTTGGGAGGCTCGAACATATGTAGTGAGTAGTAACTAACTGTAAATCATGTGGTTCTGGTCCATAATAGTAAAAATGTTTTCAAAATGAGCAAATGAATCATAGGTAAGTGGGTGGCCCTGTTTTAAAAGCTCAAGATAAACTTGATGGATATTAAATACTCTTTTAGTAAGTTTTTAGAATCTTACATTATAACTTTTCCATATTAAAAGACATGTGGTTTTAACCTCATACTATCTTGCACCTATTGTTAATTATATTTATTCACTGCCTTCATGTTAGCTATTTGGCTATTAGAATATAGTAGGTTCTATACAGTCACATTTGACCTAGCCGCTTTGTTTTCGGAGTGTCAATACATCTGTATCCTTTTTCTCCTGGTGGCTTCTAGAATTCCCTGTCAGCAGCGATGCTGTGCCAGCTACAGACAGCTTTCTTGCTCTGCCCAGTGTGTTCAGGGTGCTAGCATCAACAAAGCCATTAATTTCTGATCTGCATGTTTCTTTTTGCTTTTTGCAGCCATGTTAAGAATGATGGAAAAAATTCTTAATGTAAGAGTGGAAATAAGAACAGCAAAGAACATTGCATGAAAAGAGGCCACTAAGTCCATTCTTCAAAATAAAATTAGAAATACCGAGCAATTTTGATAGAGGTGCATCAGTGCTCAAAAATGCATCTGGGTGACTCTGTAGTTCTTTCTTATTTTGAAGCTTTAAGGAAAATTGAAATGAGGGTTTCACTGAAGAATAAAAAGGAACCGACATCCTCCTATGAAAGTTGGAAGTCCCTCTGCTTTATAAACCTTAATTCATTACATTTTCTTTTTTATTGATTCTGTTTCTGATTGATGTTGATTCCCAAGATGCAACTCCTATGTTCAATAAGAGTTGACTCTCTTTTTTTATTTTTTGACAAGAGTAAACTATCTTTAAGCTGAATTTTAAAGGAAAATTCTTTAGTCATCTTTTTCTCTTATTTTTCATTCATTGATTTTTTTTTCCAACAAATATTTATTGAGTGCTGTGTCCAGATATTATCTTTGCCTTTGTGGAGCTTTTTTCCCTGATAGGTATCATGGTAGTTTGAGAAAAAAAGAAAATTGATGAGAAAAGTCCATTTTTCCACTGATGCTGAATTTTCTTGGTTTTCCACCTTTACCCCAGGAGCTTCTTTGTCCTAGAGGCACATGTCTCTGTGCCCTTGCCTTTTTGAGAAGCACTTCCTCTTCTGGTCTTAATTCCAGTTCCCCATCCCCTGTGGGATGTTGTTCTTTTGGTAAATCCAGCCTCTCCTGTGTCTTCAGTCTTTTCTTCTCTACTGGCTCCTTCCCGGGGACCTGTAAATGTGCTCAGCCTCTCCTGTTTTATAACAACTCTTTTCTTAAACTTACAGATCACCCACCTCACCTACCACTGAAGGTCCTCTCTTCTTTCCTGCTAGGCTCTTCCTTTCCCTCTTCCGTTCACTGTGCACGCTGCTGACCAGGCAGCTTCTGACTGTCAAACCTCAAGGGCATTTTTCAGTCTTAACTAATTCGTCAACATATTACACAGCTGATCATGCTTTTCTGTTTCAGTTCTTCCGTTTCAGTTGTCACCTTTTTCTAGCCTCTTAACTCTACTTCACACCATTCATTCTCAGGCTCTTTAAAGTTCTGCCCTCTCTGCCTACTTACTCAACACACATTCTCCACAGTCTCGCTTTGATAGTTTCCTGCTTACTCTGCCATTATCTTGCCCATTTAGTAGTTCTGGCTGTTATTTTCAGAATGTTATCTCCAAACCAAAACTTTCTCCAAAGGTCCAGGAAGCAGGTTCCGTTCTAAACTATCCAATCTCTGTCCACATCTTCCACTCACAGCCTCTCTCCTCTGCCCAGACCTACATCCTGCCCTGCTAATCTGCGTCTGCTCTTTGCTTCCTGTACTCTCTACTCTGAGAGATGCTGCTGCCCGCTCTCCAGTGATTCAGACCAAAGAATTCTTCTTGGAATCTGCCTGCAGAACTTATCTCCACCCCACATGCCAGTGGCACTCATTTTTGTCAATCCTGCATCATAATTATGTCTCAAATCCATTATTATCTTTCAATACCTATTGCCATCGCTTTTCTTTCTCAGCTTCCTAAGGGGTTCCCGTTACTCTGAACCTACACTTCTCATCCGTCTTGCACACGTCTGCCAGAGTGATCCTCCTTTGTAATTTCTGACTGTCTGCTAATGAAGGGAGTCAGAATTCCATTTTGTAGAGTATATATAAGGCTTCCTCTGACCTTACCCACATTGCTCTTAAGTTCACCTTTTATATTCACCTACTGTAAGCCTTTTCTTTTCCTGAACCTGTTATGCTATTATCCTTATTTATTTCTACCCAAAACCCACCTGCTCATGCCAACCTTCTTCTTTCCTTTAAAATCTGGTGTACAGTTTATCCCTGAAGATTCAGGTCATGCATAATTACCTCCTCTGTCAACTGTCTCCTGGCCTTAGCCCCACCCATCCATGCAAAATGTGAGTTGACCACTGTTTTCTTTTCAAATTTTTAAAATGACTATGAATTGGGCATATTTTCATTACAGTACTTAACACATTGTCTTGAAATGACTCATAGAATGCAGTCTTACAGAAATCAATATATGCACACCCAGTGAAAATATTAGAATAGGAAAATAAGCTATCAGGAGAAAATGGTAACATCTACAATTAAAAGTGTTGTTTGGAAAGAAGGGTGAAGATTAGGGGTGAGAAGAAAACCTGGATTGCATGCATTTAAACTGAAGATATTTGCTTGGAAGTTGGAGGTGGGGGTGGGAAGGGAGGGCCGGTGAAGGACAAAGATGGGACTCCTGGGTGAACAGTGTGAGTCAGATGGGCTAATGGCCTTTGTGGCTGGGTTGAGAGATTTTAGTTTTCCAATTAAGCAAAGCTTGATAAAGTGTCAAATCAGGTGGTACAGAACTGAGGACTTTCAGAAAATTGAGAGGGTCAAATACAGAGGTCCAGAAGGATGATGGGGGTGAGTGTGTTGGAGGATGGCCTGAAGGGACGATGAAAAGACTGTGAAACGGACAGATCACAGGGAATGTTTAGCTAAGACCTATACTGGGCCATCTATCCAGACAAGATCGATTATATCAATTATATGCCATGTACATACCATTGTCCAGTCATTAAAAGTGGTACAGCAGGTATATTTTTATTAACATAGGAGAATATAGTCAATATATTGATTAAAACAAAACAGAAGTATCACATGACCAAATTTTGATTGAAATACATAAATACATTTATATTTTTCTTTAAAGTACATGTATACCTAGAAATACATGTGAAGGTATTTTCTTTGTTATAATTTACCATATATTCTGTATTTATTGCAACAAGCACATATTTTATAATTACAAAAATGTCAAAAGGGAGAGGCCAGCATATAAGGCCATGATCTACCCAAACACAAATAATAACTTTATTACTATGATTATGTATTTACTTAAGTATATGAATGATATAAATAGTATTAAATTAAATAGCTATCACTTAAATACCAATTTGCAAAATACTTCCAAGCACACCATCTTACTGTCAGCATAACAACCCTGAAAAGCAGTTTGAAAGCTTAAACATTCAGTTCCTCAGGGTGACGCAGTATTGGAGGCATAAGCCTATGGATTCTGGTTCTAAGTCCTGTGCTTTCTGCAGTGTTGGTTTGGAGCCCAGTCAGGAAGAGGTCCTGTTCAAGGTACTTCATCGGACTTAGCGTGCTGAGCTGCTGCGGGGATCTAGGTCACCTCCAGCTGCTGGCTCCTCTCACATCCAGGCCCCCTATTCAGTCATTCCATGTAGTAAGTGCATGAGAAAACATGGGATTGCTGAACTAATTTTTAAGCCTCATTTCTGCATTTACTCATATATTTAGTGTAGTCTGTGTAGCCATCCTGAACTATTTGAAGTTCCACAAACCTTCATGCTCTGTCACCTCTCTTCCCTTGCATGCGCTTTCTCTCTACTTACGTGCCCTTTACCTCCTTTATTCCTGGTGAGTTTCCATGTGTCCCACAGCAGCAGGTTTTCTGAGTCACCTCCCTTACTCCTCCCCTTTCCTCTGTGCCCTTGTCACCTAGCATATATTGTTCTCTTAAGTGTTTGTTCGCTCATGTTTTGCCCTCATAATGAAGATGCTAACAACCATTTTTTGATTGGCTTTGGATGCCTAGAACTTTGATGTCCCGCTCATGCTAGGTTCTCCATGAATGTTTGGGGAGTGAATTAGTATGTACACTTTTCATGGACAATACGAGTCCTCACTGTCAGAACTATGGTAACAAAGATAGACAACTGGTTGTTAGGTGACCATGCACAGTTCATAGCTCAGGTTTTGTGCTCCTAAAACAGATTTGCATCCAGTTTTCTTTCTTCGGGTTGCTTTTGATACCCAAATAAATTTACAAGGCTGGATTTCCAAATGTGTTTTGTGGTACAGTTATTTAAGGAGAGCTGATTGTTATTCAGGTCATTGTAGTGATAAAGATGAAGCAAGAGAAAAAGCCACTATTTTGCTCTTTTTAGTGCTTATGTTAGCTGACAGGCTGCCTGTGTTTGATTACAAATGATCATCTGTAAAACTCAAGGTAGACCGTTAATTTCCCATGACAGCACATGAAGCTCCTCTTCCCCTCCCCTCCCCAAGCCCAGGCGCACACAGCAGAGGAACCTCCTGCAGGAGACATTTGCTCATGCCTGTCAGAAACGTGCTGCAACAAGTCATTTAGGTTTGGAGTTTGCAAACATACGTCTGCCTTACTGGGCATCCCAACGGCTGGCAAAAATTTCATTTCCCCATATTTTCCCTTCCTTCTAGAAAAATAACCCTTACAGATGTAAACATTACAGGAATTTTGTCCTAGGCTGTGGTGCTTCTGAAGAAAGTTTTATTCCTGAAGTTTGGATTGGGCAGAGGAAGGAAACCTCTGCTGACATTCTGAAATCTTTCTAGCAATTTATGTGAACTGTACTACTAGGGAGAAGATATTTTTCTTCCAAATATTGGTTACATCTCATGCTCTTTTTTCCTACTCTCACTGGAAAGGAAGAATAAGCTTTCCTAATGACCTTGATGTTTCTGAAATTTCTGTGTATTTTCTCTTGTAGTTGCTTATCAGTCTTTTAGACTCTACAAGTCCACTCCGTGATTCATACACATTTGTGTTTACCTGGAAGTTGGATGAACTACATTTATGTGTGCTACACATATTTCAGATATTATTTTATTTTGTAGATGATGCAGAACTATTAATTAAAACCTGAGTCTAAGAGAAGTTTGCATTTAGTTGTGACAAAGACTGGGGCATGCCCTCTGCAAAGTCAAGAAAGGGAAGGTGGATTCACTTCTAATGCAGTCAGGAAGCCCCTTTATAATTTAAATATATGTTGGCATATCCTGAGAAACCTGGTCTTTGAATATCCCTAAGATAACTCAAAGTCTCTCCCAAACAAACTTTGATTGAATCACTTGAAGGAGCACATTAAGACGTAGCCATGGTCCTTAATGGATCAACACTGTCTATACTCATTATCATAGCAAACTCCAGGAAAACTATTACCAAAGCCCTAAGAGTCAGGTTATTGATGCATCCTAGTGATATTGCTTGTGTTGCTCAATTTGATGCCTTGCAAACATTGAACTTCTGGAACATTAATATTGTTTCCTGTTTGTACTGAAAAACAGTAATGAGCCTACATCTTGAATCCCTGTATTTTGGATTATATACAAAAGAGTAAATAAAAGTTTTGAAACTTTTTTAAAACTCTGAATTCTAGGAATGTTAGCATAATGTAGGATGGAACTAACCATCTAAGACTACATTCTGGGTTTCACTTTTGCAATATATTGTAAAGGTCTCAATCAGTTCAAGTAAATAATAATAAAAGTAACTCAAGTTATTGAGTCCTAGTGATATAGCCAGCTACATTTTGAATGCTTACCATGGATTATCCAATTCAGTCTTTACCGCAACCCTATGTGGTTATCCCTATTTTATAGCTAAGAAACCTGAGGCATAGAGTTGAAGTAGGTTGACCAAGATCACATTTTTGTGAGTGGTGGGGCCAGGATTCAAGCCTAGCAGAAGTACTCCAGTACCCTGGCTCTTACCTCCAACGCTGTATTCCAAGGCTATGCCTACATTCAAACTCGTAGAATAGGAGATTTTTCTGGTTCAAGGACTCTTTCATGGTGGCTCTGATTGGGCTGTTGGAGTCTGGAATACCATTTCAGTAGGACACCCTGGGAGCAGTTCATTCTCCTGCTGGGTTAGAAGAAATGATTTTTCTATTTAAAAAATTTAAAGTGGAAAGACACAATATGACTACCTCTGGGCTCCAGAGACTTTGCAGGCCAGGTCAAGATCAGAAATTCAGAGTACTGTCTCATGGTGGTCTGGTCTAATCACTAAGCCTCTTCTCAGTTTTTCTTCAAAAAATAAGCATCTAAAGATAGTTGGGGTGATTTAGAAGACAACTTTATGAATTTAACTGGTTAGTTAATTGCATAACTTAAAATTTTTACTATATAAATTTACCCAAGGGAAATTTTCAAGCCCATTTAAAATATAATTTAATTTATTTAAAAGAAAATTTTGCTACATAGATTAGGAATATCTCTATTGCAAGAAAGTAGCCCTTGAGTATTTTTAGAGTAGAATATTGTGGTTTCCCAAATAGCTTTGGGTCTTGGTATGCAGTGAAACAAAAACTTTAAAGAACCCCTATGTTACCTGCAGGAATGTTATCTTTATAGCATTCTCTATTGGCATTATCTTCTGGAAAGCATGCATTTCCCTATGTTTTGTGGCATTTACTAATTTCTCAAATGACTCCTACTGTTGTGGGCCCTTCTTTTTTTCAGTGAGATATGACAAGTATAATCTCAAATTTTTTAGTCTTTATGATGCTATTATGAATTGGCTTTAAACACATACATCTCCCATGTATGATATATTCCTTGTTCCTCATTTTGAAAAAGCAGGATGATCTAGTGGAGGCCATAAAAGGGGAGGGAAACAATTAGACTTCCCCAGGCCATTTGTTCGTGCCCTATTGCTAAGCCTTACTCGGGTGTGAGGAAAAGCAGACATACCTATGTATTTATTTGGAAAAGCCTCAGTAAATGATAAACAGTTTGATTCAGAAGCTTCACTAGTTTTTAAAATTCACTCAGTTGTTTATGTGGTGTTTATACTTTTCTAAAAAGAATGTGAGACAGCTGGTGGAATAACTTGTTTGAAGAGCAGTAAAAAACCGAAGAGGAAACAATGCCAGCAACAATTTGTGAAAGGAACGCACTGGATATGTTTAATTTTTCTTAACTCATTTTCATAGTCTAGCTGTGCTTTCCTATCCGGTGCCTTAACTCTTACTCAGGAGCACAGAGTAATGAGAGGGCTGATTCAGCCCTCTGGTGGGTTGCAGTGAAGCTTGAGCGGGCTTTTCCTGTGGTGCCTTAATCCCACTCCCTAGTGGAGCATGCCACTCATAAAGGAAAAATCATTTTAAGCTTTAAAATTTAGCATTTTTTGAGCTTACTATTTTAAAATAATAAAATTCTTTTTTTGGAGGGGGGCAAAACAATTATTCCTTTTTAATTGTATCCTAACGTCCACAAAATCACCCTGAGGTGTCTTCGGGTTCCATGGAGTTCCTCTTCTCCAGATATTGATGAAATCATTAAACAAGCCTGAAGCTTCAGGATTTCTTCTCCAGCAACACTTTTCATTGCACTTTATCATTACGTTTAGTTATGTTTCATCTAGTTTACAATATATGTGACAGGGTTCATCTCCCAGCCAACTGGAATTAATTTGACAGCTAAGCATTTCATGAGCTGGCTCCAGAACATGCTCTGCCAGACCCTGCCATGTGTGAAGCATCACTCCTTTTTTACCACTGAAGATTATTTATGACTTTGACTTCTCCCATGCTCGTGTGTGTTTCTGAAGGACGGAGGGTGTGGCGTTGCTGCTCCAAGTGTTTCTCTTGGCTTTTCTCTGTGTAAACCTCACTAATGCTTTCACTCACCACCTTCTGTATCTTTGCTTTTGAGCCAGAGGAGAAAAATGGAGCTGGCTTGAATGGCTTTCCTCGCTTCCCAGCAAGAGAATGCACTCCAAAGCCCTGGTGTAGTTCAGACCTATCTCTGTTATTGCACATTAGTGGCTGGAGGGGATATTAGGAGGGAGATTGTGGTTTGGTGAGAAAATTGTTGGAATGGAGCTCAATAAATAATTTCTTAAGAGTTTAATCCTTAGAAGTTATGACTGTAAGTGACTGAATGGGAACCTGTTTCCCCTTTAGGGAAAAAATAACATTAGCTATGCATTTCAGGAATAAGAGAAAGGAAGTGTTTATATTCCTAAGATTTGATTATGTTCCAGATTTCTGCCCTTTCGTAAGTATCCAAAGCTATCCAAAACAGACTTTATTACTACTCTAAGCCAGTTAGAACACACATTCTTTTATTTGACCATTTTCCCATTATTTATCAGTTTGATAATTTAATTTTATGATCATATATATGTTTCCTAGTTTAAAAGATTTCCCTCCCATGGCATGATTAGCAATCATGTGTGAAATGATTATGCGGAAACATTACTAGTGAATCACTGCTTGTCTAAATACTGTATGTTTTCCCTTGAGAACATTGGCTCTGGAATGTATTTCTGGTGCTGTGGAGGAAAAGAGAAAGTCTTGATGTTTAAAAAATGGAGCCAGAATTTAATTTGTGAAATGGAGCTTTAATCTCAGTTGTTCCTCCCACTGGCAGCATCTTGAAGTTGCTTATTTCCTTTCTAGAATGAAAATTGTGCCCTCTAAGACAACTCAGTCTTACTTTTAATCTTCAAATTGGTGTTTTCTTAAAGAAAGAGCCAAAACTTACACTGGCTCTGTTTGTGTCTGTGTATTACATAGAGTCTAAATTATAAGTCCTAATTAGTGCCACTTGGAGAGGCCATTGCAAGGTCCCTTACCGTAGTACGCACACCTTGGAACGAGAAAGTGAGTCTTATATTAAGACTTTAGACTAATAATTCTGACTGAACTCCTGCACAGTGTTGAAACCCAAATCAGGAGTAGTCTTCTTATCATAAGATACAATCAATAACTTACCCTGTTGGTATTCACTGTTGGGGGATTAACTCTAATCTGTAAAATGGCTGCAGTGGAAAGACAGAGAAAAGCCAGGAGACATAGTCTCACTTCCTGGTTATTTTAATCTACAATAGAGAGAAGTTGCTCATTTTGGTTTATAAATATAGCTTTCTTAGTATTGAGTTTGGTCAGTTTCATTTCTGCAGTGGACATCTCTTGGGTGTCCCTAAAGAAAGAAGAAAAAAGGGAAGGGAGTTTGTTTACTGATGTAATTATTATGACCATAAAATGTTCTTTCAATATGTCCAAAGCACACCCCAAGAAAAAAGAAAAATGGAAAGAAATCAGACACCACCTTTCCCTGTTTTTCTTCCCAAAGAGGGCCTCAGAGTTCTGTAAAGAAGTCATTTTTTCTCACTTGCAATGTTTGATGAAGAAGATTGACAGCGTACGTAGAGACTTAGTCTCATTAGGGTCTGGGCCAAGGAAGGCATCGTAGCCAAGATCAAAGCTCTGAACTGAAGCAGGAACTTTGCATTCAAACTGGAATCAATCTATAGGAAAAGGATGCTGTATCTTCCAAAAATTAAAAATTCAAAACAAAATGAAAAAAAAATCAACACCTGTAGTCTCTTAGCACTACAGATTCTGTATTTATTTTGAATTGAACATTTTCAGGAAAACATCATGATTCATTAGTCTGAGAAATTACTGCATTATCATAAGAAAAGGATTGTTGACTCCAATAGAAATAGGCTTTGGTCCACTTATAATATAAATCAGGCTCATAGCATTAAACCATAAATATGGAGATACAGATTGCTTGTTCATTGAATAGTATGATTTTAAATATTACTCTGAGGACTTCTTTCTGATATCAGAATTGCCCACAAGGAGACCTTACTGTGTAACTCCAAAACCACTACAGAGGTTCTACTCTGTAGATTGATTCTCATTATTGGCTTACAGATAAACAAAAAAGCTGGTTGATTGCCTTTTCCTGGTAATTTGGTTATAATGTTGATGGTGTATAACTGGCATTCTTCCTATGAAATCTCTTAACTATTCTTGGTGTAGATGAAAAGCTACCAGCATAAGTACTTATGATGTAAGGATGCATTTTTTGAAATTTTTATGTGAAAAAAAAGTGAACTGTAATTACTTTTACAAACAGTATTTTTTTAATGAAGATAATTAGGAGATTGGGGGAAGAGGTTCTTGTCTTTTGATTACCCCTGAATAAATTGAAGGCTACCCATCAGTAAAGGGTAGTTTTCTCTCTCTTGTTTTGCGACTAGAGAAATATAAGCTGTTTAATTTGTCTTTAGCATAACACAGAGAAAATTATTAAAAACAGCACATCTGAGATCATTTCAACCACTTGGCTAAGGGAATGGAGGAAAAGGCCGGAAAGGAGAGTTGAAGAGGGAAAACAAACAAGGGAAAGAGTGAGTCACAGTTCAAGGAGGGAACCTAGTGAGAGACAATGGAGACAGCGGGGCCGCTAAGGAGGGAAAAGCAGCCCCAAACAGGGCTGTTGCTCTGTCCTCCAAACTCTCATAATGCTCATTTTTCCTTACAGATACCAAAATGAAAAGAACTTTAATGCTTTTGTGACAGTGTCCTAAAAACTCATAGGCCAGGCACTATATTAAAGTAGACCCTTTGTGGACCTAAATATTAACCCTGCTTTTTCCTGGTGAAAAGGAGAAAAGGAGTAAAAATGTAAAGAAATTTTAGGGATCTAAAACTGTAAATAACAATGAAAGTACTTCATTTTCTAATTAGTGAAAATTTTAGGAAGAGAGCAACATTTGTAAATACGTGAGATTGTGTCTGTTAAGGGCATCCATAATGGAGTATTACATGTACTATTTTCCTGTAGATTTTGACAGGCCCGAGGGTGTCTTCTACTGAAATTTCAGAAAGGAAGGAAAACATTGTTAATGTTAATAATGTTCTAATTTTGTAGATAGAGGTTATGTTTTCTATGACATTGAATTGGTTTGGAATCCAAAACTAACTCATTTATCAGAAGCCTTTTCTCCCCCTAAAGGTCAAGGCAAGCCTCTGCACTTTACTATGAGGAAATAATTCTCAATGTATTTGCATATCACAGTTGTAAATACTCATTGTACCAAAGCACCCTTTTATTTATGAAATTGTTCCTCAAAGTAATTTTTCAAATGGTACAGAAGACTCCTCAGTACTGTCTTTGCACTATTTTGCATTTGCACACAAACACAGTGTTGGGGAAGAAAAAACTTGCCTTCTATCCCTTTTAGGTTCTTTGATTTATCTAATAAATTAACAAAAGACAGATTAACAGGAGAGAAACATTTAATGCTGTGAATATGAGTGCTCATCCAAATATGAGAGCCCCGGGCAAGCTGGGCAGTTGAGGCTTACATGCCATTTTGGGTGAGGAGTGGACGGGGTCTGGGACTGCAAAGGGGAGGAGGGGAATTCACGGGATAATAAGAAGAGCAACCGTTTGGTAATACAGGTCACTTAGATAAAAATCATCTCTTGGTAGTAACTCTTTTTCTGGTCCAGATCCCCTATCTAAATTCTTCTAGGTAGTTTGAGAGAGAGGTGGAAGTTTTTCTTGAATCTGCAGGGTCTTGATTGCCTTTAGCTCAAAATAGTCCATGTGCCAAAGTGGCACATTTTGGGGACACTTGTTCTGAACCCCTTTAGTCACAGTAGATTTACCTTCTACAACTTTCACTTCTCTTTGGCAGGGTAACAGAGTAAATACCTTCTCTGATCTTTTTTTCTGTGGGTCTTCAGCTCTGCAAACATCTCCTTATTCCTCATAAACTCTCCAAAGCTCAGTAAATACTTTTCCGTGGATAGCCTGCGTTTTCTCCCTTGTATAGCTCCATTTCTCTCTCTTTGGACAGCAAAGAAAAAGGAAGCCAGACTTTATTAATTGTTTTCTGTTGCCAGTCTCCAGACAACTTCCCCATTTCTGAATTGCACAGCAGAAATTGAAGGGAAAAAAGTAGAACTATGTGAGAATGGTATGCTCTCTGTCCATAATTCTTCATCTTTATATTGGCTTGGTGTGTGAGCAAAGCCCCGACGGCAGAGAATCGGGGGCTGGAGGAATAGGAAGTGAGGAAGTCTAATTAAAAGTAAGAAACCTAGTTGGGAAAGATATTGGCAGTCATGGAAAGAAATGAGTTTCCTCATAGATATCATGTATTTTTTCCCCTTTGGGACTTGTAAGATAGGATTTCTAATATATGGAGTTTTTTCCTTAATAAGAAAATGAGTAGTGCACTGGGAGATTTCTGTTGCTCCAGCACTGGTTCTGTACATGCTTGAATAAAGGTTTATAAAAATCAATCCTGCGTGAAAGAATATGCCTTAGTAGGAGTTTACAGGAATGCCTTAAATGAATTAGGATTCTGAGAGCTGTGAGGGAGGCTGTTTAGCCCTGAAGGCAGACATACTCTTGGGTTCAGGTATTGGAGTCAAACCAGTGTAGGTTCCCTTCCTACTTTAGTCACTAAGGTTCATTAAGTCTCAATTTCTTCACCTGTAAAATGGGAACACCACTATTGGCTTTGTGGGCTTGTTGGAGATGAGCCGATGTATGTAAATTATTTAGAATTGTACTTGAAACACAGTAAGGTCTTGGTAATGAGATCTGCAGAGATTGTTGTCAGAGAAAGTGCAAATGGTTTATCATTTTCAGACGATCTGAGAGGCCTTAGCATTTTGGGGCTGTTGAGCATGGATACAGCAAACTGAAGGGGGTGGGGAACTCTCCACCCCATCCTCTGATCTCAGTCCTGGGCCATAGCGCTTCACGTTGCTGATTGTGTGACATTGGGCCAGTTGTTTAATCTCAGTTGATCTTTCTCATGAGGATAGATTGGTAGTGCCCATTTCATAAAGCTGTCAAGGATGATATTGATATGAATACTTACGAGATGGTAAGTATTGCCCAGCTATAAGCATATCTATGCATTCATTAGTTCACTCATGTATTCCCTAAGTGAATATATGCTAAGGGTGCACAGAGGCCCTTATTTATATAGCCTGTTTTTAGGGGGAAATGATTAGTTTTGTTATTTTAATTTCTTCCTCCTCTTTCTTTTTCCTCCAAAGCAAAAATACTGCTTATTTTGGTTCTATTTTATACTTTTACTGTGTTTGTCAAAGTGTGTTTTGCGAACCACCTGTGTACTGAAATTGGCAGATGAGCTTATTAAAAATATGAATTCCTGATCCTTACGTTGGAACCTGCCAAATCATAAGTCTGGGTGCAGCTTGGGGGGATTGGCATTTTAACCAGCTTCTCCTGATGGTTCCTAAACTCATGTTTGTAACATGTTAGGCTCACC
Source organism: Manis javanica (assembly GCF_040802235.1). Classification (NCBI taxonomy): domain Eukaryota; kingdom Metazoa; phylum Chordata; class Mammalia; order Pholidota; family Manidae; genus Manis; species Manis javanica. The sequence goes on along the minus strand of NC_133161.1, from coordinate 18,335,733 downwards.
TGGTCCCATTTGGTGCTACATTAGGAAAGCCTAGAAGTCTCATTCCTGTTCTGCTGTACAAGTTTACTGTCACTTTGGATCCTGAAAAACACTTTGCTTTACTTGAGATGGAGAAAGAGCACTTTGTTTATTCAGCAGTCTCCTTACTTACCTCATGGGTTTTCCAAAGGTAAGTAAGATATGACTGAGCTGTCTTCCTCTCTGGATGTCTTCTCCTAACATTCATTCATTTCTCTAAAACTCCAGATGCATAGGCTAACACCTGCCTGCTGCCAACCTGCAGTGTAGCAGAGTTAATAATGTACCTTCCCTTCCCCAGTTGTAGGGTTTGTTATTGCCCTTGGGCAATGTGTTCAGAACTCACAGCCTGAATGTTAATAACAAGGTAAAAAAGGACGGAAACTTCTGCATGTCTTTTCATTAATTTTTTTTTTTTGCAACATTGAATTGATTACTTCCCCTCTCCCAGAGCACACCCTGTGTGACCCTGATTTAGTGTGGCTTGACCAATAGTCTACAGAGTGACTAATTTGTTTGTACTCATTTCTTTACTGAGTATTTTCCAAGCAAAGGTATGGGAAAACTGCTGTGTGAGCAGGGGTGAAAGAAACATTGAGGCATGGATAGACAGCTGTCTACCCCTGTTTGCTGTAGTAATTTTTAGGAAGAATAAAAGGCAGGGGAGAAAGGATGGTGGTAAAGATATGTATCCCTCTAAGATATTGTTTCTGCCACATTATACGAAAGACCCTTGATAACCAGCAGGGAGCATTTTAACGCCTGTTATTTTTGTTTGGGTTGATCTCTATAAGCAATGGAAAAGAATATATTCCCCAATGAATGGGTCTAGTGGAGCTCTTGCAGATGGTAAAAGGATCCAATCAGAATAATATTAAACCTTTGAGGGCAGTTTAGGGTTTAAAAATTTATTTTATTTATTTTTTATTTTTTCATTCATGTAGGTTTTTTCCCTTCTGAATACTTTTTGGGGAGGCCCAGTGCCAGTTTTATTCTGTAGGATACACAGTAAATACCTCGCTAAAGTTTTGCAGAGCTGGATGGAAAGGGTGAATGCGCGGGGATGTGCTGCCATCTGCAGAAGTCCATGTGTGGCCTGGACAAGGGGAACTGCCATTTATGAAGTGCTTGTTGTGTACCAGTTCCTTTTCATGCCTCGTCTTAATTCTCAGAACAGTCACTTAATTTTAAAAATCAGAAATTGAGAAAGAGATAAAGTGATTTGCTCTAGGCCATAGAACACAGTCCTGTAGGGTGACTTTGGGATTTGAACTCACATTTGTCTGACTCAGAGTTGCCTTTGCTTATGTGCATGTCACTCAAGCCAGCCAGGGCGTTTCCAGGATAGCTGAAACAGCAGAGGGGTTCAGCATCACCCAGAGAGAGCTGACGGAGGGAACTCACAATTCGTCTCTGTTCTCCTATGTCTCCGTTGCTCCATGCCAGCAGATCAGCTGTGTATGTGAAGTGAGGTGTTGGAAATTACCACTGGAAGAGCCTGAAGATGTTGAGCCTTAAGCTTTAAGATGTTGGTGTGAAATCACAAAAATCACATGAACCCTATACGCATCTTACTGTGTTTGGTCATTGAGTGACACAGGTGGAATTGTGTGCATTTTAGTAACTACCTCCTGAACCCGACCAGGACGGTATTCTGCTCCCTTGTTCTGGGCAAAAGTAAAAAGCTTATAGTGACAAAGACTGTGGAAAGCTCACACAGAAATGGTAAAATACACATTTTACAGGCTCTTTGCTATTTACTGTGGATATATTTTATCAAGTGTGTATGGTTAGGGACTATGTATTTGTGAGATAAAAGGATTTTGATGGCAGGGAGAATCTATACTTCAGAGTAGACTCTTGACCAGTTTAGGTTCTGACAACAGAGTATTCAATTAAAACTGAACAGTGAGCTGCCCGTCCAGCAGGAGTTTGGTGTGATAACATCCTTTCAAATGCTCTTGTAGGTGAGAATGGGACAGGTATGTCTGCTAAGTGTTCTCTGTTAGTATTACCTCCAAAAACAGTTCTTAGAATAATAGGATAAAATATTTGAAATGGAACAGATTTGTTATTTATAAGAAATTAACAATAAAAATTGTTTGTTTTTGAATGAGGAAAATGCCTTAGACCCATAGGATTCTGAAGTTCCATATGACATATTCTAGACCAGTGATTTTTGTTTTGAGTGGGAGGGGGTGATTGGTTAAATAAACTGTTTCATTAGTAAGAACTATGAGCAGACATAGGCTGGTGGGGCAAAGAAGATGAAATAAGATAGCACTGTAGTAGGCATAGGCTAAAGAGAGTATGAAATGCCTTCTAGGCACTGTTACTATTTCAAGTTAGGTTCCATTACTGAAATGCCATTTTATTCATTCTCATTGTAGACTAACATTTATTGAATGATTTATTATAATTGACTTACTAATGATAGAACAGATCTTCCTCAATCTATGATATCCCTAAATTATTTTGTCTTTGGTCCACAAAGAATTTGAGAGAACCAAGTAAGTAATTCTAGTAAGTAAGAGAAATTGAACTTGAAGTAAAGAGAGTCTGGAGCTAGGAATTTATATATGGGAGTCACAATAATAGCTAACATTTTTTGCATGCTTAGTGAGTGCCACACTTGATGTTGAGCCTTACATTGTTGGCTCATTTACTGTTACAGAAACTCTATGAAGCAGGTGGTATTACCGTCCACATTTTACAGATGAGGAAACTGGCACAGACAATATTTTTATAATTTGCCGTGGGTCGCATAACTAGTAATTATTACAGTGAGATCAAATGGAAATCTTGATGGTGTTTAAATCCAAGCTTTTAACCCCTGTACTTTTCTGCTTGGAGGTGATTTTTAAGCCTTGAATATAGTTGAAAGCTGAGGGTCAGTTTAATCGTAGAATATCCCATATTAGGGACAAGAGAATTGATGAGACAGCAAAGGCCATAGAAAGAAAGCCAATTATGGAAACCTTGCAAGAGTGTTTAGAGGAGAAAGTTATTAAAAGCTGCAGAGAAATCAAGAAGAGAGAGAAATTACTAGATAGAGCGATTATGACTTTGGGAACTTTGAATAGAGCTGCTCTGAGGAGGGCATATAATCATATCTCGATATGCCGTTCATTTTTAAAGTTTTGGACTAGTTTACTTAATGATTATCCTTGGTATCACTTAAGGCTAGTGCAAGAGTGTTCCTTAGTTGAGAAAAATCTGAACATTTTTTAGCAAATGAGACCTACCGGTCACTTCCTTTGTTTCTTTGTCTCATTCCTCCTCTCTTCCAAAATAAATAAGTATATATATGAAACAAAGGGAAAGAAGTGACAGAGCATTTGCCTTACTGAGAACAGAATAATACCGAATGTTTTCTTTGTCTTGCCCAGGAAAAGATTTACTAAGGAGTAGATGCAAGTTGGCAACAGGTGATGTGATAAGTGTGTTAGTGGACTCTGTGGAGACTGAGATCTCCTGTGCTTTTTACAAAGACCTGAAAGCATGTTACAGACTTGCTCGAAAATAACATATGACATGTGTAAGGAATAAATCTATTTCTTTTTTGTTTCATTTGTTTTTTGGCATTGGAGAATTTGAAACAGAGAAAGGGATGGCATTGAACAAAATACAACCCCCAGTGTCCCTTTTCCATGCATGCCCTTCTGGTCTGCGCTCTTCCTGCCAGTCAGCACAGAGTCACCAGCACTGCAGCCGGCCGCCTTGACGGGTCGGGAGGCCTGTCTGTAGGATTTCGTGGAGCTGACCCGTTTTCTCCTCAGAAGACTCTGTTCCCTTGCTTCCCAGGGTCACATGCTCTACGAGTTTTCTTCCCATGCCTTTGGCTCCTCGTGAGTTTCCCCCTCGCCTACCTGGCCTCTTTGCCTGTAGAGTTTAGTTCTTGGCCACCTTCTCTTTTCTTATCTGTGCTCGCTTCCCTGGCGATGTCACCCCACCCTAGGACTTCCAATACCGCCTCAGGATGATGACTCCCGAATTTACACCTCCAGCCCCATCCGCTCCAGGGAGCTCCAGCCTTTTCATGTCTTTCAGCTTTCTTGACATTTCTGCTTCTTTGTCATATGAGAATCTCAAATTTAAAGTGTCCCAAACAAAGATCCCAGTGTTCCACATCCTCTGCTCACCAACTGTGTCCCTTAGCCTTACCCATTTCAATAAATAGCAACATCCTTCCTTCAGTTCCTCAGACCATAAATCTAGGAGTCCTCTCTCTCTCTCTCACACTCCATAAGCAATCTATCAGCATGTCCTATTAGCTTTGAAAAACAACCCAGAATCTAACCATTGCTCACCACCTTCATAGTCAGTACTCCAGTCTATGCCACCCACCACCATCTCTCGCCTGGATTATTGAATTCAGCTCCTAGCTGGTCTTCATGCTTGATTTCTTGCTAATCCTCCCTTTTAGCCAAAGTGATCCTGTTAAAACGTACATCACATCATATAAACTCTGTGGCTTAAAATTCACCAATAGCAATTCATGCAGAGGAAAAAGCTGAATTCTTTACAGTCGCTTAGAAGGCCCTACATGATCTGCTCCTGCCAGGTGAGTGCATTTTCTACAGCTCTCTCTATAGCTCACTCCTCTCCAGCCATGCTGTTCTCCTCGAACCTTGTCTTGAATCTTTGGATAGCGCTGCTGTTCTTGCATGTGAATCACTACATTAACACCATTAGGGCTCTTCTCAAATGGTACTGTCCTTGTGAAGCCTTGGTTGGCTAGCCTGTGTAAAATAGTAATAAGCCCTACTTTCTCCCCACCCCCTTTTCTCTAATCACTGTCTACATACTTTATCTTTTATCTGTCTTACCGATAGTCACCTCCCACTAAGAATGGAAGTTACACAGGGCAGGGATTTTGTCTATTTTGTTCAGTGTTGATTCCCTATTACTGAGGATGGTGCCTGACATAGCAGGACCTCTGTTATGTTGAATGGGTGGATGAAGTTTCAGAGCCTCAAATAGAGTTGTAGAGTTCATGGTATGCAAGTATATGTGTGTCTGTGAATAGAATTTTTCTCCTGTGAGCTACAGTCCCAAGATAACAATTTTCCTCCTCTGAACAAAGGTGCCTCTGTATCCCAGATCTTCATCCCTGTGAACAAGGATCACCTATTAGAGCCAGTGTGATTCAGGGAGGAGCACATAATGCCATCTCCTATTCTGTAGAGTCTCTTTGGCCCAGAATGATTTCAAAATGCTATCCCATAAAGGCAAACAAATCCAGAGACCTCTGTAGTTTCCCTTAACCTTTGCTGCATTAGCTGAAGATGAATCTATGCAGAGTTCACTAAAGGGAACAGACAACTGCATTAAGCTGTGTAATGATGAACACTAATGGCCTGTGACAAAATGGGTCTCTGTAGGCTCAGCTGCCATGTATGGTGGGAATTTTTCCTTCTTTTTGATAATGCTAATGAAAAACAAAACAAAACAAAACCACATACAAAGATGCAGAGAAATAACCTGCAGGCCAAGTTCAAGGTTATTTTCATGGGATCTCGGTTTTTCCTTTTTCCTCTTGGTAAGCACGTGCATCTTGACTGTAAAAGGTATATGCCATTGTACAGTGATGGAAGGCACTCTGCTGTATTAAGTAGAATATGGGGCCCTTTTATTCCCAGTAGCAACTGGTATAGCTCCTTTGTTTCCTTTTCTGGGACATATGCATTGCCATGCAAATGATTAAATTGACTTTTTTAGTTGCTTGTTATTTTTGCTTATAGACACACCTTTTTTGTGTTGATTTCATTTTCATGCGTTTCTTTCCCATTCCGAATTTAAGTGAGGAGTTTGTTTACCTATGTGTCCTTCTCCCCATTTGACTTTCACATATTTGGCTGAGTACTCTTGGGTAAATCAATTAATTTTGCCTATTACATGCAACTGTTAAGAGGATCAAATATGCAACATGTAAATATGCTGTAAAAACTACTGTAAACATTTAAGTGAACGATGCCATTGTGGATTTTAGACAAGTTGATCTCTAAGACTCTTTTCAATTGTAGAACTAAAGTATTCTAAGGCTTCCATAGCAATCTTTCCAGTATATTCTATACATCTATAAATTTAGTTAACTGAGAGAGACACTACATATAAAAGATATATAAAATATTTCATGGTCAAATCTTAGAAATCCCTGGTATTTATATGTTTTATATATATGTATTTGTGTGGGTATGTGTATTTTAGTTTCATATATATTTTGTATTCATTATATCCATGGAATACTGAAAAATGTGGCCTAGGGCTTCTTTTGTTAAGTGTTCAGAATGTCAGTATGACCTACACATACTGTATTTTCAGTGTTTGCTTCTCTGATATTCAGAACACATTTTGCTCTACAGCAGAATTATTTGACAACACATTCCCTCCCTGCCCTCTGCATCTCCATGGATGATCTATAAAAAATAGCATCTCTATTTGTTACTAAATAAAACTCTGGTATGACTCTTTTCTGTAAATCCAGTGTTATTACCTTCTTCCAAAGTGATTTCTGATAGTCCAGCCAGAACCCTTGCTTTGGTTTGTCATTTTCATGCTAGATTCTTGAGTAAGAGGGCTATCTCTCGTTTTAGCCTGAGAAGAAAGGAGTATGAGGTGCATTTGAAGGCCCTGGTTTGGCTGCCTGATCTACCAAATTTGTAAATCCTAAGAATCCATTTACTTTTTAAAAACATGTTTGTTCCTATTTTCAGCACCAGTCCGTCTCCTTCAGCTTTCCCATGTGCATGCCCTTTGTAGCTCTGTATCAAGTAGAGTGCTCCGCCATATTGATTTAATGGTGTGTCTCAATAAATTTCCCCTGTTCCAGTGCTCGCTCTGTACCAGGCAGCCAAGGGGGAAACAGACGGATGTGCTGGCTAACTAATTTTAAAAAAGAAAAAAAATTCTATTTCTCCATCCTTTAATGTCATAGCTGTCCTGCCAATGACCTGATAGTGAGATGTTTTAGGTTCCCCCTGACATATGTTACAGGAAGTAGTGACCTGACCTTTTAAAGATTTTATTAACATTTATAAATTTGTTTTAGTGTCTTATGTTGGAAGCAATGATTTTTCTCCAGAATGGATTGGGGTGACTGGTGTACAGATTGATAGTCGTGTCATATATTCAACTGGTACACATTTTGTAGAATATACAGATGCTGTCTTCCCACTCCTCCCCACCCCCAACCCCTGCTTCTCTTTCTTTTACCATGAAGGCTTACGCTAATGAGGAGGGAAGCATTTGAAATTTAAGCAGTTTACAAACACCTGAATCAGTACCGTGAACCTTTACATAACCAGGCAGGTTTGGATTATTGCTAGATAAAATACTGAGGCACCGGTATTCAACCTTCAACCTTTCCTCAGTGCCGAATGTATTCCAGACACTAGGGCTGGGAGGAGTGATTGCCGCAGTCCCTGTGCTCAAGTAATTTACAAACTGATGGATTAGGAACCTGGGGTCTGCGGTCCAGAGCCTAATCAAAGATTATTTCCTTTCTCAACTGTGTTGAAAGTTTTTTTTTTTTTTAACTGTTATATCTTAGCTTTTCCTAGGAAATAATTTAATTTCTGTGTACATTGTGGGCAGAAATATTTGTCATAGGTTAGTAAAGCAGATCTTATAAATGCAAACTCCTGGAACTTAAAACTATATCCAGTTTTATAGCCTTAGCAATTCTCATCTTCCTCTCCATACCCTAAAAACTGAGAAATAAGTGGCTTTAAAAAAAAGGGCACTTCTCCCAGGACAGGAAACAGAAGGCAGGAGAGTTGGCTGCCTTTCTGACCTGTTTACTGCAATAGCGGTTGTGATGGTGGTGATGATTGACGCTCCCATCCGTCATCTGCCTGTTTCCAAATGCTTCTGAAACGTAAATTAAGCCTCCTAGCTCCTTGGTGAGTATGGCTTGCAGTTTTATTTTACAGTAAATATTTGTTTATTTTATAGACAGGGAAATTTAGGCATTGAGGCCCAAGTGGATAGATAGATAAGTTACAGATGCTGCTGGGAAACATCAGCTAATGTTTATTGAGCTCATGTGGAGTATAATACTTCATAAGCCCTGTGCAGTATATTTTGTGTCTAGCTTTTCCTTTTCCTGCTTGAGGAAAATATCCCATGAACCTTTTACTGGCTTGAATTTACTCTTTTGTCCTCATGGAAAGCTATTGCTTTGTTGTTGTATATTTTACATTTGCCTCTTCTTAATGCGTATTACTTTTTACTTTAGCTGTGCAAGACCTAATAAGGACATTAGCCGTATTTGCAGGTTCTAGGCTTTCCCAGGCTCAATCACTCACATTTTCAAAAAATGCGAACATTGTCACATATCAAGTACTGTGCTAGGGGCCATGGCCAGAAGGTGAATTAAGAAACTCTCTTCTGGTAATTCTTAGTACCATAAAAGTATAATATACCATAAAAGTATAATTTTTGTTTGCTTGATTTTAAAGCACAATTCTTTATTGCAGAACTTTTCAGAGCCTTTAATATCAAGGTCTGTGGTGAATTTCCAGAGGCAGATAGTACATACATCATTTTCTAAGCCTATGTGAACAATAAACACATTATTTAAGGAGTACATTTTGGAGTTAATATTCTTTAGAACATGCTTTATAGAACTGATGATATGGCCATTTTCACCATCCACTTTGTACATGCACTAGAAGTAGTCTGAACAGACAAATCAAATTTCCCAGAACAGCTGGTGAGGATTTGACATGGTCATTCCTGAAAGCTGCTTTTCCCTCCCCCTGAGTAGCAGCCTGTGAAAGAGAAACAGACTGCCTCCCCAGTGCTCACACTTACTCTCTATCTAAATAGGTGTGTTTATGAGTGAGACTAAATCTTAAAAGATTAGCAATCCCTAGTCTAGCCCCTATGTTCAACTCAAGGGAAAGCTGAAGCTAGTATAGAAAGGCTTTGTGACTTACCTAGGATAATAGGACTAGTTAGCAGCAGAGCCCGAGAAAAACCCTGTCTCCTGACTCTCCCATTACAACCACACTTGGTCTCAGAAGATACCTGATCAGAAGGTTCTGCTTCAGATACTGAGAAGTCCCCATACCCAGTGCATTGGGTACAAACTCCTACATAAGTAGCCTTTGCAATCAGAGAAGCTAAAAATAGTCTTTACAATCAACCACTTCTTGCTGTTTGCCCACAAAACATCTGAATCAGCCAGCTGCTCTTTTTTTTCACTTCGTAGTTTCTGCATTGGTTACCTATTTTCATCATAATGGTTAAGGTGTTTTTACCTAAATAACCATGTTATGTTTTAGGAACTGTGAGTTTCTCTCCTCCATGTTCCACAAGTGTATACAGTGACTCACTGTTAAAATCGATGCACTACTGGAGCCCTATGTAGGTTATATTTTGAATTGTTTATATCAAAGCAAGTGCAATAAATACAAGGGAATAAAAAAAACCCATGTGTTATATAATATATACATAGATACACATATGTATATGTTATATAATAAATGTATGAATAGAAAATGTTATAAGGCCTTACTTTTCTCATAAATACGTTCCAGAAGTGCGTGTAAGTGAAATAAAAATGTATATATACATTTTTATGTCTGTAGGTCATGTTCATGGTTATTCACCAAATTGCCTGTTTTCTGAAGCTTTTCTCTAACAGGGTACCTGGTCGCATCACAACAATATAGTTTCATACTTGTGAATGTATTATACGCCATACATCCAGTTTATTTGGTAGTCAGTTTGGAACTCAGAATGCATTTTCCCATAGATATTATCTCATTTGTGCAAACCTCCACAAAACAGTTTTATCCATGATAGATCTCTAGTGTCTTACTGGCTTCCTCAAATTTAACTAAAATATAAGCACATGTCTTGGGACTGGAGTTAAGAGTTTGGCTTGAGATTCTAGGAGCATATTCTTCCTAATAAAACCTGGCAGTGGGGTCAGCAGCTCATAGGCAGTATTGGGATATGGTAGGTTGAAGGGACCTTGGAGTCATCCCGTCCGGTCTTCTTATTTTAGAGAATAAGGACACCTGCCTCCACATGCCCTGGCTGTGGTTCCCAAGGCTCAGGGGCGCACGGCTCTTTCTTGAGAGAGCTACGTGTGGGGGGCAGTGTCTACAGGGTCATGGCTATGACGACTAGCATGTGACCTGGGGCACATCTGATTTTTTTCCCCCTTTTCCCAGCTTCCCTATTAGTTCTTCTGGACTCTGAGTGTTGACAGTCAGCTTTGTATCTCCTGACTTTTCTCTTGTGTGTGCTGTTCTTTCTTCCATTTACTCCTCAATTTTGAGAAGCTGCCCTCAGTGTCCCTTCTTAGGCCCTGACTCGGTTACTCGGTCTAACACACACCTGGTTGCTTGGTCTTGCGCCACCCTAACGTGCCTTCCTGGGGAACGAGTCCTCTGACTTCATTCTGTGCCCGAGGATCTGCCTTAGCTTCCCCTCCGGGTATGATGCAGTGCTCCCTGTGATCTCTGAAAGCTTGGAGAGAAGTCTCAAAAACGAAGAATAGCAGGCGTGCTTTCCTCTTGGCCCCCTTTTATCTGTTGCTGATTACTTCCACGGTAATCCTCTTAAGTACGGTTTTACAGTTACTGTGATACTTCGGTTGTTAATGCTCATTTTCCTTGTTCTTTTTATCGGTATTGTACCACCTTAACGTACTAAGTGAATGTTATAACGGACTCAAAAAATTGATTAGCATTCCTCTTGTAAAAGTCCAGGCATGTGGGTAGCATCGGTGCAGCGCCTTGTAAGGAGGAATAGGTGCTGGGGTCGAACAGGTGCTTGCAGCCCTCAGCGACTTCCTGTGGTGAAGTCTGGGAAGGCAAGGCGTTGTGTCACTCAGGCTCTATGGAGTTTAAATCTGCCAAGGTAAAAACGCAGAACTGTAGCTTCCCTTAAATGATTAAAAGTTGCGTAAGGCATGGGGAAAGAAAATCCCAAAGATTTGGTGGCTAGAAAATCTTTTATAGTGAAAAGCTAAACCCAAAGCAATTGCATGAGACCCTAGAAATCAGAGATGGAAATGAGAGTGGATTACATGTAATACAAAAGACAAATGCACACACATTGCCTGACGAATGGGCTTTTAATGTAAGACAAGCCGATTAAGACAAAATGCACAGTAATTAAGGCACATCTTAGGAGGGTTAGGGTTGCTGAATTTTTTGCACATGCATATACTTAGTTTATTTTGAATTCTCCCATTATGGTAATTACATTATTTCTAAGGTGTGAATTTTTACAAGCCTGTTACATGAAAACGACAGATTACTAAGTGAGGTTTGTGTGTTTAACCTTGTGATTCAGTTACATGCCATTTATGTGCCTTGCCTAGAATGTTTGCCCTCTAATATTTCTGTGTGGTAACCCAACTGTCTCCCTTTATTGCTGCCATAGTACAATGAACGTTTTCTGCATTTTTATGAAGAGCCTATTAGCAGCATAGGCTTCATTTAAGGAATTTCTCTAGTTTATGAATACAGTTCATCTCTGTGATTGAATTTAGCACTTTAATGCTATTTATTTACTCTATACCGTGAAATGTAATATAATAAATAATGGGTCCCTTGAGCTTGTGGTAAAGCTCAGTGATCATCCTCTCAGCAGGAGGATGAACACAACTTGAGTGGAGAAATAATGATCAAAATTTGCCACGCTCACTGGGATGCCATTTATATACCCGAATCTAATAAAGGCAGAATTACCGCACTTAACATTATGCTTAATACTAGTGTCTGAATGTAATGAGACTGGGAGAGGGAAAAGACCCGGTCATATTAGCAACAGTTTAGAAGATAGTATCAACTCCAAATTACCAAATCAAGTAAGGAGTTTTCTTAAAAGTATGTGACACCTACTTTCTGGTGATGAATAAATGTTAGGTTAGTGTTATCCACCATCTTTACCCAAGGAAAAGCCTTGAACTTTTTTGGGGGTGATATTGTTTCACAGTCCCTTCATTATCAGTTTGGAGATTTTCAAGATGACCCTGTTGAGCAATCCATAAGTGAATATCTGCAAGCCAGAACTTCAGTGTGTGGTCATTGGTCAATAGGGACAGACTGTTTCATAGTTGAAGTCCAGAATTGGTTAATGCATGAATGTTTAAAACTCGGTATTTAACTGTATACCTGACTATATTGAGATGATTCAGGTCATTTTTATATTATCTTTGCTTTTATTTCCTTTCATTAAACATTAAACATTTGTTCCTTGAAAAAAAAAAAAGGATCACAAATTTACATGCCTATTGGAGCTGACTTGAGTGAGTGACTTAGGCAAATTGGAAGACCCTTTGTCCTTCTAAAGGAGCTAGCCTATATGCAGGTCCAGCTAAGCATCACTTAGGATATAATTCCAGTGGTGCCTGATTGTCTGAATTTGTCTAAAACAAGGAAGTCAGTTATTTTTTGTTATGTGAAATCTTCATATAGTCAATTGCCATTTCATGTTTTAAAATGAAATGCTGTGGTCTCATACTAAATATGTCAGCACTCTAGTTTTGGTTCATAGGTTGCCAGTTGGATGACTCTAAGTTATAAATTCATGAAAACGTTTATACAACCAAGGCTCCCACTGAACTGTTAGTTGGAGGCGTTTACTACCGGTTGGAGTGTGCCTCCATCTTGATCCTCCCTGGCCATGCATACTTCGCCTCCTGATGGTTGGTAAGGCTTTTCCTTGAAACTAAATCATTCAAAACTTTTAACATCTTTAAAGCGAGAGTCCTGAATGAACTTAGGTATTACAAAGTAGAGGTACCTGTACCTCCATAAATACAAAATACTTAGTAGTCCTTTTATATTGCATTTTTATTTTTCAGTCTTTAAAATTCAACATAATTTTATTGCTTATTTATATGGAAATGTACGGATGGCTAGAGGATAAGCTGAGGTTCATACCTTTATGGTAACAGAGTCTTAGATAAATGATTTCATGATTCTGTTTTGCTGCTAACAAATGATAAACGGAACTACTGCCAAATGCAGGCATCCACTACAAGCTTACCTTTTTAAAAATCAGCATCAGTGATTTTTCATTTCATTCAAAGGCATTTGCCGAAGTCATAATTCTATTGTTTATCATATGATAAGAGAATTCATATTGAGCTGTTCCTACAACCCAAGATTGTTTCTCTTGATACAATTTATTTAGTATGAACTAGAATAGTTATGTGTATGTGTGTAATGGTTATGTCAACTCATGAAGACTTTTTGTCTTCACAGTTCTATTTAAGAATATGTGAAATCACCTTAGAAAACCCCAGGTTTATTCATATAACCCAGGCAGGGTATTATAGACATACACTATAGTCTGCATATAAGGCTGTGGTTCTTTATCGGGGAAGGGTTGACTTTATTCTGAAAGATTCTGAGGGCTGATTTACTTGTAGTCTGCTTCTGGTGAGGACAAATCATTCTACTTTGTCGACTATTCGATTTAGAGCAGACTGTATACCTAATGGCCCTGCCAAGATGAATAGCCCCGGACTGTATCTCCAGATAACAGTGTTAGGAGTGGGCAATAGTGTAAAGTAACCTTTTGATGAGAGGCTTCAGAAAGCACAATTTTGATTTGGGTGTCGCTGGGAGTTCAATACTTGTTCCTTTGTTGGACAGCTTTAGTTAGTAGATTGAGATGAAATGTGCTTTCTTGTAATTTTTACTTCCAGTCCTTTCAATCTCTAAATGCCCGTGGCACTTTCTGGTTCTCTTTTTCTGGCAGTTGGTAGTTTCTGCCTTGTGCATTATCTATACTTGTATCGTGAATAAAGAATGGTTCAGCTCTATTGGGGAAGATTGCCTACAGGATCCTAGCATGCCTGTTTGGGAGAGCACCATAGACTAATCTAATCCCTTTATGACAGTCATTAAATGTATCAGTTGCTTTAGCCTTAAGTCCAGGCTAAATAACCCTGGTTCTCCAACAGTTCTTTCTTCTAAATCGTTTGATTGCTCTTCTCTGGTTCTTCTTGGGTAGAGTATTGCCCCTTCTCATGTGCAAAAACTAGAACAGAATGCAGTGTTAGTGGTGGGATCTGATTTCTCCGAAGTGGAGAGAAGAGCCTTATGCTTTCTGTGAGTCACTGATTTCTCATAAGGCGTTTTTTTAACCACCCTCCCCTTTTTTTCCCAGGGCAATATTTTCTTTTATTATGCTAATGTATTAATACAACATTATACATCTATGTTATATCCAAGTGTGTATACCTCTGAACTCTTTATTTTCCTGGTGATTTTCATTAGTGAAAAGATTTTGTGATTAAGTACTTTTGTTAGCAGTAAGAAGCTCTTCTCTTGTCATGTATATTATAGAAAGCTTTTCAAAAAGTCATATACAATTATCATTTAGGGGTGCAGAATACAGTAAACATGAGCATGTGTGTGAGAGAGAAGGAGAAAGAATGAGAATGAGGTGATGAACCTCCAAGGCCTGAAGTTCTTGCCTCCTGTATTCTTACTGGCATTCTTGTAATACTGCAAATGTCTGTGCTACCCATGTAGAATATTATTCTGTTTTATTTGAGCTGCCGATTTCCTACGCATGAAATAAAACTGCTTTGGTAATGCTTGGTGTTTCCCTTATCTCTCATCTTTAAGTTCTAGGAAAAAGCATTAAAGTATTCCTGTTGACATATGTATTATAGTTGAGATATATTGCTGTTTCTGAGAACAAATGACAAATCTCATGTCTTTGCCATTCCACAAGCCTTCTACCAACTCCATGGGTCCAAATGTCCCCTCCAGGTGACTTACTGTGCTTGATTTGTTCTTGATTCCATCTTTAGGCACTTCCATCTTTCAGGCCACACCGATCTCCTCACATGGGGTATGTAGTAGAATTTCTCATCTGTCAAATGCATTGCATGCGTAAAAAAAAAAAAAGACTGTCATTCAAGTTATCAACTATAAGAATAAAATTCCAAAACTTTAATTTGGAATTGCAGGCTTGTGTTTTAAAATTTGCTTTCCTCTGGATTCTTTAGTTTGACTTTTGCTTTCTTCCTATATCCCAGTCTCCTTCATTCTTTAGTTTAGCAAATATTTTGTAAATGCTATGTAAAAAGAACTGTGCTCAGCACCTTGACAGTTAAAAAGATAAATGAAACTCCTTTCCTTTTCCCCACTCCAAAACCACCCAAGAAAGCAATCACTGTTTCTCCTAAATAGCATGAAAATAGAATGCTTTGGGTTTTTTTCCTTGTTAGTTTTGACCAAGAGATTTTTGTATGTTTTGTTTGTTTTCTTCATTGGTAGATAGATATATTTTAGAAAGCCTACATCACTTAGCGACTCAAGAATGTTTATTTAATACCCTAAAATGTGTTTAGCTGTATGATGGCCTTAAAATGCGTCACCATAATTATACTTTTAAACTTACATTGACTGTTTTTAATAAGGCTCTGTTTTCTCCTGTATTTGTTCAAGTTAAGAACAACCAAAAAAGGAAAAAAAAGGGTGAACTTTATGGTATGGAAATTATAACTTGGTAAAGCTGTTACATGTAGATTAGGCTGAAACATCTTATCTAAGTAGTATTGCTTTGCATTATCAATACAAATAGTCTTCTTTGGTTAGATTTAATCCCATGTATAAAAATTTTGCTGGGGCATTTTACATCACCAAAAATGATGGACCACTTCATTCTTTATACTAGCTCCAGTTCTAAAGCTCAGGAAAGCTTAGTTAACTAATTGAAACACTCATTTGGATAAGAACTTAAGCAAGGTTCACTAATTCTCAATTTCCCACTTTGCTTGCAAAACACAATGTAAGTATGGAGTGACGCTCTTCACAGCTTATTACACTGTGTGTTCACTCACAGGGAAATAATCTCATGCAATTTACTCCCAACTGTTTCCCTCATGCTGACCCCTTTATTAAAGCAACTGATTTCTCAAGGTTATGTTTAGTTTGAAACTATTTTATTTTTTTGGAGGTCATAAATTCAGACACACACCTGGTCTCATTCTCCTTTGGTTTTTTTCCCCTTTTAAATATCTACATTGTGATAGCAACCAGCTCTTGACGGCTCCTACCCTGTCTTTTCCTGCCTGGTTGATCTCAGTTAATTTCTTTCACTTAGAGATTTTATTTCATTTTTTTTCTGGTTACTTTTTTATATGTTCAAACCAATCTCAGGTCTTCTGTTTTGTTAAAGTATTTCAGGCTCATCATCTATTAATAGTTTAGCCCTTGCCTTGGACTGTTTTATTTATTTATTTATTTATTATTATTATTTTTGGTATCGTTAATATACACTTACATGAACAACATTGTGGTTACTAGATTCCCCCCATTATCAAGTCCCCATTGCAGTCACTGTCCATCACTGTAGTAAGATGCTGCAGAGTCACCACTTGTCTTCTCTGTGCTATACTGCCTTCCCGTGCACCCCTCTATATTATGTCTGCTAATCGAAATGCCCCCTTTTCCCCCTTCTCCCTCCCTTCCCACCCACCCTCCCCAGTTCCTTTCCTTTTGGTAACTGTTAGTGCCTTGAACTGTTTTTATCAACACTTCCAACCTTAGAAACACAGGCCGTGTCTCCACCAAGAATCCCCGTAGGTCTGATGCTTCTTTTCCAAAAACCGAGGTTTCGGAGGTGAACCATGGTGCTGAAAGTGAACGTGCCATTTTGAAAATGCGAGGAAGTTTTATTTTCAGAATTTTATAAAGTCTTCGTTTTCCTTTTGCTGCCTTTGTTCCAAATCTTGCTTTTTAGCTTGTTTTCCCTCAAAGCATTTTATTAATAGTGCTGTCTTAAGTTCTCCCTCTCATGACTAGTAGTGATGAACTGTTCCCTCCCCTTCTGCTGTCTGTGCTCTGGAGGCCTCTTGAGATTTCTTCTTCTTGTGCATGTCCACCATGGGTCTCCGGGCGCAGAGCCTTGGCCTGATGATCCAGGATCTCCTCCGGAAGCCGCTGTCCATGCCTAAGAGCTGGTCCTGGGGTGCATGCCGGTAGCTTCGCCTGAATGCCACCTTCCACACCTGAATGGCATAGATATCGTATTAACTATAATGCTTATAATCAGGTGACCTTGCCAGTCGCTATTTGTGGCAGGCCTTGTTTTCACCTGTATTTTGTATTTTCCTAGTGCACAGCATTCTGTAGCGTGTTGAAGCTGAAAGATTACTCAGAAATGACCACAGATGATAATATATGCAGGACAACATTAGGTTGCTAATTTCTCTATGATCTAAGTATGGAAGTAAATAGAAGTGAAAATTTAGAATGGTTAACAAATCACAATCTCATTGCTAAGTAGTGTTTCTTTTAAAAATCAGGTGAAGGTCCTTTGTGCTTTTTATTGATTTTATTTAATGAGTTTATTTCTCCCTTCTAAAGAGCCACCTTTATTCCTCAGCATAATCGCTGGGAATAAGATGCTAAAAATCATTTACATTTGAAGAAGAAATGGATATTCCAGCTTCATTCTCAGACAGGAGGGTGATTGATGACTTTGATATCAGAGTCTTAACTGAAATAAATTTTGGCTCAATTCAAGAGAAAATAGTGATAGCACAGGTCCTCTCTGCCAGCCACTCAGGCATAGGGGACGTTTTTGGGATGGGGTGGGGGGTGTCTTTCTTCACTTATTTGAACCCTAGACTGAAAATCTCCAATTTTATCCTAAAGTTGATTTAACAACATGACAAATGTTTAAAAATATCTGAAATAAAGAATATAGCACATTTTACTGAAATAGGAGGCCAGTGGTTTATACATGTTGGTCAAATGCATTCCTCACCTTACATAAATCTCCAGAAAAGCTACAGGAAGGAAACACATTCCCCTGACACGACAGGATGTAAAATGGATATAAACCAATTGCTTTTTGCAGTTCTTAGAGCAGTCTCAGGAATACTGACCCTTCTGACTTCATTTTCAAGCAAGAACTTTCCACTCCCACCTTGCAAGGAAAAATAATTGAGCTGAATTCCCAGCAAGAAGCAAATCAAGGTTTTCAAAGAATAATTTTGCTAGGACCCATGGAGCAAATCACCTTTAAAACATGGCAAAGGTAGTTGTTTAAATACATTTAAGCCTCTAATCACAGAGGTCTTTGATGAACTTTTCCCACTTTAAATACATCAAAGTAAGTAAAGCAAGTAGAGAAGCCATTAGAAAAATCCTTATAATAAACACACATTGACCTACTTCCCTCTCCTTTGGAACCTCCCCTCCCCTTGTTTTAAGCTATTCAGGTGGGCTTTGTGTAGTGAAGTAATCAGACTCTCACAGGCCATCAAAAAAGGAATTTAAGTGATTAAAAAAAAATTCTTCAAGATTTCAAGGAGGCTGGTCAGTAGTGTGAGTGCCCAGTTTTTGGTGGTGACCTTCAAGTTGAACCTTTTGGATGGTAAATAGCCTCCTGCTTGCGCCTGTGTGTTTTGGCTTAAAAAAAAAATCAATCTCTGAGAAAATGGGCTTCCACCTGCCTTCCAGCAGGGCTCCTTTGATGATGGATGTTAATGCAGTAAGCTGCTGACCCAAGAAAAAAGAATTGTGCTGTTGTTTTGAATAAATAAACTTAAAAAGAATCAATTGCTATAGCTTAGAGAAATTTAAATGGTGGAGAGCATAGTCTCTTTCTGTCGTGTTTCTCCTGTAAATAAAGCAGGTAAAGGGCATTTCAGCACCAGGTATTTTTCTGGATGATGGAGACTTGCTTCTAAGGGGAGGCTTTTTAAATTTTAAAAGAAATGTTATCTCAGTATCTGAAGGGAGAAAAGTCTGCTTATAACAAAATAGGAAACCTATAAACAATTTCCAACTGGCAATAGCAAGGGAGTTTCCCCATTCACTGGGCCTTAATTTGCATTCAACATTGTTAGTATGTGGATGTAAGCTTTCCTACTGTAGTTTACAGAAATATTTCCAAAGGACTTTAAAATGTTTTATTCAGTTTTAAAAGCGGAAGGCAGTGTGGTTCTGCCAGAACAAAGTAGTTAACCCAGGTGATTTTTCTGATGGGGCTGGCTGTTGATTGACAGACTATACATGAATAATTTCACTGCGCACAATTTCCTTTACCTAAACCATACCACCCAATGTTATGATCATAGAGGGAAGGTGATTATCACCTATAATGACTATTCTTCAGGCAATAATATGATTTGGTGGGTTCCTGGCCATTAGACTTAGTTAGTGTTAATAGACAGTCAAGGATATTAGAAAATACAAAGGTGGCCTTTCTTTCTATTACCTTTTATTTTGGTACCAATCAACAATGTCTAATAATGCTTATGATTCGGTCTTAGTTTACTTACTCCCCAGCTCCAGCCAACCAGCCAGTATGCACTTACGGTATTAATACATGCAGAGTCAGAACTTAACATTACCCATGTTCCTAACAGTTTCATAAATTGAGAACAACCTAAGCATCAAGAAATAGTGGGAAAGCTAAGTAAATTTTGGTATTTGCATATAGTGTACTATTATATAGCCATGAAATCCATTTCCTGTGCTGTAGAATGGAGACAGTACCTACATCATAGGGCTGAGATGAAGTACGTTCATTTATGGGAAGCACAAAACAGTAACTGCATGTAAGCACCGGGCAGCTGTTTGTTATTTTTATTAATCATATGTTAAATTAGTTCCATGAAGAGCTTTAATTAGCAAAGAGAAGTACATATGTTTCAAGTGAATATGAGATATGGACACAATTATCATCTTAACTATATAAAATATCACTAGGAGATAATATTATAAGTTATCACCTCTGGGTATTAGTTTTTCTATTTTTTTTAATACTTCTTATGGTTTCATCAGCATATGGTTTACGATTTGAAAAAAATCTGATTTTAAAAAGTGTCAATAGCTCCGATATAGTTGCAAGAATGCATTTGGTCTAAAAGAAATTATCTGACATATCTAATTATGGTCAGCAAGTTCAGATAAAAGTAGAAAGAGTGAGTACTCATCAGTTTAGGCCAAATGTACATGTACAGCATAATGTAACTAGTTCTATATAGTTTCAAGTCCTAACTCTACCAGTTACTTGATCATTGGTGTTAGGTAAACTTAAACTCTCAGAAGTCTCATCTGTAAAATGGAAATAAGGCCATTTTTTCTGTTTATCTCATGATGTGATGGAAAGGATTGAATGAGGTAATATATGTGGTAAGTGCTATATAAACCTAATATCTAAATCTAATACCTAAATGTATACAAAATATCTAGGCTTTTTTTCTGTTTTTGAGTTTAAATATTGTGATCTTTCAGGTATAAATGATATTAATTAAAGACATTTACTAGAACTTTTAACAAAGAATGAATAAAGTATGATTCGGTTTATCTAAAACGGTATTTTAGGCTTAAGCCTGAATTCTGTTCCTCTTTGGGATTCAGATATCTATGAAGAATTGATTAAGTAGTCCAGAGTCTAGTTATTTTATAGGAAAAGAGAGTCTAGTAGACCTTCTTAGGACAGTAAACAATACTCTTGACTGAGAAGAGGAATGGCGATTTTGGGCACACATAGCTCAAGTGTCGGACACTTAATTGTCTCCCAGTCTTCTTCCTTATTTTCCATTCAGATATAGTCTATGATATTTGAGTCAATCTGAATGAGTGGGCATGCCTATTTATACCTGCATTTGCTGTCTGGACAGTGAGATCTTCCAGTGCTGGAGGTGAGCAGCAGAATTAGCCCTGCCGTGTAGATTCACACCTTCAGCATGAACTTGGAAATCTGCTTTATCTGTCACTTGCAGTGAGCTAGGCCCATCTTGTGCAGCTTCAGTTTGTTTATTGATGCAGTAAAGGGTTCTTGTGAAGGTTAAAGGAAATGCTACATGTAAAAATGGCTTTTGAAAACACCTAAGTTACAGAAACAGGATATTTGTATAGCCTCGGTTGCTCTTCCAAAGTCTTTATTAATTACCATGGTGATTTTAACATAAGTCCCCAAGTTCTTGGATGTCCCTCCTTCCAGGAGGCAAAGCCTAATTCCTCTGCCCTACACTGTGAGCTGGACATAGTGACTCACCTCTAACAACTACAGTATCTAGAAAGGGAAAAACAGTAACTCGACAGTGGAGAAACCTGAGAGAAACCATTTGCACGTTATCAAAGTTTGATCACCAATCATAAGACATACTGATGTCATGTATTCCTTGATGTGATTGATAAGATGAGAAAGGCCCTTCACCTCTTTGGTATTCTTGCCCCAAATCCATAACAGCAGTCCAATCCTGGAAAAACCACCAAAGACACGAAATAACTGGTGAGTACTCTTCAAAAGTTTTGAAATCATGGGAGGATATAAACAGACGATTCTCCAAAGAATAAATTCAGATGGCCAACAGGCACATGAAAAGATGCTCCACGTCGCTAATCATTAGAGAAATGCAAATTAAAACCACAGTGAGATATCACCTCACACTAGTGAGGATGGCCAACATTGAAAAGACTAGGAACAACAAATGCTGGTGAGGATGCAGAGAATGGGGAACCCCCCTACACTCCCGGTAGGAATGTAAGCTAGTTCAACCATTGTGGAAAGCAATATGGAGGTTCCTCAAAAAACAAAAAATAGAAATACCATTTGACCCAGGAATTCCACTCCTAGGAATTTACCCTAAGAAAACAACTTCTCAGATTCAAAAAGACATATGCACCCCTATGTTTATTGCAGCACTATTTACAATAGCCAAGATATGGAAGCAACCTAAATGTCCATCAGTAGGTGAATGGATAAAGAAGATGTGGTACATATACATAATGTAATACTATTCAGCCATAAGAAAGAAACAAATCCTACCATTTGCAACAACATGGATGTTGCTGGAGGATATTAGGCTCAGTGAAATAAGCCAGGCAGAGAAAGACAAGTACCAAATGATTTCCCTCATTTGTGGAGTATAACAATGAAGCAAAGCTGAAGGAACAAAACAGCAGCAGACTCGCAGACTCCAAGAAGGACTCCAGCAGTTACCAAAGGGAATGGATGGGGGAGGGAGGAAGGGAGAAGGGAATTGAGGGGTATTATAATTAGTACACATGGTATTGGGGGTCATGGGGAAGACAGTGTAGCACAGAGTAGTGACTCTGCGGTATCTTACTACACTGACGGACAATGACTTTAATGGGGTATGGGAGGACTTGATAACATGAGTGAATGTAGTAACCACATAGTTTTTCATGTGAAACCTTCATTAGAGTGTATATCAATGATACCTTAATAAAAAAAATGGTGTTGAAATCATGAAAAACAAAGACTGAGGAAGTATCATACACTGGAAGAGACTAAGACATGGTAAATGACAACTAAATTCAGTGTGGTAGCAAGGATTAGACTGGGGACAGAAAAAGGACATTAGTGGAAAAACTGGAGAAATCTGAATAAAGCCTTCAGTTAATAGTATTGCACTGATGTTCACTTCTTAGTTTTGATCATTACACCATGGTTAGATAGGAGAAGTGGATGAAGGGTGTGCAGGAACTCTCTGTACTGTCTCTGCAACAATTATTTCAGACTAAAATGTTGAAAGATATCTAGTGATGGGAAGTATACAGGTGTAAATAACTTTATTCCAAAGAAGTGATATGCTGTTTATCCAATTGTTGTAATAGAGAAAACCTACATGTAAATAAATTTGATTAATCTGATAAAATTTTGCTGCCTTATGAAATTTTTACTTGATTTCATTTGTTACCATTTTAGACCAGTAATTCTATTACACATCTTCACTGGACTATTTTTTTTCTGGCAGATGTTTTTTTTCTGGCAGCTATTATAGTTTTCCTTTATTCAGATTTTCATTTTAAAATATGCACATGTAACAAATAATTTTCCAATTACTATGGGGGAAGAAGCTATGTCAGAATGGTTGAGATGGAAATTCATAAAAAATATAAAAGTTTACAAGTTAGATAAATGGTACAGAAGTCAGGAAAACAGTTAAGTCTGTTAAGCATGATAAAGATAATAATGCTATTAGAGTAGTTAATAATTTTGGAATGGTATAAATCTAATCAAGTTATCTAATCCTTACAACTAAAACTTAAAAGCTATAAGGTGTGGGCGCTGTAACTGTCCTTATTTTATAGATGACAAGATTGAGGCACAGAGAGGTAAAGCTCAAATTCTTAAATACAAACCTACCACTTTGCCCTGTTTCTGAGAATTCTCACACCAGGTTCATACCATAATCTTGACTGAAGAAATACCTAGATAACCATGCGTGGCATTGTGGAAGGAGACGGGCATACCCTGAGTAATTTCTTAGGCCACCTTTCTCATGCACACATTATAATTTCATTGCCTGCTAGTTCTGCACCGGATGTCAAGTAGTGTTTACATTCAGACTCTTTCACCACCACCTAGGGGTCACGATGACTCCAAAGCTACACCTGCTGGGTCTTGGAGCACATTGTTATTTTCTCAAGCCACCAACCAATACATGCCTTTGAAGAAAAGAAGTTGGTCCGCACATGGCAAAGGGATGTATGGGTCTCCCCTCTGTGCTGAACACCATGAAGTTCTTTTCTTTAAACAAATCTGTGTTCTGATCTTGCAGAGACTGTCATTCTATGAAAGGGGGGGCAATGTGCGAGAGCCCAATTAAAAGACTGCCCTTCCCACCTTGACTTCCTGAGCCCTGGGACTGTTTTGAATGTCATGTCTCTTCTTTTATTCTCGTCTTTCTTCGTGGGGCCTTGCCTCTCCTTCCCTGTGTGTTTATATCACACGGCTTATTCCAGCTGACACATTTTGTTAGTGTTATCAGACAGATTAGAAGGAGTAAAATCACGGTGAGTGTTGTTTCTCATTTTTTCAGGTCAACAGGCTTCCTCTCAAAGACTGTGCTCCTTGATTGCTCTGCTTGAGGCATGATTGATCGGTATCAGGTTTGCAGCTTATTCTACATCTGACTCACAGTTTAACTCACAGTATGCCGATTTCATATGCAGTGTTGGTTCATATCTTAGGGCTCACTATCTAACTTATACATTAAACTTTCAAGAGGCTGGCAATAGAAGAAAGGTTTGTAATTTGCTCATCTGAACCATTATTACTAATATCTGTAGCTTTTGAATCACATAAAAATACACTGTGATTATTCTTTCACTGATGTTAGGTATTGTTTAAGGTTAGAATAATTTTCAGTAAATTCCTAACTTAAAAGCTCTAACTCTAGTTTTATGGTATTTGCACAGCACATGAAATCTTTTACCCAGTTTTGGGTTACTCCCATGATATTTTAGGCATAGAAAAGCAATTTTGCCATCTAAAATAGTTGTCACTTTTGTGACACACTCATAAAAAAAACAGGTAATATATATTAACAGCAAAATATGCAAAGCTGGTAAATATTTCACATATACAGTTAAGATAAAAAATATAAGGATATAAAATAAAGCACTTAGGAAATAGAAATATTCCTTTTTTTCTTAAAACATTGCATACTGAGCAAATGATCATAGTGTGCGCCCAAGTTTCTTTGATCATTTAAAAAGTCACACACACAAAAAATCACATTTGCTGTTTTAAAGCATATTATTCTGCCAGTGTAACATGTGCAATTTATCCAATTAGTTGAGACCCCTTTGCTTTAACAAACATTAACAAGCAGATACTCCCTTGCACACGTATTAATGTTAGGGGGAGCGTTGTGTATTTTCCCCGGTCCTTGTTCCTGCCACAACAAAGAATTGAAGGGCAGGGACACAGTAGTGAAGCAGAGTAAAAGTTTTATTTAAAGTAACTTAAAAAAAGAA
Source organism: Manis javanica (assembly GCF_040802235.1). NCBI lineage: Eukaryota > Metazoa > Chordata > Mammalia > Pholidota > Manidae > Manis > Manis javanica. Next base: position 18,310,972 of record NC_133161.1, on the reverse strand, counting down.
AATGTGCAGGTGACCTTGGAGAGAGGAGCACCCCTGAAGGGTTGAAAAGAGAAAGTTTAAAGTTAAAAGGTTACACACCTAGAAAGGGCAGGCAACCTCAGAGAGAGGAGTGCCTAAATGGTTGGGGGTGCCCCTTTTTTAAGTATTTTTCAGGAATATGACTAAGGGCTGGGGGTGCAGACTTGTTAAGTGGTCTCTGAATATTTAAAATTAACTTAGGACAAGGAATTTACTGCTCTGATTTCTCCCTGAGATACTGGCTTAGCGGTCTGGGAGCATATCAAACAAGACTGCCTGCCCTGCCCCCAAGGTGGGCTGGCTGTATACTATTATCTGTTTGCTAAAGAGTAAGTTAAGAATCTTACTTCTTAACTTCTTGGGTGTTAAAATGCAATCATATTTTTAAAATGGAATCCTTCTGCCTCTTACTATGTTGTTTATGGCTGGGTCTGCTTACTAAATTAGTTGCTTAGGTTGCAAATTACATGATTAGGGCTGAAGGAGGAAAAAACAGCATATAGGTAAAGGTAAAAAATAAGCTGGGCCTGCATGATTAACACAATAAAGACATGGGCTATGCTGAGGTACCATCCTTTATCTGAGGATTATTCAAGGTCACGTTGCTCCTGGCTTTTTGAGCTTTAACTGATTAACTCATTATCTCTGGGTCTGTTTTAGTGGGCTTTCCTGGCCTTATTCTCTTTCCACCCCACTCATATCTATTTTCCTGCCTAACATTTCCCCTTCAAGCAGTTGGGACCTAAATCATTGGGGTGAGGGGCAACCACAGCTCTGGCTGCTTCCTGCTTGTGAGGGACAGTGTGGTTATTTGGGTCTCTCTGCTTGCTGGCCATTGGGATGGTGGAGTGTGGATAAAATGAGAGTTCCTGTGGCCTGGATTCTCACCTGGCCCTTGTTGGCTAGCTCACTGCACATGTATGGGCAATATGTTGCTATTGACTCTGTATTAAAGAGGCTCTGCCCACACCATGGCATGGCTGCAGGGCTGCAGGAGAGCAGAACAGAGGCTGGAGTGGTGGCAGCACCAAGGTCAGAGGCCCAGAGGACAGCTGTGTGGGATGACTCCGCAGGCAGAGAGGCCCAGAGGATGGCTGTGCAGGCAGAGGGGCCCAGAGGATGGCTGTGCGGGCAGAGGGGTCCAGAGGCAGAGACCGGCTTGCTGCACGCAGACTTGCTCTGAGTGAATGGGCTTTTAGTGATTGATCTGCCACCATGGAAATAAAGTTGGGTATAACCCTTTCCCCCCAAGAATGTTTTACTGTCACTTTCTTTGGTCACATTGAATCCATAGTGAACTTGCCCAGAGCTGAAACCCATTGGCAAGACATGGAGATTAGGACAGTAAGGGCACCCAGTTAGGTGTTTTAATTGCTTGCTGTCTGTTGAAGCAAGGAGGACTTAGACTGGCTGGAGGGGTGTCTGTCAAGTGGTCCCATTAAGATGTGTGGTCGTCGGAGGGTACAGGTTGGAATCCTTGTCTTACGACCATCTGCAGTTTGCTTCTAGGCGAGGAGACACAAATTGGATTAGAGGGTTAAGTAAGCACGGTCTGAATCAGAGGGCTAATACTACTACTCCAAGGAGAGGGATGAAAGGGCCCAGCCAGGGGTCCTGTGTCTCCTTTTTGGCAAATTTGTCAAAGAAGCAGATATTCTCTTTGATCTTTTCTAGATTTTCTTCTACTAAACTTGAGGTGTTGATATTGAAACAGCAGGTCTCATTAAGTATGGCACAGGTGCCACTGACTTTGGCAGTGAGCATATCTAAGGCTGTCCTGTTGTGGAGGACTGTGTGTGCTAGCGAGTGTAAGGATTTTTGCTAGACTTCTATGGCTTCTACTGTTGCTTTCCAGATGTGCTGCATTACTAGAGAGATATTTCTAATACTATTTTCAAGGTCAGGAATTTCTGTAAACCAAGAGACCGTGTAATATGGAGTATACTAGGCTATTCATTTCTAATACTGGGTTGTGAGTGGCTAGCCCATCGAAATTAGGAGGCTATTCTGTTTGGCTAAAGTAGAGGGATCCCATGGCCCCAAGGGTTATAAGTAGAGGGTCATATGCCTGCCAGGTGAGGAACTAATAAGGTGAGGGTTAATAATAGTAATGATGGCATGTTTAAGGACATTTCTTTTTAAGGTTTAAACCCAACAGGGGCAGAAATACTGGCTAAAGGAAAGGGGTTTCACAGTAGCACAGGAAATGAACAATAAGTCCCACTCTCACAAGAATGCCCAGAAAGACTTAGGGAACTGGAGTCATGGGGCACTTATCTTAGGTGGCTGTTGCTTGAAGAGATACTTCAGATCTTCTGCAAGCTCACAGGCATAGCTGGGTTCTTGGGTCTTGTGACTCTGCACCACTGGATCTTTCCACCACTTTACAGGAGAATGATGGATCCAGCTGGTGACCCCAGGGACTTTGACAGCTGAGGAGGCAGACATAAGGACAGGGTAGGGTCCTTTCCAAATAGACTGCAATAGAGATTGGGGCGACCCGTCATTCCAGACTTTGATGAGGACCTGGGTCAGGCTATGGCCTGGGTGAGCCCAAATTCTCTTAAAGCCTGTTGGAGTGGATGTATAGATGTGGCATATTCTAATAGGGCACTGGCCTCAGGAAGTTGTCTGACTTATCAGTTGGTAAGGGCATGAATTTTCAGGATAACAGGACTTTAATTTTAAGAGACTGTAATCTGGAAGAAATAAATTTAGTTAATAGGTTTAGTAAGCATGGTTCACACAGTGGGGCTAGTAAAAGCATTAGTGGGAGTTTAGCAAAGTGTAGTAGCCAGGATGCCGAGTTCTAAAAGTGGAACTGAACTCTATGATTCTGAGAGACTTGATCAGCTAGTCTCTTCGCTGCTTATCAGAGACAGAGGTTGAAATCCTTGTCTGAGCAACACCTGGAGTTGGATTTTCCATTCTGGAAGAACAAACTTGACAAGGAGATTAAGAATGCATGACTAAATATGAGGGTTAAGAATAGTAAGATTTTTAATTGAGATGGGAGAAAATTGGAAACATTTGGAGAGTCAGACAGGTATTTGATGAAACTAGAATTTAGTTTATTTTACAATGACTAGTATTAGAATCTAATATAGATAAGGCTGCATTATTGAAACAATACTTGACTCTCTAGAGTCACCCTCATTTTTTATTAGAGATAACCATATTAAGAAAATAAGTATAGCTTTAGACACTTGGCTTGATTATTTACATTAGTGCAGCAAGAAGAACAATTGATCACATAGGATTTTTTGCATGTGCTCTGCTGGAACTTTTTATAAGGAATTTCAGATTGAGCTTTTAAAGGCCAGGAAAGACAAGCCAGACTTGTCATCAGGTTTTGCTTGCAGTACCTGTAGATTTGGGTGAACTCCTCTTCTTGAGGTTCCCACGGTATTTTGAAGTTCCTGCACCTGCCAGGAAGGCTGCTGGGAACCCTGTAAGCAAGGTCCCAGGCCAGTTCTTCCAAGGGGCTGTGTTGGCTCCATAAAGTCAATCTTAGTTCCTTAAAGCTGTCTGGTCATATCTGAGTTTATGCATGTGTCTATCAAATATGATATTCCAGTCAAAGCCTTGGTAATAATCAGTGTTTTCAATTGTGTCCTGTTGCAAGGAGAGCAGATTCTTATTGAACTTAATGCAAATGAAAATACTGCCATAAAATATGAAAATAGTCAGAGGGTTTCTAAATTCTGGAGAGATCAGGTAGAGAAAAAAAAATAAATGTTTCAATTTTGCTTATAAAGGTATAGTTTACCAGACTGTTGTAAGCTAGTTTAAGAGAAAAAGTTTAAAACACACTTTTTCTGTTTACAAGAGATTAGCGACATTTGAAACAAAATGTCATGAAAATTAAAATTATCCTCTAGTTTATTCAGTCTTAGGTAATTAATTATTGCTTGAATCTAGGTTTTTTACTAGTTCTGGAATAAAACAGCAATGGCAAATGACCAAAAAAACTTAAAAATGGCGATGGCTTAAGATCTGATAAGAGTTTATCATAACACAATTGACAAGAAAATTTGGTAATTTCTGTAACATGTAACAGTTTAATAATCTAAAGTTTAGCATCATTCATTTGACAGGGGTTCCCTAGTAATTATATATTAAATAAATAAGCCAAATTAGCCAAATATTTTTCCCTGATGAGGAGAAAAAATTCCTCTGACATGTTTCAGGGACCCTCTGGAAAATATCAGAGTTAACAAGAGGTAAAAGCACCTTTTTGAATTTGGTTTTGGGAAGTTGTCAAAAGAAAGTTTTTAAGGCACTTGCTTAAATAAGGTAATAAGTTGTTAAGAAACAATATTTAGTTATTCATTTAACCAAAGTGACAATAAAGATTTTAAAGGCAGATACAGAGAGTCATATAGTTGTTAGCCAAACTTAGCTCTTTTAATATTGAGATTTTTGTCTTTTTGAGTATGCTGACATACTACTGAGACGTTAAGTACAAGAATAAGCCATTGTAAACTGTTACACTAGCATGTCTTCATGCACAGGAGGAAGAAGATTTTCCCCCCGCAGAGCATCTTTGTTACTATAATTTCCGTTTGGGCCTACCGAGCAAACAGCAGTTCAATGGGAACCTGTATCAGACAAGTGAAGGATGCTAGTAAACTTAGAAGCCTCTTTAATAACTCTTTTGCTCAGCTAAGGTCAGTTTTAACCTAATGTTGGAGCAGAAGTAAAGTAGGGAGAGGAGCAAAGAGAGGACTGTATCAAGTTTGCAAGCGTGGCAGAGTTCTTTTGGCTTCTGAGATAGAAGAAGCTTGAATGTAGGGGACCTCTGCTCAGCTGCCCAGGGTCGAATTGGGATCAGTGCTAGAGAACGCAGCCCAACAGAGTGGCTCATCTAGGAAGGAAGGAGCTCTTCTGGTCCCAGACATCTCCGAGAGCAGGACAGAAGACTGGAGTCCTGGGGAATGTGTTAGGGAGCTCAGCGTCCCAGGGTCTATCCCAGAGGTCTTGGCACAGCCAGCTGCCCAGGACCTAACACATCCCACCTCAGACATCCCTCCGAGTGGGATATGGATAGGGAGGAAATGAATGAGTTAGAGAGCGTAGCATCCCAGGGCCTATCCCAGAGGTCTCAGCCTCCCAAGACCTGAAAATCTGTGCCTGTTTTCAGACATCTCTGATAACAGGGCGGAGGATGGAGATCCTGGTTTAGGGCTTAGGGGGATGGAGGACTAGTCTGTGGCTTCCTAGTGAAGGGTTGAAGGGTCTTACCACAGGTGGTCCCATGAGACGTGACAGGTGTTGACAAAGGCTGACAGTGAGGTCCTATGGGGGCAGGAAGGAGGCTCAGCCAAGTCAGGCAAACAGCTAGAAAGCTGACTTGCAATAAGCAAGTGAGGGAAAAGGCTTATGAGAGGAGAGCAGTGAAGGAGGCGCACATGCAGAGGAAAGGGGCGCATACGGTTCTAGGATAGAAATTTTCAGGGAAACTTTGGTCTCTAGATTTGCTGAGTCTTAACTGGTCAAGGTTTTGGCATCACTAAAGGTGCCAGGATAAAGGCAGAAGAAGGGAAGAGAGGCAGCTTTTCACTGAGCTCTTAGAGTCAGCAAAAGGCATAAGGGGGTGGTCTGGCCAGGCAAGCCTCTTGGAGGTCTGGGGAGCCTCGTCAGGGGACACGAGGTGGTTAAGGTCCCTGGGGAGACTTCCAGACTAGTTAGGAAAGATCATCTCTGGTTGCCGGGACTGAGGGAGACAGCTGTGAGGGGAACAAAACAATGCTGTGCTGAGAAAGAGGTTTTGATGCTGGACCAAACCTTAGGAACTTGTACGAGGACCGGCCGTAGCTCAGGAAGGGTGTCTCTAGGCGCTGTATCATTCTCCTACCCTTTGTCAGGACTGCATGTAAACTAGGAAATAGTGTTTTACAAATGAAAGAGACTGTATTAATCCTTCATGATAATTTATTAAGTTAAAACTAATATTTGTTTACAATGTCAGAAAACTGAGTTTTAATGCATTCTTACAACTTTGTAAAAGATGTAAAGTGATGGCTTAGGTATGCTATATGTAAACTTGTTATGCTTATAAAGATAATGGATGTCCATACAAAATTGCCATTTATTTTAATTTTCAGTTTTAAGGATAGGGTTGGTACTTTAAAAATTGCACATCGTTCCAAATTTTTAGTAATTGGGTTTAATGAAGTAAAAATTACATAATATGTCAGAAATTTGTGGTTTCCATGTTTAAGGAGATGGGGGAAAAACAACACATAAAAATAAAATGAAAGAACACAGAAAGCCTGGAAAATTTCTCAGGACAAAGCAGTTAGAAATGCAGGATATAATGTAATAAACTTTCTTTTAAATGTATTGCTGACCTTGTTAGAGAGTAAGAGGTCTCCTGGGAATGAAAACAGAGAGAAAACAAAAAACCAGAGCAGTAGGCTGAGACTGACACTGCAGCTGCCTGGGGGGCATTTGTCAGTCTCTGTAACCAAGACGTTTGAGTTTTCACAGCTGCATCACTCCTGGAGACAGGCCTTTGGGCCTCTGCAAAAGGGGCTTTAGGATTAAAATGGACATATAAAGCATAGGCTTTTTGAAGGGTTATACCGTAAGTGAAGGGGTAGAATAGAAAACCAATCCACTCATCAGCAAAGGGAGATGACAAGGAAATTTGTCCTGGCAAAGCAAACAACTCTTCTCTAGAGGACTATATCCTCAATTAGGGCCTTGATTCTTCCCATGGATAAAATTTCCTAAGACACGAGTTCACAACGTCAAATTAAACAAATACACAGGGAATATGTAACCGTGAGGTGGGGTCAAGCAGAAACGATAAGCAGCTGAATTAGTTCCCAATCACTTTAGAATTGGAATTACTAATTGCAGAATATAAAATGGAGACGTGGAGAGTTCAGTCTCAGCTCTCTGGGTCACTCCTGGTGGTTTGAGTGTCCCCAGCAGAGATCCCAGTCATTACGGAACCAACACAGTCCTTCCCTGCTCTGTCCTTTCAGAATTCTTGAACCCCAGAGTGGTGGTTGTTACTAAGTTTTGGAGTGTTTTTTTTTATATATAGCAGTGGGTAAATGGAACAGATAAGATGAGAAGTTCTAATCTGCATCGGACAGAAGTTTCAAAAGAAGATAATAGAACAAAATAAGAGGCAATATCTCTGGAAATAGAAATTGAGAAATTTTCAGAATCAGTAAATGACTTGAATCCTTGGGTCCCAGAAGCTTAATGAATCCCAAGCAGGAAAGACTGAATGAGAGCCATCACTTCGGGCTACAAGATTAAACCGTGGAGCACCAAAGCCAAAGATAAGACACTAAAAGCAGAGAGAAAATATGGGTTACGTACTAATGACGTACAACTTGTATTAGTTGGTATAGCTAAAAACTGGAAACATCCTAACTTTTCATCACAGAAGGACTGATACGTACATTGTGATATGTAAACAATGAAAAGCTATACATACTATCCAGCAGTAAAAAACAGTTGACTAGAAGCAGAGTATATTAACATGAATTAATCTCCCATAGTGTTTGGCAATGAATGTGGTATGATGGCATTTATATAAAGTTTAAAAATATGAGAAATTGTACACGTGTTTGTGTCTCTGTGTATTCTTTAGCAATCTATTCACGTGTAGGAAACACATAGTTTTGAAATGTAAATATTAAAGTCAGTATAGTGGTTACTTCTGGAAGTGAGAATGGAGAAGGAAAAGGATTGTAATGAGGACTACACTCAAGGCTCTAAGCTTGTAATGTTAAACTGGGTAGCGACTACATGGGTACTCATTCTCTGTACTTACTTGTATGTGTGAATATTTCATAATAAAATATTGAACACGGATGTGTAGATTTGGTGAACAGGATAATAGGAACCTATATGACATCTCCTTAAAGGAAATGCATACTTAGTCTGAAAGGATTTGGAGGCTGGAGGTTAAGTGAATACTATTTACCTTTTGGCTTAAGTGGATAGTTTAAAATAGGAAAAAGGCCAAGCAGATCTGATATGAAGTCAGGTCTTGAATGGGAAATTTTAAGCCAACTTGGTGGGTTAGGGTGGATGGCATGAAGGAAGGGAGGAAGTTCGAAACACGAGATATTGAACCTTATGACCAAAGTCTGGGAATTGTTTATGAATGGGATATGTTTCTTGATAACCAGCAAGGTAAAACTTGAGCTTTTAAACTGTTAACCACTGAAAAATCTTTATATACTAAAATCTTCAGATGTTCTGAATATCTGCAGTAACAAATAGTCTGTGACATTTTGATGCAGATGATTATCTTTTGTTTTTCAAACACCTGGCAGTCACTGTGATGTGTTAACAATAAATGAAATCCTTGTTAGTATGAATGGGAAAGAGAAAGGATACATATGGGTTGGTGAAGAGAGACTGGAGAGACAGGTGGGAAGTGAAGGATTTAATGATTATTAAATTGCTAAACATCAGTTGCTAAAGATTAAATTAAATAAGGTATTACCAACATCTTCATTCTTTTTTCCAGTAGTAATTTTGTCACTGGAGAATGAGTTGCCGAGATGACAGCTTACCTGGAGATTTAACTTGGTTTGGTTTTGAAATCCATTGGCAAAACTTTTGCTCAGTCTTTCACTGGATCTTTTCTTTGCAAAGAGCAGTCATTCAGATTACTGCGAGTGTAGCATGTATGTGATATACTTGGGAGTTTAAAAATGCAGGAAAAACACAGGAATGGTTATTGACTGTAAACAGCTGAGCAGGAAGAGCAGAATCTGAACGAGAGGGGCCCATAAATAAACATCTTCCAGTAAACGATTCAGCTAAGCATTCATGCTTGTTTTACTCTCCTTACTTTTTCTCACAATTGGTTTTTTTAAAAGTACAACTTACACACCATCCTTTAGTTACTTTTTTCTCTACCTAATTTTAATTTCAGTTTTCTAAAAGTAAGACTGTGGTCCCAGCTTCTAGCCAACCTTCCAATTGGCTGCCTTTGGATAAGATGTCTACCCTTGGTCCATTTAGCTACAGATTGGTAGGATTGGACGCATGCTGAAGAACAAAGTCTCTAAGGAGACCCCATCAACAGAGGCTGTGTGCAGCAGGTGCACCGAGTGCCCGACAGTTACTTGATTAATACCCCAGTTATGGACAGTCAGCAGAGCATGATTTCCAGCTAATCACCTAGCCCAAACAGAGACTTGAATGGCACTGCTGCAGTTTTGGTAAATCTGTAGGCAAAGAATAGTTATGCTTAGGAATGCTACTGAGTTTAACATATGGCTTTCTCTTGAATCCTTATTGTTCCATATATTTTGAATTCTAAATTTCTGTATTGACATTTCCCCCTCTATCTATTGCCTCTTAGGACTTTTGCTTCCCACACCTCAGGATCTGACTATTAATACATTACTAACCTTTCTCCAAACTACTTGTACAACTTGCCATAAAATACATTCAAGCACAGCTGTTCATTATTTTAACTTAACTAGTTTTAATCAGTTGCCATGAAGTGTGATTTAAAGAAAAAAACCTGTTGGATAAGGGTATTTATTAAACATAAATATTTGTATTAAATCTTAAAATACTAGTGTGTGAATCTAGCAAGCTGTGTACAGATGTGTAAAATTTATTATTAAAAGTTGGCTTCAGAACAGTTTTGCCTTGAAGCACTCTGAAAATAGTTGGTCTAGAGTAGAACTATTTAGCATCACTTTACATGCCATTGAACTCAGAGTGAGAGTCGTGATTGAGACACCCTATAATGCATGTAGTAATGTCCTGAGGTCTTCATGTAATTTTATACGGCTCTTCACCAAAGCCTGGAGGAAGGTAGTATGTTCTATAGCATGATTAACTCTGAAAGAGCCGGCTTTTTGTGAAGCCAGCTGGAAATAGAATTCTGTGTGTGGGCACACAGTGTATAGAATGGGCATTGTACTTTGTGCATATCTCCATGTATTTTTCCCTTGTTCAGTATTTATGTTTAATTGAATGGAATGAAGTCTCCTACAGAATGAAAATGTGTACTGAAAAAAGTGGCAGCAATAAAACAATACCTTGCAGCTTTTTATTTTGAGTCCTGGTGGATCTGTGATTTTACTTTACATTAGTAATGACAGTATAGTGATGATTATTGCTTTCTGGGGACTGATAAGAAAAGAAATGGTACCCAATTTTATTAGTCCTTAGTATTCTATGTGCATTGGAGGCCCTGGAACTATAAGAACATGGCTGGAATATATATATTTCTTAAACAAATGAATTATCTTTCAGTATCAGGAAAAATGTAGTTTGTCTGCCTTAGAAAAATAAAACCTTCGAACATAATTTTTTAGCTTGTCTGTCATTTTAAACATTAAAGAAGACATAGCCCCATGGTCCAGGCCCATTGCTCTTTGTCAGAAGATGCTTCACTGGTTCTTATATGACCTTTTTGACATTTACATTGCACTCTGAATACTTGAGAAACCAGAGGATGCCAGTTCTTCTGGATTAACCAGTGGTCATCTCCTCTACCAGTCAAGCACTTGCAGTATTCTGTGTACACACTGAAACTGTTGAAATGCCCTCTTTCCTTATGTATTTTTGTTCCCTTACTATTTATTCCTCGATTTGTTATATATTTCTATGTTACTATTATAATGCAATTACATCATATGATAATTTATTTATAATATTATATAGAGACATATAATTATATATATTACTATTTATCTTTATAGTTTCTTCCATATGAGACCCAGGCCTTTTCATCCCCAAATTTATTGCTGCAGATGAAATAATTTGGAAAAGAAATCCATTCGTGAAACTATGTTTTGGTCTCCAAGTGAATAGCCAACGCATCCAGCAACCTCTTGATAAATAATTCTCAGGGTGATTGTGGCTGTGCTGGAAATACGTGCCCTGACCATTCTCAGCTCCCTGCGTCCAGGTTCATCCAGCTCCCCGCATCTCCCTGCTCTAGCATATGGAAGATAGGAAACCGAGCAGCCTCGTGGTCTAGTCTTAACACAGCAGTCCAACCCTGAGAGCTGTGAAGTAGCAAGGACCTTGACTCCGAGTTTCCTTGAAGATGAAAAAGATCATTTAAAAAGAAATCATCTGTTGGGATAGCTCTTCCAAAACCCTTTTTCTTAAAGATTTTCTGGTTGCCCTTTATCATCCCTGACTTTCATGGAATCAGTATTTCTCAATAATACTGTCAATGAGAATAACAGCATTTATTAAGTATTTGCCAGGTGTCAGGCAATGTGCTAACCACTTTACATGCACTATTTAGTTCACACAAACAGTCCTGTGAGGTATGCCCAATGACATCATCATTTTGGAGGGGAAACGAGTCAGAGAGTTAAGTAACATGCCTCTAACTACACATGCCTCTAGTTAGCAAGTCCTGGAGCTATGCCTACAGCCCAGGTGGTCTGGCCCCAGAGCTCACTCTCCTGATGGTCACATGCATTTAAATCAGCAAAAGTGTGTAAAATGCAGTCTATGTCCAGGCAGGGAAGATAGAAAGACAGCCATGTAGACTCAGTCTCAGTAGCCCCCAGATGATAAGGGCAATCAATGAGAAGGGTTTTTTCTAGAAGGGAGAAGCAGAATAGGGTCTCAGGAAGGCTTTGGAGAAGAGATTATTCTGGAGCGAAGTTTCAGTGTGTGTGGCCAGATTGTGTAGGGCTGTTGAAGGCTGAAGAGACAATGTCACTGATTCTTGCATGGTGACCCCTGGAAAGTGCCATCACATCCCCTGGGTGGCCTTTCTAGGAGCCCTGTTACAGGTACACCTGTAAATAAGTGCTCAGAAGGTGAGAGCACATGGCTTATTTCAAAAATCAGAATATTATTTCCATTTTCCTCCCTTGGAGCCAGAAGCAACAGAGTTGTATCTTTATCGCACCTAGATTACCTGTCTCTGGTCTAACAATATTTGTGAAAAGAAGCAGTTGAAGGGAGATTCTCTTATTCTTTATTTTTAGATAATAAAGTGGACTTTGTGGATAGCAAGAGTCAACACTTTACTCTCAAGATTTGAAGCACTTCCCCCTCAATGTGTTAATTTTGAGAGACTTATTGTTGTTATCATTATTTAATGATCATGGTAAAACCGATCCATTAAGTTAAGTAAATCTATGTTGATAATTGTTGCATTAATAGTGACAACAACTTTTCTAGTCATCATTATCAATAACTTCCGTTAAGTTGTCTCTGCATTTAAAAGTTTGCCAGGCAGTCTAGAAATATCTGATTATTATTATCTGAACAAGTAATATTACATGTATCAAATCCTATTGTAGTGAAAGCTGAAGGACTGCCCTGTTTCATTTATTATACCGAAATGTAGCTGTATTAAGCATTCCTTGAAACAATATTTTCTTACATGAAGATTAACATAGAAATATGGGGCAGGTGTTCTCCACCTCTCAGGGGTTATTTGTACTGTTTCTCATGTCATTAAAAAACAAAATACACTACTGATCAAGGAGCATTTAAAGCAGGACATTATAAACGTAAAACCAATGATATTCCCCCTTATATTTTGGACCCTTTGTCTATATAATTTTTTGGATTTTTTATTGTTGACATTGAAGTAACAATCTATTGATTTCTTAAAATGAGCTGCTTTAGAACAGCGCATTCATCCCACTCTCCTTTGTACTGTGTTTCTATTGTTGCATTTATCACAATTTTAATTTATCTGTTTACATGTCAGCCGAAGACTCTGAAGGCAAAAGGTCTTATTTGTCAGTGTCTGTATTCATTTCATGAACGTGTATGGGGTACCAACTTTGTGTTAGGGCAGTTACCTGCTTTAGGAAATTTGTTCTAAGGAGGAGGCCACAATCGGCCCATCAGAATTACAAGGGCCCACATGCCTGGTCTCCATCCCTGGGATTCTGATCTACAGGTGGAGGCCTGGCTTGAAGGTTGTTGTTTTATTTTTTTTAAAGCTCCCCTGGTACTTCCAGTGTTCCTTCAGAGTTGAGAGAGAGAGATCGTCCTTCTCAGACTGATTAGTCCTCTTCCCGTTGTTTCCGTTATTCTTTATCTTTTTCCTCATTCATGGTAAGGAGCTAGAAATAAAGCAAGCAGGGAGGTGAAGTGGCTTATCTTAAAGCTTAAGGAAAAAGAAGGTACTTTCACACAGATCATCTCATTGAACTCTTCTAGTATTTCTGTGAATTAAGTATTATTATTCCCCTTTTGTTCCCCCAGAACATTAAAGGTTATAGAAACTTACACAAGGTTGCACATCTAGTTATTGGTGAGAGTATGGTTCAAAACCGAGAGCTGTGTAATTCAGGAGCATACGTCTTCCCCCTCGATATAACCAGCTGTACCATAAAACTGAAATGTGCTGTTACAAAAATATGTTCTGCTAACTGCATATGTGTTCAGTTTTAAGAACAAAGAAAAAAATGCAAATAAGTTGAATGCTTCAAATAAAAGCTCAAGTGCTCTATAAAAAACAAAGATTGAGTTGAATTTCTTTTGTATTTGTGGCCTTTGGTTTTATTTTTCTTTCTGCCCTATGTATCAGTACCTCTCCATGAAAAAAAGCCTGAGGCTATTTTGTTTTCAAATCGTTCCGTATAGTTTTTAAGTACTGATTTCACTTTTAACTTGAGACTAATTTTAAGATACATAGAGATATACTCTGTAGTGTTACAGAGTATATATATTTATCACTTAAACTTATGAAAACAGCTACTGCCATTCATTTGGCAGGTTACCTTGGTACCAAGTTCTAATGTCTCATTTTTTTCCATATGTCAAGATGCCAGCCATTGTTTTTCTCGATAATTTTTGAGGTTGTCTATTGAGGTGTTGCTCAGAATGTTAAAAGTTCAGAGGTTGGTTAATTTATTTGTGTATGTTGTGTATCTTTCATGCAGAAATTAAAAATTGGGCCATGATAATAAATTAGTCAATAAAAGTAGGCATGTGCTATACCAGTTCAGTGCCGTGCATATATTATTTCTTATAAAACTATGCACGAATCTGAGATTGCCTTTGTTTAGTATTATTGTTTACTATCAGCATTTACCTTTAGAACCACAGTGATATAAATGAAACAAATATTTACAAGAATAAAATTACAACACATATTAAAGAAGCTAGTGTCAAATGATTCACAGAGGAATATATTTACATTGAGACTGTTTAAAGATTAATGTTCTTAAAAGTCTTCTCTCAGTTTGGGATGCCCTTCGCCTTTAACCCCTCAGGCAGATAGATCTTTATCCCTCAGCTTTACTCCTCAGTAGAGCTTCCTCTACCAGACCCTTTTTTAGGCTGAACTGGTATTTGTTCCTCTAAAAGCTCCCTGTAATGATTTATTTAAGTGTGTGTCTTTTCAACTGCATGTGAGTATGTAACGTCCATCTCTGGGAGCTCCTGCAGAATCTGAAACATTGAACATTCACTAAATGTTTCATTTTGGTTTAATGAGTAAAGTTTATCATTTGCCGTTGCAATGGAAAATGTATTAGAGCAATTAATTTTGCATTCTCTAGTTGTGAGATATAATATGACTCTCATTTTTAGGAAAACTGAGGTCCAGGGTAGCTAAATAACTTGCTAAAGTCATGCTAAATGTTCCTTAAGTTTAGTTGACACTATGTTCATTTGTCTTTCAATTCTGTGTACTTTTGAATAAATCAGCATTTGCCGAACTATGTTCCACAAGACATTAGTGTGCCAAAAAATGTAAATGGGACTCAAGGCCAGTAAGGGAAAAGATGGAACTGGGATGGGGCTAAGGTGGATAACCTTGGTTGAATGAAATGTAGTGGGTTTTCTCACTCCAGGACTTATTGAACTCTAACGTGCTAAGTACATAGTGCCAAAGAGATGGATAGAGCAGGCGGTTTATTCCAAAGTTACATGTTAATAGAACCCCCTCTTTAAAATTACTCTTGTCTTCTCTTGAAAGACTATTTTTTCAAAAGATACAATGTAGAGAAGCTACACTAAATGAATTCTGTATAATGTTGATTCGAGTTCTTTTCGTCAAAGTCCTCTTGACTTTGTATGTGCTCAAGAGAAATTGAATGATCCTGGTTGTGGACTCTTTTCCTGGATTTGTTTCTATGAGTTTTGACAGATTCCAAAATTGCAGGAAATTGTTTCCATTTATTCATTAGTAAAGGGACTATCAGGGGAGACATACAGTCAAATACTCAATCCTTGGATTTGTGATTTTGAGCCCATGGTTATTGTTTTACTAATAGGTCCTGGTCAAGATATATGTGTCAGATCATATTGTTACAAATAACAATAGATGATCCAATTTCATTTATTTCACTGAATTTGTTTTATTGCCTGAAGGAAGTTGGTTTGGTGATCGTTTTTTATATGGAGACTTTGGTATCCAATGTGGTCCAAAAAACACACCAAATCCACTCTCTGTTATTAGTTAAAATGGAAAAAAAGAGCCTTTCTCTGATATTAAATAATAAGCTAATAATACCTGCTGTAAGAAAGTTTAACTTGGCCAAATTTAAATCCTAAGCTTAATACGAATTAAAATTTAATTACAAGAGGGCAGTTAGAGGTAGTTATATTGTAATTTGAGAAGGAAACCTGAGAAAGCTAATAGAGATTGTGAAACTAGGGAGAGAATCCGCAGCACTGGGTGTAAAGAGAAAGAACTCAGTAGTGTCCAGGGTAATCAGTGCAAGGAGGTGTTAATGCTGTCACCACGTGGAACTCGTAATGATAGGAGGGACGACTGGGTTTTTATAGTTTCCCCAAGGGATGAAGTAGCTTAATTAGGTTAAATGTAGTCTGGAAAAAAAATTCACATGAAATAAATAATCTGACTTTGAGAATGAGAATCCCCGGCTCATCTGAACTTGGAAGGAAAATGGGAGCTCTAGATACGAATGTCAGTGTGGAAGGGGGATGACTTTGGACACCAGACTCTTCTGTTTTTGAGCTTTGTGACCTTGGACAACCCTCTCTTCTGCATTTACTTAACAGGGTATGGAAGGTCATACCTAATACGAATGACTGTAACTCTATGATTTTAAGCTAAGAATATAAAAGGAAATAGAGCAAACATGTCTTTACAATGGAATTTTGAGATGATATGTTAGGACCATGATTATAGATGGACTGATATTTTTTTTAGTAAATAATGTAGATTTGATCATCTAATTGAATTTTATCCATAAAAATATTCATGTCATGAGAATTTTTTAATATATAAAAATGCTATTGTTCCGAACATTTTTTTTTTTTTTACTTTTACTTTGGAATTACCTTAGAGCAAATTTAAGGACACAAAAGTTAAGTGCAATTGCTTTATATATTTTGTATATGTATAAAAACCATATATATATATATATATACATGTACTACACATATATAATATATTTTTACATCAAATGATAGTATCTAATTTGTTTACTGCTTCATTCATTGTAGTTGGGTTTGAATGATTTGAAATGGTGAAAAAAATTCCTTAGTGGACAAAGATGTCATCATCTAATTTTTTTAAAGGCAATGCCTGATGTAGAATTCTAGAATCATTTTAATAGTGGCAGTAGCTCTGAGGTTAATCTCTAACATCCATAGGCAAGTTTTTTGGAAAGACTGTTACTTGGCTATTTATCTTCTTATATACTTATTAAAACCAGCAGTCAGTTTATAGCATATTCTTACCTGGTGAAATAAATAGAAAGGAACATTAGCTGAAGATGTGAGAGTCAAAATGCAGAGATGTATGCCAGGGAAAATAAACAGTATCTTGAATTTGCAAGTGTTATTCCATCAAAGGGTTATAAAAACTCCTAGACAGTCTTATTTTTCCCAGTTGAATTATAAAAAAATGTAGTCCTAGATTTTAGAAATTCTCCATTATTCTAATAGCTGTGACACACCTTCAAAAAGATCTGTGCAGAGTATAATAGAACAGCATAATGTACGATCTGTGATATGAAAATTCAAATTGGAGCTGAGTGAAAGCATAATATTACCTTGAAGATTTTAATGAAGGAAGATATTAACACGATTAAACAAGATCAACAAGCTTAAAAGCTAATAATCAGATCATTTTTAGGCACTGTTAGCTTGCTTCCACTGGGGCTTTGCTTGCCAGTTTGTGTGATTATGATTTGTGTATCAAATTATACTTTCTACTAGGCAGCATTCAGCTAGAAATTGCAGTGCCTTTATAACTTTAGAAATGATCAAACTTAATTTTAAATAAAAATGTAGTATTCACCTGGCTATTCTGCTTGTGTGTGAATGGACTTCCCTCCCAACTAGTTTGAATTAATGTCACTTTTATGGCCCATGATATGTATGTTTGTATGCAGATCTGTGTGTATGAAAAATTTGATATATGGGTATACCTTTTACTTTATTCCATTAGCCTCAATATACTCATCATGAAAACAGCTAGTTAAACAGTTTCCAGCATGGTATAGGAATGTACAGTTTATGAATTATCAAAGTGCACTGCAAAGATGATAGACATGCATGTACATTTGTATTTGTTATTTATGTATACACTTAGATGCATACACTCACTCCTATGTCAATATTAGACATGGATTTTGGATGACCAATAAATGTACAGATCAGAATTAATATAATATGTGCCACATTAGAAATATAAACTGATGAAATAAATTTTAATAATGTATTTCACCCAGTACATCCAAATATTTCAACCTGTAATCAGTATAAAAATTGAGGTATTTTGCATTCTTCTTTTCATACTAAATCTTAGATTGGTTGGGGAAGGAAAGCCTGCCTGTCTCCTAGAGCCGGAAGCCTGCACAGATGCACAGACAGGCACATTCCTGTGGGGACACAATGTGCCAGCAAGCTTTCAGGCACATTCCTGTGGGGACAGCACTGGGACCAAAGCCCCTCTGAGGGGAGGTGTGGAGATGTTGGAGTGTTTGCTTCTCAGACGAGATTGTAAATGGAAAGTTTCTGCAACTGTGGACTCTCAGGCCCAATTAATATGGTGATGGAGATAGTATCTTAGGCAGGTCAGGCCTCCATACTGAACTACTACAGACTAGGTGGCTTAACAACACAACTTTATTTCTTACAGCTCCGGAGGCTGGAAATCCATGGTCTCGATGCCAGTGTAGTCATGCTCTGTTCTCTCTTCCTGGATTACAGATGGCCATTTTCTTGCTGTGCCCTCAAGTAGTAAAGAGAGGACACTCTGATGGCTCAGTCTGTTTTCAGGGAGCTCTGGTGCCATCATGAGGGCCCAACCTTCATGCCTTCCTCTAAACCTCATCACCTCCCAAAGCTGCCATCTCCTAATACCATCACATTAGAGGTTAGAGCTTTAACATACCAGTTTAGGGGGACACAGACTTTCAGTCCATCACAGGGCACTGCTTTCATAACTCAGGCTTTCACTGTCTCCATTCCCGGTAAGCCAGAGTTCTTATAAATTTCTTGTGTGTACACATCCGGTGCCTTTTTCCTGCTGATGCCTTTTTTTTTTTTTTCTTCTTTTTTCAAACCATTACCAAATTGAGGCCAAGTGACTCATTTTGTACGTAATTAACTGTCAGGTGTTTTGAAGGATTTCCATTGAAGCTTTTATTGGTAAAATTTTAGGATTCACCTTATAACAGTGATTAGTTAAGAAAATGACCCCAATAAAAACTGTCATTAAATAGAAATAAAGAAAAATAGAGTTGATAATGAAATGCCAGTTAATTAGTTTTAACTGTTTCCTATTTTAAAGTAGATTAGAGAAATCTGCCTAATTTTTTTTTCTCAACTCCCAATATGCTTATTTGTAAGATATATTTGCTATCATTTTTGTTTCTGACAGATTTGAGGACCTGAAATTCTGAAATTCTGGCTCTCTTAGGTACCAATGGGGAATAGATGATGGACTAGTAAAAATAATAGCTGAAATTTGTATGGTACTTTACAGTTCATATTTATGAAGTGCTTTTTTGAAATCCTCAAGATAGAACCTAATGAAAACTCTCAGACTTAGAGAAGTTTTGGGGACAGGGCTGTCAATCAAAGCAAAGTCCCTCCTTCTGGCTTGAGACCCATTAGTCCTTCTGTTAGAATACAGCTGAATCTCTTGATTTACAAGAAATATTTTAAGAAGATGATAAAAAAGTAGGATACATGGTCAGTACAGGAAAAAGGAATTCTTCACAAGTGATCTAGTAAACTAAAATGAATTCAGAGTTTGAGGCATTTATTACCGAAGCTCTTCTTGAGTTTTTGATAATGAGTTTGGGAAAGAACAAACATTTTGGTTGTCTAGGTGGGGACCTAATAATTGGAAGCATTCAATAACTTACCTATTGATAATAAAATAATTTCTTTTGATATCACTGAAAAAAAAGAATTGATATTAATCAAACTTGTTAAAAGGGAAAAGGCAAATAGTGTACGTATTCATTTATTCATTAAAATGTTATTGAGCATTCCTTAAGTTCTGGAGGACAGACAGACAAGACTGTCAGCCATCATGGAACTTAAGTTCTTGTGGGGAAGAAGTTTCAATTCCACTGCAGACACTGAGTTGAGTACTTTACATATACTCTCCCCAGAGTCCCATGGCGACCTATTGTATTATCGTTATTTCCAACTGAAAGATGAAAAAACTGAGTCTCAGTAAGTTGCTCAGGATTATGCAACCAGTAAGGATCAGGAACGGAAACTAAGCCTTGTTCTGTCTGACCCCTTCACCCTGTGGCTCCATGACTATTCTGTCCCATGGTCGCACTGTAAGAATACCATAACAAAAGTCCACAGCTAATAATGTTAGAGCCTGTAGGTTAGCTCATCATTCAGTTGCTTTTTACCAGAGCAGCCATTTTCTAGTACTGGGCTTCATTATGCCTTCCAAAGAAATTGCATCTGATATGTTTAGTCTGATTTGTTAGCGCAAATGACTGCTTCCCCTCCATAACAACAGGAAGATTCTTAATGGTCGCTATCTTTGGAACAGTGATTCTGATACGGAGTTGCCTTTCTAATAGTGTAGTCTGTGTAATAGCAAAGGACAGCCAATTATAATCAGGCAGGGTCTGCCAAGAGTGACATTGGTGGGGGGGTGCTATACAGACTTTGTGAAGGAATAGACAGGAGATGACATCAGGGGGAAAAAAAAGAATAAAAGGGAGGCAAGACAGTTCCATACATTACTAATCAGCTACAGGGAATGTTCTACAAACTGATTATCAGCAGCAGCCTGTCACCAGGCGCTGCCCTAGCAGATTAGAATTGTCATCCTCTAGGTTGTATAGACACTTCATTTCTCATCAGATTAAGGTTTTGATTACATTCAGCCTAACGGAAGGAGGCATAATCATATTTAGTATGTGTTTGGCCAAACGTCAGACAACTATCTGGGGGATTATATCTATTCATTGCCCCGATGAGTTTAGCATTGTTTTTAAAATTTCCTGCGACAAAAATCATCTCTATGGTAATTATTTTCTATTTCCTTCTTAGGGAGACTGAGATTTTAGTGTAGTGGTGAAAAACTTGCGGCTCTGTAGCCTCGGTGCCATCCCTGCCTGGCTGTAAAACCTCAGACTGATGATGTGATCTCTCATCGTCTCAGTCTCCTCATCTCTGCAGTGGGGAGAGGAATGATTGAAGCACTCAGATGAGCTCCTGGCCCATGGCAAATGCAGTATGTGTTAGAGGGGCTGTTGTTTGATGATTATGGATGGGACTGCTGTTTTTACAGACGTATTATCATGCCAAACTTAAATTGGTCGTCATTAACCTCCTAGCCTAAGATGTCAGATGAACAAGAACACTGGTTTTAGATTTGTAGTACTTTGCCTATGAATATTGATAAATTTGTATCAGCCCTTTGTGAATGTTATAAAACACTCCATGCAGTAGCCCTCAGGCATTTAGGGCACAATGTTTGGTATCTGAGTTCAGGCTGCTGTGACAAAAATACCATAGACAAGGTGGCTTAAACCACAGGAAGTTATTTCTCACACTTCTTGGAGGCTGGAAGTCCGAGATCAAGGTGGCAGCAGATAAGCATCTGATGAGCACCTGTTTTTGTGATTTCCAGGTGCCCATCTTCTTGCTGTATCTTCACATGGCTGAGAGAGGTCACCTCTCTTGTGACTCTTCTTATAAGAGGGCTCCACCTTTGTGACCTAATTACCTCCTAAAGTCCCTACTTCCAATTACCATATCACACTGGAGGTTATCAAGACTTGGTGTGAACTTTGGGGGGTCACAAACCTTCAGTCCATGAGCACTGGGAAGCAGCACAGCACGAACAGCTCAGTCATGGCAGGACTCCCACGTGGCAGGGGGAGACCTGGGGGATATGCTCTCCTGCCGGGACTTCCCTCTGGCTCACCGGCCTGGGCAGGTGTGGCTGCCGGAGCTCCCGTTGTGTGTGGGGATTGCACTCAGTGGAGAGATGATTTGGACGTGGAAACTAGTTGGGATATAAATTGTCAGCTGCAGATACAAAATGCTACTATGTGAGAACCGTCCTATAACCTCAGCTGTTTTCATTGTGCAGGTAGAGACAAAGAAGTGTATTCCGGGGCAGCTGCTGCTAATTTATTTTTCCTTTGTTTTGCTGTGACCTGATTTCCATGTTCTTATTTTCTTTTTTGTAAGTAATCCTAAATCAGATGATCATGTCATGTTAGGCTTAAACTTGAACTATGTCAAGCTTAATTTTAACAACCCCCAAAAAAAAAGAAAAGCAAAAGTCATGGTGATATATACATCAACATTTTATAAAATGAATGAGGGGAGGGATAAATTAAGCACACTGTTGGCGAAGTGGGGCCACAGGAGTGGCAGGGTATAAATGCGCCACCCTGTCCCCCTAGAACAACAGCAGTGGAAAATAAACTATATCGTTTTTTACTGACTTGTTCTGTTGGTGAGGTGACTGAGGCATTTGAGTGCACAACCAGGAAAATAATAGGTTACTTTCACAATGGTAGACGTTTAACAAATGCTCATTGACCTACATCATCACTGTCATTGGCGAGAGCTTTTATGTGTGATATTGATGCGTCACTTCTTTCTTATTGCCATATTCTTTTCAGATTCAATCTGTCTGCAGTGGGCCACTAAACATTTCAATTTGCTACCTGTAGAGCCAGGTTGCAATGTGCAGACTGAAATGAGAGAGAAATGGATTTAGTGAAACACAAAGTAGAGAGCTTCATGGATTTTTGTAGAGGGATGCACAAACTGAGACACACTGATAAGATATGCACCATCACTTTTGAGGGTCTCATGAAAGTACATGGTATACTGAGCAATTCATGGATGTTGATATGGAAAAGAGACTCATCTGGGTACTGATAAGACCCCCTTTATTTTGAGGAACTTAGACTGTCAGCCTGAGTTGTACTTGCCTATAGTCAGTGTGTTCTAATAGTTCTAGAGTACTTCTTTCTAAACAGTAGGCTTGTGTAGGTGCTCTTAAAGAGAACTCCACTAGTGAAGAAGAGGATAAACTCCAAATGATTTCCTGGCCCAATCAGATTGAAAAGGATTTTTATTCCACAGCTGGGAGAGATTTTTCTGTCCTTTGCAGTTTCAAGAGAAGATAACCTAAGGACAAGCTGACTAGGGGCACAAGGGGCCAAGAGAACCGCAGGCAGTTGGAGCCAGAGCCTTGACTTTACCGAACCTGGACACCTGCCCACCTCTGGACTGATTGTTATGTGAAAAGACAGATTGCCTGCCTGTCATGTTCCTTTGCTGCTGAAAGCATACTGCTGGCTAGATTGCCTTGGGCGTTTATACTCCCAGAGTCTATGTCGCACATTCAAATAGATGGTGTTACTTTAGAACACAATTCTGTAAATTAGTGAGTGTCACCCCCATTTTACCAGAGTGGAAATGAAAGAGATCTACTGGTGAAGTGACTTAGGTTCAGCCAGCATTAAAGGGCCCAACCTTGGAACTCACCTCCTTCCCATTCACATATGAATCTCTGGCATAATAAAATTAATACTAGACCAAAGGAATAAATAACTCGGAACTTCAGCCTCTGCTCAATCACTATGTGGTCTTGAGAAAGACATCTCATCTCTGGGCCTCATTTTTCTCCTCAGTATAATGGGGTAGGTTGTAATGGTTGATCTCCAAATTTTCTCATATAAACCTTATATTTCCATTTTCTCCATTTTTATCTTTTCTCTCTCTTTTTTTCCCCCCCAAATCATTATCATCTTCACAAAAGAGCAACATTTCTTGTGGGTTGTATAAATAGATGAAAGCAGGTAGAGAATAGCATCCATGCATAACTTTGTACTGAGTATTTAGGTTTTGGTGCCAAACCAGTTATTTCAGGACCTGGGGTCCCATTGTCCTCTCATTTCTGCTGCCACCACTGAACACTCCCAGTTGGAAAGGGTCTTTCTTCAGCTGACTGGAGACTACAGAACTGCATCTGGTCTCTAGCCCCCTTCCCTGCTGACCCCGAAGGAACCATTAAAAAGTTTAATGTTTTCTAATAATTGTGGGGTTTGGATAAGGGGTGTTGGGTGGCATTATTATTGAGAATTTAACCAACAGGAGAAATAGCAGATTAAAAATTCTAAGTTAAAAGGTAGAGTAATTCATGGGAGAATATATTTATAAATGACATATCTGATAAGGGGTTAATATCCAAAATATATGAAGAACTCACATGCCTCAACACCCAAAAAGCAAATAACCCTATTAAAAAATAGGCGAAGGATATGAACAGACAATCCTCCAAAGAAGAAATGCAGATGGCCAACAGACACATGAAAAGATGCTCCACATCACTAATTATCAGAGAAATGCAAATTAAAACCACAGTGAGATATCACCTCACACCAGTTAGGATGGCCAATGTAGAAAAGACTAGGAACAACAAATGTTGGCAAGGATGCAGAGAAAGGGGAACCCTCCTACACTGCTGGTGGGAATGTAAACTAGTACAACCATTGTGCAAAGCAGTATGGAGGTTCCTCAAAAAATTAAAAATAGAAATACTATTTGACCTAGGAATTCCATTCCTACGAATTTACCCTAAGAATTCAGGAGACCAGTTTGAAAAAGACATATGCACCCCAATGTTTATTGCAGCATTATTTACAATAGCCAAGATATGGAAGCAACCCAAGTGTCCATCAGGAGATGAATGGGTAAAGAAGATGTGGTACATATACACCATGGAATATTATTCACCCATAAGAAGAAAACAAATCCTACCATTTGCAACAACATGGATGGAGCTAGAGGGTATTATGCTTAGGTGGAGAAAGACAAGTACCAAATAATTTCACTCATCTGTGGAGCATAAGAACAAAGCAAAAACTGAAGGTACAAAACAGCAGCAGACTCACAGACTCCAAGAATGGACTAACAGTTACCAAAGGGAAAGGGACTGGGGAAGGTGGTTCAGAAGGAAGGGAGAAGTGGAATAAGGAGCATTATGATTAGCACACATAACGTAGGGGGAGGCACGGGGAAGGCAGTACAGCACAGAGAAGACAAGTAGTGACTCTATAGCATCTTACTACGCTGATGGACAGCGACGGTAATGGGGTATGTGGGGGGGACTTGATAATGGGGGGAATCTAGTAACTACAATGTTGCCCATGTGATTTTATATTAATGATACCAAAATTTAAAAAAAAAAACGATAGAAAAAAAAAGTAGAGTAATTCAGTGTCTTAAACACAAAGACCCCTGTATTTTGAGTGACTTTAGGGATTTAAGAAGTTTGGGGCCTTATCCCTGCTCACCTTTTGTAATTTTCTCGTAATACATAAGCTGCTCAGGAACTTACTGACTTAGTTAACTGTGATGAATTCTAAGATTACTTCATCTGCCTCTTCCACGTTTTGGGTGTGGTTCACCAGACTTTGCATATTACTTTTCTCTTCCCTCATAGGGGCGTTCAGAGACAGTGGGAAAGGGAGGGTGCTGAGGCCTTTCAGCACTTACTTAAATCTGGAGGAAGGGGTGTTTGTAGTGTAGACACATGAAACCTGACAATTTACTTCTCATTGAACTCTTATTCTTACTCTAGAAAGCATATTTCTTCACAGGAAAGTTACCGTCGAATGGCTGTATTATTCCTGTTTAAATGGGGGGGAAACATCTGTAGGCAATGCAGAGTCATTCAAGCAATTAGTGTCGCCTTGAGTTG
The DNA here is from genome assembly GCF_040802235.1 of Manis javanica. Lineage (NCBI taxonomy): Eukaryota > Metazoa > Chordata > Mammalia > Pholidota > Manidae > Manis > Manis javanica. Next base: position 18,285,828 of record NC_133161.1, on the reverse strand, counting down.
TGGAAGCATACCATGTCCCAATGAAGAGTTTTTTTCCTGCTTAAAAATATAACCAAGTTTCCAAACACCTTGTGTTACACTACCACCTTCAGAGGGGTTTGTTCTAGCGTGGTATTTGTTACTGTTTTTTTAGATGCATTTTATTCATTTAGGGACTTATCCAGCAAATATTTATTGAATACTTAGTATGTGCAGAGTATTGCAATGTGCTGGAATGTAGCTGTGAAAAAGTTGACACTGGACTTCACCATGAAGGGGCTTTCAAAATGGTAGAAAAAAACAAGTTGAAGAAATAATTGCAAGGGCTTGTCGTAGAGCTGAAAGGCCTGTGCATGGGAGAGACTCTGAACACAGCCTGTTTATAAACATGGCTGTACAAAATTTTGGGAGAGTAGAACATGCTTCAGAAGGAACTGTGAAAGACAAGTTCACCGAATAAGTGTGCACTTTTCACATCTGGCCTTGTCTGTGAAACTTGAAGATTTTAAATGAGTTTTAGTATCGATCTGGTCTCCTCTCATGAAATATAAAAACAAAAATATCCCTCATATTGGAGCTTCCTTCTGGAATGTTTTTCATAATTAAAGAAGTTTGTAATTGTTCTACATTAGTTTTAGAAAATATTCTTTAGAAGTATTTCTTCAGTTGATAATAATTCACACTATATCTATGTTCCTTAGATGTAAAAAAGAAACAAGATAATCATTTTTCACTCATTTTAAGTTTTTTTAAAAAGCCTTGTTTCCATTTGGTATTTCCCATAGATTCAGATTTAGCTCTTAAAAAAAAAAGGAAGATAAAGAAATCCAGACAAAGATGAATTGTCAGAACTTCTGGAAGCTTCACTACTCCTACTTATCCTTTCAGGTAGCTACTGCCAAAGAATAAAATCAGTAAAATTGCTCTTTTCTGTGTAATTCAAGGTTAATAACTAGTAAAAGAACTTTTGATCATTAAGTGAGTTCTTTAATTTCACAAATGATAGGAGTCATCTCCTTTTAAATTAGTAGTATTCATTTAAAAGCTTAAGAGTTGGTGTATTTCTCTCATTCAGGTGTAGAAGTTTGCTCCTTTTTAGTCTGGCTCGCTCCTCAAGGCCCTGTTAAAATGTGAATGTTCTGTCTGTGTGCATCCCCCCTCCTCTCATACCCGCCTCAGCTGGGGAGCTTCCACGAGTGGCTCTCTACTCCACCCAATGGTTCTGTATAATTTATTACAATACATCAGTCATATATCCATCTCTCTGCTAAATTAGGAGCTCCTTGTATCTTTGTAAACCCAGTGCCCAACACAGTGCTTGTTGGTATAGAGTAATGCTCATACATAGCTATTGTGAGTGAAATGTGACCTTCTGAGAACAAAATATACATACAGACAAACACATACAACCAGCAAATGCACATTAAATGCCTGTTGTGTGCAGGGTTTCCATGGGTTCCATTGAAGGTACTAAACATATAGAATCCCTCCCCTACCTTTAGGAAGCATACAATTTCATTGGAATCTAAATGTATATTTGTGGAAAAGACACCTTACCTAATGGTGTTATGCAAAGATGTATTTTGTTTAGAGGCCAGAGGATATCCTCTGTTGTGGTTTAGAGGCCTGAGAAGAATCAGGAACTTCCTTATAGAAGAAATGGGACTTGAGCTCAACCTTAAAAGCGTAGGTAAGATTTATGCCAAAAGGCACCATAGGTGACAGTTGTGTCCAGTAGATTGCATTTAGGTCCCCCTTCACTGGGGAGCAGGGCTCAGGACTGACCACACAACCTCACCCAGCACGGCTAAGGAGCAGGTCTTACTAGGGAAGAGGGAGACTTACACGGCTAAGTCAGCAAGAGAAACTGAGGTACAGTTTCTCCCACAGTGAGGTAGATGCTCTGGGGTTTGGGCTCTGCTGAGCCTGCAGTGTGGGCTCAGGATCCCTGTTACTCCACCCTACCATTAGGCAAGAATGAGAAAACACCGTCGTCACTGAAGGGTACTTAGGCTGCCTGGGACCCAGCAGTTCAGTTGGATGTCCCAGCTGCCTATGGAAGTTTGCTGAAAATGTCAGCTGCCTGGTATGGAGACCCTTTCAGACCAAGGGAAGTTCCAGTTTCCTTTTTTGAGGGAGGAAGCCCCCAGTGCTGTAGACAACTGATCCACAATAGTCCCTTCTGCTGGGAACGAGCTGTGCACCTACACCAGCTAGTTTGTTGCCCGGGTAACAATGAGTGAACTTGGGGGGTCACCATCAGATAATCCTGCTTATTGCACCACGGTGACTAAAACTTTAGGCTCCAGAAATAAAGACCTCAATTCAAATCCCAACTTGCCCACTTCCTGGCTGTGTAACCATAGGTCCTTAACCTCTCTATGTGTCAGTATTTGGAAATGTGAAATTAGGCTAATAATAATTCTTTCTTCATAGGATTGTAGTGAGGATTAAATAAAACAGACATTTAATACATAGTAAATGTTCACTGAACATTAGTGGAAAAGGAAAGGGTAATGATCTTCCAGGAAGGAGAATAGTGAGGACATTTGTGGAGGAGCAGGAATATTCTGGGGACCCTGGGTGGACCTGTTTTATCAGATTAAGGGGCTCATTTGGGGGAGAATAGGACTGGATTTGTGGAGGGCCCTTAATGCAAGACTAAAGTTATCCTCCAGGCAGTTTGGAGCCATTGAAGATTTTCTTGTCAAAACGTGACGTGTAGAGGCATTTTTCAGAAAAATAATGTGGTGGTAGGCACTCCAGATATATTAGAAGGTAGAGAAACTCAAAGCAGGAAGACCTTTCAGGCTAGAAGTAATTTATTTTCCAGGAAACTGTGGATTTGAGTTGTTTGAACTTTGACTTCCATTCAGTCTACCATATCCGGTCAGTTAAAATCTTAGTTGCAATATGTGTCCAGAACTGTATCCATCTGCTGCTGTTCTTCATTGTGTGCACAGTTTGAGGGTTAGCATTATATAAAACAAGAGTTAACAAAGTAATTAAAATTATTTTTAATAAGGCATAATGACAAAAGTACTCACTGTAAGATAATATATATAAAAGGCATTTCTCTGAAGTGGATTTCTCATTAAATTGAATTGACAGAAACTTAGAAACAATACTCCCCCTTTACAAGAAATAATAATTTTTCATGTGTTAAGCCAAAATTTTATTAAAGTTTGCAATGTCTTTAGCATTCTGTTTTTCAACTCTGCCTTCACATGGTGCTTGATAGAACCTAATCAAGAAATCATGGATGTATGACTGAATGAATTGATGGTTGTAGAGAAGTTCAGAATTTTTGGTTCTTTACCCCACTGGATAGTGATTGCTTATGTATGATTATTTCATGTGTCTCCGACCATTACCTCCACTAAACTGTGGGCCTTTTGGGGCAAGGACTGTGCCTCTGTTGTTCTAACTGTAGTACCTAGTTCAATGCCTAGAATAGTCTTTCATTATTTCTTGGATAAGTGAATCTGCCTCCTGAGTATGGGATTCTGAGAGTAAAGAATTTTGTTCTAGGCCATGAGCCACTCACTTAAGATCTCTGAGACTTAGTTTCCTTATCTGTAAAAATGTGTGTAATACTTATTTTGCTACTAAATAATAGGTTGAATATAATAAAAATAGTTCAGAATTATAATAATTGGTTAAATATGCAAATAATAGAGGGACTTTTTCATGAGTGATGCCTGTAAGCTGTCATAGCTATGAGATTTCAAGGTACAGCCATCAATAAGGAAACAGCCACTTTGTCAAGCTTGAGAAGAGCCTGTTATTTTACCAGCAAAATGGGTTTCTTCAAGAATAGCAGAGGAATTGCAATGTGAAACATGCAAACTATGGTGAGTGATAGGCAGGTCCAGAGAATAAAGGAGAGAAACCGCTTATGTAGAAGAAAGGGCTGCTTTGGACAAAGACCACTGGGAGAGACTGGGGGAGACTAGGAGTGGTGGCATTTGCTGAATAGTAACAGCTTCTCATTGGCTGGGGCCATTACTGAGTAAGGAGAAAATATTCCTTTCTCCTGCTGAGATAGCAAGTAAGCTTCTTCGTATTGGAGAATGTAAGGAACACTTCTCCCTGTTGGGGTCTGCAATTGACAAGTGGTAGATTGTGAGAGCTCCACCTTCAGGGATTTCTTTTAGTCATTTTCATATTCTTCCCCATTTGATCAAGACCTTACCCCCAAAATACCACTGATTAAGAATTAGGTCATCTGCTTTTTATTAGAATTGTTTTTGTCCCTTGGTATCAGGAAGGACCTTTCCTGGTTGTCATGTCCCACGTCAGAGGGAAAGTGCACAGGTTGGAAACCATCGAGGCCATATTTGAGTAAAATGGGGGGCCAGGAAGGAGAACTCTCAGGCATTTCTTATTTAAAATCCCTGTCTTGTCAAGGTCCTAAGCATGGGAGATGATCTCAAAGCTCTAAGTCAGTGTACCCTGTTGGGCATACAACACTGACTTTTGGTTCTGCTTTGCGTGATTATTTTTAATATGACTCCAGTTTGTATGGTGGTTCTAAACCAGGAGCCCAAACCTGAAAGTAACCAACAAAATTGGTAAAAAAAAAAAAAAAAAACAGGGGTCATTGGGTGAAATTTATTTTACCCAATGGGCTTGTTCCTTGATCTTGTATCATTGGATTTCTACCTCTCCAGAGGCACTGATCCCTATGCAACAGGTGGTGTTTCCTATCACACAGATTCCTCCTTGTTCAGCAAGTAAGTAATCAAGGGCTATGCCATTGTCCAAAACTACTTTAGCCAAGTCAGGTGATCAGTGTTGGGATGCTACTGCTTTGGAAATTGGCTTACTCTCCCTGTGGAGGCAAACCCTGAGTCATCTACATCTCCGGGAAGTTTCCATTTAAGACAGCTATGGAGGTTTAATGGGTGGATTTACTATGGATGATGAAAGGGACAGTTAAACGTGCCAAAAAGCATTGACCTCCAATTCACCAGCTACCTAAACATTCATATGTCCATAGGAAGCGCAGTACACTGCAGACAAAAATGAAACCAAGTGGGGCACAGAGGACTCCAGCTAAGGTCTGGTTATTGATAGATCTATTCGCTGGAAATTCCTGATTGACCTTTTCAGTCCAGAGCGCAGAGGTGTTAGGATAACATTCTTTGAGGTGCCATCCCATCCTAAAAGAGTCTTTTTTTAAAAGACTTACAAAGAGGAGTTAGCCCATTTGTATTTCCCTTGAGTGCAGGGGAACAGATTGTATTTAGATAAGGAAAAGAACGTCAGGGGTACAAAAGTAATACAATTGGCAACGGTGGAGGTGTTCACCTGAACCAGTATGGTTGGTGAAAGGTTCAAGCAAGGTATGGGAACCAGACAGGTAACGCCCATAGGCTTACTGATATAATTGGCAATGGCATTTGGGATTAAAAAGAAATTGGCTGCAGTAAGACCGAGAGATCTCCGACATCATGGACAAATCAGAGTTTCTGATAACAGATCCAAAAGTCAGAAATGTTTCCTCCTTTTGTAGTAGATTGGGAAATACTGGTAAGAGTGTTGTAGTTCCAAAAAAGACACAGAAAATAAAGTAAGAGGCAACAGTGAGAGAACAGTATACAAACCTGGTCTGGTATTCTTGTTTCCTTCAGTTGTCACCTGCTTCACCTCCTGGAAATCTTTACTTTCAGGTCACCAGTTGGAATGGTGTTTGATTCATTCAGCGTTTGATACTTTCTTTAGATGGAACACATAAATCCAAGAGTCTTGTCCTTGGAGTTTGGCGGCACAAGGGTTAGTTAATAGTAACTGATGGGGCCTTTCCAATGGGGCTGAAGAGAGTCTTTCTGGAGATGTCTTTTCCAAAAGACCAAATCTCTGCACAAAAGATGATCATTTCTGATGTTTTCAGCTCATGGGAGTGCACTGGGAAAAGACTTTTCTGACAAAGTGCAGTTATTTTCTGTGCATTTGATTAGGGTTTTGTAAAATTGGAGTATATCCCCTTTTTTCATCTGTGGATCAGAGAAAGCAGGGGCTCAGTGCATTGGGCATCCTGCTACAAGCAGAACAGATTCTCATTGAACTTGTGCAGGTACATAGGTTGTCATGAAAAATAAGAATATTTAATCAGAGTTTCAGAATTCTGGAGGGATCAAGAAGGGTGAAAGGAAAAATGCTTCAATCTTTGTTGTAAAGATACACTTTACCAAATTGTTGTGAGATACAGATAAAGGAGAGACAAAAAAGGTGTCTTTTTAATCTGGAAAACAAAACATTAAAGCAATTAGTTTTCCACTAGAGTTTTAGAAATTCTTCCCCAATTCAGTGTTGTCAAAACCTATGCTCTAGAGTATCTGTTGGATTCCTTTTTCATGAGTCTCTTTAAAGGTAAAGCAATTTTATAAGGAACTTTTTCTGCAGAATATCAGAGTACAACAATAACTAAATAAAATTGCAAGACTTTAGGATGGCTATGGTTAAAGGTCTGTTGAGAGTTCACATACACATAAAAACAAAGTCGATGCAAATGACAAGTAAATTTGGTTATTTTTGTGGCATACATTTTAAAAGTATGACTGTAATATTATGCCAGGACATAATCAGAATTCTAGGAATCTTATATAATTTTTGGAGTGCTTATACTAACATGCCTTTATAAATACAGCATAAAGAAGGCTTATTATTACTTCTTATTTGACAATGCTTCCCGTGTAATTTAACATATCAAAAAAGCCTAATTAGTGTAATATCTCTCTTTTTATTGGGAGAGAACACATCTTTTGAGATATTTCAGGAACCCTCTGGGAATTCTCAGTTTGAGATCAAAAACACTTCATTTAGAATTTCAACTTTGGGAAGTTTATCAAGAACAGTTGACCCTTGAACAACACAGAATTGAACAGTACAGGTCCACTGATAACATGGATACTTTTCAGTAAGATACTGGAAAATTTGGGGAGATAGGTGACATTTTCTTTTTGCTAGCTTATTGTATTGTAAGAATACAGTATTTAATACATATACAAAATATGTATTGATTTAGTTCAAAAATGAGCTATTAATAATTAAGATTTGGGAAATCAAAAGTTATATGTGGATTTTTTATTTCATGGGGTTGTCAGTGCCACTACCCCCTGCATTGATGAAGGGTCAACTAAATATCAGAAGGTTTGACACTTGGCTAAATAGGATCACAGGAAGTTATGTAGCAATACTATCTACATAATCAAAGTTGACAAAAAAAGATTTCAAGGACAAATATAGAAGACTACATAGCTGCAAAGCCTTAGCACTTTTTGACTAGAGAAGACAGCTTTTCTAAATAATCAAAGTTCTGATAAAGACAAAACACAAGAATCTTTGTTTCTAGGCAGATTACATTAAAGGTAAAGACATTTAGTTGATAATTTCTATTAAGAACAGACCAATGATCTAAGAAAACTTTGTCCTTTAACACAAAAACCAAATTCTGATTTTGCACCAGTGTACTTTTGTTATTAAAACTTGCTTTTAAATAAATTCATTTTAATCTTAGCCAGTTTGATTACACATAAAATTCCTTTCCCAAGATCCCTTTTCGTAAAATTTTCTACAACTATCTTTGTCCATTTTAGTTTGTCCCTTGTTGTCTTTCCAAAATAACCAGCTTTACTTTAGGACAGAATCACTTTTATTTCCCTCAACAAAATGCAGTTCCATTCCTTGTGCCTTCCTTTAACAAAAACACACATCCTACTTCCCTTGCATACTTCTCATATACAGTTGTTTCTTCCATCCTTATTTTTTTTAATATTTTTATTTTTACATATGTTACTAGATTTCTTAAACCTTAGAATACTTAATTCCCTGTGAGAACTAAGAAGTAAGCAATTGTGGACTGGTAAATTTATAAATACATTTCATAATTTCCAGAAATGTGCTTTTTCATCAAAAATTTTCTCAGTGTGGCATAAAATATGTTTACTAATAGATCCAAATATCTTTAGTTCCTCTGTAGTAAGAGGCCACATTAAATCAACCTATGTTTAGTAATTAATGTCTTAGCATTTTATCTTGTTTCAAGAAACCAATCCAGATATTGAATGAAATTCCGTCATTTAATTTAGCAAAACTCTAAAGTTGCAAGTTACCAAGAAGGATTTGGGGGAGCATTTTTTTTAAGCACACATTGCACCTAAAAAATATTAGCCCATATTCATTCATCTATCTAAATCATTTTAATTCCCCCCAGTTATGTTTAAGTAACGCATAAAAACTTCATGAGATATTCAAAGGCTTCACGATTTCAAAGTCTGCTATAATCTCAAGCACGTTTTCTTGCTGACAGATTTTTTAACAGAGATAACATGAACCTCTTTGACTAATAAACCTAGGTTAACCAGAATAAAATTTGTATGTTTGTCTTATATTCAGTGTTGATAACTCTAAGCTATGTCTGTCTAAAATAAACCAACAAACTTAAACTAGCTTCTATTTATCAAAGAATATCCCAGATCATGTGGACTTGAAAAACATTTGGGTTTGTTTACTTATTTCTTGGAAATACTTGTTTTCCTAAAGCCAATTAATTAGAGCCCTTTACAAATTGGTTTTGGCACTGCCATCCAGAGGTAGAAATGTTATATCATACAAATACTAGACATGCATAAACATATACGCAGAGATCATAGATTTTTTTTTTTTTAAACCTAGCTATGTCTTGGGTACAAAACTCAAAAGAATAGTTGGATCCAATTTGTGTTTCTGGTAGATGGACATAGTTAAGTTATCTGTGTAGATGGTTGAAGTATTTTTGTTCACTAAAGATTTTTATTTGCATGCTATAAAGATAGTTGTAGAGCTGTTTTTAAAGTCATTTTATCTTTTAGAAACCTGTGCGCACAAATGAAAGAATGTGTTCCACTGTGTCTGAGCAGTTTGGGATCCTCTCTTTTAAGGTGTCCCTTAAGATGGGTTTATCTAAATCAGAGCTTCCCCTGAATGACCATTACAATTTCAAATTATCCAAAAGTTCACTCAGTTCTCAGAAGGGCACAACATCCTGGTCCAAGGACATGGTAGAAATGTTTTATCATATATGGATACATGTATTTTGTATACGTACAATACCCTATTTTGCCTATGGATTCCCTGAAACCTCTTAACTGTGAGGGGCTCTGTTTTCCAACAGCTCTAAAGCCTGGGAATCACACGTTTTCCCCCTTCTGAACAGGATGCTTAATTAACCAAAAAGCTTTAGGAAACAGAAACGGAACAAAAAAAAACAGAAGTAGAAAACACAAGAGTACACCAAATACAGCCAGAGAGCTCAAAATGCAGAGAGAGTAGAGGAGCTCAGGTCCAGGAGAGACGCCTTCCAACTCCAGGGTCTCTGAGAAAGGAGTGAGCTCTGTGGACGCTGTGGGGATCGGCACCTGTGCTGCTTACCAGCCCTGGAGTTGGGAGTCATCTCTGGATCCCATCTCTGATCATCGGGTAATGTCCACCTGAAAATAAAACAGCCAGTTATTTTGCCACTGAAATGAGTTTATTCGGGAATAGTGAAGGAATTGCAATGTGAGATGTGTGCACTATGGTGAACCACAGACACGTCCAGAAAACAAAGGAGAGGAGCTTGCTTATCTCAAGGGAAGGGGAAGTTGAGGTGTGGTGGGGGGCTGCTTTGGACAAGAGTCCATTGGAGGAGACTGGGAGTGGTGGCTTCTCAGTTGCTGATCGTGACAACTTCTCATTGGCTGGGACTTTCTCATTGCTGAGCAAGGAGAAAATCTTCCTTCTGGGATAGGGAAGTTAGCTTCTTCCTGTTGGATTTACAACTGAACATGAGTAGTAGTGTGTGAGAGTTCCCCCTTCAGGGCTATCTGACTCCGCGTCAGATGAGGTCTCCTCTATATTCACAACTTTCACAGAGAAACCATGGTGTACAAACCAGTCTACCTTAGGGTCTGATCTTGTAGGTCGGTTTTCTTTCTCATATAAGACAAAAAGGAACACTTACTTTGGGGTCATCTTAGGTCACAGAACGAGGCATTTCAGACAATGTAGCATATTTTGCACTCCTACCTTAATTGTTTTCTGACAAAATATTAGAGATAAAGAACTTTTCGAGAGTCAAAACAGTATTTTGTGCAACTTATTGATGATACTTATGGCAGTCCAGCTGTGGTGTTTAGCAAACAATAATATATCCATGGTAGGTAAACAAGATGTGGACCTTGGTAAGGAAAATGAACATTCCGGCAAGGGGATTGATGATTTGAGATTGACTTGACTGCCGCTCAAAACATAACATCACAGAAACAACAGCGTGTTACTTAGGGCTTAAATTTATCTGACAATTTTAAGAAGAAATAATTAGGAGCTAAAACAGAACTTCTTAGCATTAAGTAGGACCCTTTATTTTTCATAAAGTAAATGTGTAACTGAAATATATTTGGTGTTGAGATTGTGGTTTCGCTCTATTCGTCTTGCTTTGGGTGGACTTGCTCTTGCATTTACTGTCTTGAAATTTGGAGGCCTCATTCTTCTTGTCACTTATTTAATGGACTGGCCTTGGTTTTGGGTGAAGATGGGAAAATTCGGAGCTGCATTTCCATTTTTTTCCATTAAGATTAAGAAAAACATCCATATTTTGCACATTTATCATCAATTACCTCACCTTACAGTTTATTATTTTCCATACTCTTAGGAGCTTATTATAAAGAAAAATACTTTGAAACATCATCAAGAATACTTTCTGAGTGTTACCTATTTGGGGATCATATAAGAAGGAAAGAACCAGGAATCAAAACTGATAATTGGAGCCATTAATAAGATAGAATATGAAGGTGGGGTGATGTGGCAGAAAAAAAAAATGTTGCTTGGAAGTCAAGAGGTCTCGTTCCCCTTCCTAATATTGTTGCTTTGTCAGAGACGAGATTTTATCATATTAGATGTAGTCCATTGTAAGATATAGAGAAAGAAAAATGCAGATATAATGCTGGGTGTACCATGGAATAAGTTTCTTAACCTTTGTTGTCAACCCGAAGCACCAAGTCTTTCATGACCTCCTAGTGAGTCAAGCGTCTCTTTTCCATGTGACCACTGGGCAGGTTTACATGTTAGGAAGCCATTTGTTGGGTGGCAGTTTTCCATGGGTCTCTTGCATTTCTTCATGTTTCATGAACAGGAAGGCATGACACCCGGTTTTGTTGTGTCATCCTCTCCAGGATGGTTATTCAGTGAATAGCTTTGGAAGAAGAAAGAGTGTCTTCCTCTGGAGCAAAGGACAGATTATTTTCTGTCCAGTATCTTAAAAATAACGTCTCTTTATAGGGAACAAAGATTGGGCAAGTTTGCTTGCAGCCTATTACAAAGGATGGGGTTTCTTTACGTAAGATGCTCCTTTTGTCCTGTAGCCTACTGAGTGTCATGCATCACCTGGCCCTTGTTACCTGGTGTGATCGGAAGTGAGCCTTAAGGAGCCAGAGCAAGAAAATGATGATATTCTGGCTACTATTATTGGTGAAAGTAACAAATATCCTTTGTCTCTGACCCAGAGGGCTTTTCTTCTTTGATCAGCATCTTTGAAACTGTGGCAGACTAACTTGATAGCTTGCAAGTAGGGTAAAAACTCCGATCCTGCACAGTTCTGGACAGGGTTGAATTTGAATGCATTCATTTTGAAGTAAGGTACATAGATGAAGTCATGAATCTGATGTAACTGGCAACTGCATGTAAATGCCAGCAGGCAAGAGAAAGTCGGAACTCAAGATGTAAAATCTGACTTTAAGATTTCTTGCTGAACTGGCCTTATCTATTATCCTATATTGAACTTGCTTTAAATCTATTCTTCCATTCTAATGAAATGTTGGAAATCTAACAATGAGAGTTTTAAGACATCAAACTTGAGAGTTTAAGACATAAAAGAAAAGAAAAACAGTTTCTCTGGCTATACATGTATAGCTACTTTGATTTCATTAAACTCCTGTTGTTTTTGAATTTATCTAGGGGTCAGGGGCAAGTCAGAGATTCCTTTAATAGAGAAAAAATGGTCAATTTCTTTCTGTTTTAGAAAAAAATCAAGATTGTGCAGACAGAAGAATGTCAAAAGAGAAATGTTCCCCTTTCACAAGGGAAGTTGGTTGTTGTTACACTCTGCTTTGGGCAATTACATGTCTCTATCAGGAGCCAATTTGGAAACATTATAGAAACTTTAGGTCTTTGGTGTAATATGACTGGAACAGTAAGTGGTAACTGTTAGGTACTTTACCTTGAAAAGTATCTTAGTTTCTTCAGCTTGGATTCTAGGAATTTTAAAGATCATCAGGAAAGAGAAAGCAATCCAATAATTTTTACTAGAGTATTCATGTAAGTATCTCCTGTGAAAATCTGTGTAAAATTTCCCTGCCATTCAAAATGCAAAGTGGGGTATAATATCACTTCTCCGAACTACCCTAAATTGTTGAATTTTGAAACAATCAGGCTTTGAGTTATGCCCTCACCACATAAATTCAGCTTCTCAGATTGGATTATTACCAGAGGGATGCAGAAGCAGGAAAAATAAATAGTGTTAGTCTGAATTGTCCTTCTGCGTTTATTATTTGAGCTGCTCTTAACCTTTTCCTAGGCCAGTGATCATCTCATAGATTTGCTTTTATTCGTATGCCTAAGGGAATAAAAATTCCTTTCTTGCTGAGTATTATTTGTAAGTTAAATGTTACTTCTCAATTTATGTAATAATCTTAAATTATTTACCTGCTTGGGAATTCATATATTACAGATGTGCCAGGTGAAATCTGTCAAAGGAGTGAAAGCATTTGTGCTACTCATCTGTTGTCCATTAAAGTAGCTGAGTTGGGGTTCTTGGCAAAATTTAAAAAGTGTCCTAAAGATAAGTAGTGATTCTATAGCATCTTACTACGCTGATGGACAGTGACTGTAATGGGGTTTGTGGGGGGAACTTGGTGAAGGGGAGAGCCTAGTAAACATACTGTTCTTCATGTAATTGTAGATTAATAATAACAAAAAAAAATGGTGTCCTAGAGAGCAGAAGTGAGGAGAGAAGAGGTCAGGTGGCCTGTATCAAAGTCAGGGGTGCTACAGCTGCCATCTGCTGGCCTCGGGGTAGTTTCCACTACCCCGCAAGCAGTGGTGTTCCCTCTTCCATCTCTGTGTTTCCTTCATTAAACCCTGTGGCGATGTTTGGGGGGAGACACACAACACTGTTTAAAACAAGAGAAATGGTGTCTTCCTTCAGTCAGTGGTATGACAATACCTCTTGATTTGATGGGGATAATAGCTTGAGCTACTGAAGAAATTTAAGTTCTTTCCATAATGACTTACTCAAAATTAAAATGAAGCTCTAAGTTATATAAACAGGAGTTCTTAAATGTACTTGCTAGTCATGCCGACCAAAATCATGTGAGAACTGAAAATCCTGTTGCCAGTATTAATAATTAACTCCAGGCTGGCAGATTTGGCCATGGTAAGTTTTGTGCTTTTGGGGTGGTAAATTTAGTCTGAGGTCTTGGGCTGCTAGGGGAGCTGATTTTCCCAAGCTTGTATCTCCAAAGCCCTACAAGCTTTTCTGTTGAATAGCTTGAGGCAGAGAAGACTCAACTGAAGCTGTCGAGGAACTTTCACTGACTTCATCAGTTATTTCAAAGTCGACTGAAAGATGTCAGTCAAACTAAGCTTTGGTGGGAGTAAAAGAAAAAATATTTTAAGTCCACATCTGGGAAATAGATCAGTGAGGCAGATTTCAGAGCAGAACCTCTTACATCTTTGTTCTTTTGGAGCATCTTTTGCAGTGTTTTCCACTCATTCATTCACCCACTCATTCTTTCATTCAACAAATATTTATTGAGTACTTACTGTATACCTGGTGTCATTCTGGGCCCTGGAGGGATAGCAGAGAACAAAAAAGACAAATTTCTTGCTTTTTGGAGCTTGTACTCTAGTGGGGAAACAAATATTAAAAATGTCGTATCATTTTATTGATTCATAAAATATTAATATAATAACCAGCTGGTGACAAGTGCCATGAAGACAAAGTAGACTAACAGGCTAATTAGGAAAGAATCTCTGTGAGGGTGATGAATGAGCAGAGGCCAAAGGAAGTGAGGGAATGATTCACGCAGATATCTGGAGACAAATGTTGAGGTAGAGGAACCGCAAACGCAAAGTGCCTGAGACAAGTGCATGTTTGGGATTTGGAGGACCCTTATGGGGTGAACACAGTGGGTGAGGAGGTGTGAAAGGGGATGAGGTCGGACAACATGGTAGGTGACTGCAGGTAGGAGGTGATCACGTAGTGGGCCTCAGCAAAGACTTCAACATTGAGTAAAAGGAAATTACGGGAGGGTTTAGAGAAGTAGAGGGAAATGATCTTAGATTTTAAAGCAGTGCTGAACAACAGAACTTGATGGGATGATGGAAGTGTTCTGAAATCTACAGTGTCCAATGAGGTAGCCACTAACCACTCATGGCTGTTGTGCACTTGAACTGAGGCTAATACATCTAAAGGAACTGAGTATTTATTACAATTTTGAATAGGATTTAAGTAGCAAGATGTGGCTAGTGGCTAGCATATTGGACAGCACAGTTTTGATTTTTTATTGGTTGCTTTGTGGAGAATGATACAGAGGGAGCCAGAGGGACGGAAGTGGGATGGAGACTTTGGAAGCTACTGAGATAATCCAGATCAGCAGTTAGCAAATATTTTTTTGTAAAGTGCCAGGCAGTAAATATTTTAGACTTTGCAGGTCGTGTGGTCTCCATTATAGCTCTTCAAGTGTGTCATTGTAGCATGAAAGCAGCACAGACAATATGTGAATGAACTGGAATGGTCATGTTTCCATAAAACTTTATTTATATATGGGTCCAGTTTGGCCCTTGGGCTGTAGTTTGCCAAACCATGGTGTGGATGAGAGGTGGTAGTGACTTGGACCAGGCTGTACACCAAAGGTAGAGTTGACAGGGTTTATTGTAGACTACATGTGGGATGTGAAAGAGAAAACTCAAGCAAATAACTAGGTGTCTGACCTCTGCATTTAGTAAAATGGAGTTACCGTTTCCTAAAATGGGGAAGACTTGGATAGAAGCAAATTTGGGAGGAGAAACCTAGTTGAATTTGGCCCTGTTAAATTTGAGATGTCTAGTAGGCATCCAGGGGGAGTCTAGAGGTGAGCAGAGAGATCTCCACTGCAGAGATATATTCAATAGTCATCAAAAATAATGGTATTCTGTATGATTTCATTTACATAACATCCTTAAAATGACTAAATTATAGAAATGGAGAGCAAATGAGTGCTTGCCAGGGTTTAAAGAGGAGATTGGGAAGGAGGAAAGCAGTTGGTACTATAAAAGGGCAACAGGAAGGATCTTTGTGGTGATGGACAGAAATGTTCTGTATCTTGACTGTATCAATATTGGTATCCTGGTTTTGATATTTTACTATAGTTTTGCAAGATGTTACCATTAAGGTAGTGGGTAAAAGGTACAAACGTTTCTGTATTGTTTCTCTGTATATGCTCTATAATTGTCTCACAATAAAAGTTTACATTAAAAAATTGATGATAATAATAATAATGGTATTAAACCCACAGTTATGAGTAAGATCTCCTAGAGTGAGAGTCTAATAAAGCAAAGGTCTGAGGACTTACCCCTGGCAGAACCCTCCGTGTAGTGGTAAAACAGGCAAGAACATAGCAAAGGAGACTGTGAAGAAGGGTCAAGGCAACCCAGAAGGTGACGTCCTAGCAAGCAAAGGAACATGTGTTGAAGGGAGTCATCAGTACTCTCACATGCTCTGGGGCAGAGTGGGCACATGCACGTATGTGGAGCTGAATCCCTGGCACGCTCTGCACTGACTCTGTGGAGTTGTGATGTACAAACCCCATGTTCAGATGCCTTTAGTGGCTCCCCTTTGCCTACAAAATAAAGTCCAAGTCCTTGGTCAGGAAGTCATATTGAAAAATGGTTGTAAGCTCAACTGTGGCACCTCTTCACAGGCCTCCAATAAGCCCTGTAATTTTACACTTTCTTAATTTACTCATTCTGTTCAATTTGTCCAATGTTAATAATTTAACAAACAAGTTTGTGCAAGGAAAAGTCTTAAAAGCTTGTTTGTGTTGTCATCTGTTATTACAGTGTCTATCACTTTCTCTTGTACATTACCTCCCATTAAATTATTTACATGGAAAGGATGAAACATTAGCTTTTATGCCTTCAGTTAATTACAGGTGAATTCCTCTTCTTTCTTTTTTTTTTCCATTTTATAACCTTTATTGAAGTTCTTTTAAATAATTTGCCACTTGACAGTTTATTAACTTGATAACAGCACATGAATATGTATCTGAGTCTTCCTTTGCCCCAAAATGCCACTTTTCTTACTTATCAACAGAGCATCTGAGTGAGTAGGAACTACAGCTGAAGTAATACAACTTTTTCATTAGGCCTTAAAACATTATGTTAAAAATTTATAGTAGTGCATCGAGTGGAGAAAGGGAAAGTTACATGGGAGCTCAGCCTCCATTTAGTGGCTTCGTGAACCTGGAGCCACAAGAAGCGCCGTAGCTCCTTCCAGAAAATAACTGTTTGCCAGGGAGTTGTCGTCAAGGGCTTGTTTGTGTGATAGGAGGTACTGGGGACATTTTTACTGAGACTTCCCACTGATGTTGTCACATAGTGTTTTCTGAAGACAGCTTTTTGTTTCAGAAGTAGAGGTAACACTGGGGAGTTACAAAACATCTCACGTCTCTGACTGTTTGGAATCTGCCAGAGAGTACTTTGCCTTGTCAAATTTAAGTCAGATTTTATGTCCTTCCTTTGGAAAATGGTTGTATTGGCTGGAAATGTATCTTAATACTAAGTGCCAACCTTCTTTACTTCACTGCCTTCTAGCCATGTGTAACCTACATTATGTTCCTCTGTAACAAGCTGTAACATTTTTCTATTCTAGAAACTTTGGGGCTCTTACCCCAGTTCCTAGTTAGCTAATAACAAGAAGAATGACTTCTGTGTACAGGTCGTTTTACTACAAGCCTTTAGGGTGTTCTAATCCAGCCTCCAGCACATCTTTATCGTGAATTTTGTCCATTCTGATATTTATGCCTTTAGTTATAGAAAACTCTCCACTTTTTGAGGAAACTCATTTCATCATTCAATGAAATTGCCCCATTAGAAAACCTTCTTTTAGTGAAAGCATTCCATCTTTTTGCAACCTTCCCTGTCCATTGCAGTTCTAGCCTTTGGGTTTTTAAGGAAATGGTCCAGTTCCTCTTACACAAACTGTTCTTCAAATATTTGGATGACAAGAACAAATTTCTGTTCTATAAACCCTGGAGGTTCTCAAATAATGTTGGTTATTGATGAATTTTCTCCCTTTACTTTTCCTTAGAATTAGTTTCTAGAAAAGTTGCAACAAATGCAAAAAGCTTAATTGCTAACTACAAACTTGGGACAGACTGGAAGGAAAAATGTGGGAATGATTGACAAGTGACTTGGTTACTGTGATTTTAAAAGTGTTGTATTGCTTTTTATTATATATAATGTCTATGTCAAATTTGCCATTTTAATCATTTTTAAGTGTACAATTGAGTGACATTAAGTACATTCATGTTGTTGTGCAGTCATCACCACTGCCCATCTCCAGCACTTTTCCTCTTCCCAGACTGAAATCCAACCCATTAGATGGTATCTCCCTATTCCTCTTTTTATTGCTTTTTATTTCCTTTATGTGGGACATAAATAAAAGAATGTCCTTTTTCCTTGGACTCTGTAAATTAGCAGGTGCTAAATGAAGACTCTGTCTATTGCTGGGCTATGACAAAAAAAAATTGTAGTAATTTCTAAGACTACCTAATTTGCAAAACAATGGAGGTGAAGAGATAAATAAGATAATAATTTGTCCAGCCAAATAAAACAGTTAGTGGGACAGTGGACTGGCATGGAATTTGGCACAGTGAGACCTCAGTTTGAATCCTGGCTCCAACACTTACTCTAGATAGTGGCTTTTGGGCAGGTTACCGTCTCTGAGCCTCAGTTGCCTCAGCTGTAGAATGGGTATAAAACTTGCTTTTTACCTACCTTATGGGGATATTGTAAGGAACCAGGGAGTTCTTTATGTCAGAGTGTTCTGAAAATCAGAATTCAGATTTCAAATGTTAATTTGTGTGTCCTTATAACATGTACCTTGGTGTCTTCCTCTTATTACCCTTTCCTTGCCAAGTCCAAACATCCTACATTGAGCCTTTGTCATTATGTTTGAAAAATCTGAGTGTCATTCTGTAATAATCATGGTCCTTAAATTATCATTTGTGTAAGTCTATGGTGACTTCCTTTTCAGTGTTTGGAACCCACCTCATCTCTGTAGATGTCTTGTAGTGACCTATTGAGATTCTGTCCTTTACTTCCAGTTCCTCAAGGCACTTCCCAAGTGATGGACATAACCTGTTGTTTAGATAAGCAAGGGAGCATTGTTGCTTCCTTGCCCTCTCTTCTTAACAGGTCATGAAGATGAATTGAAAATATAAATCTTAACTTATTTTTTATGAATTCCCAAGAAAATGATTGTCAAAAAGAATTTTTCTCCTCTTCACCAAATAGTTCTCGCTATTTTTCAAAATGTGGCTTGTGACAGACGAATGTAATATTTAAATAAAATTATTAGAATCAAGAAAGTGCCAAAGCTAACAACTTTTAAAAAGGGCTATTTTGCCCACTCCGTAATTGACATTCTGTCACTGCTCAGACTTTATTTCATTTCTGCTCAACTCAATATATGGATTTTTATACAAACCATTTACCAGGCACTAGACAGTAGTGCCTTTGGCAGATCAAGTTCGTACAGGTAGGTTGTTTGTTATCCACAGGGGAGCTTCATTGTATCACTGGGACAGCTTCCCTTAGCAGGCCAGGGTCAGAGCGAGGGACACTTACAAACTCAAATTCTTGATGGGAACATCCCTAGTACTAGAAAGATTTTAAAACTTAAACCTTTTGAGCCTGTGCAGTCATTATCACATCAAGCAGGGAGATGGTGATGGGTCATAAATTGGTTTTGCATTTCATTTGAACAGGACCTGGCAGAATATAAATGGAATCTTTGAAGTTCACTTATCTCCTAATACTTCACTGTTTTTCAGTGTGGTCTGAGGGTTGAAACTTTAGATAATCTCTGATTGTTTCTGTTAGGCTACCATAAGGAAAAACTGTATTTTCCTAGTTTCCTTATGCCTTCCAGAAATCCAGGGGTTCCTTGACATTCTGGTTTTTCTGTATTGATTTCATGCAACGTTTTGAAATGTTAGGAGTTTAACAAATTGTGACACGCTTCACTGTCAGTATTTCTTGCGGAGTGAGGTATATGTTTTAGTATTAGTCCACTGCTTTAAAGCCATCCTGAACTCAAAACTGTGATCAGATCTTAACTATCTTCAGACAAAAGGTAGATGTAAGTTATATCTGGTTTGAGCATTCCATTTACTTTTTTGTAAAGTGGTTATTGTCTGGCTTCTAACCTTAAGCCATATTGTTCACACACCTTCTCCAGGTGACTCACAAGTTTGTCTGCATCTTCTCACTCGTCCTGTCATCTTTCTGATCTAATCTCTTTCATAAGAAATCTGGTTTGTTATATTAGAAGATTGTTTACCCACCTCAGTTACATGGGATCTTAGGTTCTCTCCTTTTTGAGATGTGAGAGTGTTCCACTTCTTGAAGCCCCAAATCCTTGCTGTTAATTTACCTGTTAAGACCATCCAGTGAGGATTCTCTTAGCCTCTGTTGTACTCGACTCCAAAATGTTCTTATTGTCCTCCTACTTCCTTTCCTTCATTCCTTTTTCTGAGGAATAAATATTCTACCATATCAGGCTAAGCTCTCATTTGTGCTTTTGGTTATATCCTCTGCCAGATTTTCCCGAATCTTCCTCCTTTATTCCTTACCCACGCCAATCCAAACCCTCTCTCCATTTCCCTAAGATGATTATTTTCTCCCTACTTGTTTCTTTCCATTTACCTACAAACATGCTCATTCTCTCCATATCCTAAAAAAACCTCCTGCCCTGAGGTCTTCTCAAGACACTGCCCTCTTTTCTGTTCCAAGTTCATCCAAAGAGTTGCCTGTGCTCCTTCTCTCTACCACCCACTAACTCTAGTATTTTAAAAAATACCGGTAATTCATCATTCTGTAGGACAGTCATTTTCAACCCTGACTACGTCTGAGTCACTGGGTGAATTTAAAACCTACAAATGCCTGGGCGCCACCCTGACACATTCTAATTTAATTGGCCAGTGATTAAGCCTCCCCATTGCTAATTTTAAAAATCTTCCCAGAAGGTTCGGCTGTGCTGCTGGGGTTGAAAGCCTCTGGTCCTGTAATAACCCCTGTTGTTAAATCCAGCAGGTTTTCCCCCCTCTGCACTTATTCTCCTTATCTGATTCTATCAAAACAGGTGCAAACCTTCTTCTTGAGCTCCTAAGTATTCAGGGTTGAAACAGTGCTGTGTTTGCCCCCTGCCTTCCTGGCTGCTCATTTTTCTCTGGCCTCTTTCTCCTTCCTATTCCTAAAATATTGCTTCTGCCTAAATTACGAACCTAGGTAGGTCTTCTAGCCTATATAATCTAGATCAGCGATCTTCCTTCCTTCCTTTACTGTTATGTTTATGCAATATCTTCCTACTCTGTCTCTCCCCAAACCCGTATTTCTCAATATCTGCCTTCTAGACATCTTTACCTATGTATACCATTGGCATCGTGTCCAAAGAAGAGTTTATCATCTTGCAGGAAGTTTTTCTCTTCCCTAGCTTCTATTTTTTTCATCCACCTGTGCCATAAGCATAATTATTTTCAAATTCATCTTCCTTTTTGCCACTACCAGTTGTTATCTAAATCCTATAGATTCCATCCAAGGAACTGCTCCTTAGACTGCTATTCTTTTAATATTTCTACCGTCATAAATCTTGTTCTGGCTGCATATGAACAATACCATTGCCCATTAGCTGCTTGACTATGTCCTACACTGTGCTGTTATATCAATTTTCAGGCACAGTTCCAATCGTTTCACTATCCTTTAAAACCATCTGTGGGTCCTTATTGATTATAATTGAATACAAACAATTGTCATGAAATTCTAGGCACCTGATAATAGGTTCCTGCCAGCATGTCTGACCCATCGCCATTACCTTTCCACAGAATTCTGTGCTTCAACTAAATGGGGCTGTTTGCCATTTCCTCATCTCTAAACTTTTTTAATTTCATTCTTTTGCTTGTTTAAATATTCTGCCTTATGAAGCTTTTTACATGTTTTCTGAATCCCTTAGAAAGGAAGTATGTTGCCATAAAAGTTCTAGGCTGTGTGGATCCCTCTCATGTTACTTGACTTCCAAAGTCAACTTGGAATTAAGTAGCTTAAGGTTTCTGGTTGCTTGACTGTCAGACTGTCATTTAACCAGGGTGTGTGTATATCTTAGAAGATGGGTTGTGGCTGGTTGGGACACATGGGACATCCTGGTACTCCTCTTCTAGCAAATCCTCTTCCCTTTACACCGTACAAGGTAAGGATGAGGTTTCTCACTTTTTCATTAGCGACCACTCCCATGTTTCCTGTAAGCTGGAGTCTATTTTCCCAGCCTGCACCTTTTGATAAAGCATGCCATTCAGCCTTTCAGTGCAGTGACAAAACAAATATCCCAAAAAGTTGGGCCAATATACTTTTGGATTCTTTTAACTTTGCATGCTTTCTGTGCCTCTCAATTATTAAACCCAAATTGTCCTCCTGCTGTCTTGGAAGAAATGAGATTTCTCAGCAGTAGCAAACAACAATGTCAGTCTATTTGAGACTGTTAATGACTC
The DNA here is from genome assembly GCF_040802235.1 of Manis javanica. Lineage (NCBI taxonomy): Eukaryota > Metazoa > Chordata > Mammalia > Pholidota > Manidae > Manis > Manis javanica. The sequence goes on along the minus strand of NC_133161.1, from coordinate 18,264,025 downwards.
ATTTATAATGTTGGCAGACAGGCAAAGGCTGGAGAAATTAAATGTACAGCATCATTACCTTTGTGGTTAGCATGGCTGGGACACAGGGTGGTGCGTAGTGCAACATTTTAAAAGGCAAGTAGAATCCTTTTAGCAGAATGAGCTTCATACTTGAAGGTGTGAGTAATGGAATGACAAACTGGTAGCTTCTTGCTCTTTGTGCTTCCTGACCAAGGCGTTCTGTAGAGAGAAATTAGCAGCCTTTGCAGGTCTGCGAAAGCAGAGCTGTTCCAGCCTCGTGACCTGTTTTGCATAGGTAATTTTAGACATGTATTTTTGATGTTTTGAGAACATCATTTTCATAGAACATGACTTTAAATCCTTTTTTAAAATCAAGACATTAATTTGTTTATTTAATTGCAGTATAATTGACATAAAATATCCTATTAGTTTCAGGTGTATATCAGTGATTTGATATAAAATCTTTTTTAAAGTGGTAATTTTTAGAAACTGTCTCATCTCTTAGCTGCTTCTGATTTTGGAGGTAATGTTCCTGACATCTCCAGGGAGGTTGCAGATAGGAGCTTGGGTACGTATCAGCCAGCACGCCTGTAAGTTCCCTTCCAACTCCAAGTTGTATTGTTACTTCCATTCCATTTGAATTTTTCCCTAGGAACTGAGATGACTAGGCTCTAGACTTGTTTTCCTTTTTATGTGTACAACACATTTATAAAATAGATGGCTTGTTTTGACAGTTTGCAGCTGTAGAAGAGAAGGAAGGTAACTGGCCCCAAGTGCAGTCTACACAATAGGGTGAAATATAAATGTAGACAGTGTGTGGGAGTCTGAGACCTGATACTTCTTTCTCTGCTGCTTTTTAAGAATGCCCATCCTGGTATAGGACTGCGCTTTTTCTGATGGGGCAACAAAAGACAGTTTGTGAAAAGACAACGTTCAACTTCATGATATTAACCTACCTTGTCTTTTTCACGATGAATGTGTACTTCTAATTTATCAGAACGTTTAACCATCTTTATTATTTTGAATCTCTGTTGCTTCCTTGAATAACAATAAGAAGTTCTGTACATCTTCTACCCAGTGTTTACAGTATTTTCTTGGATTTGTTCTGAAACGACCTTTAAGCTTCAAGATAAGCCCCCTTTGTTGTAGAGTAAGCAGTTTGGTGAGTGGGTCTGTGTATCATTTTTGTATATATTTTCAGTGTCAAAACCTGTTTTTGCATGTGTTTTCAGCTTTATGTTGCCAGATTAAAAAGTCAATTGACTGTTAATATTGGTAGGACTGCTTGTAAAGCACTGTGTACAGTTAAGAGGATGCTAAGAAGTAGAAGATATGGTATCTGCCATCAAGAAGCTTATACAGTTGGCACTTAACTACCACAAACCATTGATTCATTGACAACCTTGACTGTATTCATGTTAACTCTGAATTATCTTGAAGTGTCATGAAGAAGTTGGGGACCTGGCCTCAGGGCATTTACATTCTATTCTAATCAAAAATATCTGGTTATACCTAGATGATTTGGTTAAGGAATATGAGAAAAGTCACTGAGATAAGAAAGAGCCATTATGTGTTGAGTAATGGAGTATTCTAAGCAGTATTTCTATTTCTAAACAATTTGTATAAATTAAAAAAATTGTAGCATGGCATTTTGGCTGAGTATGAATTCAGGAGTTGGCAAAAATGCCTTGTCCTGTTACTTCGGTGGTCCTAGGAAAGTTATTTATCTCCTTGTCTTAGTTTCCTCATCAGTACAAGGGAGGGAATCATAGAGTTTTCCCCATAGAGCAGTGGTTGAAGTAAAATAGTACATCCAAAACTCACAGGATTATACTCTCAGTGAAATATCATTGCAGAACCCTATGTAATAAAATCAGCTCTCATGATAACTGTTACTCTTCAGAGACTCCTGCCAACACTTCTGCACAGTGCATATTGTTATTCCCCCAACCCCTTATATAGAGATCTATATATTTAACATACTCTTTATGCTATTTTTATTTTATCATTTTCTCTAATATATATGTTTTGAAAAATCGAATTTTCCAATACAGCCGGTGTTGAAGTTTTCTAGAATGAAGAATAAGTAGTTTTGAAAGCAAGCTTTAGCAGATAATTGAACTTTAGTTATTAATGCTAAAACTTAGTTTTGAAACTTTTCGAATGAAAATCTCTCTTAAATGTGTAGTAGTATTATTATTTTTTTGCTTCTTGAAGCCTTAACTGTCCACTTCATGATTCACACATCTGTCAATTACTGGATCATAGGAACTTAAAAAGTCTTACCTGTAGTCAATTCTCTTGATAATAAAGATCTGTATGGGCAGTATGCCAAGGAATGATATTCTAACAGATTAATTATGGCATTAAATATCAGTGCTCAATCAGAAAAGCAGAAGCTTGTATAGATGTGTGGGTATTTATAGTATAAAAACACACATGTAATAAATTTTGTTACAGGGACTTGACCTTGTACAGTTGTGGTGTTCGCAGCTTATGCTGTAATTTGCAGTCTGCATGGGAGACAGGAAGGAGGAAAGGGGAATATAAATAAAGGAGAGCAGGGACAAGCTAGAACCCACAAGAATGGGCCTGAGTTTGTGTCAGTTCTCTCTGTCTCCAGCCCTGATGACATGAGTGTTCTATAGGAGAATTTGGCACCCTTATCATTGAGCTAAAGATACACCTGGCAGAGGAGTTGAAGAAAAGCTGCAGGAGGATCGGGGAAATGGTGGAGCCATTGCAGACCTGACAGCTGCCCGACACCAAGGAGCTGAATCAGCAATGACATTAAGACCCCAACCACCTGAATCTGTAAAGTCCCGTGGCTGCTGCTTCATTTCCACCCCGCAAATCTCAAGCAAGAATATCTCTTGTAGTTCACGCTACCTGGAAACACACAGGGAAGGGAATTCAGTGAGGTATAGTTTAGCCTGGCCAACCCAACACATTACAAAGCTACCATAACAAATTAGCCTTCTGTATAACTTTATCATGTCAAAAGGGTAGTATTCTACAGGTCAAAGCTTTTTCTAACCTTCTTATAGTAACTGGATGACAAAATTCCAGGCATAGCCAGCATATGTAATCGCATCATTAATGTTTCTATGGGGCTGTGAGTCCTATGTAATGGCTCATTGTATTTGAGGGTACAGGATTGTAATGTAGTAAAATTAAGAGTAAATAAATGAGAATATTAGGGAGATTCCTTTGGAAATTTTAATCAATTTCTGAGATTAATTCTATAATAATATTTCATCCTGTAATGTACTTTGATTCAGTGAATTAACTTTGGCAACCAGAAAGATACTATAAGCATATTAATATGCAGTAATCTTTGCTGACCCTCAAATAACTATATGAAATGAAATTCCACTGAGTCTATAAAATAAGTTTGAACTTGATAGGAGGAAGTGATATACATTAGCTTGTACCCTCTAAGCAACAGGTAAGCATAGGACTCTTTGAAAAAGTCTAGGACTATAAAATTTGCAATTATCCACACATTTTACAGATAAGAGCCGCATGGATATTTGCATGTGCATTAACAGTAAGCCCTAGCCTCTGAACCTGGGGATCTCGATCCATTATTACCTGCAGGGGTGGTGGTTAACATGCTTCATGAATTTTGCTTCATCAACATTGTGACACTGCTCAAGAGAGTCTTTGTTAAAAACAGAAAAAAGTTCTCTGGAAATACTACAACACTGTTGGGCAGCTTCGTGGTTTATTGCTTGTCTTTCTTTAGATAGAATCTGGCCTTCTTTTCCATAATGACAATATAAAATGCTCCAAAGACACATATATCAGCAAATTTCTTGTCCTTAAGACAATTACTTGCCCTTTCAATTAGCACTATTTGAGGAAGGTGGTACTTTCTGAGAACAAAAGCCCCATTTTCGCTCCGCCTTATGATAATGATGGTGGTATCTCACTCTGTTGGCAGAGGATTTATAGGGGTCACATTACATGGTCTTCCAGGAATGACGGCCTGTTGGAGTGCAGGCACAGCTTACCATGGGATGATTCCTGTGTTTGACAAAGATGCAGAGATTGACATCCTCGTACTTGAATTGAGGAAAGTAAGACATGGAGAGTTGGAGATAAGCATCTTGCTGAACCTTTGGCTGCCTACCATCCCGTACGCACCCCCTTCCCGCCCCCTTCATCCTAGCTGCCAAATACCATTTTGTTCAGGTTACCCTCTATGCTCAGGGAGGTTCCTTCCTCCTGCCCCTCATGGTGCATCGTGATTTGTCTAGGCCAGTTGTGCTAATGCTGTTTCTTTTGCCAACGGTGGTCCAGGCCACAGATAAATCATGCTGCTCTGGTCAGTGAATCTGAGAGAAAGTCTAATAGGCAACTGGGAAAAGGTTTTCTCTGATTAAAAGATAACACAAAGAAATAGGCCCATTTGTTTCTGTCAACAATGTCAAATGTACATGTGTTACCTAGACCCTGACGGCCGTTTTGTAATCAGAAAGAGACAAGCCTCTGATGTTGATAGAGAAATGGAAAGGCTCCGTGTCCTTAATGATACTGTAGAGCCACTGAATTAATTGATTCTGAAACTGACCTGTCTTTGGAAATCTTGTCACCAATGCTAATAATTATACTTGCTGTTTAATCTATTTGTGTATCTGGTGTTCTGGCAGTCAGAAGACATTCCCAGCTCCAGCTGGTGTACCCCTGTGACTGTACAGTTCCTGGTCTCCCCTCCGGCACAGTTTAGTGGATGAGTTAGGTTCTGCCTGTTAGATGCATTCATGTGACATTTGAAAGGGGAACTGAGATAAAGCTGTTTTTGGTAGCTTGGCTTTTTTGGGGGAGCAAGTATGGAGGTGGTATTTTTGCATCAATGTTCAAAGTCACTCACCAGTTTCATGGCTATCAGGAGGTAATTGTAGCTTTAGAAGCCTCCTAATTCCTCCCTTTCCTAAGTGACAGATGTAATAGTTCTCTGGTGGGTCAGTTCTTTAGTGCTTTTTTTGAATAATTTCTGGAAACCCAGCACCACCAGCTCTTCCTGTGATACTGTAAGCACCAAATTTCTCAATATTAAATCCCTTTCTGCTTAAAATACCTTTAGTGGTTTCGAATTCTTATAGTGAAACCCTAACTGTTAACTGCTTTTAGTCAGTTTTCTATTATTTGTAACTGAAATAATCCTGGTTGAAAAAGTCATGCGCATAGTGAATAGTAGAGTGAGAAAGTTAAGCCAAGTCACGTGATTACAAACCCGGCGCTCTTCCAATTGTACCGCATCTGGGATGTCAGGAAGAGCCCTAGTTCAGTTTCTGGAGGAAGACTACTCTCCGCTGCACCCCTGTTTTGTCTCCCTTTCTCCTCTAGTAGCCTCCCAGCAGGCGTGTCTAGCTCTGTGCCCACCCTTGTCTTTCTAAACACAGGCCCTGCCCTGGCAGCACTGGTTTGCCCTCCCCATAGAGGCCTCTGCTGACCTGAGGATGCCAGGGCCTCTCTTTGCTCACCGCTCCAGTCTTGCCGCTCTCCTGATGGCCACTTTGTGTACATTTTTAAGATACATCTTAGATGTAACGTTTTTTTAAAAAATGAAATCTCTCCCTTTCATTGGTTGGCTTAACATCTTGATCCTATCATAATTCACGTTACTGTCACATTGTGTCATGATTATTTGAGTGTTTCTCTCCACTAGACAATGACCTTTGCAAAGAGAAAGACCAGGTTATATCTGCCTTTGTATTCCTGGGATATAGTAGGCAGTCTGAAAATATTTGCTGAACTGCTGAAGCATCATCTAAGTGTTCTAACAGCAATATGAATATAACATTATTATTTTGGGGCGGGTGCCCTCCCTCTGTGCCTGCCTCATCCTCCTGCCCACCTGTACATACGGGAGGGGAACTAACTAGGTGATCTCTAGGTGGTTAGTCCTTCCAGTTGGGACCCTGGAGTGGGAGGGTATACACACCACTTATTAATATTTAGAATTCATTAATTAAAAATCCTCAAGTTGTTTCTCAGTTTTCATTTCTAAATCTCAAATATTGTATAAGGTCTCTGAACCGGTGTTTCACCAAAGCACTCTTGAAACCTATGTTATGGGTGAATAACTGTGGTATTTTCTGATGTTGTTATGTACTATTGTACAGATTGTAAGAGGGCTTTTTTCAGTACCTTCCAGTGAATTGTCTGCCATTGATGATGTATTTATTCCTGTGACTAGCTGACTACAGTGACACCCTCACAGACTGATGAAGTTATTTTAATAGAAATACATTTGTTCTTTGACTAACTGCCCTCTAAAGCCCATAGACTTTTGTCACTTTATGGTTGATATATCTTTGTTGTTATTATAATACACTTTATAGGAACTAAACTATTTCTGTTATTTCTGCTTCTACTGCTCAGTGCACCATTTCTGCTATATTCTAGTCTTTAACTTACTTCCTTAGTTTAATGATTCTTTCATTTTTTTCTTTTATATTCATTTGCTTCTTTCTCTGATCACATTCCACCAGGAGTATTGGATTTTGCACCAGTTATTTGGTTTTTGTGACTATTGCCAGTCTTTATGAATGCTTCTTTCCTTCTGTAATATGTAACAGAATCTGTGACCAAGGTTTATTCTTTGAGAATTCCTCCTTTTAAATATTCTGATTACTTACAGCATTGCTAACAACTCCTGCTTTATTTATAAGTTTTCTCTTTGAGCTGCTTTAAAGAATTAAGTGAAACAATGCAACATGACACCCTGGTTTACCTAGAAAACTGATTTCCGTATGATGTTACTAAATCGTGTTTGCTTATAGTGAGGTATTCTTTGATAGCAATTGAGACTCTCAACCTACAACATATTATTAATGTTATAGGACACATAGATATGTGAGAAATGGAAAAGTTTAAGCGTAGAAATATTTATTTTTAAAATGAGTTTTATATTCTGCAATGAGAAAACTTGACATTTCTCCCTGACAGAGGAATCAGGACCTGTTAAAAGCATTTGTCAGTAGTACATTAATATTCAGGGTAGCTCACCCACTATCGCTTAGTTCTTTTCAAGTTGAAACTTTAAGAACAGAAGTGTTTAAATAGCAACACATACAGCTCAAAAGGATGTCACCTTCATTCCTGGGATGCTCGGTCCTGGGAGTTGTTGACCCAAGCGTTCTAACAGATTATGTGCTGAAAAGAGGGAAAAATACTTTATTTTAACATCAAAAGAACAAAGAAGGGGTTGTTTTTCTTTTTCCCAGCTGCCCCCTGGTGGCAAAGGCACAACAGACTGAGGAGGCATTGCAGAAAGATTCTTGCTGCTGGTGATGCTCAAGAGGGTCTCACACCAGTCTGTGCTGTACATGTGTGCTTCTGAAAAAGAAGAGCAGAATACTGGCTCTCCTAATTACGTTTTGCTTCCCAGCGGCATCTGCTCTTATCATAGGTGCACCAGGCTCTACCAGCTCAGTCAATACTGGTATATTAGCAAGAGGCAATCGATAGAAAAATTAAAAAGGAAAGTCAAGGTAATTAGGCTAAAGCTGCTGCTTATGAGTTTTCAGTAATTACTTTAGCTCCCTCTTGTTTTCCCATCTCCAGAAAAATAGGACCTGATTGAAGGACTGGGTCATGTTTTACTGAGGACATGTCAAAATTCTACAGAGCCAGACAGGAAACAAAATTAAGCTGTGATTGTTTTAGAGCAGTAAAAGGGCCTTGGATGATGGCAGGGGAAGAATAGGCGCTGATTTAAATGCACCCATGAGCAGCTGGGCCATTGTTGGTACCTGTTCCATGTCGTCAGTTTTTGCACCATTGGCAGAAGCCCACTTTAGAGCCCTGCACCATCTCGTGTATCAAAGCTCCAGAGGAACATAGTGGACGAATTTCCCCCAGAAACAGCATCTTTTTGGAAATGAGATGCCACCCTTTATAAAACCACAAATAACCCAAAACCTCATGGCTGCCCAAGTGGATGACACTTTGGTCATTTTCCTTTGTGGTCATAAATGACAGAGGTCACTGTCCCTATTGGGCCTTAAGAGGTGAGGGAGCCTAATCTTTGATTTTGAGCTACTTTGTCATCTTTGTGCCTTGCTCCTGGGAGCCCTAATAACTCAGAGCCACCCTGCTTTTGATTGCTTCGTTTGAGGTTCTGCCTCTTAGGGAAGGAAAAAACCAGAAGAATTCCTAGTTTGGGAGAGATCAATCTAAGGCAAATAGATAGGCTAGTGAGAGAGATATTTCATGTTTTATGTCCTTTTACAGTCCTCATTTGTACTATTTCTGTCAACATAAAGTACTTCCTAAATTTTACAACCAAATTATGTACTAACATCATTTCATTCATTGCTGATATGTAGCTGTTAAACATCTTCCAGGTACATATATCCTAGAAGCAGAAAGTATATATATAGAAGAGTATTAGATCTTGTTAAATATACAGAGAAAATTTAGATATGGAGGAATATATTTATTGAGCACCTGCTATGTACAAAAGGTTTCAGAAGATTCCCGAGGTACAGGAAATAGTATAGTAAATTCTCTGCCTTTCTAAGATCCCAGTCCTACTCCCTACTTCTCCCCCACCCCCCCCCCAACTAAGTCTGTTAATCAGAAGTGAGTGATGGAGCCGAGATTTGAATTCAGGACAGTCTGATTTCAAAGCACAAGCTCTTAACTCTTTTATTACATTATAAATTTTACCAGAGACTTAATAAAGACTCTGTAGGGGAAGATAAAATGTGTGAAACATGGTCTTAACTCAGATTCATCCAACTGATGCTAGAGTGTGGGATGGGAAGGTATTGAATAAAATACATACACCATACACCCAAAGGCATTGAGAAGTAAGATGAGGAGGCACAGACAGACCTGGAGCTTTAGTGAGAATTATTGTTAATTATTCATAATATTACAAATAGTCTTACATAATTCCACCAGTTGGGCTTGCATATGTGAATCCCTCCTACACGTACAACTTCCAGCAAGTAAAACTACTCTTGATTGGTGATTTGTGCCTGTTCTTTCTACAAGATTGTGTCAAGTCCCTCAGAAAATTCTGTGCACCCTTTAGATTAGCTGAGGCCAGGGAACTACAAATGTGGCTAAAACCTGGACACATCTGATGGCTGAATTCTTAGCTGTTGATTGCCATGATCCCAAGTGTTTGGAAGTTCTAGCTGACACTTCCATGGTGAAAATAGAGCATAATAAGCATGTGTTTCTTTACTTAAAAAAAAAAGTTATTCTGAATACATAATCACTTCTGAAATAGATATGTTTAGAAATTTGCCAAGGGGATAATTTTTGAAAGCTTGTTTTTCCTGTTCTCTCTCTGACCCATTTTATTTAGACATTCCAAGGGAAACTTTTTTCTACTTCTCTGCTCTTTGCTTTTTCCTTTTCCCATATTTGTTGTTTCCATTGTCACTCCATATATTTTGTCTTTCTTGTTTTCATTTTTACACTATAAAAAGTTTGTGTATCAAGTACCAAAGAAGGGTGGTGGAATATTGTGCAACCGTTAAGACAGTATAGATCATTTATGCAATAAGAATTTACACACGAGTCCAGCTGCCTAGTTTGGACCTTAGCTGTGCTTTGAATTAACAATATTAAGTAACTTCCAGAAGTTAACTTCAAGAAGATTAAGTACTTTTCTTAATCTACAAAATAAGAATAACAGAAGTACCTATCTTTTTTTTTTTTTGCTCATAAATGTGAGTTTACTTACAATCCCTCCATAAATGTAAATGAACCATTTTGCTGCTTTTCTCTCCTGAATGTCCGTATCAGTCATTCAGGTAAATGGTACTTTCAACTCTTGAAGTTTCCCTAGAGTTCAAAACAAAGTGGCCTCAGACCCATCTACTCCAGTGCAGCCATGGTCCCTGCAGGAGGTCTCAGCTTCTGCTGAAAGGCAGGGAGGGGCCCTAGCCCCGGACAGCTCATCAGAGAGCTATGCAGGGGCCTCTGCCTCTGGTTGGCTTACTGCTTAGGACGTGGGAGGCAACAGCGCCCCAACAGGCTCCCGGGAACAAGACTGTCATGGGAGCTTTTGTTGAGCCCCAGATATCAGCCCTGTGTTACTTTGGGGAAGTAACACAGTTAGGAAGGCCCATGTGGCAGGACGATGTATCCACATTGCTGCTGCTGAGGAAGATACGGTGCCACCCCCGTGGGCCCCAAGAGTCAGAGTGGCTGGAGCCAGGAGGTCAGTTGATGAATCCAGGCTGCAGGATTCTTTCTGAGAGTGTGGCCAGAGGTTTCATGCATGTCATTGGCCAGAAAGAGGCTGAAAATGGACTGAGGCATCTCTTCTCCAGCACACAGGTTCCCATGGGGAAATGCAGGGCACACTCTTCTTCCCCTCATTTTCCTTGATGTTCTATTGCTGAGTCTCACCTCCTTGGCCTGGTACCACGGCCTCTTGTGATCCAGCCATATCCAGTGCTGTTGAGTCCTGCTGTATTCGCCTCTCCCCATGACCACTGAGCTCAAGCTGAGAAAAATGCCAATTCTCTCTCCATCCCATGTCTTTGGTGATTTAGTGCATATGAGCAGGCTCTGCTCTCCACCTGAAACTCTTTCACAGAAGTACCATCTTAAAGACTTGTTCTGAAGATTATTTGAGCTAACATATAGAAAGTGTCTATGCACAGTGCTCTATAAATGTTCATATATTTAATAATAAAAACTAAAATACAGTATTAATTATATTCATAAGGCATGTATAATGTTATAGAAAATGTTAATGAGACTTTAAATGAAAGAAACAGGATATAAAGTGATATATGATTACTACTGTGAAAACGAGCACTTCAGCATTTTTAAAGAGGACTGGAATAAGACCAAAATATTAATTGTTTGTTTTAGAACCGTTGTCCCTTGTTAATCCTTATCTTTTTTAAAAAAAAATTTGAGGTACTTATCAATTATTTTATTATCAATTGTTGATCTGTTGACATGGTTTTTGGTGGTCTGTCCCTCTAGAATGGAAATTTTCTGAGAAGGGACTCATGCGGTCTTTGTCCCCAATATATATCGTGGGTCTACTGCCAAGTGCCCGGCAGAGGGTATCCCTTCAGTAAATATTTGTTGCATGAATATGTTTACTTTGTAGTTTTCTGTGTCTTCTAATTATGTTAATAGAAAATTTCTAACTGTTATACCAGAAAAACTATTTTTAAAACATTATTTCAGCCTTCCTAAAGTTCAGTAAGCAGTTCGTGGTAAGAAAATGTTTCTGATGTTGCCTGTTTACTCAGTCCTTTTGAAGTGGCCATTCCCACTCACAGCCTTTATTTATTTTAATTTTTTGATGTTTGTTTTCATTAGCTCTTTAATCAATCTAGAAAAACTGTAGGAGTATTAATTTTCCATTATTTTGTTTTAAACCTACCAAAGGTCTTGTTTTTAATTAGGAGAACTCGGTTCCTAGTTCTGTGGAGGGCTTCAGTTATTTTGTGAGTGAAATATTACCTTAAGCCCTTTTTGTAGATGAAGAAATGTTCTGGTTTTTAATTTTAAAAAATTGTAGCCTGGCTAGATCACAGATCCCATCCATGGTTTACTCAACATTAAAATTCTCAGTGTTGGAGTCACTACTTAGTACACCGTTGGCCCACCAAGCCGTGTACAGCTCTGCCTAAGGCTGGGTTAGGTGCTGATACGCTGGTGAGGGGAAATACTTGCTTTAGTGCCAGAGATGCTGCTGTCCGGTGAGATTTGGCATTGGCCTTCAGTGTTGCATTTGTAAGGTTTGGGGTCTCTGGAATTCAGTGCTCAAGTTTGAAAGGGAAACTGTACTGAAATAGGATTGTAATGATACACATACACATTGATACAGAGAGAAGTCAGACAGGATGCAGAAACCTTTTTATCTATTGCTAAAATTTCAAAGTTGCACAGGTGCAGCCCATCGTTCCCATGATTCCTCATTCACCTACCAGACTGACGGAATTTTCTTTTTTCTAAAGTGCATCCCACAGAAGCAGTTGGGAGAAGGCCAGAAGAGAGGAGACCATGAGAAGGAAAAATGCGAATGCGTTGAGGAGAGGCAGGCTCAGAAGGGCATTATGTCAGCACAGCTGCCCCTGGGGGTGGGAGGACCAGGTATATCAAGAGAAAAGATAGGTCGTTTTATACACCACTTAGAAAACCATCTATGTTCCTAATCTGTGGTCCAGGTGGCATAAATTAGATGGTGTGTAGTGAATTTTCCAGTAGCATTTTGTTGCTCTGAAGGTCTGAAACTTCTCTGAGAATCTGTAGTCAGGTTAACTCCAAACTGCTACTGATTCAGTTTTCTGCAGTGCTATTATTGCTGTGTAATAAGACTTGCTATTTTTATTTTAGTATTGGGATGCATTGCAGTGAACATACCTAGGAGCAATTACTATCCAAAGCAACACAGTCTAGAATAAAGACAGCGGTATGGGTAGGAGAAAGAATAAATGCTAAGTGTTGTGTTGCTCTTGTGGTGGTAGCAGCTGTTAGTGATGCTATTATCTTATTTTTCTTACATGAAATAAATTTGGCTGTAATGAAAATGCCAAGAGGATTAGTAGTAACAGCGTTTATTTAAGATCACACCCGAAGTACTCACAAGAATCGGTGTTCTGTGAGGGTCAGATGAAATAATTTGTGAATTGGGTTTGAAATCCACATACATTGGAATATATGCTGGTAAAATGATGATACCATGTCTTTCTGGAACTTAATGTATTGAATTATTCTGCTCAGAATTAAAGGCTCCTTGAGCAGTTTGGGCCTTCATGGGATCGGACTGAGTGTGCTGCCTGACGTGGCCTCCCCGCTGCTGCTCCTCCTCCCCCCCAGCTCAACCAACTGCTCCTGTTCTGAGGCAGTGTCTGAAATCTGTGTGATTCAGCAAGAAAAACCTGCAACCAGGCAGAATATTAATTATTTTCTTCCCTATCAGCCATCACCACGTGATTGCAACATCTTCGTCCTGATGAAAGATTTGGTCTTTCAGATGTAGAATGGCTCGTTAGTATTTTGTTTTCTCTTCTCACCCTGAAAAAGAAGAATCTACACAATCAGAAAGGTCAGGAGACCAGTGGGTTTTCTGTTCCTCTGACAGTGACCCAGACCTTCCCGTGGACTGGCCAGAGCTGTTCCTTGAAGACCCAGGAAGTGCTGGTGTGGTACTGGCTGAGGCATTGTTGCAAAGCCTGTATTGCCCCCAAATACTCCTTATCCGATCAGTTATTGAACTAACATCTTTCTACCTGACCTTAGATTTAGGTCACTAGAATTAATACTTTGGGTTAGAAAATGAACCTGAAGATATTTTCTTCAGAAGGCTCCTTGTTAAAAACTATACAGGTTTGAAGAAGACCTGAGACCCTAGAAATCTACAATGACTCTTCATTAATATGCTTTGTGAATAACCTAGGACCGGCTTCCAGAGAGGGCATGTGAAGCCACTACTGAATGGGGCCCTGTGCTCAGAGGAACCACATGAAGCCCAGCCTGGGAAGTCATCTCAGAGTCCCACTGGGGTCCCTAAGATCACTCCATGTCTGCAGATCACTAGAGGGATTTGAGGAACTTGGCAGATAGTTGTACCATGGCTAAGATTTATAACAGTGATGTAATAAGGATACACAACTAGCTGTTAAGGGAAAAAGCCACAGGCAAGGTCTGGAGGAATTCATCTACTGACCTCCTTAGGCTCTCCTTCCCGTGGGGCCAGGGGATCGCACAGAACGCATTCTCCCTGCAACAAAAATGCAACGCCGTGTATGAGAGATTCAGCGCCCCATGTCAGGGACTGGTCCCCTGGTCATGTAGGCATCCTCTGCCTAGCATGAACCAAAATTCCAGACTCCTAGAAGAAAGCAGATGTTCAGCATATCAATTATTTGGGTGGGTGAGAACACTTCCAAAATCCAAATCTCCAAATACTAGCCGAGGGCCAACTTTACAAGCAGGACCTTCTTCAGATAGCAGCCCTCGGGCTTGCTACACTAGCCTTTTTCTGTTCAAGGTACTTAGCTTCAGTGATTTTGCTATATCGCTGAAGAATGACCTGATAGTATGGATTCAGGAGCCAGGACAATTGACATTAAGTCAGATATCTGTTCCTGTAGTTACAAGAGAAACACTTTCAGACTCCCAACAGTACAAGTAACTCAGTGTGGTAATAATTTGAGAGAACTTTATTACTTGGGAATCAAAGTCAGTAGATTTTGTAGTAATAAGAGTCATGCTCTTCTTTTTCTTAGGGAAACCTTCTCTAGCTGATAATTTTCAGTGCAGTCCAAAAGGGTGGTGGAAAGGAGAGATTTTCTCAAAATGGCCTACTTGACAGTTTATACAATGTCTCTGGGTCCTGGTGGAGGGTGGCCTGTATTAAAAAGCTTTGTGTATAATCAGACTAAAGAACTTCTAAAATGTGACTTGTTTTGAGTTTTGTTCAATCTGTGTAATTTTAAATTAGTCAAACTTGAAAAGGATAATATTATGTCTAAAACTCCCTAGTTAAGCAGAATATAGTGTGAATTAATATTTTAACCTCAAATCAATGGTCATTTCTTTTTTCCACACTAAATTGCTTCTCTTTGTACAGTACCTTGAAATTCCTAGCCAACTAGTTAACATATTTTTGCTCTCCTGAAGGTCAGTTGGCTTTTTTCTTGGCCACTGGATTTTGGTGCCATGAATACTGAGTAGATAAGCCTCTGAGACCAAAATGAGGTTGTTGGAAATTTATCTGAAGTTAAAGAAAGCATAAGACCTTATGTTGTGGTTTTGTAGTAATCAGAGAAGAAGGGCTGAATGTTAGAGTTATCTGGAGATTCAGGTCACGTGGGCTTCTGTTTCTCTGCTGTATCTGCCTCCCATTGTCTCCTTTCTCCCAAGATTCTGGATTCCATATGCCCTTAATAGTGAGCCACTGTTCTTAATGCTTGATGGAAAAGTGTTTTATATTTCAAGCATATTTAGACCTTTATATATTTAAGAATTACTGGCTTCAAACACTTTTTCCAATGTGTCCATTGTACTCCAGTTCTCAGGAAGTCTTAGACTGTTTTGGTTTTATATGCTCTTCCCTGGATGGACACTCAGAGCCCCATTGGTTGATCACTGGTTTCTTTGGGATGAATATATCTATATGTAAAGCAGAAATGCCTTTGGTGTTTCATTGTGTGAGTCCCATTTTAAAATAAGGCACTGTAGAATATGAGAGCTGAGTAGCTGAGATGTGTGGGGATTATAGACTTGTTTTGAACCTTTTCAGTAGAAAACTAAAGAAAACCAGTTCTTGGAGATGCAGAGTTTCCTGAAATGCAAACCTCTTAGACAGAAGTCATTTGTATTCATACCCACACATGTATAATACTAGGGAGGAGGACCATCACCCAGAAAGTACTTTTCCTCCTTGAACTGGTTTACTGAATCCTTCAAGTTTCTGGTTTTGTTAAAGACCATAAAAATATTTTGACGGCCAGCACATTTCATGGCCACAAGGTACCTTTAATTGCTTGCATGTAGTTGGATCCTGTCTTTCTCCTTTCCGGACAGTGACATTTTTTAGCATTTCTCTGGCAGTTATTTGTAATTGCTCTAGTGTTCACCACTCCTAAATCTTACAATTAAATCATTTGCGATTCGAGTCACATTTCTAAGCAGATGTACCAAATTACAGCTCAAGACTTCTGCTTAAAATGCAGAGTCCCAATTAGTCAAATATCCAGGGTGGGAAGGGTTAGCAAGGAAGAGACCTGAGAAAACACATAGCCCAAAATAGTTTGAACTTGCCTTGCTGCTCTGCCTCCGCCGAAGTTTGATTCCTCAGCATGGAAGAGGGCGTTACATCTTCTGAGAAACTGCTTGGTTTCCATTTCATTCAAGTATAATTGGTTTTCATGGACTGAATTAAGTAGGACAGCAAAAGTTAGGTGGATGAAATAAGTGAACAAGTATCTCCATATATAACAGCATCTTTGGGTGTTTATTCTTCATTTCGATCAAAACCACAATTTCACCTATGGCTCTTTTTGTCTTATTAGTTTTTACATGTTGTCTTAGAACACAACTGCCAAATACATCTAATTTTCCATTTTAATTGGTTTCAAGAGTCTTTACAAACTGCCCTCTTACTACTCCAGTCACTGGGAAAGGCTAATCTATTGTATCTCCTGAATTTTCTACTTTCTATAACACCAACACCTAAAATCCCTTCTTATAGTTAGTCTTCCTTTAACTGGGGACTCATTCATGTCTCTGCAGAGTTATGAACCTCCGTTCTCAGTAGCTCTCCCTTAGTGCGCGCTATCTAAGGGAAGCGGTGTGATCTGGAGGAGAGAGCGTGGACGGGAGAGTCTGAGTAGTTCTGCCTCACAACTGCCTTTGCTCCTCTCTGTCTCCGAGAGTTCGGGCAGGTCAGCTAACTTTTCAGAGTGATGATACTCTCAACATAGGAGGGAACTAGTGGCACCCATCTTTCTGGGGTTCTGTTTGAGGTTTCATTTGTTTATGCTCTGGTTTGTGCATTCTTTCATTGATTCATTCAGAATGTGTATTGAGCACGTACTCTGTTGAACATTGTGCCAACACTAGGGAAGTCAAGCAGGGCATGGTCTAAGCTCTTACGGTGCCTACAATTTGGTGGGAGAAGTGGACATGAAACAAGCAGTTATAAGTTTGATCACTGCTTAAAAGCCAAAAATGACTGAGTACAGAATGCCATTGAAGCAGTGCAGGGGAGAAACAATGAGAAGTTGTCTTAGTCCACTGGGAATGCTACAACAAAATACCACAGACTGAGTGGCTTAAACAACGGGAATTTATTTCTCATGGTTCTGGAAGCTGGGAAGTCCAGGATCAAGGCGCAGGCAGATCGGCGTCTGGTGACAGCCTGATTCTTGGCTCGTGGGCTGCTCTCTTCTCTCCGCATCCTCAATGGCAGAAGCAGGCAAGGGAGTTTTCTGGGATCTCTCTTATAAAGCCACTAACCCCACTCGTGAGGGCTCTACCTTTATGAATCACCTCCCCAAAACCCCACATCCAAATACCATCACATTGGGGATTAAGTTTTAATATATGAATTTTAGGGGGATACAAAAATTCAGTCTACAGCAGAAGCCATCAAAGTTTTGTTTTATTTAGCATGGGGAGGGAGATTGAGAGAAGTCAGGAGCAACTTTGCTCAGCAAATAAATGTTAACTTAATGGGTGTTTTTATAGAAGATGAGCTAAAATAGGCCATGCTTTGCTGCCCTTAGCAAATTTTACAAGTCTTTCACCAGAGTCTCAGTTTTCCAATTTGTCTGAACCTTTGAACTCTCAACGGGCTCTCTCAGACATTATCCCACATAATTGCCTGCATCTGGCCCCATGTTTTGCTGATGCTATGCTGCTTAGGTAAAGCCTGTTTCCTTTCTCTGTGATTTGATTCCTCTTTCTTCTCTGACAGCATTCCGCTTTTCTTTGTTGTTGTTATTCATGTTTTTTTTATTAAGGTATCATTGATATACAGTTTTATGAAGGTTTCATATGAATGACATTGTGGTTACTATATTCACCCATACTGTCATACCATACTACACCACACCCCATTGCAGTCACTGCCCATCAGCGTAGTAAGATGCTATAGAGGCACTACTTCTCTGTGCTGTACTACCTTCCCCATGACCTCCCTACATTATGTGTGCCAATTGTAACGCCCCTTAATCCCCTTCTCCCTCCCCACCTGCCCTCTCCCACCCCTCCCCTTTGGTAACCGCTAGTCTCTTCTTGGAGTCTGTGAGTCTGCTGCTGTTTTGTTCCTTCAATTTTGCTTTGTTGTTGTACTCCACAAATGAGGGAAATCATTTGGTACTTGTCTTTCTCCACCTGGCTTATTTCATTGAGTATAATACCCTCTAGCTCCATCCATGTTGTTGCAAATGGTAGGATTTGTTTTCTTCTTATGGCTGAATAATATTCCATTGTGTATATGCACCACATCTTTATCTGTTCATCTACTGATGGACACTTAGATTGCTTCCATATCTTGGCTATTGTAAATAGTGCTGTGCTGTGATAAACATAGAGGTGCATATGTCTTTTTGAATCTGGGATCTTGTTTCCTTCAAGTATATTCCTAAGAGTGAAATGACTGGGTCAAATGATATTTCTATTTTTAGTTATTCAAGGAACCTCCATATTGCTTTCCACAATGGTTGAGCTAGCTCACATTCCCACCAGCAGTGTAGGAGGGTTCCCCTTACTCTGCATCCTCACCAGCATTTGTCATTCCTTGTCTTTTCGGTGTTGGTCATCCTAACTGTTGTGAGGTGGTATCTCATTGTTGTTTTAATTTGCATTTCACTGATGATTGGTGATGTGGAGCATCTTTTCATGTGCCTGTTGGCCATCTGAATTTCTTCTTTAGAGAAGTGTCTGTTCAGATCCTCTGCCCATTTTTTAATCAGGTTATTTGCTTTTTGGGGCCTGAGGCGTGTGAGTTCTTTATATATTTTGGATGTTAACCCCTTATTGGATATGTCATTTATGAATATATTCTCCCATACTGTAAGATGCCTTTTTATTCTACTGATGGTGACACCACTCCTTTTATCCCTGTCCTGCAGGATACTCTTGATGCTTTTCTCCACCTTGCTGACAACCTCTTTCAAAGATCACAGAACTTAATCTCTTTAGAGTGTGCTTTGTGTGTTCTGAATCTTTTGAAGCTGAAGTTTATAAATATAGGAAACTTTCATCTATTACAAATATGAACACCAAGAAGTTGAAATGCTGTCTCAGAAGACCAATTCTGTAGTCTTCATTGTACCTGTTTATTTTTTAAATCTGCTACCTTGCAGCAAGTTCACCAAGACAGGGATTGGAATTTAGTCACTGGTACATCACTAGCACACCTGTGAATGTGATGTTTTTGAGGAAGGGAATATTATTAACAAACATTCAGGGATGAATTTAGGTTACATATACACAACAAAAACTCTAGAGATGAGGTATGTAAATATCTAATTAGGAACAGCAAGATGTCATTATTTAGGCAGAGATCACTGGAGAGAGTGAATTACTTCTACCTGGAGAGGTCCAGAGAGGCACTATGACCATTATACCACTGTCTTAGTCTGCTCAGGATGCTATAACAAGATGCCAGAAAGGGTAGCTTACAGACAACGGAATTTATTTCTTACAGTTCTGGAGGCTGGAAGTCTGAGATCAGGGTGCCAGCGTGTTTGGGTGGAGCTTTCTTCTGGGTTGTAGACTTCGCATTGTGTTTTCACATGATGGAAGGGACAAGGAATCTTTGTGGGGCCTCTAAAGGCCCTAATCCCATTCATCACAGATCCACTTTCCTGACCTAATCACCTCCCAAAGGCTCCGCCTTCTTACACCATCATGGTCTGTGCAACTATAATGTGGAAGCTGAGAATCATACTGGCCATGAAATAGGTGCTAACAAATCTGCCATTCACCAGTTTTTATTACCGCAGGGCGTACTTGATACTCATGTAAAGTTCTTCACAGGACACTGGAAAGTCATGTGAAGCAATCAGTAAGCCTTTCATTAAGAATGTTATAAGGGAATTATAATAACAGTAACACTAAATTCCATCTGCTGAATGCTTACTAGTGTTAGGCTAGGCTCTGTGCAAAGAGGCACAATACATGTCTTCTCTCCTATCTTCAGTACTAGGTGTCCACACACCCTGAGCTTCTTACACTCTTCTCCCAGATGTTCCAGTTTTTAATTTCTTCATTCCTTGACTCAAGGTGGAACATTTGCTCTGAGTATCTTGCCTGCCCTTCTATCTAATACCTCTTCATTTATCCTTCAAGACTTAGCTTGTTTTCCCAGGGTCTGCCTGGTGAATTGGTTCCCTTCCCAAATGAAATCATTGGAAAAGTAGTTTAATACCAGTAAATTTATGGATAGAGGAAAAAATTATCATTCTATTCCAACATAACAACCTTTTTTAGTTCCATAACCTCCAGTTATTTTCCTCATGCGTATATATTCATATAGTACTACATGTACTAATTTATATTCTGCTTTTTCCCTTACACATCATATTTTTTCATATTTCCATAATAATTTTCACAATCATCATTTTCAGCAAAACCAGTATTACCCCATTACAGAGAATATATCACCCGTAATTACCATCTTGATGGCATTTCTTGCTTGTTTTCTGTAAGTACCTGTGTAACAATTTAAAGTGGAGGGTGGGGATATTTAAATAACTCAGAGAGCCTCCATTACCACTTTTTAAATTTTGATAATGTCACACTTAAAAAAACTGTTTTTCTTTCTAAGTGACTTACCCTCTCTGAACTTCCGTTATCCCACCTATAGAATGAAGATATTTGCTTTATCATCTCTAAGATTATCTCTAAAGCCCTTTTAAACTATAACCATTCTATGGCTTTATGGCTTATTGTTCTTTGAATGTAATAAACCTTGATAGCATTGATAGTTGTTCACTTTTTTGTGTCACAAACCCCATTAAGAATGTAGTGAAAGCTTTAGACCCATTTAAAAATGCCACTAGGCACTAACACAGCGTTTCATGCAAGACCATCTGGGGACCAAGAATCTTTTGTTTTAAGCACAGGAAAGAAAAATTTATGTAAATGACAGAATTCAGAAAGTATTTCATATTCAAGAGGTAGGAGAAATGGTATGGTTCATTTTTCTCTAATGTGCAAGCAAGACTGCAGAAAATGGGAAGAAATTTTGAAAAGCCTATATAAAGCACATTGTAAACTTATACAAAAATCTTTAATATTTAAAGTATTAAATATTTTGCCTGAGTTTTAAATATCTGGGTGTGGTATGATCAGTTCAGGAGAATCATTGTGACTATAGTCAAAGGTGGTGAGTCTTGGAACTGTAGGAGGAAATACTAAACTTAGGCTTCTAGGATGAGAAGGGGAACAAGTGGGCAAGATCATCATTGGCTGCTTTTAAAATACGTATTGAAGGATAAATGTCTTTTCTAGCTTCACTGTATATTTCTACTAAGTTTATCTATGAAGTTTGTTGGTGGAGATTTTTGTTTTCTGTATGTAGGAGGATAAGCAGATACTAACATTCTGCCTTTATACAGATGAGGCCACCGTTCTGCTCCCTTCTTGCCTGTGATAGTCATGGATCCTACTTTAAGATGTGATTCTAGTGGGAACATGATGTGGTGTTGAATGTAAGCCACTGAGCACAAGTTGCATTTTAGAGCTCTGCTTAAATTGCTTGGGATTCCTCTGCTGAGTTGAAGATTGGAGGGAAAAAGCAGTTTTAGGAAAAAAATGAAGTGTCTCATTTTTTAAGATGTAGATACTGTTTACGTTGTGATTTAGATGTTCAAAGGAGTTTCAGGAGGATGCTTCAGTTTTGGAAGTGCCTCAGTTGGGATGGGAGCGAAGGCCATCATTTGTGTGCTCTTTTGCTGAGAGATTTTGGAGTCAAAATTGCTTGCCACCTACTGTGATGTCTTTACGTCCTTCCAAGAGAATCATATCCTCTTGGTTCTGTATGTCTGGGGAACCCTTACTAATAGAGTCCTGTAACCCCATTTTGAAACAGATGAGGAGACTGAGTCTCAAAAAAAAATCTAAGTAAATTGTTGAAGTGGACATAATGAGTAAGTTGTGAAATAGGGACTGGAACTCAGGCCATCCGGATCCAGAATTTGCTTTCTCATCCAGAGAGGTTAAGAAAGGATTCTTTTCATGATTGCTTTGATTTTCTGTTCAGTCAGGGGAATTCTAAATTGCTGGGCTTTTTAAGAAACATTTTTAATGGTAGTGCTTATGACTGTGACCTTGGTGGTAAGTCATGGAGTATAAAATAATTCAATCAGTGAACAATTTTTACATTGAATTGAATGAATATTTATTGAATGCCTGTGATATTCCAGGTACCATGCCAGACACTAGGGACAAAAAGATAAGGCCAGGATTCTGTCCATAACGGGCATGTCACTCTAAGAAAGCAAACGTGGAAACCAACAGGTAGACTTAGGGCAAGAGAGACGCTGTAGGAAAATACATGCACATGCAGTGAGGACATTGGACATGAGCACATGTCTTTATTTTTCACCCCTATTTTATGTAAGTATATACATTTTTAATAAGTAAAACAGAAGCATGGTACAGATGTTATACGGTCACACACTGAAAAGCTTGGGTGTCTGTCTGTATGTGTGTGTGTATAAGGTAACATTAATTTTCTTGCCCAGATGCCCAAAGGATTCTTAATCTTTGCAGCTGAGTAACCTAAGATATATAGTATTTTGGGGGTGGGAAGGGAATACATTATGCCTCTTCAATCTTTAGATTATAAAGAGTATAAAAACGTTGTTCGTAAGGGAAAATCAAGAATTAAAGTGCTTTAGTGGTTTGAAGTATTTATGGAGTAAATGTTGAAGTTTGGGGGCAGTTCTGGAGGGTGGGGAAACATAAGGTGGAGGACCAGCAGCGTAGTGGTAGGCTAGCCAGTTTTAAAGACGATGAAATGCTGTGGGATTCAAGGATTGTTCCCAATGTCAAAAATACCCTTCCTCCAGTTTATAACAGTCCCTGAAATTATACCATTAAAATGTTCTATGCGGGGGAACAATTCCATAAGTAAATAAGAATAAGATTGGAAAATAGTCCCACTAATCCCATTCTTAGTAGTTCATTACTCCTTAAGATAAAAAAGTTTTTAAGAAATCCCATACTAAGGGGGAAAAAAAAGCATTTTGTTTTATTTTTCACCAGTACTTCCCAATTTATATGGCCATAGGATTCTTTTTTCATGGAATATTAGATTAAGATACTATTGCTCTGAGCAATCTTCTTTTAAAATTCTAATGGATGTGGGCAAGGCTAATAAATGATAAGACCATGATGATGATAATAGTAATGACGTAATAAAATAATCCCTAGACTTTATTGGATATTTACTATCTCCCAGGCACAGAACTAAAGTGACTTTGCTTTTAAATACCGTACTCCTATAAGCTTCCTCTTTTTTACAGGTGAAGAAATGTAGGCTTAACAGGATGATATAAACTTTTGCATGGCCACACAATCAGTAAATGTCAGAGCCAGCATTCAAACCTTGGTAGTATGAGTCTGGAGCCGTTCATCTCTATCTTTCCCACCACCATCTAACACTACACGTACGTTGTCATCAGATACAGCCTAGAGTACCTTAGCTGTTGACCCCTTTTTGCCACGGCAGCAAGCTGAGAGAAGGGCCTAGCTGAGCGGTGGTCCTGATGGACAGTGAGGGAAGGGAGTGAAGAGGAAGGGCATCAGTCCCTGAATGTTGGGTGGGGGCAGGTGGTCAGAGTTGGGAGGGGGCGTACTGGAAGAGAAGTACCAGTGGAGAGGAGCAATAGGCCAGGTTGGTCTCGCAGTAACCTCCTGCATGAGATAAGAAGACACAATGGATATAGAAAATAAAAATAAAAAGTGGAGAAGAAGCAGAGGGCCAGTTAGGATTACTCATTGCCTGTCCAAGTCAGCCCAGTCTGACCAAAGATGAAAATGTCAGGACAGGTCAAATTCCTTGCAGGAAAAATCGCCGGGAGCCAGCCTCTGGTTTTACACGTCCTCTGGTTTTACACGTCCTCTGGTGATGTTCGGTTCCATGCAACGAGGCCCTTCAGAGAGCACGTGGACCCAGCAAGTGGTAGTGAGCGCAAGCGGGTGTGTACAACAGAGGCATTCAGAGCACCCCGACCTTTTCATTTAGCCTTTTTTAAGGAAGAGAGTAGCATTTTGGCATAGTATTTTTGTACAGTAACTACATTTGAATATGTGTAATATTCTTAATTAACAAACATTTTTGAAATATTGTTTTAGTGATGGGATAGGAGATGGAAGGATATATGCCATCTTTGTATTTCCTCTTAACAGGCTGTCAATCGTTACAAGTAAGAGAGCAGAGGGAGAGAGCGCTGCAAAGCCCCTGGAAGGTCGCTCGCTTTGAGTCGCAGCATCCAGGATCTGCCCGCAGTGTCCTCTCCTCTCACCTGATACTACCCCCACCTGCACTCTCTCTCCTGCTCTACTCATTTCCCTCCTGCCTGGCTGGTTCGACTTTCCCCCATTCTAGGCCTTTTTTGGGAAACACACTAACTTGCTATAGGACTCCTGGCTCTCATTCCTCTCCACTGGAACATAAAAGCTTCTTTCCTAAAACAAAAAGGTCCATTGTAGCACAGCATGCTTAATGTCCTGATTTAAAAGAATGTGAGGCTGATTTACAAGAAGTCTTTTTTTTTCTAGTTAACAGAAAGTTCCATGTAACAAAAATATTTCCAAGGCCTAGGAAATGGTCTCCTTATTGCAAGTTATATTTGATACTGCGTAATTAGAATAGGCAGATATGTATCATCTCTTGGATTTTCTCTTACCGTTATTCGACCTGTAATACTCAGCTTTACAACTTGATTGCAAAAACAAGTTAGCACATTCACAACCCTGCACCCAAATTAGCGTGTATCAGCCTATCAACAACCAGTGAGAGAGCAAACAAACTGATAAATTAAGAATTTAGTATTAACAATAAATCCACTGGGACTTCCACCTTCCCTAATTAAGAAGTCTTAAAGGAAGATTAGCACTTTCTGTTGATGTTTACCTCTGAAATTTTGAACAAAATAATGTAAGCAGAAGATACCCAAAGGAGCATTTTTAGAAAAATCCCAACAATTGCATAGAGCCACACAGATGAAGTGATTTAATTAGCTTGGATAACACTATTTCTTCTAAAGGATCTGAAATAGACTCATGAAACTCATAAAAAGCCTTGTATTTTCTAGCATATGTGAGTGTTTAAGGGTGCTTAAGAGCCTGCTTTGAAAGATTTGCTGAGTCTCCCTTGATAAAATGTACTATTGTGAGAGTTATAAGGAAAAGAGGCTGCCTGAAGTATTAACCAACTGGCAATGTCTTCATAGAATTTAGATCTAGAAAGAGACTTCAGAGTACTTCTGATATGCCTCTTTTTACAATAGAGTATGCTGGTGCATAGATTGGCTGTTCATTCAGCAAAGGTCCTATACTCGTTTAGGTGACAGAGCTGTGTGGCTAGACCCCAGGTTGCCTGAAGGATGAAGTGAGCTTCTCACTGCTTTTCCCATGCAACCGTATTGTGTAGCTGGTACTTGATTTACTTTTCAATGTGCAGTCAACTTTGTTGGTTAAGATAATAGATGGTAAGTGAGATCTGTGTATGACTTGGTTCAATTCTAACCACCTCCCTGTACAACTTACTGGCAACCTAATTGGTAAGGAAAACACTTTCACTTGGACCCAGTGATGTCTTATCTGTATTTAACAAGGGACTGAGCAAATGAGTGATGTAGGTTGGCTTTTACTAGTCAAGTGTTTTCTTCTCCTTCCTCACATGAAACTCCATCAAGTGGCTTGTCCAGGAGGAGTGGGAAAAAGGCACAGGAAGAGATGCGAATGCTACTCACCGCCTCCTGAAGTTCCTTCCTCATGCCTGGGCTTTTCTGTTGTTTTTGGAGCAGGAGAAAGCACAGGTGTGGAGTCATAGCAGGTAGAGAAGTCGGAGTGGAGACTTGTCCTAGAAGACACCAGATTCTGAGATTTGAAGGGATAGGTTTCCAGTGATTTTATAACCCCTCCTTCCCTCTTCCCCGCTTATCTCCAGGAACTGACATTCTACTAAAGAAAATATTGGGTGTCCTTATTTGTAGGAGATGGCAGAGCTCTGAGTGAGACCCAAAATGATACTGAAACTAGTGATAAGTAAGAATTTTTTCTTCTTTTCATGGTTCATGTCCCAAATCAACTGAAAATTCTATCACTGTATGATACAATGTCAAACACTGAAAGTTAAGCTTTTAGGTTTGAACAGTATGAAATTGCTGATTTTCAACTGTATTTTACCAATGAAAGTGCAAGTTCATATGGATTAACCTAAGTTGTAAAAATCAACAAATGAGATCATAAATGTGCAAGAATGTCATACATGGTTGGTGAATATGTAAGAAGTTTAACATTACTAGAAACCGAAAATGAACATTAATATAAGAAACCATTTCCTTACCATTGTACTGGTGAGCCAACAGGGAGTCTTACACGCTTTGGGTGGAATCAGTGGTCCATACAACCACTGTATATGGCAGTGTTTACACATAATGTTTTTCACTTACATATTTATACCAAGGTAGTATACTCATAATATGAGTAAATATTTTTGCACAAATATGTTCATCACAGCTTGTTTATAATAGCAGGAAACTGGAAACAAACTAAAGACCTAGCAATAGAGGAATGGGAAGTTAATCATGCTACGTCCATATGATGTAGTGTTATGTATCTGAGCAATGTAAAAAGCTGTTTATAAACATAAAAAAAAGACAAGAAAACACACCAGAACACTGACAATGGTTATTCTTTTCTTTGTACTTTTCACTTTAATATGCAATTAACTTGTACTCCTTTTATAATGTGGGGAGACATTTAAAGTAATTGTTTGTTGGACACCAATTTACAAAGTCAAGATGTCTCCGTGGCGAAAAGTTAATATGTCCACATAGAACCAGGAGTATCTGCATTTCTAACGAGTTTCCAAATGGCAATGATGCTGCTAGTCTGGGGTTCACACAGAAACTGTCATGAATGGTGATTAGGTTTATTTAAAGTAGTACTGAGCACCAAGTATAAATGCTTGTCTCTTTGCGAGTCACCAGGCTCTAAAATAAAAGTTTGGAGTGTAATTTGTTCACTGTCTTAGTTTGTGTCTGCCCTGACGACTCAATACCATGCCTTTCTCTTTTTGTATCCCCTTCACCTAGTACCATCCCTGGCATAGAAAAAAATGTTCAGTTGTGTTGTTTGGTGTACGGAATGAATCAAGTGGTGAGGAGCACAGTTCTGAAACCATAAAAATGATTTGGACTCCTGGCTCCCTTAATTTCCTGGTGGTGTAGTGTTAGGCAGATTACTTAACCTCTTGGTGCCCCCGTTTGCTCATTCATTAAATGATTTCATGTGGTTGTTGGGAGAATTAACCGAGTTAATACACGAATTTCAGAATAATGCTTAATGGTGGCAGTGTTGTTACTTTCATATAGGACTGTCTGCATTTTCATGTTTTTCCTAAAAGAAAAGTTGCCTGAGTATTCAACAAAAAACATTGCAACACTGAACACTTTTAAGAGAGGGAGATTATAATTGTTTTATTTAGTACAACAACTTGGGAAAAGGACAGTGGAGAAATTGTAGTTCCCTAAAAGCATTTTCATGGACTTCTGCTAGACATTTCTGCTCTTAGTGGCCCTAAGAGGGGTTTACCAACTCTGGGATCTCTCAAAGGCCTTGAAAGTTTCTTAGTCTTCTTTTGATTCTTGTACCCATATAAACTACAAAGACATATAGCTCTGTGGCTCAGTAGAGTTTCTTAGCCTTTTCACTTTTATTTATGTCGTTTATGTTAATGATAATTATACTGATTCCCTTATAGGTTACACATGAAGGCTGAATGAGAAATTATGGGTAAATGAAGTAGCCAGGTGCCAGGCACGCAGCCGATTCCACTTAATAAATGTTCATTCATTTTATGTTACCTCCCCACTTTCACTTCTGCTCATCTTTCTGCATCCCACAATTTCTGTGAAGTCTTCAAATGTTGCACAGAAGGCAAGTGATATTTTTACTAGGATTAGCATGTTTTTTCAAAAATTGCTCTGAAAGGTCACATTTAAAATAACAATCCTTCTGATACTCCAACCATCTAAAAAAATGTGCTATAAGAAGTTAATTTGTCCAGTGAAAATATGAACCCCTCTTCTGTCTTCCTATGGAAGACGCCTTCACAGATATTTCATTATGATGTCTGTAAGCTGTAGACAAATCCCCTGATCCCTGTTAGGATAGCACCAGCATCCAGTGGGCTGAGAGTGTTCAGCCCCGGAGCATGGTATTTTATTGAAGCGGACATGCCATTAGAATTTGTTTGTTTTAACGCTTTCAGTTCAAAAACTTCCTAGTCCCAGAAGAGTGATTTTCTGTGAGACAGGATAGGAACTTTGTATCTCAGATATGTACAGTTGCCATTTAATTTTTTTTAAGTAACCTTTGAAATAATGAGAAAGTTACTGGTTTCAAGCATATTGAGTAATTATGTAAGTTATTTTACTGTTAGCTAACAGAGCTGGGAGTTGCTTAATATTGATCAAGCTTTCACTAATATATATATAGACCTTTCTTTGTGTGGCATCTACAGAGTGGTGGAAAAGACAAAAAATTCAAAATCCAAAGATTGAGTTTTGATCCTGGTTGTGACATTTATTAGGTAGGTAGGCGATAGAGGGCAGGACATTTAATGTCTCCAGGTCTTAGTTACTGCATTATTAAACACAGACACCAACAGCTAGGCAATTATACTTGCTGTGACCATTAGGTAAGATAAGATGTATGAAAGCTTTTCATCATCCATGAAGTCCTATATACAGAGAGGTGAACTTGTTAGGCCATTGCTTGCTGGCTTTCTATTACAATGTGAACATAAGGTTTTATTTTTTCCTATAAAATGAGCATGAGTATAACCTATTGCTTGGGGCAAGTTCACACTTTCATTTGCCTGGGTGTGGTATAAAAATTTTTTATAAATCACTATTTTTTCCCCTTGAGTTCAGGACTTAATATTTAAGTGGAAGTGATCTCTAATAGATAAAGTCATAACCCTTTTGATTGAATTTATCACTGGTTTACAAGTAACCTGTGCTAGGCAAAATTTTCAAAGCTGAATAGCTGAAGCTTTTTGTATGAGAGTTGATAGGTTTTAAGATGGCTTCTTCTCATTTTGAAAACCCAAGCTTAACGGAATACTTATAACTATAGTAGACTCAGGAATTAGAAGTTGTGTGTATATCTCTAGATGTGCTCTTTTACCATGGACAAATAATTTGCTTCCTAGTCACTGAGAGCCTGATGTTTCTTATAAGTGTAGGATAAAAATAAAGAGGGTATGTATTTTAAGATCTTTGAGTAGCATAACATTGTGATGATAAAGTTTGTACTTGGAGTTATTCTAGAACTAACCTAATTAAAACTTTCTCTTTTCTGCATTAATCACCTTCCTCTGTATTTTTATATTTCCTATAAGGAAAATGTCAGATTAACCCATCATTTTCCTTTCCTCAGCGTTAAATAAGCGTGCATATTTTAAACTTTACCTGTGAATTATAGTTCCTCTACCTTTTGTAATTTATCTCCCTATTCTCTTCTGGGAGTCAAAGTGCCACATAATTTCTGTGCAACTTACTTTCTATACAATGGCCAGAGTACTTATTCTAGGAGATTGTGTAAAATCAGGCTTCAATAAATGTACATAGCTTTCTCTCTGCCCAGCTTAGGGATACAAGCCCATAAAACTGAAATGAGGATGAAATTTGGTAAAATTCAGATGGAACTAAAGAATCAAAAGCAATTGAACTTTTACCAGGAATTCTGAGTGAAATAACTGATTGCATTATCTAATACTTCCCCCTCAGTAAGATTCCTTCTATTTGCCTGCTTTTACTTAAATATGGCTTTTAGGAGGCTCATATGTAGAACTTCTGTACTTATGAAAAAAGAGATAGCTTTGTAATTACTATGTGAGAACTATGAAGTGCGAAAGAATACATTGGCAAGGCATATTACAATTACTTTGTCATGCATCTGGTTATGTTGGCATATTTGTTTAATGAAATTCCCTGCTAATTATAACTGTATGTACTTGTGTTAATTATTATTTGCTTAACACAGGAAACAGTGTAATTCTTTAAAGGAAAGCAACTCACTTTCTATTTAAATTAAATTCCAATTTAATTTGCTTCCTAAAATGATAGTAGTGACATTTCATTAGAACGGTAGTTGAGAAACATTTATCTACCTCAGTGGAATTTGGACTGGCTAAAATTCAGCAGAGTTGTTTGAATATCAGTTTGTAATTGGGAATCATAAAGTTTTAGAGTAGAATGGTCAACATTACCAAACTAACAAATGAGACTATGCTTACTGAAGGATGTTTTCCCCCTTTAAGGAAAAACTTCCCTGTCGTTCTGAACTTTGCATCACCTATTCTAGGAGAGAGGAGAGAATCAGTACTTGGCAATGATTCTCAAAGACCCAACTAGTACAGTTCACCTTCTAATATATTCTCATCAGCATTTGGTTAGTGTCAGATTGCCCAGATCACTTGGTTATGATCACTCATGATACCTAGTGTAATTTTAGTCTTTCTCAAGCTTGCAAATCTTTCATTAGAATTAAAATAAGATTTTGAATGGAGTTAGCCCTTTTTTTTTATTACATTCTGTTCATCTTCACTCAGTTTCAAAATTTTCTGACCTCTATAGGTTTCCTCTTCTTTGGCAGACACTATATTAAAAAAAAAAAAAATTACCCTCACTTATCTTGAGGAGCTGGGAACTCTTATTTATGTAAGAGTTCCCTTTTATTTGCATTCATACTTAGATCTTTTCAAAGGGCTTGATTCTTATCTGTTCTTTTCCTTCATTTAGTTTGAAACTAATTTTTCTCTATAAAATACCAACTTAAAATATTTTGCTGACAGAGAAGACAAGTAGTGATTCTACAAAATCTTACTATGCTGATGTAATGGGGTTTGTGAGGGGGACTTGGGGTAGGGGAGAGCCTAGTAAACATAATGGTTCTTCATGTAATTGTAGATGAATGATAACAAAATTAAAAAAATTTTTTTTAAAAAGAAAAACAGAAAAACAAACAAAACCTAAACATACACATTTAAAACACATACATCATCATGGATTTTCTGACAATAAATCATATATATTAAAATTTCATAATTCAGAGCAAGTAACAGTCCTGGCAGAGAAGGCCCTTAATAATAGTTTGATATCTATCCTTCTAGACTTTAAAATGTGTACGTATACTTTGTTATGTAAATGAGATTACACTGTTCTGTAACCCCTTTTTTATGTAATAATATAAGTATATGTATTACATAAAGGTATGTCATATCCTTAAAAAAAATATTTTGCTGTTTATTCTGCCTGTTACTCTAATTCACACCAAAAATTTATTTTTCTACCTCAACAATGTTAGCTTTCTTTCCAGACAGAAATGGCTTTAAAACATGGCCTTTTCAAGTAAATTGCCTATTTTTTTTTTTGAGCATCAAAGTCCTTATTTATGGGGCTTCCAGTGTCTGCCTTGTAGGGCTAGAGAGAGATGAAATGACATAACATACATAAAGCATGTACAACTATCACCCAGGTTAGATAATGAACCTTAACTAGATCACAGGAAGGTAATATCTCTTCGCTATAGTAACATTCTAACGAGTCCCCTAAAAGTTGATGCCAAACTTAGGACAGGTGTTCAGTTCAATTTAGCAAACGCTTTTTGACTGATAATCATCGACCAGGCACTGAATGTATCCAAGAGGAAAAGACAAGGTCCCTCTTCTCAGAGAGCAGGGTCCAGTGAAGAAGTCAGATCAGTAAATGGATGATTTCAAAATATTATAAAAAGCACTGTGGAAAAATATAAAGAACAGATAAAGGAACATAGAAAAGAGGGTGTCCTATCAGAGGCTATAACAATCAAACTGAGTCTTTCAGAATAAGGTAGGAATTAGGCAGGTGAAGGCATAGGGAAGGACGTCCTGTATGTTTCTGTTAAAATTGAAAGCACATAGTCTTTGACATCTGATGCCCCAGAGACAGAGCTGGTGACATGCAAGGCTGTATGATCATACATAGGCCAATTATTTAACCTCTCTGAACATGACTTTCTACACCTACATTTAGTGTTCATCACAAAACATTCTGAGAATTAGATGTGAGGATGCATATAAAGAGGCTAACTGAGGCTGGTGCAAAGTTGTTTAAAAATAAGTCTGTTTGGTTTTAAACATTGAAAACATAGCTTTCAAAGCCAAGAGAGCTAAATTTTGGTATTTGATACTGGCTATCCTTACTAACTGCCTGCCCAGTAGTTAGGCTACTAAAATGGAAACTTTTATTCCCAATTAATGCACCATTTTTCTCAGAGACTTTAAACAGACATGTTTTTGACATATCTTTCAGGCCTGGGGTGGTGTCTGGTTTTTATTCCAATTTTAAAGTCTGTCTGCACACATTGCACCTTGAGCCATTTAGCACATAGAAGGATAAATTATTTCTTTTTATGATTCTTTTTGTTAACAACTGAGGGAAACAGTTAACATTTATTTAAGGAAAAGAAAAAGACTTGAGAGAAAATTTTGGTTATATTCTAATGAGGGTAAAAATCTCTAGTTGCGGGTGGGGCGGAGGGTGGTCCAAATGGTGGCATAGCAGGATCTTGAACTCACCTCCACCCGACACACCAAATCTGCAGCTACATATGGAACAATTCCCTCTGAAAAATAACTGAAAATCATCCATTTAGCTCTTCCACAACAAAGATTAATGGGACCACCATGAGGTGGTAGGAGAGTCAGAGATGTGGTCTCCCCCAAAACTCCACCCTCTGCATAGTGACCCATAATAGGGAGGGGTCTCACAAAGCCACAGCTTCTCCCTGAGGAGTGAGGGGTTTGGGCTGCATATTAAGTACCCCAACCCATGGGACATGCACCAGACAGAGAGCCTCCAAAACATTTGGCTTTGAAAACCAACAGGGCCAATGCCCAGAAACCCAACAGGCTCTTGGAACCTGAGATATTTCTTTTAGAGGTCTCATATATGGACTCTTTCGCTTTGGATCCAGCGCAAAAGCAGTAGCTTGAGAAGTGTCTAGACTAGTGCCTAGATGTGAGGGAGATTCATTTGTTAATCTGGAAATGTCTATCAGAGGAGCAGGGACCAGTCGGGACTCTTTATAGGGACAGAGGCACTGGTAGATGATATTTTGGCTCTCTCCCTCTATTTTGCTATTGCAGGCAAGTGCACGTGGACCCTCACTCTACTATTGCATTACTAAAGCTGATAAGAATTCCCCACCCACAACCCTTTCCCATTGCTCTGCTAAAGTGGGTGGGTGTGTGCAGTACACACAGGGGGCACCCTTTATAATCTGACCCTGGTAGTCACGTGGCTTGCATTCCTGGGCCCCACAATGTTCTAACAATTAGAAAGACAGTTCTTCCAGGATACAACCCCAGGGCACTACACAGAAATCAGATTGAAACATATCCCCAGTCTTCCAGTGAAAAAGGCCTATTATCTTTGCCTGAAGCTTCAGCCTGATGTTCAGACCTCAGATTTGCCATACAGCTAGTGGCCATGAAAGTACTCTCAGGAGTGTAGACAGGGAGACAACATCTTTGTGCTCTCACTACCATGCATAGGTACCTCCCAGAAAGGAGCTTATATACTTAAAAGCACTTGTATTCAGCACAGTATTGGAAATCCTAGCCAGAGCCATTAGGCAAGAAAAAATAAATAAATAAAGCACACACAAACTGAAAAGGAACATTTAAAACTGTCACTATTTGCAAATGACATGATTTTATATATAGAAAACCCTAAAGACTCCACTAAAATTCTGTCAGAACTATAAGGTTGCAGGATACAATATCAATATACAAAAACCAGCTGCATGTCTATACGCCAAGAGTGAACTACCAGAAAGAGAATTTAAGAGAACAATCTCATTTACAATTTATAGCTTTTATTCAAAAAGAATAAAATACCTAGGAGAAAATATAACTGATGAGGTAAAAAAATCTCTATGCTGAAAACTATAAGACTTTGCTGAAAGAAATTGAAGACACAAATGGGAAGATATTCTATACTCTATGATTGGAAGAATTAATATTACTGAAATGTCCATTTTCTCCAAAGCAATCTACAGAGTCAGTGCAATTCCTTTCAAAATTTCAATGACATTTTTCACAACTATAGAACAAACACTTCTAAAATGTGTATGGAATCACAAAAGACCCCGAATAGCCAAAGCAATCTTGAGAAAGAAGAACAGATCAGGAGGCATCACACTCCCTGATTTGAAATTACATTACAAAGCTGTGGTAATCAAAACTGTGTGGCATTATAGATCAATGGAAGAGAATTGAGAGCCTAGAAATAAACTGATACTTACATGGTCAACTAATTTATGAAAAATGAGGCAAGAGCATACAATGTGAAAATTAGTCTCTTCAATAAATGATGTTGAGGAAACTAGGCAGCCACATTCAAAAGAATAAAACTAGATCATTGTCTTATACCATACACAAAAATTAAGTCAATGGGTTAAATCCTTGAATGTATGACTTAAAACCATAAAACTCTTAAAAGAAAACAGAAGCAATGAACTTCTTACAACAGGAAACAACATTGGTCTTGGCAATGAATTTTTGGATCTGACGTGAAAAGCAAAAATAAACAAGTAGGATTACAACTAACTAAATAGTTTCTGCACAGCAAAGGAAACTAGCAAAACAAAAAGGCAACCTACTGTACGGGAGAAAATATTTACAAATATTTTATCTGATAAGGGGTTAATATCCAAAATATATAAAGAACTCATCCAACTCAAAAGCAAACGATAAACAATCTGGTTAAATATGAGCAGAGGCTCTAGAGAGACATTTTTTCAAAGAAGAGATACAGGTAGCCAACAGGCACATGAAAAAAATGCTCAACATCGCTAATTATCAGGGTTCACATCAAAACCACAATGAGATGTCAGCTAACACCTGTTAGAATGGCTAGTATCAAAAAGACAAGAAATAACAAGTGTTGTCAAGGTTGTGGAAAATAGGGAACCTTCCTGCACTGTTGGGTGGGAATGTAAATTGGTGCAGCCATTATGGGAAATTGTATGGAGGTTCCTCAAAAAATTAAAAATAGAAGTCCCATATGATCCAGCAATTCCACTTCTGGGTATTTATCCAAAGAAAATGAAGACACTAATTTGAAAAAGTATCGGCAGTCCTATATTCATTGTATCATCATTACAGTGGCCAAGATATGCAGACAACCTAAGTGTCTGTTAATGAATGAATGGATCAAGAAGAGTGGTATGTATGTATAATGGAATATTATTCAGCCATTAAAAAAGAAAGAAATCTTACCATTTGCCACAGTAGGATAGATGTTGAAGCTATTATGCTAAGTCTAATGAGAAAGACAAATACCATATGATTTCACTTATACATGGAATCTAAAAAACAAAACAAACAAACAAATCCAACTCATAGACACAGAGGTCAGGTTGATGATTGTCAGAGGGACAGTTGATTTGAGTGGATGAGAGAAATGGGTGAAGGGGCTCAAGTGCTACAAACCAACAGACAATAAGTACATCATAGTGATGTAATTAATGCACAACACACCAAGTAGAATCATTAATATTGCATAGAATATTTGAAAGTTTTCAGGACAGTAAATCTTCAAGGTTCTTATCATAACGAAAAAAATTTTTGTTATTTTGTGTGGTGATAGATAACCAGACTTATTTTAGTGGTCCTTCACAGTATATACAAGTATCAGAGTATTTTGTTGTATACCTGAAACTAATGTTATATCAATTTTACCTCAAATAAAATTCGTAAATGTAATACATCAATCCTGTTTCCTGGATAACATTAATGAAATCTGAGAATTTTGAACTTTTCCCTTATTCCCCTTATCATGAATGTTTAACATCCAAAGGAGCCATTTTTGTTCAGAATTAGCTCCCAGGTTTAAAGGATTATTAGCAGTCACCACAGGGAGCATCATACTCCATTTATATCTGCCACCCTTTTTTTCCAGAACAGAATCCTTTTCTGTACAGTTTTAGCAGAAACCTTTGTTTCTAGTCTCATCTGCTAGGTGGACCTGTGCCAAGATGAGATGTCAAGAGTGTGACCAAATTATATGTTAGAAACAAGGACCACTGCTTTAATAAGCTTGGTAAGATCAACATGTATAGACTTCCCTACATAAGGAATGCCACTGTTATCCCTCATGGAGCTATTTCAGTAAAAAATATCCTGTTCTTAATAATCATTTTATGATCATAATATTAATTATTTTTAATGACTAAACTCATGCTAAGCACCTATTATGGTATTCTTCTATTTATCTTTACAGTGGTCAAATGGAAGCTTATGTGATACCCAGTTTATCTTTGAGGAAACTAAGCCTTCAAGAAGTCAGATGACTTGCCTGTTATCCTATAGCTAGCAGAGTTGGGATACACAGCCAGACCTATCTAATTCCAGAGCCCATATTCTTAAACACTAGTCTATCCTGCATCTTTTTACTCCTTCTATGATCTTCTAAAATCAATTTTACGCATGTTAGTCCTTAATGTAAACCATGATCTCATATTTTATGAGTGTGTTTATTAGCTTATTAATTGTTTTGTTTATAAACACTAAAAGCAAGCTGGTACCAATGCAGACTTAATAAGATAATTATTCAGCAAGTGTGTTTTTGCTAATAATGAGCTACACATTATACTGGGCATTGGAGTTTGAAAAATAGAGGCATCTCTTGACCTTGAGCAGGTCATATCTAGTTGGCAAAAATACGTAAAAGAATTCTCAATTCCAAATTCCAAAAGCTCAGAGAAGTGGAAATTTTTCATGTGTGAGACTCGTTTAGCAGTAATGCCTGGCTTGAACTGATAGGCTATGTATAGCCTTAATTTTGGACTAACATTTTATATATGTTTGATTATGAGGTGCTACCCTAAATTCTGCTGGGATTGTTACATAATATGCAGTAAGTGACCCACATAACTTTTCTAAATTCAAACTTTCTCTTTCTGAAAAATACCTGGTCCTAAGGGTTTAGTAAAAGTGATCGTGGACCCATCCAGTGAATGGAGGTGTGGAGGTCCAGAGAAAGGAATGATCATTTGACCTGATTAAATTAAAGATTCACAGAAGAGAGGCTTCGGGCACTGAAAATGGAATTTACCAAAAGGTAGAAAGCAGTCCCAGCAGAGCTGAGGACAAGGGCAAAGACGGGATCATTAGCGGATCTGGCGAGCGTATATAGGAAAGAGACTAGAAAGGCACCTTGGGACCAGGTTCCAGAGGGCCTTCCTGCCGCAGGGGGTGTGCGCTGTGTTTCTCTGTGGCCAGACCCTGGGGCGGCCTTACGCAAGAGGAGTCACCTCGTGGGATGTCTGCATCAAAGGATTTTCTCCTGCCTCAGTGTGAATGCTATGATAGTAAACAGGGTCTGAAATGCTGCGAACCTGAACCAAGGCAGTGGCAGTGAGGAAGGACAGAGGAGGAGGAGCGGATTTGAGAGATGAAGAAAATACTCCCAGTATTTTCTAAATTTTCTAATTTGAGCCTCTGGGCAAATGGGAATACCATTGAGCAGAAGGTGGAACACAGTAGGAAGAACAAGGATTTGGATTGGGGAGGAGCTAGTGATCGTGTTGTATATTTTGAATTTGAGTCTCCTCTATATTATGGTTGCGAAGATGTACAGCAGGCAGTTGAAATTTGGGGTCTGAAGCACTAGTTATAAATTTTGCCTTTAGTCATTGGTATGTATGACCATTTGGAACTAATAAATATTGAGAATGGGCATATAAAGTTAAAAAAATAGGTGACTGGTATTTAAGTTTAGATGGAAGAAAGGAAGCTAAGGCAATTAAAGTAGGAGCTGTTCTTGGGGAAGGAAAAGGGAAATGTAGCAACGAATGGCAGAGTGGCAGTGCCTCCCTCCTGGCTGGGGTGGCCGGGCCGGCCCCGCAGCAGTGCAGGTGCTCTGGAGACTTCGGGAGGGTGAGCTCTATCAAAAGATCTCTTGTCACCTCCGGGCAGGCAGGCATGTTCTGTGAGAGCCAGTGAGGTGGCTTAGGAAGTACTAACTGCTAGTGTAGACCACTCAACAGAACTTACGTGGAGAAGAGAGGGGGTTCTCTATCCTTTCAGAAGAATTTGGAAAGGCTAATTACCTGATTGAAGTAACATGTTAAAGGCAATTTAAAGTCTTCTCTGCCAAGCTGTGTACTCTTTTTCTGTGGAAACAAAGGAGAGACTCTGCCAGCTACAGCCTCTTGGACATTGTCTCCAACAGCATGAATTAAAGAATAGCCTTGGAACACTTTCCAAAGCAATTTGAGGCTAACTGGGTAGATTCTGATAGTAAGCTGTCATAGAATAAGTTTTGGTGCCACTGACAAGCCTTCACATGGATTTGATCTGAAGAAATAAATTCAGGATGAGTGACCACGGGGGATTCTAATTCAGGCCTAGGGTTAAGACCAAGAATAATTACTTTTAAAAGTTGCCTTTATGAAATCATATATGTAAGAGTTATGTTCAACCATGACACAGGCAACTTCTACCATGTTATTAAGATACTTCAGTTGCAACTTTGCTATTTTTCAGTGATGCATGGGTGTTTGATAGTGGGAGGAAGATCTTGAAGACTCAGTTTCCAAACTGACAACAAAGGGAGCCAGTAGCTTCATATCCCAAAAATAATATTGCTTGTCTTCTTTCCATCAGGAGCCTTTTATGGAACAATGTATCATTATATATGGAAACAGTATGGGAAGCAATTCTTTTAAATTTTTTCTTTGTTTTATTCTAGTAGAAAATTCTGTCTTGTAGCTTGTCTGTATTGCTAGGGAAGATAGCCCAAATGCATCTTCTGCAGCAACTTGTAAACAAGATGTCTTACATTGATTAATTACTTGTGAAAATCCTGAAAAAGTGTCGTCTTTTACGTACAAAAGTATCATGTCTGGCCCTTGTGAGAAATTGACTCTAAAGAACTAAGTCTCAGCGATAGACATAGAGGTTGCTGCTTGTAACCTCTAGACTCACAGTGGTAGTGGTATTGGGGGAGGGGGAGATGCTGGGGTATGTAATGACTGGAACTAATAAATCACTTTTCCTAGGCAGTTATACTGTGATAGTTCAGTGACTCTCCATCTAATCAGCAACATGTTTTACCATTGCCAAGAAATACACTAAATTACATCAGGTGATTGACTCTTCACACTTCGTAGCCCTAACAGTAGGGTTGTCCTTCCATAAAGTTGTGAGATCATCATCTTCATGATTTGATAGGGGTTCCAAGGACACTTCCATGTCCAAATTCTTTCTGCCATGAGTCTGTTACTACAGTTGAACTCTGCTGCTCAAGATGTATTGACTTCATGTATTGTTTATTTTTATATTCATTCATTTGTCTATTCAGCCATCAAGTATTTATTGTATATCTTTAATGTATATTACTTCTTCCTATGCAGTATAAGAGGTAAAGATAGGATCCCAGACCCTTGTCAAGGGAGGAGAAGGAAGCAATGGTTTCTGAGTCCAAACTATGTACCAAGTACTGTACTGGACACTTTAATCTTCAAACAATCCTGAAAGGTGGTTGGTGATTATGTCTATTCTATAGGTGAGGAATTTGGGACTCAAAGAAGTCAGTTACCCAACTTTACACAGCTGTGAAGGGAAACCGAGGTTCCTTCTCATGTTTCTTCTCAAAAATCTATGCTCAGTTAATGCTTCCTTAAGGAGCTAATAACCTGGAAGAAGAGATACAAAATGAAAGGTAGAGTGTAGCATGTGCATTAAAAAATGTAAATAAAAGGCTGTGGCAGTTCAGAGAAGGATAGAAATACTTTCGGCCAGGAGATTAGAGTTCCCTGCCTGGAGGAGATGACATTTAGGCTAGGCTTCAAGGATGAGAAATATTATCCATGAACCAAATTAAATTTTCTTCCATCTAGAAAGAAGATGTCTTACTTACAGATTTCCTATATAGTGTTTTGGTTATCTGGAAGTATATTGAATGTTTGAAATAAATACTCTACAATCAAATTGATTTTATCCCAGCATAAAAGTAGTGAGGGCAAAGCTCGAGGCATACATTTTTTTCCTTTTTAAAAGATAGTCTAAGGTGCAGTGCTTTGGTGATAAAGTCTAGATAAGAATAACAGGAAGATACTCAATAATTAAGTGCTGAGGGAGGTCAGTTGCATAATTTTGAGGTGATCAACCCTGAATTGAGAAGCTCATAATCAGTGACTTCTAGATGAACTTCTTAAAGTTCATGTCTTTGTCCCAGAGAAGTCTTTCTGGA
Organism: Manis javanica; assembly: GCF_040802235.1. Classification (NCBI taxonomy): domain Eukaryota; kingdom Metazoa; phylum Chordata; class Mammalia; order Pholidota; family Manidae; genus Manis; species Manis javanica. The sequence goes on along the minus strand of NC_133161.1, from coordinate 18,224,021 downwards.
ACACCTAGCCAATTACTTGGTCACTTTGCCTACACCCCTTCCTACTTCCTGGGTATAGTCTAAACGCTTCAGTTGAAGCCTTCGGGATTGGGCCTTCCATCTGCATGGTCTTCCACTTTGCTCTCTCCTTGACATTTGTGCCTCCTTCCCTCACTCCCAAACGTTTGGTGTCCTCTCCTCCTCCACCCACCCTCCAGCCGAAGTATCAGCTCTCCTCTGACGCGCCTTTCCTGAGATCTGATTGCTCGTCCCTTCCCCCTTCTCTGTACACTGTATCGACTTATGTCACAATGTCTCTAATATTCAGTGCACTCATTTGTTTACAGATTGGTGTCCTTTTGCTAGATAGTAAAATTTTTGAGAACAAAAAACATGTGCATATCCCCAGCAACTAACATTATGCCTGATACATACCTATCACTCAGGAAATACTAATGGGCCTTCCGCTGGATAGATGGATAGATGTACAGACGAGTGAACAATTTTGTCCTGAGCTAACCCTGCAGATAGCAACCCAGTTCTCAAAGTCCATTAGCTTTGTAAAACTTGTGGGCGGGGTTCACCCCTCTGACGCCTCAGCCACAGGAGACTCTGGACAAGGTACCGCAAGCAGCGCTAGTGTGTAGAAAAACCCAGACTTTGATTTTCAATGTAGCAATTACTGATTAATACTCTCACGGGCAGATGTAAATATCAGATGTATAAACAGAGTCCTGGATTTTATTGACTCTCAAATATGTCACAATTAAGTGACTGCTTCTGCCTGTGTCATAAAGATCGTAACATTTAAAAATTAGAACATAATTATCTGCTATGATCACCTAGATAAAATTTTATGGCTTATTTTACATTTCAGTAATTCATTTAATGGAGCTTCTTCAGCATTTGCCAGTATCCTAGATCTCAGCTAGGTCTCCAACAAAAGTTGTAAGTGACTTTGCCAGAAGTCATAGATTTATCTTTAGATCTTTAATTTTCCAATCATTCCCACACTGATTACTCCTTGTGTAAGAACGATGGGAGCAGATACATCTAATGAGTGGAGTTTGAAGTTAAATTAAGTAGCTGACAAACATTATGTCGGTTCAGTTCGCTTTGAGGTCATTTATGTATTTAATATTTCTTGACCAATTTCTTTACCTTGGCCTAAAGATTTTCAGAATTTTTTTTTTGTCTATAACTAACAGTACTGGGGACACATATATACAAATTTCTATGTGCAGTACGCTCTGGTATTTTCTGTCGTATTCTGTCCTGTTCCACTGCATATCCATCCATTCTGTGATGGTTATAGTGTACTGTTTGAAAAACCCACTTTGGTCATTATCAGTAACAGATTCAAGCAGGTCCAGGATCTGGCATCTACTCCCAGAAAATCATCCATGGCTGTGGATGTACTTTACACCAACCAGTACTGGAGGGGATGAGTGGGAGTTATCACAGACATGCTCTGTGCAGGATCGTGCACAAAATCTATCACCTGCAATCCTGTCTCCTCTTTCATTCAGCCTCATTTGCAAATGTTCCTTGCTTAGTTGCTGAGTGTCATGGATCCATTTGGGGAAGCTGGTGAGTCATCTTGTGAATAGTAAAATGAATTGAGGAAAATTACGTTATGTGTTGATTCAGTCTTAACCCTCTCGTTAGAGGACATCAGTACTGATTCTGTCTCTGCAACTCATTCCTAAATGAAATTCATTGGAAACTAGATAACCCTCTAATAACCATGCTTGTTTTTGCATAATAGAAGGAGAAAAGGATTAAATTCTTTGTTCTAATTAATAGAAATGAAAATAGAATCACAATCCGTGGTATGGCAAAATGAGAGAAAATAAGGCTTGTAAGTAATTTTCATGGTTGTTTAGAAATAATTGTTTCATTATTGAGTTAATAGTTTTTACAAACAGCTTTCATTTCCATATCATATTTCTGCAGTAGGTCTTTATTGAGGTTGCCTAGGCAGAAGATGGCAGTAAGTTGTTTTAAATCCATCACTTGTCTAAAATGTGAGTTCCAAAGTAGGGAAGGAGGATGTAGCAGGAAACAGTAAGGTATGGGAGGGAAACAGGGGGTCAGACTGGTATCAGCTGATTAATAAGACAACAAAATTCATTCACCAGCTTGTTTCAAAGGAGACTTTTATTATTCTGGAGAGAAATTAGACATCAGATCCCTCGTAGGCCCCAGGCTCTGACATGTGTTTTATAATGACAGTTAATTAGATACTGTCTGCAGCAATCATAGGCTGTCATTTCTAATACATTTCTGAGAAGTTGAAGGACAGGAGAAGTCACCCCCTCCCCGTCTTTCCCCTTCCCGTAACTGAAATCGGTTGCCAAAATTAACTATGAATATATGAGGCACGAGCTCAACAATTATACAGCCGTTCTGCACATTCACTTTTCCTACTTAATATGTGCTCTGCATCCCAGGCTATGCCGGGCATGCATTTTGCAGACAGAGTTGTTACTGCGGCCCTGGTAGTATTTAGGAACATCTCACCCAGCAGTCTCTAACACCTGGTCTCACGGAAGATGCCACTTATTGTTTGCACCTTATGTGTTAGAACACAAAGAATCTTTCATGCTGCAGAATTCAAATCACTAGCCCCCTCCCCCTTCCATCTTCACTAAAGCAGAACTTGCCATACATTCATGAGCATTATTTATTCTCATATATGTAACCTTAAATTTGGATAACTCCTATAGTATTATCTAACCTATATTTTTAATGCCCACATTTGCTGAACATCATTAAAACATGGCAATAAAATATAATATAAAAGAAACTATGCTGTGAGGCAGAAACACTGCTTGTGACAGCTTAAAAGCACAGGGACCTTAAAAATTATCCGATCCATTCTCTTTATAAACAAGGGCATTTGAGGCCCAGAGGGCTAAGATAGTTTCATGGCAAGCTGAGTAGAAACTCCATTCTTCTGACTGCTAGGCTGTTGTTCCCTTCTCTTTAGAGCACTGTTCCCTGCCTTATTATCTGGGGACTTCATTACAAACCCCAGATTTTTCTGACCTTGGATTTCCTCATCTGTAAAATGGGCATAGGAATAATATTGACGTCCTAGAGTCCTCTATGGGCCTCTAAGCCATCTTCAGTTGCCCTCTGATGGCTTCTATCATTTGTCATCTTGACCTGGGCATGCCCAGGCCTCAGAAACATGCTCAGAACTACAAGAAGGCTCTCAGGAGCTTTCTGGTTGAAAGCTGCACTCTCACAGGCTACTCACTGAGTTTGCTTCCGACTTAGAGACATGGCCACATAAGTCATGTGTGGAAATTCAGTCGTTTGTAACCCAAATTATCATAACTGATGTCCTTAGAGTGGTTTTCCAAATATGAGAGTAAGAATTCCCTAGAGAGATTCTTCAAAGTACAGATGCCTGCTCCCGTCCCACTTCTACCCTCCTACCAAGCCCCTTGAGGGAAAAATGAATATGGTAGGTTTGGAGCAGAGCCTGATAATCTATGTATTTGCTAGGCTTTGTTTCATTTGTTTCTGTTCTCTGAGCTCCCTGGACAACTGCCTGGGGGATGCTGCTTACCAGAGCAGATCATGTTCCAAAACGCGCTGCCTTCTACAGCTGCTGAAATCACCGCATGCTTTTCTGTGGGTTCTAATTAACTTTCCCATTTTGGAGGTTGGAGTGTCAGCAGTAAGCTGATAATATAAATTCTTGGAAGCACCATCTCTCTTTTCCTTGCCCCTGTGCAGTCAGATGTACACAATGCCACTGGCCTCATTGTCCCCTTCAACTCCACCACCTCTCCATTCTGAGTCCTGACTGAAACGGGCTGCAAAGCTGATAGACGGTGTCTATGAAGAGAGGCCTGCTTGGCCACTACCAGAAGAAAAATGTTTGAGATTTGTTTTGTTCTGTGGTGGTGGTTTTACTCTCTCCACATCCACTATCCAAATAGTAGGATTGAGTTTATATTAAGCCTTTCTTTCTTACATTTGGTCCCCTCATGATCAAGGACGCATATTTCCAAAACACATAGCTGGAGTTAAGGATCTGATGCATGATACTGAGTGATTATTCTCTGTGCAAAATAAACTGGCATCAGAGAGCAGATTGAGCCAGTCTTGCCCTCATTATATGATCCTCTGCCCAGTGAGCTAAGCAGCGGGGACAGAGTGGGGAAGGCTACATGTGGGTTCACCATCCACATCCCTGAAAATGCACACTGATACCTTGAATTATTCTCATGTGTGAGCTGAAAGTGTGTGCTTAGCCAATTCCATATGTGGTACTATAATGCTTCACTTGTTTTCTAAATGAATGCAACATCCTTACCAGCTGTGGACTCTTACTGTTTGTAAAGGCTTAAAGATGTTCAGTAGGAAGTAGAAAGATGTTGAAAAAGGCAATCAAAGATAATGAGATAATATATATAAAGTTAGCTTAGGCAGAGCCTAGCACATAGTAAGCATTCAATGAATGTTAGCTCCATTGAGGTTGTAATTATTATTCTTACGCTATTGCTGGTTAACTCAACTTATTGCTAATAATCAGTGGCATATTGACCATGGATATTATGCACAGAAACTTGAAGACATTTCATTGATTTTTTTAGGAAAAAGCAATTTAAAAAATCCACTTGGTTCAAGCTTAACTTCTTACTCTATTTGTGCATATCATAGTATATGGTCCTTAACTTACGACCATCAGTTCTGAATTCATATTGCCATTGGGTTTAGTGAATTAGACGTTTTTAGGTGAATTAAATGGGCTGTATGAAGCTCACCCTGGCCAATTTCAGGAATCACTGAGGCTTGTGGATAACTGACAATGTCTTTTCAAAGTTTATGATTATTTTTCCCTGAAGATTCTAGTCCTCCACTCTCAGCTAGCCTGCCCTCTCCTTTTATTAGCCGAATAAATAATAATGAAAATATAATTAACCTAAGGCCTGTTACCTCCAGCAGCGACTTAGATAAGTGGCAGTAAGATGAAGCACTGCCTGTTACCCCAGGGCTCCAAGTCAATGGGCTTTAAGAGGATTTAACTCTTTATAGAGTCATAATTGTGGCGATTTAATTCTCAAAAAACGGAAGTAACATTTTACACATTTTGTTTTTGAAGCCTGCCTTGTCAGAAGTGAAGAATCTGTTTCCCTCCTAAACTCTTCAGTACATAGTGCCACATGCCGAGGTTTCCCAGCTTCTCTACTTTGCCATATGCCTATCCTTTGGGGAAAAGGAGTAGAAATCAACCTGGATGAAATTGCAGCCTCCGTACGTTTTTATGCACATGAGAGGAGTTACGTTGATCATTCTTAGCAAATGGCTTCAAGCCACTTATTAGGCCACTCCATAAAGTAGTCAATTTGACAGTCCCACAGGGTGACCTGCAAACACACAGCTTTCTTCATCTGGGTACACAAAGTAGCACTGTCCTTGTACATTTGTCTTTAAGTGTATCATCCTTAATAAAGTTAGACAGAGAGACAAGTTCATTTTATCTGCCAAACATGTAGCAGGTGCATCTATCGGATTACATATGTGCACCTCCTCTAATGTTATCTGGGAGGAAATGTTCTCCCTGTGGTCTTCCATGGATATAGTGCAGTAGAGAGGACTGTGACACAGTTAAGGCATTAAAATATCCAAGAAACTCTTAAGACATCTTTTTCCCCATCCTTGTCTCCTCTGAGGCATCCATAATCCCACAGGCTTGTTTGTTCATGCTTCTGTTGGGTGTCCAAAGTCCAGTGGGACTGCTACATCAATACAGATTAAATCATGGCTAAACACCATTTGGGATGTTCTAGTATCTTCAGAAGAAGAACTGAAATCTGGCACTCTTGAAACTTCAGGAAAGGATTCCTAGGACATATAATTAGACTCAGAGCTAGAAGGAAACCAGGCCATCAGTTCTCTTGAAGGAAATACATCTATCTTCTTTCTGCTTACAGTCTTGGTGGACTTATGGGTCTTTGGACATTTATGAGTATTTGGTAAATGAAAAGCACCCTTAATTCAAAGAAATGAGGCAAAATATGGTAGAAATCTAATTTTCTCTGATCTACAAAGCTAAAGAAATTAGATACTTCAAGTTGCAAGTACAATTTGAAAGACTAGGTTAGCCAGTTGAGGATACTGAGTTTTGCTTTCTTTTTTCACTGTCTCTTTATTGACTGTCACAGTCTATTTTCTCATTTCACCCTTGGGTGCTGGATTTACAAACATCCTACTTGCAGGTTGCTCTTGTTCCTCTCCCTGTCCTATGCTCGTGACACTGACGTGATTTGTGTGTTGGTTTCAGTAGTATATTAATGTATTCAGTCATCGTTCAGGAGTTAATTGAGCATCTTGTCTCTCATTCCAGACATGTAGCACATGTTGCCCCAGCCCAGTTCCTATATGTGGGAAGGGACCATCACAGAAGTCTAACTGACCTCTTTGAATGAAGGGCTACAGAACGTGAATGATGAATTGGGTTCCATTGTGAATGTGGACAGGATTCATCTATTCTCTCTAATTTTTAAGATCATGTAATTTATGAAAAACTCAACTCATGTTGATTTTTATCCTCTTCAATCATCAACATGTTATTTTTTAAGAGTTATCAAATGTTCAAGAGCTAACATTTGGCTCAGAGTAAGGCTGTTCATGTGCCAAATAATTTGGATTAATTTCAGGAGCCTTTGGGTCTTCAAATGGGTATCCTTAACAAAGTAGGATGTTCTGTGTTTCTTTATGGCAAATTATAGACCACAAATTGTCCCTGCTTTACTGGTGGTCTCCTAATTGCTTTGTATCTAAGAATATTTATGTATCGTTTACTACCATATTAAAAATTTGAAACAAAACTGTCCTGTAAAGGCCCTTTAGCCTTCCAGAAAGGAACTAAAGAAAAGAAAAGAAAAGAAAAAAGCGTGAGTTTTAGTTTTGTTCTAAATAAAGAACTATTTGTGGGCCAAGAAAATTACTTAATTTATATTGTCAGACATTATTTCATGATTATCTTCTTTATATGTAGTCTGCTAAGATTATAGATTTAAAATCTTTTAATTAGTCTTTAATGACTCCTGTTCCATATCAAGGAGAATTCTTTGAGCATAGTATATATCCAAATTTCTTTTGAGATTAAGAACCATATACAGTTTTTCTATGCCTCTGCTTGTTCTGTTGAGAATAAAGATATATACATATTTCTGGTCAGTTACCTTTGCTTTCACAAATATGACTTCAAAAGAAATAATAGGAAAACTTATTACTGACTTATATATCCAGGTCTGATATATACAATCTGAGGATCTCCTTTTAGACCACAAGGTATAGTAAAAATACTTTCTGCAGAGGGTCCTGTAAGAAGTTGCTACCCTAAAACTGAAAAGTACTTTCACATTCCTAGTAAATGTCATTCTGAAAAACAAGGCAGTATTATGATTATTGGTGAAAACAGGGATGACTTAATTTGGAATTAATGATGAGTAGTAAAGATGAGAGATAGTGGCATATGGTTGAGAATGCAGACTTTAAAACAATCCTGTTCAAAACCTGGCCTAGTCATTTATTAGTTGTATGACTTTGAACAAGTCACTAAACCTCCCTGTTGAGTTTCTTCATCTGGTATATGGGGATGGTGATAATTTTGTAGGACTTTTAAGGATTAAGCATGTTAATACACAGGAAGTTCTTAGAATAGTCTCTGGCATATACCTAGTACATATCATATGTAGCACCTGTTATGAGTCATTGTGAAGATTGTCTTCGTACCGTACCTTACCTGGGTGACACTGTTCTCCCTGAAACTACAGATCCCCTGCACCTCAGTACTGATTGCAGCCTAGATATCTAGTAGCATTCACTCTTTACTTTATCCCCTATTTAAAAAAAAGAAAAGTATCTCTGAAAGGCATATAAAAGGATACTGGACTGATGAGAGAATTACAGGCATTCTTCCTAGTACTGTGCTGTGATTAAGAGAAAGGAAAAGTCCAAAGTATGTACAATAAGTTTTAACCCACGTTGCTGTTCATCCTACTCTACCTCTCAGTACTGGTCTTAGGGGGTGATGAATGAGAAAAAAGTGTAAGACAAGTTCTTCATAGCTCCCATATTAACTTTAGCAGGACTTGATCTGGGGTATTCTCATTTAAGACTTCTCCACTACTGCCAAAGCGAAGATAGTCAGAAGGTGGTGGACCGCTCGCTCAGTCTTCCCATTACTCATTCAGAAAGTCACCATAGTCTAACGGAAGTTTCAGAGCTGTTTTCCGCTTCATCCTACCACATAGCAGAACAATACCCAAGCAATAATTGCTCTAACAAATCCCTTATTAGTCTATAATGTGGCCTCTGCCATGTTGGGTTTTTTCCTTTAATTTAATCATTCTAAAATGCTGAGAGTATTTCCCTTCTCTTTTAGTCTCACATGAAGTACATCAGAGACTTTTAAGTAAATTGTTATGGTGTTAATTAAGATTTCATGGTCAGGCTCTATTCTCCAGTAGGTATGATAGGATTTGGCCTCCTCTGTATCTTCAAATAAGCAGTCCTCAAACATCCGTATGATCTTTCCTGCTGCCTTAGAAAATTTGATATAATGGAGGGATGATGAAGCAATCAAACAAATTCTATTGATTCATCTCGGTGAGTATAATTCACATATCAGTGAGTATCTAGGATACAAAATTACCTTTGGAGTTTAAATTCTCATTCAGAGTTGCATTAGAAAGGTAATTTTGTTTTTGTAGGCCATGGAGTTTTGATTTTAAGTACTATAAAATTTATATCTACTTGCTATCTTCATTGTATAAATGAGAGGTTTAAATACTGTGCATTTAATGCCCCTGTCTATAAAAATGAGGGTTTTTTAAAATGCTTTTCTCAATACTACTAACTCTTATTTTTGCTGTACTGCTAGGTGAGTAGTATGGATTTATGATACTATAAAAAGCAGAGAGTCAGGGGATAAAAGAGAAGGAACAGATATCTTAGAAACACTGTTCCGTGAAACTTTTCACAACTCTCTAGGCCTTTGGATCATTTGGGAAATTTTAGTTGGGTCCATGTCAAATGCTGCCAGGGGTTACAATATTGTCTATGTTTATAATGTCTTTTAAGCTTTATTTATTTTTTGATATTTAGGTCAGAGGACTTAGCTCGATGGTTTCCTGAAGAGCAGAGCAGGGTGTTCTGGAATGCTGGGAGAGCAGGACTTGGATGCTGGAGGGATGGGTCTTATTAGACAAATGATATTGTCATAGAATTAATGATCACTAACACTATTTTATAACTAGCTATGTTTTTATTTCTAGGCATCAGTCAGTACCTTAAATGCCTTAACATTCATAGTTAATGTGCTTTCCCCCAAAATCCTTCATTTTCTGCATACTTGAAATAATTTCTTCTTCCCGTAATAGCTTTTGAAGAATCTAAAAAACAACACTTTTAGCATTTTATTTGACAGTGTTGCCAAGTCAACGAGGTATTTTTTGTTTGTTTTGTTTTTGTGAATATGGAAAAGGGAAGCATTAATGATATTAGCAGCCTCAGAGTTGTATTGGATTTAGGGGCTCAAAAACAGGTTTTAAGAGCTTATCATTATTATGCAAGTTTCTTCCTGTACATATGTGTATTTTTAACTGCCCTTTTATATTATGGAAGATAATACTCTTGGACTTAGCAACTCTCCCAGCTTTACCAAGAATCTGACATAGTTATTGTTAATAAATCCTAAGAGCAATGTCTTTATTGTTTCGTTTTGGAGCATACTAGTGCCATAAAGAATCCCTCATTGGGCTGCAGTGGCCCAGTTCAGGTTTGCCTGCCATTCTCAGTCATTGGCTGGGAGCAACTTTGGAAAATGTGGCCTGGCGTGAACACGGAGGGGGTCTAAAGGTGCAGCGCTGTGGGCTGACATCAGCTCTGCTCCCCACAGCACATTCTCTCAAAGGCAGATCTGAGTGGAGCCCCTACATGGCAGCCACAATCCCTCTTAGCATGTCGGTATTTCTTAAATTAAGAATGGTTAAGTCTTGCCTTCTGAAATGCTGTGATCACTTGGTCCTGTAAAGACGGTTCTGGTCATAATATGCCCTGCTTTATGGTGACTCCACACATGACATCACAAAACTGGGCAGACGACCTTTTATTAATCTTTGGAAACATGAGACAATGGCCCGTGCATCAGCAACCCTGGCAAAGTGGGATATGCTACCTATGTTCTTTTCCACACTTTGGTTCTAAGAGAAAACGGTGATTCGTAAATAGTATGTCTTCCTATATAAGGGAAATAGAAAGTATCAAGAAGCAAAAAAAAACCTCTTTAAATGCAGAGTTTCAGAACAGTCTGTGGAGAAGGCTACTAGACTTGAGAACTTTTGCAGGCTGTTTTACTTTATCTGGTTCATTTGTTGGTATCCTAGAGAGGTCATTAAATTCTAGATTGGACCCGACTTCTTAGGGGTCCTGGAGTCCTATAAAATAAATTTTTGTAATTCCTATAAAAATAAATCAGAAAACAGGTTCTGATTTCTAGGGATGGTTTGTCCACACTGGTAATGTTACAGAGCAGTGGGGTAGGAGTTGGCAGGCCTGGGATTGGGATCTGGCTCTGCTGTTTACCAGTTATGTTTCCTCTAGCATATCACTTAGTCTTTCTCGGTTTGTTTCTGTATCTGCGACATGCAAGACTTGGAATATCAGTGACTGCAGAGACCCCTTCCAGTTCTTAAATCTGCTCATTCTTTCAGTGTGGAATTTTCCAGATGATTGAAGCCCAACCACCCTGTTGCCTGAAGCTTGTGGGAGAGGCTGATGCATCTCCAGGGGAGGTTGTCTCACACTGGGCCTTCCTCACCTATGTGAGTCTCCCATATGGGCTCAGCACTGACGTCAGTTCCCAGTTGTGTTCTTGGCTTATTCATAGCTCCTGTGCCTTTGGGAAAGTTGCCTCGCTTACCTGTAGTTTCATCAACTCCAAAACAAATAGTACCATCTTGCAGACATGCCAGTTAATAAGTGACAACACTAAAAAGCTTTAGTTGTATCCAAATCAACCTCTTCTAATTTTAATCATTCCCTTGTGGCTGCTAACTTTAATGGTTCCTTTGTAATCCTAGCCTGTATGAGTCTTTCTACCTTATTTCACCTTTGGGGGTGAAAATAACCATGTTGGGTCAGCATCAAATGCTGCCAAGGGTTACAATATTGTCCACGTTCATAATGTCTTTTAAGTTTTTGTTGGGAACATGTTAGCTTTCTTGTCTCAAAGAAAGGCATCAATCCAGACATTGCTATGTATTTGTCAAAATGCTGTGTTAGGAAATTACTGTATATTTACATATCTAGGTTTACTAAAATAAATGTAACCTCTGAGATCTTGCAATCATTCTTGGATCTAAACTAGTTAGATACCTGGGCCTCTAGGCTTAAAAATATGCCTCCTTGGTTTATAAAATTGTTGGATTATTTTTAATCACATAAATGCACCCATCATTGGGGCCTTTAGGGTATTAACATTAATCAAAGTGATGCAAAATTCAATTAGAAATTATCTGATGCTCTCTACATGTTGATCTCGCTAGGCAAGTCTTTTTTGCAATAATCTACTTGAAGATGAGACTCAGATCAGGCAGAATGAAAGCTGTCAAGGGCAAGTTTCAAATCAGCAGAAAAACGATCCCACCATGGGAGTATCTTTGCAGTATCATCCACAGTAGAAGTGGAGCCTGGGGCATATCACACTTTAATGGGTCCCCTGAAACACTTTGTTTTTTAGATAAAATCTGATTAAATAAGTGCCAGGAATTATTGTCCATAGATTAAAAGTTCCCAGGACCTGGGTACATAACTACAATTATACTGTGCATGTTGGGAGAGGGATTTGATAGCAAAGGCTGATGGTATTGTGTGGAGTATGAAGGCAAGACAAGTCTCCCCGGACCTTCCCTCTGGCTTCAGGGCCCCCCAGGGGTGGATTCTGCCCTGGTCACTGGCTCAAGCCATTGGATAGTACAGTGACAGAGTGGGAAGACCCAAGTTTCAAGCATAGTAGGGTTTGAACCCTATCTATACCATTTTATTTGTCTAACATGGACAAGAACACTGTGCTTTTTCTGTAAAAGGGGGGATGTTTCCCTCATAGGAGTATTATGAAGATTAGTAATAAAATGTATATAGCAATTCATACAGTTCATAGTATTCAACAAATGATTTTTTACGAAACATTTCATTCATATCCCATAACATGGATATGAACCATGGTAGCCCTTGAAAACTTTATTTCTTTAGGCTCTTCCCAGCTGTAGGGGAGTTAGAGCACCCATGTCTTCATGTCATTCTTGACTCTTTGCTGCAGAGGCTGCCAAACCCTTTGCCCAGTTCTGGTTGGAGACATCCAGAGACCAGGGATTGTCTGCGATTGGTTGTTGGAAGAGTAGATCATATGTGGACTTTGCTGCTTATATGTACTGCTGTGTGTGATGTCAAGCCATGGCCCTGGCCATCATCTTACTTGCAGTTCCCCTAGGACATAACTGCTTTTATGAGCAATGAATTTTATATGGTTCCTAGTGGCAGAAAGCCAGATGATCATCTCATTCACCACGTCAAATTACTCTTCCGTGTTTGTGCTCTTGAACTCTTGCACTGAAGTAATGTAATAAAGTGTGCACTCAGTGAACTGTGTGGAGAATTAGTATATAGAATCATTGCTTGTAGGTAGTTTTAAAAATTGTAAATTATCTGGAAGGGAGGAAGGTTCAGATTTTGACAAACTAACAAAGATAACTTAGTTCTTTCTTCCTTTGTGTTCAAGATGCCAGTGATCTGTGTTCTCAGTAACAGGAGGTAATACAGATTTGAGGTTGTGATGCTCTCATATTTTCCTATATTCTTCTATACGATTTAATTTTTCAGATCCTTAAGTGATGGCAGTGAGTACCAAGAGAAAGTGTTATGTAGATGAAATGCTTATTATTTATTTGTTTTGATTTGCTTCCTTTGGATAATTTATGAATGTGATAAATTCTTTACACACCCCCCATCTTGTTTTAAAGAGTAGTATTCATTAGTTTAAAACATCCATTTTATCTACCTTTCCATTTTCCATGATAATATCATGTTAATAATTCAAATCAATAACAGTTTTAATTATGCCATTTTTTTCTTAAAATGCTTTTTCATTTGATGAACACACAGTCTTTTCTTTGCTGTTTTTCCCCTAATCTTCATCATCTTAATCTTAAGGGACAAAGGTCAAGTGCAAGTGCTTGTCGTGGTACATAGTAGTTATTGAACTCTAGTGGTTAAAGCTTCAATAGCACATTAAGAGGACAGAAAAATGTACCTTTTGATATCTTAATTTGATCACTCTAATTGAGAAGGTACACCTTAATAATTACTCAGTAGATATATTGACCTGATCCTTCATTTGCCTTCTAATTTGGACCCTCAGTCTTTGCCTTTCTGAGTTTTATCTTCATTTAGCTCAATAATATATGGAGAACCTTGGACATCAGTATTCAGGTGATGGAGCACTGGCCTTGACCTGCGCCTTTTTCTCTTCTTTCTTCCTCCCTGGAGTCTGTTCTTGTACACGGCATTGATGGTGGGCTCTGTCCCGGAACTGACAGTGCAGGCTAGTTATAATGATGCTTTCAGATTTCTTCAGAGTCTGTAATTAAATGACATCACTAAGTCTTAAATGCATCTGCTGTGAAAGTCAGAAGGCTAAATTATCCCATTAAAGAGAGAAAAGTGTTACTTGGTGTTAAAGACTCCCAAGTTTAGTATGCTGAAGAGTTGCTTTGGGAAAGCTGTTGAAAGCCAGTTGAGCATGGAACATAGTGGGAAGATTGGGGGGCTGGAAGGCCATGTGGTTCAGAACAAGCTGTTCAAGAATCACAGCTGCATTCAGGCTAACTTTTAAAAATGAAGGCATTACATTTTTTTTTCTTTTCCAATGCAGTTAACTGCTTGGCTGCTGGTTTTTACTCCAAACATCTGTACTACCCCAGGCAGATATCAGCAGCTATGTGACCCCAAAATAGTATACTGTAGTGATTGGAGTGCAGTTTGAATGAGACCAGTACCATAAATTCAGTTCCCGTAGGACCAATGCACTTCACTAAATTAAATGACCAGTTTATCGTATCTCCAACCCTAATTAGCCATCTCCCATATGAGCACCTCATTACAAAAGGAGATCTGGAAGTAGGACCTCTGTTGATCAGCCCAAAAGTGCTACCACTATTGCAATAACACCTTAAAACTTATATCTTCTACACCTATTTGGCTAAGTACATAAATTGTAGAATTAAAGTATTATTGCTTGTGGCAATATAAGAAATATTTATTTGGCCTTTATCTCTGGTTCTTGGCACACAGCTCCTAAAACCCTTGGAATCTCTGGAGTAATAAAATGTCTCTTATATGCCAGTGAGATGACTGGTGACTGAGTGGGTACCCCTGGACAGCTTCAGGATAGAGGCTGGTTTCCAGGAATACCAAGGCATAATTAAAAGGTTGGGACTTTCAGCTCCACCACACATCCCCTCAACCCCCAATCCTGGCAGGGGAGAGAGGCTAGAGACTGAGTTAGTCATGCACAGCCAATGATTTAATCAATTGTGCCTATATAATGGGCCATAGACAGCATAACAATCCCTACACAATGGGATTCAGAGAGCTTACGGGTTGATGAGCCCATCCATGTGCTGTCAGGAGGGTGGCTCACCCCAGCTCTACTGGGACAAGAAGCTCCCATCCTAGGGAGCCTTCAGAACCTTGCCTTATATACCTCTCCATATGGCTGTATGTTTTTGCCTTTGTAATATTCTTTATAATAAGTTGGTAAATAGTTAACTGTTTTCCCTGGGTTCTTTCATCTTTTGTAGCAAGTTATCAAAACCAAGTAGGAGGTTGGGGGAACCCCAATTCATACCTAGTCCATCAAAAGTATGAAAGGCCTGGGGCGTGTGATTGGTATCTGACATGGGGGCATTCTGATAAAACTGAGCCTTTGACTTGTGTCTAATGCTAACAGTAGTTAGTGTCAGAATTGGATTGAGTCATTGGACATCCAGTTGGCATCCAGAAGGTTGGAGAATTGATTGTAGGTGTGGAAAAAACCCACACATTGGGTGTCAGAAGTGTTGTAAAACCATTTGTACTTATGCAGTCATTTTTTTTTGGTTGTCAGTTGCGTTTGCTCCCTTTTAAGTATAAAAAATAATACAAACTCTTGATCAAATCTTAGTCTTTTCAGTAGCTGTTTTCTTTGGCACATCCCTAAAATTGGGAAATATTCTCAATAGGTTTTTTTCTTCCATCTGTGTCTTGTTTATTACACTATGTCAGAAGTTAGGGCTCATATCTCTTGTTTACTGAGCAATAGAGGGGTGGAATGGTACGAGAGGAAGGAACTGAGATGCCGTGGACCAAAGCCACCCCATATTCTTTCCTTCTTCCCTGAGCATGTACTTAACTTTCTCAAAATCACCTGGTTCTTTCCGTCCTCAGTGCCTGAGAATGCCATTATCTCCCACCACCAAAAAGAGGTCAAAGGAAGAGGTGGAGGAAGGAAATGGACATACATTCTATATTCTTCATTTTACTTTAGAAACACTGGAAAATCCCCTCCAATTCTCAGCCTCTTTCCAATATACCAAATACATCAGTGAAGGACTTTTTTTTATTATAAGTCAAAGAAACCAATACCAAAAAAGGAAACTTTTTGGAAGGACAATAGGGTGTCTCATAGAATCCAAGCCGTGTGAAGGACAGAAGCCGGGACAGCTGCGGGCACCCCAGCAGGAGGTGTCTGAGTCTTCCCTCCAGTGCTCCCGTCAGGTGGCCCAGGCCTCCCAGGTATCTCTTGACACTGTGCAAATCAAAGACAGGGCCATGCAGCAGCGAAAAAAAAAGCTTCAAAAGCTTCAAAGAGTCTGTCCTTCTGGGGGCTATGGTTTCTTCTCTGAGAAGGGGAACTGCGTAGGCCGTCCAGAAAGTGCCTGCATTGTTGTTGACAGTTCCAGGGGCTTTATTTCAGTTCATTAAAAAGCAGGTGTGTCGAAGGGTTTCTAGAACAGCATCTGTTCTAGAAATGTAATGATAATTTTCAAAGCATCTTCAGTACCTGAGAAGTTGGGAGCACTAGGTCTAGAAAAGCATTTTTCTTCAGGCTTAAGGCCACACAGAAGGTCTCCACTCTGTGTCATTTTACATTTTGCTGACCTTTATTCAGTTGGTTCACACTCCCCCCCAGCCCCCATCCAACGGAAGACCCAGTAGGATCCAACAGAGATGACCTCATCATCCTGGCTTTTAGAAGACTTGCAGTTTATTTATCGCCATATAGTTTGTTGCATGTTCAGTTTTCCCTTCTAAACATCCAGGAAAACAGAGCAGATGGACACCAAAGACTCATAATCTTTTTTGCCCTGTCCAAAATGTAAAGTAATAAAATTCACCCACTGATTTTTTTTTTTAATAGTCTTGGCCCTCACCCCTCCCACAACTTCTGGAGGTCTGAAGACTTCCCAGGAATTTTTACTACTTTGCATGCATACTTTTTTTTAAAATTAAGGTATTGTTGACATACAGTCTTATGTTGGTTTCAAATATGTAGCATAGTGGTTCAACAGTTACCCATATTATTAAATCCTCACCCCTTCTAGTGCGGTTACTGTCTATCAATGTAGTAAGATGTTGCAGAATCATTGGCTGGATTCTCCATGCTGTACTTCTGTCCCCATGGCCAGCTAATATTTGGCCCACTAATATTTATGTATATATATTTGGCTTCTGCTGTGCTCAGAGAATTGTGCTAGAATTGTGAAGAATCCAAGAAACTTGCATCAGTTTCTGAATTCAGATAGCTCATACTTTAGCTGACAACATTAAGACATAAACACAAAAGTAATTACCATTTTACTTCAAGGTTTTTAGTAAATCCCAAATGATCAGTGTACAGATGGAAAGTGTTTTAGACATGAAAGAGGAAGGATTCATGAATAACAACAGCAATGATAAGTAACATTTATTGAACATTTGTGTCAAGTATTATATTGAGCGCTTTGAATGGGCTGTCATTTAATCCCTCAACATACAGATGCTATTGTTTACAGGTAAAGTCTCATAGAGGTTAAAAAATTTGCCCAAGGTCACACAGATAGTAGTGGCATGACGCAAATACTTCTTCCCAATGCTGTGTTCTTAACCATTGTGTTATTTTTTTAGAATATATCATACTTTAGGGAATTTCCAGGAGGAAAGGAAGTACAGTTCACATTTATATTCAACATTCTGTATGGACTAGGGTCTCCCTCCTCCCTCCTGCTGTTGTTTCTCCTTTATTGGCTTCTCCTTATCTTTTCTATCTCTAAATTAGGGTAATTTGGGTATCTCAGGTTCACCATTTGGACCTCTCTTTTTTTCTATCAGATGCACTTCCTAGTCTCATGACTTGAAATATGAACTCTGCACTAATATACAAATATTAGTGCCCAATTTTTTCTCTCAACTTTAGACTTACTTATCCAACTCCCCACTCGATCTCTCTACTTAGATGTCTGATTGGCATCTTCAACTACATTTGTCTGAAACTCTTAATTTCTCCCCAGGTCACTTCCTCCTGTTGTCTTGCTCATCTCAGTAAGTGCCAGCTCCATCCTTCCATTTGCTCAGTGGCACCTCTCTCTTATATCCCATACACAGCAGGTCATTGACAAATCTTGTGTGCTCTGCCTTCAGAATCTAATAACTTCACACCATCTCCATTGCTCTCACCTTGATCTAGGCTACCGTAATTTCCCATCTGCATTGTTGCAATAGTGTATACTATCTGAAGCTCCTACTACTTTTATTGCTCATTATACTCTGTTGTCCACAAGGCAGTCAAAGTGATCCTGTTAAAACATGACGTAGATCGTAGTGCTCAGTCAGGGCAAATCCAGATTCTTTGCTGTGGCCTGTGAAGCCCTCATGACCTGGCCCCCCATAATTTCTTAGGTGTCATCTCTCATTATTCTCTCCCTCTTCCTGCTTCTCCCATGCTGGTCTCACTGATGTGTTTCAAATGCAGTAGGTCTGTTCTAACTGAGGATCTTTGCTTGCCATTCCCGCATTCTGAGAAATCACAAGGAAGGCACTACAAAAGCCACTGACTGTTGAGGCACTATGCTGTGGTGATACCACTGTGTCCACATACCTACTCTCTCCTAGATAACGTATCTCCTAGTTCCTAAGGTCCACAACATTTTCTTTTAGTATTTTTTTAATGGTTAAAAGAATACTAATCTATGGCCTTTCAGTTATCTTTCATCTTGTTTTCAGCTCATATTTGGATTGGTTTCGTCAGTCAGGTAAAGAACACCACTCCATTATGAATGAAAAATAAAAATAGTGACAGCAGTGGATTGTAAGTTAAGGAACCCAGAAGGGATTTTAATACATCAAAAAGCAAGCATCATTTATTGACCAATGAATAGATACATAAAATGTGGTATATCCACACAATGGAATGTCATTCTACAGCCAAAAGGAATGAAGTACAGATGGTTGCTGAAACATGGATGAGCCTTGAAAACGTGAGGCTACGTGAAAGAAGCCAGTCACAAAGACTGCCTATTATATGTTTCCATTTAGAGGAAAAGTCCAGAACTGGCACATGTATCAAAACAGGAATTAGATTAGTAATGGCCTAGGGCTGAAGTGGGGTAGACTTGTGGGGGAAGTGGAGAGTCACTGCTAATAGGAATGGGGTTTCTTTTTGAGGTGATGAAAATATTCTAAAGTTGATTATGGCGATGGCTGCACAACTCTGAATAGACTAAAAACCAATGACTTATAAACTTTAAATGGGAGAATTGTATGTGAATTATACCTTAATAAAGCTTCTTACAGGAAAGAAGGAAGGAAATTCTTTATCTGAAAAGTTCTCGGCCAAGAAAAGCATTTTCCTCAGGCTTAAGTCGGTATAGAAGCTGTCCATTTATACCACTTTTTATTTTGCTGACCTTTATTCAATTTTATGTCATCCCCCACCCCCCACAGTGGCACATATTTTCCATTAGCTTCTCTTAGTTTATTCAATTGTTGATTTCTGGAACATTTCCCAATTTAATTTTATAGTGTGCCACACCAGCAATATAGGATTACCACTTGATGATAAAATGAAACAGTGCAATGTATTGGAAAGAAGACCAATTTGAAAAAAGAGGATTTGAAAGTCCTGGGTTCTAGGCCCACTTTTAACATGACTGCATTCTTGGTCAAATTACAAAACTCCGTATCTCAGTTACTTAGTTTGGTTATAAGATTGTGACACCCTAATAATAATTGCAAATTTCCTAATCAGTCTAAGTCTATCCATTTCAAAGGGGAAATGTTATTTTGTTGTCAGTTGTGGGGGATGATGGGAAAAGACTTTCTCCTTTTCCATTTCAGTTTCTATGAATACACTGTTGAAAGACTTGGTGTGTAATTTGGGCATTTGAACCGTAACAACCATATTGTTGTTGATTCAGTTTCCAACTCTTCATCTTAGATGCCGTCATAACATAGTGATTGTCCAGCTTAACGTGTCCAAGGATTTGCCACTTTTTTTGGATAGCAAGATCTTAAGCCCACTGACCCATAATCAGAAGAAATATATATTCTCAGGTAACAAACCTGACACCATTAGTGTTAGGTGGCTCCTGAGGGAGTCAGAAGCTGCCTCCAGCCAGGGAAATAATGAGCACATAACTAGCACAACCTGATCTTCCCAGCAGCAAGAAGACTCAGCCTACTTTACATTCAGCAGAAAATATGGTCAATGAATCAGCAGCTGCTGAGTGAACTGCAGGTACCCCCAACTGGAGGAGAAACAAGCTTTTTTAGCAACAGTAGAGCATGCAGTAGAATGCAGACAGGAAAGGAATTTGATGAGTTGATTTTCACTGGGGAAGTCTGAGAGATGTCTTTACCTGGGATTGCTTAATAGCCCTAAAGCTTTAAGCTGCTAATGAGTCTCTGCCATCCCTTTGGGGGCACTTTTTTATTGTTAAGCACTCAGTAGGTGGAAACAAATGATGCAAAAACACTATTCCCAACTCCCTGGAACTATGGGGTGTTGGGAACCACTCAACTTGCACCAAAGATCCAGAACACAATTGGTAGAAAATATATGGAAGCTATTTGCCTTTATCACAAGTTCACATGTACCACTTTTTATTTTGCTGACCTTTTTTCAATTTGATGTCATCCCCCACCCCCCACAGTGGCACAATTTTTTGTGCCATTTCACATAATTTTGTTTCATGAGTGGCTACATACATTCCATTTGAACTAAATGATTAAGCAAATTATTCATGTAATTCATTCCCTAGTACTAGAGCTGGGTTATCTTTTAAGATTTACAGCTAGCCACTAACTGAAAGAAAGATATCGTGATTGAACTCTTCTTGGTCTTCACAAAACGAGCATTTCCAGATTGAGATTTGTAGGTAGAAGTTCATGCTGCATAGTACTGGGCAACTGTGGGACCTGATTGTCAAATAAACAATCATCCTCTTTGTTTATATGAGGAAAATTCATCCTAAGGCATGTGGACCCAATAGCTTTCAAAAGTATTAAACTCGGCACATAATTAGTAATCCAAAAAGGCATTTAAACTCGAGTCTCTGAAGCATGGAGGAAGATGTACATTACATAAATTGAATTATCAGTATAGATACCTTCTTTAGTTATAGACATAATCAAGTTTTAGTGAAAGAAGACATTTATGTAGATTAGGGAGAAGCAGGAATGTTTTAATCATTGAAATATAATTCCTATTAGGGTATCAGGAGCCAGTATAGAACTATAGATCTTTTCTTCTCCCCTTAGAATGGGGAGATCTTGATATTTTAAAACTAGAAGGAATCCAACAGTCCTTCTCATTCAGCAGTTGACTATCCAGGATTCTCAGCTCCTAAAAGGCTGTGAAGTTGGTGAGAAGCTTCACAATTTGTTTTCAGTATATTCGTGATGATGGATGTACTCATTTGTGGGGTAAAATTATAGTATTTCCAGAATCCCTCCCCTGGCCTTAGTCCATTTGCATACTAATAGGTGTTCTCCCACACACACACACCCCTAGCAGCCTCCAGAGACAAGGTGAGGAGAGAAGCTGTTCTCTCCTCCCCTCTGTTGTGCGACTGGTCTTGCTCCTGTCAGTTGCTGGGGTTCTGCCTGAAGGGTTCCTCCTGGAATTAGCTGGGGGAGAGGCAAGAGTGAATGGGATGGGAGAGAAACAGGGAGTGAGGGTTGCTGCCAGAGAGGGATAAATGGAGCCAGGTCTCCTCTGAGCAATAAACAGGTTCCTCCACGTTATCCTTTCTCTAGACCTTTTTCAGCTTCACCAGTCACTAGTTCATTCGCCCTAGGCTGGGAACATGCTTCCATCAGAGCGACATCTGGCTGTAGTCAGCAACACCTGTGAACCCCGACATCTGTCTTCATGGGTGCAGTGCTTGAGCGGACTGCCCCTAGAGATGGTGGGGAGACACCCAGAAAGTCCCCTGTGGATGGTGTGGTTTCACCTGAGAATCCCCCATCCGTGGGGCTTCTGTGCAGGGATCCCCTAGTGGGGAGTTAGTCTAGGGTAAAGCGCCTCCTAGACGAGTGGGCCCCACCCCAGAATTGCGAAGTGTGGGAAGACACTGGAAATCATGGAACTGTCTGTCCATAAGATAGGGGACTGCTTAGGGGGCCTGAGTGGCCATGTGGCAGCAGGAATTGTGCAGCGGTTGTTTCCCCAGGTATTGGAAAGGGTTCCTGAGGAGAGAGGTGCACTTCAGTGTTGCTTGGATGAGCTGGGATATGAGCTATGGGATGCCCTAAAGAAGGAGAGACAGTATTGAGAACTGAGGTCACGCCGCTGAAAGACACGCTAGCTAGGGGGGAGAAGGCAGCGAGAGATTCCAAGCTGCAGGAGGCCGTGTGGGGTGGGAAGGAAGGAGCAGTGCCTTCAGCCCTGGAGATGGTGGAGGAGATGTCGGGAGAATGAGGGGCTGCAACTGAGGGCGGAACTGTTACCAGGGCCAGCACCCAAGGCAACAGCCCCTCCTGTTTAAAGGCCCGTCCTGTTGTAATTATGAAAATAAAAATGCAAGAACTGTCAGTTCCTCGGGGAGCAGCCCCCTCCCCACGTTGCGGAGCACTCCATGCTCCACCCCTGTACGTAGGAGGAGCTGGTGGAATTTGAGCATCTGGTTTAGTCAGAAACCCTTAGAAGCTCTGCCACATGGCTTTTGTGTCTTTGGGATATGGAGGTGGAAAGCATTGTTCTGTCTGGGTCAGAAATGGGAAAACTGGCTTGCCTGACGATTCATCCCTCCCTCCAGCAGTGGTTGCAAATGCCCATCACACCCCAGGGAATCATGCCCTTCGGGATTGGCTGACAGCAGCCCTTAGAGCAGTTTGGCTTAATCAGGGTGCTTTACCATACTTCCCTGCTAGATGGAAAACATATGCTGAGCTCCAGCTGGTTTTATGGGAGTTGGGCATGAAAAATACCATCTATAATGTGGACCCCCCAGGGTCCTGATGAGGAGTTTTTCACCATAGAAATGAGAAATCTGGTGCTCTATACAGCTCCCCCATCATTCTTTGGGTCCCTAGTGACTATTCTTGTCCCCCGCATAGGGAAACCCTTAAGTGAGGTTACTCATACTATAGCATATCTGGGGGAGGTTGAAACAATTAGAGCACAGAAGGAAGTATGGTCTGTGACTGAAAGGAGAGGTTCAGAGGGTCCCATGCAGGTCTCGAGGGCACAGATGTGAGTTGATTTGATAAAGGTGAGGGCAGTGAAAGAAAAACTTGATGGGCAACTCAATAGAATCTTACTAGAACTGTGACACCAATTAAAGTCAGAGCAGCAGTTCCAGCCACTGAGGTCAAAGATATGGATGCCGGAGACAGCCATATGTCCAGCCTGTGTGCCTGCAGGACTTCCTGGGGGAAAGTACTCAGACTCTGCCTGGACCCCCACCCCCACAGGAGGGTATTGGGTGTTGCAGTTTGACTGGGGAAGCATCAAGGCCCCCACCTCGGGGGATGTGGTGGGGACCGGGGGCCACATACAGAATTAGCAATTCATTGGTCCCCCGTGAATACACAATGTGTCCTGGCACTGATGGATACAGGAGAAGAGTGTTCATTGATTCATGGCAACCCTGAGCGTTTTTCCTGGGATTCTTGCTGTGATAGGTGGCTATGGGGATAAGGCAGTTAGAGTAAAGAAAGCCCAAATCCCATTGGGAATAGGGCATTTACCCCCAAAGGAGTAAGCAGTATAGATTTCTCCCATCCCTGAATATATTTTGTGGGTGGATATCCTATAGGGCCTGTGGTTACAGACCACTGCACGTGAGTTCAGACTGACGATACATGTGGTAAAGGCAGTTCTGAGGGGACATACTAAGTACCTGCCTGTAGATTTGCCTGTACTTGGCAGCTGAGAAATTCTAAGCAATACAGATTGCCTGGGGGACACAAGGAAATTAGAGAAACTCTAGAGAAGTTTGAGAAGGTGGGCATCATAAGGCCCACTCATAGTCCTTTCACTTCCCTGGTGTGACCAGTGAAAAAGCCAGATGGCTCCTGGCATATGACCGTGGACTACAGGGAACTGAATAAAGTCACGCCCCCTTTGCATGCTGCTGTCCCCTCAGCAGCCCTAGTGGACATCTTCAGTCATGAACTAGGGACATATCATTATGTTGTAGACCTTAACTAATGCTTTCTTCTCTATTGACATAGCACAGGAAAGTCAGGAACAGTTTGCCTTCATGTGGGAAGGCCAGCAGTGGACATTCACTGTCCCACAGGTATACCTCCACACCCCACCATCTCTCATAGATTTGTAGCCCAGGACTTGGCCACATTGAAGAAATGCAAAGGATGTGGCTGTATATATTATGCTCACATCTGATTCTCTTGCAGATTTAGAAAGGGCATCTCCTAGGCTTGCTGAAGCATCTACAGGAGAAAGGATGGGCTGTGAACAGCACCAGGGTTCAGGAACCTTGTTTGTCAGTAAAGTTCTTGGGGGTTGTCTGGTCAGGCAAGACTGAAGTCATCCCAGAAGTAGTCATAGACAAGGTTCAGGCTTTCCCTACCCCTACCACTGGGGCAGTATTATAAGAGCTTTTAGGTCTTTTGGGCTACTAAAGAATGCTAATCTGCACTTGGCACAAATTCTGAGGCCCTTATACCAGTTGGTACGAAAGGGCATCAGGTGGGACTGGAATGAAACTTGTGCAGTTCCTTTTACATGCTGCTAAGCATGCCGTCAAGTCCATGCAGGCCTTGAGTGTAGTGGACTCATCAAGACCCTATGAGCTAGACGTTCATGTACCTGAAAATGGTTATGGATGGGTCCTCTGGCAGAGGCTTGAACAGACCCGCCAACCAATTGGATTCTGGTCACAACTGTGGAAAGGAGCAGAGGTCCAGTACACCTTGATAGAGAAGCCACTGGCTGCTGTGTACCATGACTTGCTGGCTACAGAGCCCATCACCGGGACAGCTCTGACCAAAGTTATTTTCGTCTATAGTCCTTGCAGCTTGGGCCAGTCCCCTGGTTACAGCTGCTTCTTGCTGAGCATGCAGAGCTTCCTGCCAGTTTCGCTGCTGGCCTCCTGTGGAATGGACATGCTATGGATTTAATCTAAGTAGGACTTTGAATCTAGCTGGCTACTCAGGCTTGTGGATTATCATGATTTTATTGCTACCTATATTTCTGCTGTTTATAGTGCTCCAGCTTTCTTGCACAGGGGCAATTGTGGAAGATGCGGAGTGAGTAGATTGAGAGGCGAGAATTCTGGAGGGGTAGGTTGTGGGGTAAAATTGCAATATTTGCAGAATCCCTTGTTGGCCTTAATCCATTTCCATGTTAATAGGTGTTTCTTTTGGAGCCTCCAGGGACAAGGAATGGAGAGAAGCTGTTCTCTCCTCCCCTCTGTTGCACAGTTGGACTGGCACCTGTCAGTTGCCAGGGCTCGCTATGTGGAATTTCTCTGTGGAAGGCGCTAGAGGAGAGGCAGGTGCATACCAAGACTGGGGAGAAGTGGAGCAAGTGACTACTAGAGGGGGACAAATAGAGCCAGGCCTCCTCTGAGCAATGAATGGGTTTCTTCTACTTTATCCCTTCCCTAGCTATTTGTCGGCTTCACCGGTTTCACTAGTTTGTTTGTCCTGGGCCTGGAACATGCCTCCCCTGGAACTATATCATTATATGGCTGCAATATTTTAAATAGGCATATTTATATTCTGGCTGGGCATTTATCAGATGAAGATGAAGCATTTACCATAGGCTCCATAGAAGGGGCTGAACCTACCTAGTTCCGGTACCTGTCCTTAGCTCCATGAATAGGGTCTCTTAATATTTGTTGTTTGGATGGATGTATGAATGGGTAGGAAAAGAATTGATAAGAAGTTCTTTTGGCAGTTATAGAAACTGGGATTAATTTTTTAAAGGGGAAATAAATTATTGTTTAACAAAGCAGTTTGGTTAGTAAAAATATTTCAAGACAAAATGTCAGTGAGGACGAGTTAGTAAATTGAGTTCTGGATGTGTAAACTAGTTTCAACATTTCTGAACTAGGGTCCAGAGAAGTTAGTTCACCTGCTCCAAGCTGAGCGGCAGGGTAAAGACACAAACTAAGTTACCTAATACAGAGCAGGTTTCTTTATATGTTTACTCTTTTGGAAATAAAAATACTATCTAAGATTTAGAAATCAAATGTTGGTGGCTCTAAATAAAACTTACCTCTATAGTTAGTTCCTTATTTTTATTATGTAAGACATGTGGGAACTGAATCAAACATTGTTATTTTCATATTCAGATGAGACTGTTGAGGGGAATTTTGTGACTAAGGAATTTGGGGGAGTTACAGCTGCCTTTGAAGATCTGATGACAGCTGTGGACCCTGGAGAAACACTTGCATGCCCAGCTCCACCAGGTGATTCCCAGGTTAAGGACCTTGGTTAAGGGCATCTGCTGCCATGCCTTTTGTCCCTCCCATGGTTTTAGATGCACTTTCTAGGACCTGCACATTTGCTTTTACTCAGATCAGGATCAAACAGCCCATAATGTTTCATATTTAAAATGCCCCAAAACATACTTTATACATTGTCCATAGTAAGTGATGATGTTATTTATAACTAAGGCATTTTCATTTTTTAAAAATATGGGAAATGATAAAAGAAAGTCTGCTACAGAAGAAAATTGTTCACAAAGCAGAAATATAAATTACCATGCTTTGATGAAGCCATAAGTGGAGCTATTGTAAACTATGCATTTTTATCCAGAAATGGAAATGGAACTGTAAAAACTGACAACTTTGATGCTCTTAAAAAGTGTATAAAGTAAAATACGTTTACAGTTCTTCAAGAGCTGGTATCAAAAGCAGTAGTCAACTTTAGGTCATCTGAGCGGCTTTGGAGGCTGTTGTGTAGACAGAGCCAAATGTGAGTTTCCTTCCCAGGGTGTTCTCCTTGCCTTGGCTACATGAGCAGGACTGGTGTGAGGAACAGAGGTGACAGTGGGCATTTCCTTGGATTTTTGGAGGCTTGCTTTCTTTCCCACCTTATCCCCCACCCTTTTTTCTTCCTCACCTGTGAAAATATGCCGATTACTAGGAAAGCAAGCACAACATTTTAATTGGCAAATGAAGATGTTTCCTCAAAGTGGGGCCTCAAAACCTCAAAGGGTAGCTTGAGAAGGAGCCTATTCACCTCATTGTATCATCTTCATCGATGATTTTAATTCCAGATTTGAAGAGACTCTAACATGGGCAGTATTTAATCTGTTAACTCTGATAACTTGACTGCATCTGTCAGGTGCCACCTTACTTTTGAACTGAGTCTCAAATATACATCTCTAAGGGGACTTCTGGTTTTTCTTTACCCTTCTAACAACAGTGAAAATGCCCTGCTGGCGTTCCGTAGGTCTTCGTAGGCTTCCTGATTCAGTGGGAGAGTGGCTGAGGAGTTGCACTGGCGGACCTTGAACGTGGGAAACCATTTCACCTCATATATCCTCCCCATTATTTTGCTACTAAGTGGGGGTTTTTTTCTTTTTTACAGTCTCTATAACCACCTTAGAATCCTTCATGAGGCTTCTAGTGTTCCTGACTCCTAATTAGAAAAACAATGCTTCAGAGATACGGTATCATATATATTCAGGTGACTTCATACTAGGCTGGCATTTTCATCTTTGCTTTCCAGGTGACTCATAGACTGAATGTCTCTCCCGTTTTATGTGGTTAATTACTTTAGAAAGCAACTGGCAGCCTAGCCCCTTGTCAGCTGTGCTAATGACATTGACACTTCCTGGCCTCCTGAGTGAACCTGGAAGTCAAGCCGACATCTTCTGCTTTGGAGTTCTTACTTAATATTCAGTGTTTGTAAATTCTCAAAATTAAATCACCTTTTTCCTAATTTTGAGGTTTAGTTACTAGGCTATTTCATCTCTTAGCACCTGAGAGGCACTACCTTCAATTCAGCTCCTTCAGAGTTCAATTCTTTCAGCCCACGTGTTCTTCTGTCATAGTGTTAGTTTCATTGGACGCTGTGCCAGCTGTTGATAATAGCAAGAAAGTGTCGCAACCAGCTGCCACTGGTCATTTTCCTTCCATCAGTAGCTGTCCTCTTTGGCTGCATTGACTGAGCATCTCCCAGTCTAATCACTGTTTTTCGAAACAACTAGTCATGGTGAGTGCTTTCTTAGATGCTCATAGAGACCATGTATTCAAAGAACTTTAAAAAAAATCAGGTCTCACACAAGCAACTTCATGTGAAATTACTGTTGAATATAACTAGTACCTTCAATAAATAAGGAATGAAGACACTTAGAAAAGGGAGGACAATGGTTAATGGGCCTGCTTTTCCCTTTAACCGCAACTATGAAAAAATATAATCCTCATTAAAGGGCTGTAAAGTTGTCCACTTTAGTGGTTCTACACCCTAATGTCTCCTTGCTTTTAGTGCTGTTTTAGCATGTTCGCCCTCTGTTGCCTGCAGGAGGGAGCTTATTAGACTTTGTTGCTTCTGGAAATGAGCATTGATAATGAGATAGGTGTAGTACTCCACGTCCCTTTTAGGGCCCGGAGGGAATTACTCTTAGCATTGAGGACAGCTGAGGAGGGGGCCAGATCATGCCAGCGTCCCACAGTGAATCATGGGATGTGAGGTCTGTACTCAAAGGGTCTGTGAGGTTCATCTAGTGAGCAAACGGAAGCCCAGGATCACAGCTACAGACAGTGCAGCCAGCTTGGAATCGATTCCTTGGCTGTATTCTTTCCATGACATCATACTGTCTCCTTAGTAATTTTCTTTTTTTGTTTCTGAGGTTCTAACCTATGCAAAGTTTAAAATGCCAGATATTTCATTAGAATTTGAACATAATGGTGAGACATTTGTGACAAAACTATTTAAGGAGAGGGAAAGGGTCTCTGTCAACCATATATGGTTTTAGGATTAAACTCATTATATTTGGGGGCATTAATTTCACCAACTATATCATAGTTTTTCCTGAGATATTCATCACTAAAAATAATCTTTTTAGCCTAATGTTATGTTGACGCCTTGCCTATAATATTAAGTAATCAGTATCTTCATGATTATTAACTTCTTTGGAACATCCTTTAGTTGATTCACAGAGAGTTTATGGTACACCTGTTAAATGCTAATCAATATGGTAAAGTGGAGAATATGGGAGACATATGATGGTGCTTCCTTTTAAATTCTTGTTTCTTAATTGTAAGGCTCCAATGAAGATTTATATATCTAAGATGACTTTATTAAAATTCTAAGGATTGCATTTTAATTTACTGTAGGCACCAAGTTCTCTAGCCTTAAAAGTTTTCAGTTAAATTCTGACTTTCTTCATAGGCAGCTTAGTTTAGTCAATGCTATACTCCTTTAATTTCTTAGTGAGATCAGGTCAGATGAAAGCACAGTTTTGCTTTCCCAAGGTGACATCATTTGGATCCCAAACTGAGGTTGTATTATTTTTGTAGTGGATACCAGTCAGACTAGGGAGTGGAGGAAAGGCCTCGAGAGGAAATACGGCCTGGCGGGGGCTGAGGCAGGGCAGGCCGGGCCGGGCCGGGGCAGGACGGGGCGGGCCGGGCCGGACCCACCCCTACCCCTACCCACCCCAACCCCTCCCGATGAAGACTGCCCAAGAAAGCCTCCTAAGTCGACTGAGGGTAAACACGATGGCTTTGTTTATTATAGGCAGGTATCAACATAACATCAGGCTAACAAGATGATTTTTAGCGATGAATATCTCTGGGTTTATTGGGAAAACACCTGATTTCATAGATGGGCTCATTCCCTAGTTATGTGCCCAGGAAGCTAATTATTCAGTCGGAGGGTAATGAAACACCCTGCCATCTGTCTGCCAATTTAATGGAGTGTCAGCATATCCCAAATAGGAAGTAATTGGATTGACAGACACAAAGCCAGTTATTAGACTGTTATTATCTGATTGGAAAAAGCAGGCGGAGAAGCATACAACTGTAGCAAAACTAATCTGATGATGTCTGTTGTTCCCGGAATACATAGTCTGCCACACAGAATTCATGGGCTTTGAAACCCCTGGCCGGCTTAGGAACATTTGGTGTTCCTAAGAATTCATCTCTGTATTCTTATTACAAATCATTATAGTGCAATCGAATAAAACACAGTTTGCATAAAGATGGGGCCCATTTATAAAACTGTCACCACAGCCACTCTATTAATAGAGCCATTTTAAAGATTTATTGTGAGCATATGTTAGTTTTTACAGGGGGCCAGATTGAAAGCTGCAGGATCTGAAGATGCAAGAAAGTGCTACTGGTGATAATTCAAGAAAAAATAATGTTAAGCTATTCTGCCCAAGTAATGTCATAAGACACTTTTCTTACTTTTCAGGTTTGATCATCAAACAGTAGACTCAATGAGGCATCACAGAGCTGTGACAAGGTCTAGAGCTAGGTTACATTGGCACTTCTTTTCTTGCACAGATCCCAGTTTTACTGCCTGGCACCACACTGGTGGTCAGGGGAACCCGTGGGATGGGCAAAATAGGAGAGTTTGGAAGCTGAACTGACCTCTGGAGCTTTCTTCTTCTCCAGACACTTGGCTGGAGTGGATCTGATGGGAATGAAGTAGTAAAGACACTGCTTCCATTATTTCCATAATGGGCTCAGTGAGAATGATAACATGGACTTTATAGGCCTTGGAGTTCATGGAGAGAGCTGGGCAGGAATCCAGTGAGTTCACGGCGATTCAGCAAGCACCTCGTGTGTTAGGCACTTTCCTAGGCTCTAGGCACACTGCTGTGAACGCATCTAAGTCCCTGTCCTAGTGGGGCTTAGGTTCTCATGAGGCACATGGAAAATTCTCCAGTGGGGAGTTGGAGAATGCCTGGGAGCTCTGTTAGATGCCAGGCCTTCGTTGGGCACCGTCAGCAGATGGCTGCATGCAGAGAGCTCGCTGAAGTGTGTATGTATGGGGAAGGGTGGGGTTGTGTGAGTGTCTGGAGGGAGAGCAGCCCAGGCCATGGGAGCAGCATTTCCAGAGGCCCAGAGCACATTTTCAGTATGTTCATCAGTGGTGCCCCCAAGACACCAGGTGTTGCCAGGTCCCTTGCCTGATAAAGAATCCCAGCATTTCTTGTTTGTGAGTTAGGAAAGACTGATAATGTGTATGAAAGGGTTTAGTAAACTCTAAATGGTGCATAGACATAAGGTACTGTTAGCAAGCTGCAAGTGAACTCTCGAGATCTCCATTATTGTAAACTGAGTCATTTAAAATTCTGGAGGAGTTCCTACTTAAAGAGATTCAGTCATAACAGGACATTCATGATACAAATACTCTATCTATTTGGTTGGAACATTTACAAATAAATGGACAAATGAATTAACAGAGTATTACCTGCCATATAAAGAGTGCTACTGTATTTCAGGCACTTTGCTTATATACACTGGGTGAGTAAAAGGCATTAGGGCAGTAACATGGATCACTGCCAAACTGCAGTAACCCTCCAAGGGGAGGTATTAGTCCCCTATTTTGTAGATGAGGGGCCTGGGGATCAGGGAAGTCTTGTAGTTAAATACCTGAGAGAGCTGAGATTCCAATCCAAGCCTGCCTGACCCCAAAGCCTGGGCTCCCTTCTGTACACTGCATTGTCCAAAAGACCACATCACACAGTTCTTAACAAGAGTGACACATTATGTTGGGAGTCATTGAAATATAAAAATAGTAATAATAAAAGCACAGTCTCTGTACTCAGAGAAATGGAAATATAGGTGGATGAGATGACTGCATAAGAAATAACAGGGGACAGTGGAAGATGAGGTATAAACATATAATTATGTTCCTTGGACTATGACAGCTAAGAGAGGCCGGGTGTGGGGGTGAGGGGGTGTAATGTAAGCTGGAGAGAGGCCTGAAGCTGAGCTTTTAAAAGACAGGAAGAATTCAGGTAGGCTATGATGTAGAGTTGCAGTCGTTTATGCATGGTAGGTTCTATTCCTGTACCTAAGGTGTATATTGGATATTGTCATGTTTACCTGTGGAAATTGTTTAGCAAGTTAGAGATGAATTACTATCTCAGTGTGGTAAGTAAGGTACAGCAAGTGTTTCCTTCAGTTTTTCTTTCCCTCTCTGTGGTCAAGTTCCAAAAGAAATATTCACCTTGTGAATAATAAGCATTATATTGCATTAAAATACATATTCTAAATACTAGATGACATACTCAAACTCAGTGTAGCTAGATTCTGACACCACAGAAGGCAGCCTGGAGCTGAGCCTAGTTGAGGGGCCTGGATTCGTGTCCCCCTGTCCCGTTGACCCTGGGACATGTTCTTGTCAAATAGAATGGCAGCCGAACCCCTTGCTCTGTTTACATCGCACTCTCTCTTTGCCTGTGTGTTGGTGATTTCATGTATCTTAAATATGGGTATTCTAAAACTTCACCTGAAATGAGGGGTGTTCTAAATGAGTGGGGAAATAGAAATGAAAGGTCCGAGACTGGAATAACTTTGCAAGTAATAAGGAAATAAACATCCTGCAGAAATGTAGGAGTGTAAGGGGGCCAGATCATAGGATGGCCATGAAAACCAGAGAGAGAATTTTAGATTCATGTGATGGAAGTAGAAGCCCCTGGAGGTTTTTTGAGAAATGGATTATCACTATGAGTCTCATGTAGATCAATCTAATGATGAAACGTAGATGGATGGTGAAGTGGGAATGGGAAAGACTAGTTCAGGTGTAGTTATAAAAATTGGAGAAGTACAGACCAGGCATAAAGATGGGTCTAGTTTGGAAATGATTTTGTTGCCTTTTTATCTTACTTGATCTCATTAAAGCAATGCAAAGGGAATAATGAACATTCAAAGGAGTGGGTTAAATACCGAGAAATTTAGTGAATCAGCTAGCTGTAACTTTTTGAAATATACTGTCAGCCAGACAGCCAGGCAGCCATCTTATATTCCTCCTGCCTCTCTAAATTTATCCCTAGAGGTAAATATTACTTCTCCAGTGAAGCACTATAAGCTGTCGGTGGCCTTAAAATTGGTAATGAATATGAAAATGACTCAAAAATCCTGAAGACAAATTTGAAACATTATGATTGTTGCTTGGTTTTCATCCCTTTTGGATTCTCTTAAAATCATATTTAGATTAGATAGGTAGAGATATTTACATTTGAATAAATATATATCCTTCAATGATCCAGTTTTTAATTATTCTGATTCCTTCTGCAATTAGTGATAATGCCTTCTAGAGAAGTAATCGACCAAAGAGGAAGGGAGTCATCCTTCACCCTATCCAGACCTGCAATAATCACTTTGTTTCTCCTGATGATGCTCAGGATGGAAGATTCACAACTCCAAGAATAGACGTTTTTCTGTTTTGTTTTAATAACATCCCTTTTTTTCTCTCATAAGATGGTATTAAGTAATAGTCATATTATTAAATAATACTCCTGCACTGAACTTCCACGTCTCTGATGCAGTTTTCTTTCCTTTGTTTCTGAAATTCAAACAACCTTAGGGACAATAATCAAAAGGAACTGCATCCCTGGGGACACTTCATGGACGTCACCCTGTCATTGCTTTCACGTTTAGGTGACCAGGGTAACTGACCGCGTTGACATCTAATTGAAGCCTTTGTTCCCAGTGTGGAGACCTAATAGGCATCGTCTGTTCTCTATCAACACGACTACAAAGTGTCAGTCATGCCTAACTTCTCAAGTCAGAGAGCAAGATAAAAAAATTTGAAGGTCATCTCATGCTTTTGTTCCTTTCCAGTTCCTTTTCCATAACTTGCAAAAATTACCTTAGGGAACAGAAAGCCTCCAACTTGTTCAAAGCTGATCAAGCCCATCTTTTTTCAGATGAAAACAGAATTGTTACATGACAGCCACAAGCAACGTGGCGGACACCCACCAGGTGCTTCAACACGGTGAGGGCAGATGAGGAAGGCATGACCCGGGGCCGGGGTGATGAGACTGGCATGGAGACAGCTGTCTTTTCACTCACCACTGCTCTCTTAACCATGCTGTTTACTCCTGTGCTAATTTCCTAGGGCAGCAATGAGGTGAGACGCATGGACTGTATTTGGAAATTATTTTCTTCTTGTTGACTGTGAGCTAGACATTATGTACTAGCATCCCCTCGTGCTTGTGTTCTCTGTATGGCTTAGGTTCTCTGGTGGAGTATGTTATATTTGTTCCTTAGTAGGCCTACTTCCTTCCCACTGCACCACTGCAGATTCAGCCAATAAGAGGTACCATTTGTCTTAGCAGCAGTATTGTTTGTAATTTCTGAATACTTCCTTAAGGTAGAGACCAAGAGCTATGAATTAATCAGAGCTTGCACAACTGAAGTTAGCTCTAATTGTCATGGGTAGAGAAGATAAAACACAGATGATCAAAACGGTGACCAACAGCAAATGAATGTATATTTTCTTCACGTATATTCAGCTAAACACAGACCTAAGTTAGCTGGTTTACATCATGACCGTTTTTAGAGCAAGCTTAACTTACCACTTTAATCAGAAGGTCACGGAGCTTCTGCTAATGTGCTGTGCTTGTCTCTGAGGGGAACGCACTGGTAAAGCTGACCCATAACCTACCCTCAAAAGACCGAGTCAGGTAAGGGGATAAGGTGTGTAAACAGACTGTAAAGGGGTCTGTACCATTTGTGCTGTTAGCCTGTTGAGAGTATAATTCTTAAGTTTTTTTTAATCTCTGGAGCAGTGGCTTTCATACATTGTTTTCATAGTAAAAATTGTATTTTACATCGGGACCTGGTACATGCCTACATGTATGTCTTAAAAAAAACCTAAATAAATACAAAAATACACACACACACAAAATAGAGATTACACAGATCAATATTTATATGAATAAATGTAATACATCCTGAAATTTTCTATCCAGTTCAGTCCACCCTCAGCCCCGTTTCTCTCAGTGCCAATTGCAACCCTTGAATTTTATTTCATGACCAGCAATGGGGTGTCAGCTGTGGTTTGAACTCAGCATTGCCTAGCTTCAGCCGTCTTAAGGGTAGGTTCTCTGCTTTGTCATTTCTTCATTCTTATCATCTAGTGGTGCCAGACATACGGTAAACACACTAAATGTGTGGTGAGTACATGGATAAATGGATACCCAGATCTGCTCAGAACTAATTTTTTGATCAGGTCCCACCTGATGAAGAGCACAGATGTTTCCTATAATCCTAACCAACAGAAATAAGAAAAAATTATCAGTGTCTCATTCTGTCACCTCTACTGAAGTGAATATAAAAGGATAATGAATTGTATATTATTGAGAAGTGATCCATGTAGTCCAAGGGTAGGCAAAACATCTACCACCTTCAACTTTTAATACATTGTGTTTCACTAATGGTCTCTTTTTATTCTTCATGCTACTGAAGTTTTTTTCTGAGACCATGACTGAAGGAATGAAATCTACCTTCAATTATTTATAGTTTAAATTAATGCAAGTAAGACTTTCTGGCTTGCTGTGCTGATAGTCATTAATAAATATTTCACTGGGTATTAGGAAGATTCAGATTGAATAAATGAGGCTCTTTTTCAGGATAAACAAAAGCTCTTGTGTTTTTTGCAAATGTGCAGGCCCAATTCTCCTGCCTGGCTTTCATTAAGGCAAATGAATGTTAGACGGGTGCATCTCCAGAACGATGGATCCTTTGGGACCTGGAGTCGACCGGGGCTCTGCTGTGGAATAATCCTCTAGTTAAACTAGGTTTAATCTCATTAGCAGGGTAATTGTGCTGTTAGGAGAAATGGCCAACCAGGTTGAAGAGAAACCCACCTAGTCTAATTACTCTTTCACTCTCATCATTGGAACGATAGAACACTGAACTAAGGCAAAAGATTGCTGGCGGTGTGCTTGGCCTAACATTGTGACTGAGTCTTATAAAACTGCAGATCTCTCACAGCTCTTCCAGCCTGCGTATGGCCCTGATGTCATGAATTGACGCATTCTGCAGCCCTATCCTGGAGAAACAAACACACCAGTAGTAGAGGTTCCTGTCATGTCACTCTTTTTTGTACATGCATTTTGCCTACTCATTTTCCCAACAAAGTTTTATGTATTTGCCTTTGCCACTGTTTTTAGAACTACCAAAATATCTAAGAGTTAGTTGTGAAAAATATGCCTTTCCATCCCTGGAAATGAGCACATTGGGAAATTTTCTAGAATCGTTGAATCTTTGACCATTTATTTTACTTTCTCCTGAATTTCCATGCCTGTGGGCTTTGCCGTTTTTAGAATATGGTATAGAAGAAAGAATGGTAAACTAATTAAGAGCGGGATCTAGGATAAAGATACTATCTTAAAACTGGATAGCAGTGTGACCTTCAGCAAATTACTTATCTTGTCTGAATTGCAATCATTTGTAAAATGGAAATACAGTAATTACGTCAAAACAGCCCCCAAAGCTGAGTGAGTTTTAAGTATGTGGAAGTCCTTTGTAAGTGCCAACATGTGCCTTAGATAAGAAAGATCATCATGTATCCATTTGACTTATAGGACCTGGCATCGCCGGTGCCTAGGGCATGGCCTATATGTGGTCAGGAAATGTTGATCGAATTAATTAGTTAGATGTTTGGGAGGTTTACATCATATTTCAGATTGTTCCTGGGATTTTGCGTGAAGGATTATTGCCAAGAATGTGTCAGAAATAGAATAAAATGTGTGTTGCTGCATACTTTTAAAAAGAGGAAATACAGTGACTATCTCCTGTCCAAGAAGAGCTTATTATATAGCTGGCAAAACAAAATATGCATGTGGGAAATGACATAAAGACATTTACAGGTGTTAATAAGTACAAGTGCACACAGTAGCAATCTGAATAATTAAATACTAAATGCAAAACTCTTGTCTTGTGGCTATCATGCTTATGACCATAATTTTTCATTGTTGACCTCATAAAAATGGACAATTTTATGTATACTATCATTGAAAATAAACTGTAGAGGAGACTGGCTACCATTCTGATGGGCTAGATGCTTTTTTCACAGATTTCACATTAAACAAAGTAGTTTTCTGAGATATTTTTTTCCATTAAGATGTACTTCTTATTTGCATTACAATAAAGCACGTATTCCTTTTTTTTTTTTCATTGCTTGAACACAGGAATCATTTCTTAGATGAAACCAGGGCTTATATCAACAGAAGCACATATTTGAACTACTTCCATAGGGTTGCTGCCTCTTGCATATTCAGCTGAAATTAGTAGCAACAATCAGCCCAAAAGTGTAACTCAGTAAGCAGAGTCACCTGATTGCAAAGCTGGACTGTTGCACAGCTGTTTTATGTTCTGTGGATTTTAGATATTTGTCATCAGCTCAATCCAGAGGAATATCAGTTGTACAGGAACTGATAGTATTGCAATTGAAATTCTTCTATAGGGTCTAGTTTCTCTTTGCAAATATATATTCCATCATTTTAATGCCTATGTGATTGATAGACATCCACCTACAAGTAATCAGTTTAGACAGGAGGCTATATTTTGTTTCTGTACTATTTTGTATACAAATGTCATTAACTATACTTTTCTGTGGCTCCAATCTGCTAGCAGAATTTATCACTCTGATGTAGCCTTACAAAGGATATGAGAACTTGAATAAAATAGAATAGTAGGAATTAGAAAGGCTTTAATTCCTACTTAGTAAATGGACCTAAATATGAAACTAACTATAAAGAAGGAAATGACACTGAGTCTTCTGGAAAGAAGTATGGCAGTAATAGTATGATGCCAGCTGAGATGGCCTAAAAATGTTGAGCTTAGTTCACTTCCAAGGTTAAGTTGATGCTACTCCAGCCCATTGTGTCATGTGAAAGCCCCAAGAGTGTGACACGGCAACGATGGCCACAAGGGAGACTCAAGAAAGCAGATAATCTCTTCCAAATAGGGAAGAGCTCTGTAAGAGGTAAATTTGAAGAGAACTTTGAGCCAATATGGAAAATAGCTTTGTGAATATTGTTGTAAGATAATTATGATACCAGTGTGAGAAAGCATGGATGTGGGAGCAGAGAAAGTAACCAGCAGTCATAGGAGAAGATTATCATGGCTTCATGAAATAATCAAGTATGGGAAAAAGGTGATAAAAGTAGAGAAATGGCTGTGATTCACTTATTATCACAGTTGTTGGTTAGGGGATCACTCACTATTTTCCAGGTACTTTTTCTTAGAGCACTTTGCGTTCACTTGGCAGTTAAGAGATAATAAATGTAAGAGTGGAACAAGAAATAATCATAAGTTAAATTCGGAACAAGGTTACTGCCAAATAGGTTCATTAGAGATAATTCAAACTGAGTTATCCAAAGCATTCATTTATTAAATATAATGAAATGCATCCCACTGGAGGAATAGTTGAAGGAGCGTACCAAGTGGCCAGCCTGTCTCTTCCAGCAAACCTATACTGTAATTTCATCCCCACAGGCTCACAATTGATGTTTCTGGCACATGAAATACTTCACCAAATTTCACATTACCAGGAATGTGACCAGGTTTTGATTTGCTCATAGTTTGCCTTAAAATGCCTCATATCAATACATTTAATATAGTGCATGCATCACTTAGCTTCACAACCTTCTGTTTTATCTTTCACAGTCCTTTTTTTTTTAACCTTGTTTGGCCAGCCATATTTATTCCCTAAAACATAACCTTAAAATAATGTATGCATTGTAAAAAGCACGGGCCTTTCAAGATAAGCCTAAGTTGTGATAGAAACATAACGTCATCATTTCTTAAGGCGTTTATTAACTGTGTCCAGTGTACTTGACATAGTGTTAAGTGCTTCATGTATGTTTCTAAGATGTACATAGCGCAGTTGTTGCTCTAAAGGAGCTTAATTCTAATAGGAAACACATAGAAGAATGACTAATGCCATGTAATGAGGTAAAGTGGTTCAAATTCATAGTTTAGAAAAGGAAAACTTTATGAGTCAGCAACCTTTGAATTGGTCCTCAAAGGAAGGTTATAGTGAAAATGACAGTTTTTCAAACCTCCACTCTTGCGTATATACCACAAATTAGAAAATGGCTGGACAGACTAGCAGTAGACCACATAGACATTATCAAAAGGCATAGGATCTTTTTTCTTTTTTTGCTTTTTTTAAATGTAGGAAATGTAGGAAGTACTCAGAAAGCAAAGTTTGCTGATGAGTAGAAGTAAAAATAGCTTAGACTTATTTTTTGACACCTGATAGGTACTAAACATCATTTTCTGTGAACAAGACACATTCCCTCCCTTCAAGATGTTTACAAACTAGCAGGGAATGCAGACCCGTCAACGGGAATATTCTGTGGACCTGAGTGTGTAGGGGTCAAGTGAAAGGGCATTCAACCTAGACTTAAAGGAGAGAAGGTCTCCTGGAGAAAGAAATATTTAAGCTAGTGGCTATAGGACAAGTAAGTATTGGGAAAAGAGGTATGGAGAGAGTGTTCTGGGTAAATGGACCAGCATAAGCAAAGACCTGGAGGCAAGGAAGAATAGGGCACATTAGTGAAACTCCAAGTGGGCAT
Source organism: Manis javanica (assembly GCF_040802235.1). Lineage (NCBI taxonomy): Eukaryota > Metazoa > Chordata > Mammalia > Pholidota > Manidae > Manis > Manis javanica. The sequence goes on along the minus strand of NC_133161.1, from coordinate 18,184,966 downwards.
ATATTCTTTGCCATGGTGAAGTTAATATAATAGCTGTGTTAGATACATTGACAGAGGAAGGAATTAGAGATGGCAAAACCAGTTAGGAATTGTTTTAGGGAAGCCTAGGAAATAAATAACCTTGTATATTAAGTTCTGTCCATTCATCTAAATCATCTCGTTTAATAAAAGCCTGAATCATGGAGCTGGATGTTATGAATGGAGGCCCAAAAATGTCCACTTAGGCCCCAGCATGGAACTGATTGAGGTTCCACCATCACATCATGTGCTACATGCAGGATAGTCCCTGGGGCATGATTCTTTCACTGTGAATGCTTTAGCACCTAGAACAACGCAAAGCGTAAGGTAGACATTCATCAGTATTGCTTAAATAAACGAAGGAATGAACAAGTGAGTAAATGCATGAACATAAGACATAAAGAGAATGTCTCTAACTCTGGAGGCGTCTTGCCCGAGTAGCAAGGCTGAAAATAGGAGGAAGAAGTGCAAGATGATTGAATTTGAGCCTGGGTACATGGAATGAGGATGGTACAAAAATAGAGAACACTGAAGGAGAGAATTGAAATAATAATGGGAGGGCAGCTGTGATGGTTCCATTTTAGGCATAGTTTGAATTGCCAAGAGGGCATCCAATTGATAGTATCTAAGAGGTGATTAAAAATGCAGATCAGAAGCTCAAAGGAAGAAAGCAGGACTAAAGATGAAATTTATTATATTTCAAGAGAAATAATTTGGGCTTTGGCACATTCAAATACTGTGTTTAGTGAAACTGTGGTCCTCTCAATCCATGCAAGTTTCCATTATACCAAGATGCATTCTAGGGCTTTCCACATGTGCTTCTGTTGATGATCCTCCCCTACCAGCCTCCATCAAGAGTCCTAACCCTAAGGGTGAGCATTTGAGATGCAGCAATATTGGAAAAGTACATTTTATAGAGCGGTGGTGGCCAGTGTGGCCTGTGGAGCCAAACCACTAAAATTTAAATTTTGGCCCATCACTTAGTAGCTGTGTGACCTAAGGAAAGTACTTAACCTTTCTGTGCCTTCATTTCTTCTAAGTGGCAGTTATAAAAGTATTTCATAATGTTTTAAGGAATAAGTGAAACAAAGCATGGAGATCACTTAAAACAGTGCTGCCATATTGTCAAGCATAATCTGTCAGTCATTAATGTTACTGTTATTCTTTCACTCGATCAGCTCTATGATATGTAAAATGCAGGTAGTAATGGTGCAGATTCATAGTTACTGTAAAAATTACATAAAAGAACCCACATAAAGCTCTTCAGTAAGAAAATGGTAGGAGCTCAATAGATGTAAGCAATTATTAATATAGAACCTACGGTCATAGCAACAGGTAGAAGATTTGCCAGATTCCCCTCTGTCTTGCATTAGACTTTCTAAAGGCCAAACTGGTATGGAGCCGCTGAAATAAAGTATATTTACTACATTACACATAGGTTTCCAGATGATATGATAGACATTTTAGTAATAGGTTGCTCTTGGTCTTGAAGATTTTCTAACAGCCTTATGTTTTATAAAAATATAAATAAGAGATTATTTTACTACAAAGAACATAAATGGAAAGGATAAAAAACAAAATTCCAGACCTGTTAATAAAGCAGGATTATCATTTTGTCTCTGAGTTTTGTATCAGTAGCCCTCATTTATTAATTTATTTATATGCATATTTTAGTTTTAAAAAATTGCTTGATATTAAGAGTTACAGTTAGAGTTAATTCAATTTCCAAATTACATGTTTAAAAAATTTAAACAGCTGTCACTTTAAAGAGGCTTACTTCATTTTACCTAAAGTGCTTTTCAGTCTGGAGGGAACGCTTAAATGTAGTCACAAATCACTTGCAATATAATCATGGTGAGATTTTTTAAGTTAAATATGTTTACAAGCCTGCAGAGTTCAAATTTGGTAGATAATCTTTTCTCCCTTTACTTAATGACTTTTACCTCTTTTCTCCTCTAGTCCTAGGCATGAATTTCACTCATTACAAATAAGAGCACCCAAAACCCTTTTTATTTCATTAGTTTAGCAAATTGTCTCCTCGGGCTGTGGGCTGAGAACATGATTTGGCTCTGCAAGGATGAGCTTATTTTGCACTTTTACCCGGAAAATCTTTCGATACAAAAGGCACAGAGAGTAGCTACACTTCGCATGAACACTCCCAGACCGTTGGGGCAGCCTCTGCTGATGTGCTGATGACTTACTCCCATGAATTAAGAGGCAAATGTGCTCTAAAGTGCATTAGCCTTTATGGATTTTTCTTCGGTTTTCGCGTTCCACTGATTTATGGTCTTAAATACACTGGTAGCTGCTGTTTCTGAATGAGTCCCTTGTAAATCATTTCTAAATGATCTTTTTCAAATCAGATAATCCGAGTAAGTTGAGTATATCTCCAATCAATTCCTGAGGCTTCTTTCCTTCTTTGCCCAAGTTGTTTTCAGTTTGCTCTGTGCCTTAAATGTCGTATCTGAGAGTAATTGAGTAAGTAAGAAATCCGCCTTAAAGGAGCCATGCTTGCCAGGGGCTGCTTTGTCATCTCTGGCCCTTTGCATGGCCTCTCTTGAGTTTGATTCCAAACGCCCGTTCAGCTGAGTCCAGCTAACTGGTCACAGTTTTTTGTGCAAGGGACTGATGTCTGGGAATGGGTTTCATTGTGGGTGGTAGATTGTTATTTTTTTTCCATACAAATCAGGGATGACAGGGATTTTGAGAATACTGTGTTCTTATAAAAGTCTGCATTTGCCCTTCGAGCGGTGGGTAGAAAGTGTCATCACCACACAGGACTCTGTGGTTGGTGATGCTTGGTGTCTCTTTATATGGGCCTATATTTCTAGAGAAAAGTTCTGCATTTGGCACTTAGTGTTCTGTTCTTTTTCTGTGTCCAGAGATTATGTCTACTGATTGGATTGGCGAGAAATGTAACTGTATTTTCTCTTTGTAATCCATGTGACATTCATATTAGAGGATTGTTGTTATTTACTGCTGCTGTTTCCATTCTGTCCATCAAACTATAACACAGAATCAAAGGTGCAAATTTCAGAAGATTCGTATGCTGGCTTGGAAAGCACAAGTAATTCGTTCATGTCTCTGTCATAAATAGTACATCACTTTTTATTGTTAATTAACTGTTAATGTATGCATTTATAACTCTGTCATACATTATTAAATGTACAGAGTACTATACAGTGAGGATGGTGCCATGGGGACTTACCTTTGAATATGCTTGATTACTTAAGCTGACCTTTGTCAGGCCTGTAAATAATCATGCAAGTTTTCACAAAGACCTAGGACTGAAATGAATGGAAAAAGATGATTCATATTTTCTTAAACATCTGTAAAGCTATTATGCAGTGGATGAGATTCAGAGCTTCTTGGTGGAGGTAAGCCTTGGTGCATCTCTGCAGAGAGTTGACTAAATTAGAAGATTCATTAGTGAAAATGATATGGTGAGAGATCCTACAGAATGTAGGAGGTCAGAAGGGTAAATCACACATTTCCGTTTGTTGTAATCCATGGGATCAAGAGAAAAATCCCTAAGCCTTTCAGATAAATATTTTGTGTACACTATTCAGCCTAAACCACTACAATGTATGTGTGATGCCATACAACAAAGTCAGGTAATATCAAACCAAAAAGAATTAAAATAGTGGATGTTGTATGATACAGATTATATACAAATGTATGCCTGATAAACGTTAATTAGCAGGAATCACTGGCACACTATTCATGAGAGAGGTGAATGAATTCCTTGTACTCCAAACACCAGAATTCTGAATTTGAATTTCCTGAAATGTGCAACTTTTATGTTGTATTTCAGTTTTATGGAAAAATGATGTTTCCCCAGGAATGGATTCAAGTAACGCATTTTTGGCAGGAATCTCAGAGCAGCAATGCTGTGTTTTTCTTTATCATTTCAGGAGCACATCATACCAGTTTGTCCCAGTACTGATAATGTTGGCCATGGAATTTTAAAAACTCATTACAGTGTGACTGTGAGGAATACATAATTTATGATGAGTGACTATTTTTATTCAAATGAATAAATATCATTGCTCTCATTACAACATCTACCATATAATATAAGCCCTCTGTGTTCAAGGATACTTCCAGCTAGTAGCAGCCATAACTCTTGGCTGAGATAAAAGGGAAGAAATGGAGCTTTACAATGAAAAAGAATTTGTGATGAGGAGACTGGGTTAAGCCAGGGGCTCAGGAAGCTTGAGCGACGCTTTAATTAGTTTGCAATTTCACTGGATAGAAACCCATTGTGATAAACATTTTGAAAATATTGGGTCAGATATAGGTAGTGGGTACTCATGTATGCATTCCAAAGGACACATACTTGCCATAAGAAAGAGCACATTTGCAATATAGGTACATATGTACACATACGTACATACTTTAGAAGTTCCCCTGGTTGTTGATATCCTGGGGAGAAAAAAAAAACCTTTCGTTAAATATTTACAAATAGCAATATCAGGACTTAGGAACTGAGATCCATGCTCTCAATACCCAGCTGTAATGAGAATCAGTTGCCTACTCATTTATTTTTTGGTTTACCCTACTACGCAACCTCAGGTTTAGGAGGCTGATCTGAATATGATTCCTAAAACCTCAAATTAGATGCTCTGCGTATATCATTATGTAGATCATTGTCTTTGATTCTCCTTCTCTCTCTCTCCATACACACAGGTACCTGGGCTTTGCGTTTGCTTTCTCATCATTTACCGGGATAGGAATCCCCAGTGTGAGAGCACTTCACGAGATTAGATAAATACCCTTCTGACAGGGTTCCGTCTGCGTTCCGTCTTAACTTTGAAGTGAAGTGTTTTCTTTCCTAATGAGATTTTTTTCACTGTTAAAAATTCAATGCTTGCTTAGTTCCATAGAGCTGATTCGGAGCATTGTTGGAAAAAAAATGGGCTTTTTGATGATTCTCTTCTGTACTCTTGACTCTCTCTCCTGTCTCCCATTCAGCAGATTATTTTTAAAGTACTTATTAGGTGAAAGGAGCTATGCAGTATATTATGGGAATTTGGGGGCAAAGAAATAAAGACTCGCCCATGAAAAATGATAAGAAACTACTCCCAGTAACTTGTGGAAATAATTCAACAGAAGCAAAGTGAGAATGTCCACTGTAAGATTATCTATGATAAAACCAGAAGGCAGTGTTAACCTTCTCTAATAGATGTTTGGTTTAATAATTAATAATGTATGCATTAGCATGATGGATACACTGTGTGAAAGAGCAGAATATGGAATACAGTTGGCCCTTGAATAACATGATGTTAGGGGTGCCAACCCCCCATGCAGTCCAAAATCTACATCTATTTTTTTGACCCTCTCAAAAACTTAACTACTAATAGCCTACTCTTGATGGAAATCCTTACCAGTAACGTAAGTAGTCGATTAACACATAGTTTGTATGTTACATGCACAATATACTATATTCTTACAGTAAAGTCGGCTAGAGAAAAGAAAATGTTTTTCCAAATTGTTGTAAATCTCCAAACAATTTTCCAGTATATTTATTGAAAAAAATCCTTGTATAAGTGGACCTGCAGAGTTCAAACCCATGATGTTCAGAGGTCAAATGCAGTGTGGATCACCATACTGTGCAAAGGAAAAAAGTGATGTGATGTGGGTGAGGACTAGAGAATGCCTAGTCAAAGACAACTGTTAACACTGGGGTGGTGGGAATATAGCATGATTTTTCTTTTTTGTACATCTTTTATTTGGACCTCTAGTCCAGAATCTTGGGAAAAGGGTTTGTCAGAGAAATCATGCCCAGGTTTCAAGAACTATGGGTTGATGTTAAGGGACCTGCTAATTGTTTTGTTCAACACCAAATATTTTCTGAGAGCTTGTTATATGCTAGCCACAGAGGAGTGGTACTAGGCATTGAGGCCACAGAAGTGAGCGGTGTACACTTGGCCCCTGGCCACATGCAGTTTTGGTCATGCCAACATCAGTTGGTTGAAGAAATAGTCAAAGTATTAACCTTGCACTCCAAATTACCAGTTTTGGACAATTGCATGAGAGAGTAAAGGACTGAGGAGGAAAAAATTCATAAAACATAAAACATGTCACACTTCCCTCTAATCGCCAACCTCACAAGGGTTTATGCACTGCCAGTAATTACACGAATAGCAGCAGCTAACATTTATTTAGCTGTTACATGTGTCAGCCCCTGTGCCGAATGCCTAACTTATATTTCATCATTTAATCATCAAAAAAATCCTGTGTATTACATCCATTGTCCAGAATACCAAAGTAAGATTAAGAGAGGCTCAATAACCAATAACCTGCCCAACACTGTCCATTCAAGATTCAGACAGGAGTACCTACTCTTAAGTGTTCTGCTCTTGGCCATCTATTTCCCTTAACCTGTTCCTCCCTGCAGTGACCATGAGTCTGATTTACCTCCTGGCTGCCTCGCTAAGTTCTTATTCTGTCTTCCTCCTGCCCAAGAAAGGGCAGTTTGCCCATTTCATGTACTTCCCATTTTTGACTTGAGTTTTAAACTCAAGGGCTGATGAAGAGCCTTAATTTTTCTTGCATTCTCTCTTGCTTGTTTCATGCTTCCTGCACAGGGAAGGGCCTCACAGCTCTGCAAGCAGATTTGGAAACACGTTGAATGGGTCCCCTCTAGTTAGTGATAACACCATCAGCCTGGGTGTGTCAGTTTAGACTGATGTGTGTGCTTTAGGGAATAAGTGATTTGTATTTGAGGAAAGTCATTCAGCGACATGTGATGGGAGTCCTGCCTCTCCATCAGGGCTGCTCAGCATGTGTTTTAGGAATGCCAAAGGCGAATAAAGGACAAGAAAAAAAGGAAATGTGGATAATTTAGAGCCTTCTGTTGCTGTTTAGGAGCAGGTTAACTACTTAAACTTTCATTCTAATGTTAAAGATTTTCCAAAAGGTAAGAAGTACTTCTCAGAAAGCCCTTTTTCTAAGCCCCATTGAAAAGAATAAATAGGAACTGTGATAATTCATGCCCGCAATATTACAAGATAGTGAAAAAACCTTTGGTGTATTTACTCATTAGCGAATTAGTAGCAGCGGTTTTCTTTAAAAGGCCAACCAAGGAGGAAGAGATGCCCTGGGTAGGGGATTTCTCTGTTAGATGACTTCAGAATGGGTCAGTGTAGCAGGATGTGGGACTGGGAATCTTACAATGATGGCCATGGTTAACCATCTGCTTTTATTTCTGCTCTTTTTCCCTGTCTTCTTCCACTTACTCTCTTCTTAAAGATTTGTTGTATCTTGTTTTGGATCACCCTTTTATTTCCCTTTTGATGCTGATAACAACAAGAAGCCTTATTGCCATTTCTTATGGCTTCTCATGTCCCACTCTCTTTCCTTCAATCTTGGGTTCCTTTTCACTGTGGTAATCCTATATGTACTCCCTCCCTCCCTCCCCCAGCCACACACCTGGGATTAATGGAGTGTTTAAATGGTGAAATGCAAGATTAACCATGATGTATTTGTTTATTAAGTAAAGGAAAGTCTTTATTAAGTTAAACGGTGAAACTTAAGAAACATTTATATACCAAACTTTAAGTGTAGTCTAATGAGAAAGCAATTTATGAAATATAGTCTTTGATATGTAGGTAATTTTTTACATTTGCTAATTCAATTTTGAGTAGTTAATGTATCACAGTTTTAAAAAAATGAAGTAATTACAAAAAGTTATCATTGGAGAGTCTTATTCCCACTTCTCATCCAGACCCCACCCCCATCCCTTTTTACTACCAGTGCGCCTTCCCAGGTGTCTTTATAATAAACAAATGAGGATATATAATTCTTACAGACAGGTCAGTGTAGTGAAAACTACTAAATATATAATGATCTGCACCTTGCTTCTCTCACTTAACAGTATATCCTGGAGATCATTTCATGTTGCATCAAAAGCTTCCACGTTTAGAGGTGGGGGAGTCTATACAATATTCCAGTGTGTCTATACATCACAGTTCATTTACCCAGTAACTAAATGATAGATTTGTTTGTTTGTTTCCAGTCTTTTGCCATAAAAACAATGTTACACAGATCTATGTAATCATAATCAGATACAGTTGTCAGAATAATTTTCCAGAACTGGAATTTCTGGATCAAAAGGAAACATATTTGTGATTTTGAATGACAGAGCCAATTTGCCCTTCATAAGTGTCGTACCATTTTTCCCCTCCCATCAGTAATGTACAAGAATGTTTTTCACCAAACTTAATGCCATCAGAGTATGTTTTCCAACTGTGAGAATTTGGCTAATACCTGGATGTAAAAAATGGCATCTCAATATAGTTTACTTTTTATTTTTCTCATTATGAATGAAATTAAGATTTATTTCTTACATTTAATGGCTATTGTATTTCTTTTACTGTAAATTATCTTTCTCTGGTCCTTTGAACATTTTTTCCTAGCTGTCATCTGTGATATAAATTGCAAATATATCTTCTCAGTTAGTCATTCATTTTTTGCCTTCATTTCATTTCACTTGTACTTCCTTTGAGAAAAATTGAAAGTACAACGCATGACATTGTGGAACTGTAAAAGTCACCATGTACAACAATCTTACTTAATTGGGAAAATCACAATTGTTTCCTAACTTTAAAACTTTTTTGTCAAAACATTAAAAACTCTCTGGCTGTCTGTTATAAATGTATACAGAAATGAAAAAATAAGAAAACTAATACTTAGTGAAAGGAAAGGAGCGACACATAGCAGCAATTCACCGGAGAGTTCCGCTTTATTAGGGAAAGGTGCTGGGTTATATAGGAAGGGGCATGAATTGATTGAGGTGTCACTTCTACGGGGCTGGTGGCTGTTGGCTAGGTGCTGGGATTGGGAGGAGGGCGAGAGGTGATTGGGCTTCAGGTGGCGCTGGCGGGAACTGAGGACCCCGAAGAGAAGCCGGAAGTTTGCCATCTTACTGGTGGGGACCCTTCACTTAGTACACTGTAACATTAGAAACTTAGAGAAATCAAGTTTTCTTTGCTAAAATCTTAAAAGTAGTTTTTACAATGCTTTCTGCCACCCCTTTATTATATACCTTGCAGTTTATAGTGAGCATCTTTTCTGTGCCTTGGTGAAATGTCATACCTCTTCTTAAGTTTGGATCAACTGCCAGCATTTTATTCTTTGCATTTCAGTGTCATGAAATACCTCCTAGAGTTCCTTTAATGTGAAGGTTTCTTTGCTGGTGTGGTTTCTCTGGGACATCTTCATCTCTTACATCACAACCACTGTCCTCACTTAGATCAGTAAGTTCGCCTTCACTCTGGCATTTGCTTCTCTGGGGGCAGTGTGAACATTCCCACAGTCAGCTGTTTCTTCTATAAATACATTTACATTCATTTTGAGTTTAGCTTCCAATGTTATACCCTGTTTTTCATGTATTTTTATCTTTTTTGAGCAATTCCCTCTTTTAATTATCCATTTTTTTTGAGAGGGCATCTCTCATATTTATTGATCAAATGGTTGTTAACAACAATAAAATTCTGTATAGGGGGGTCAATGCTCAATGCACAATCATTAATCCATCTCAAGCCTAATTCTCGTCAGTCTCCAATCTTCTGAAGCATAAGGAACAAGTTCTTACATGGTGAACGAATTCTTACATAGTGAATAAGTTCTTACATGGTGAACAGTACAAGGGCATTCATCACAGAAACTTTCAGTTTTGATCATGCATTATGAACTATAAACAATCAGGTCAAATATGAATATTCGTTTGATTTTTATACTTGATTTATATGTGGATCCCACATTTCTCCCTTTATTATTATTATTTTTTTTATTTTTAATAAAATGCTGAAGTGGTAGGTAGATGCAAGATAAAATTAGAAAACATAGTTTAGTGTTGTAAGAGAGCAATTGTAGATGATCAGGTGTGTGCCTGTAGACTATGTGCTAATCCAAGCTAGACAAGGGCAGCAAAACATCCACGGATGCAGAAGCTTTCTCTCAAAACGGGGTGGGGTGGGGTGGTGAGGTTCTAAGCTTCACCACTGTTGTTCCCCGATTTCTCGCCTGATGGCCCCCCTAATTATCCATTTTTGTAAAATCTCACGTGGGTTATCACTGGGAGATAAGAAGACAACACAACTACATGCTTTGCTGTCTGTACATAAACTTAATAAGTGATGTGCCATGATCAAAGACTGATAGATTTTGAGAGAAGTGATGTGATTGGTCATTGATCATGATGAACATCAATTATTTATGTAGAGGCTTCGGAACTAAAGAGGCAGCAAGCAGCAAAGTTTTTACTTTATGCCATTTCTCACAGTTAATATATTGTGGTAACTGAAATTTAAGCCTTGGGGGACTGGTGGGTGTTACTGACCAAACTATAGAAACTTAAACTTGTGCACCTTGGAACTATGCAAAGCAGGATCTGCCAGTATAGAAAAGTACAAAGAATAATATAACAAACAACTGCATACTCGTCTTTGAGTTTTTAGTTATTAACTTCTGCTGTATATGCTTTGTCTTCTTAATAAAGGAAATAGATCATTACAAATAAAGTTGAAGTTCTCCTTTGTCTCTACATCCTATCCTGTTCCTTCTTGTAACCTCCCAACTCATATGCCATCACAAATTGAAAGAATATCCTCTATGCTTGTGTCTTTTTTTTTAACATTTCTATCCATATATATAATACCTCCATGAGAAATAAATAGTATTTGGGGGTGTGCCTCTAAATTTTCATCATAATTTGTTTTCCATTTATCTTGTCTTTCTTTGCCTTTTGTATTCATATTTCCTTCTTGACTTAAGAAAAAATATTTTGTGTTGCTTATTTCCCCCTCTAGTTTGGAAGTAATAGTTTCTATTTCATCCTATTTACATTCAATTAGTGGACTAACTTGTATTATAAAAATACCTTCATTTACAGATAAATAATAGAGTGATAACCTGCTCTTGTTAAGATTTCTGAGAACTCCCCCACTCTGTCCATGGAAATAGCCAAAGCTTAGAGATACCTATATGTGTTTTGTCATATACTACTGTAACTATTTTTCTGATATGTTTAACAACCATTGTATTCCGGCTGTCTTCCAGATTCATTCAGGAGATTGAACATGCCCTGGGACTCGGCCCAGCCAAGCAGTGTCCTCTTCGAGAGTTTCTTACCATGTACATCAAAAACATCTTCCTCAATCAGGTCTTGGCTGAAATCAACAAGGAGATTGAAGGAGTCACTAAAACATCCGACCCTTTGAAGATCTTAGCTAATGCAGACACCATGAAGGTGCTGGGGGTGCAGCGGCCTCTCCTACAGGTAATAATGTACTTTGAATTTACTATTTGTATCGGCAGTTTTCATCGACTTGGCAGGAGTCACAAATTTAAAAGAACAAGAAGAATTACCATCTGTTTCCATATTCATCAGGGACAAAACAAGAGGAAATAAATAGGCACTAGGGAAATTTAGGACTAATGTAGAAATAATGGAAATTCCTTAAGATCTCTAAGAAGTGGTTAGCTTTGAATATGGGAGATGGTGAGTTTCATTAACATGCAGGTGACTCCTCATTATTTGCCTGGAATTTGTCTTTGAAATGAATTCTTTTTCCATTGGTTAATGCATCCTGGGCTATGAAGGGCTTAGAGGAAGGAAGTTACTCTGCCTATAACCTCAGCTACCAACCAAAACCTTCTCTACCATTTGAGGGCAGACTTACTGTAAAGAACTTGGCCAGCTCTCAGTGAATTTGAACCTACCAGCAACCTGGCTTTTACAAGTCAGATCCTTTCGTTCAAGTGATGATATCATTAATATTGAAATTTTTACTTTGAATGTATAAAGAAATGATTTTTGGGCAACAGAAATAAAATAACTTTTCAGTGGGTATTTGGATTAATAGGCTTAAGGTATTTATTTTGTATCCATTTTAGCCAGTGACTTGGAGGTAAATATAAAACTAAAAGAAATTTCATGTGGGTTTAAATTATGGATATACATGAACTATTATTACATCATAATTGAATCTTTATAGTGTTCTTCATTTAACAGACTGATGGGCACTATAGCACTTATTTAATAAAAATTGCGTGATGGGATTAGAATCTCAAAATGTGGAAGGCTAGAACTCCTCAGAGAAAAGTTGTGTAAATGGAAGAAATAGTTGCTTCAGTTGTCTGCCTCACATGCCTTTCTGTAAGTCTTCCTTGATTTTTCCTTCTTCATACATTAAAATGAATAAAAATGCTGAACTTTTCATAGGGAAATGTCCTGGTTATGTGCATTCTTTTCTGTGAGCAAACTCTTCTGTAGTATTGAGAAAATAGAATAGAGGCATTCAGTTCTCCCAGAACTTGAATAATAACATCACACTTGGGAAAGAGTTCTTTTGGAGCGCCTGAGTGTGTGTTAGATGTGTTCCTGGTGAGGCATCTGTACCGGGAACGGGGCGGGGCATGTGCTCACTCGTCCCCCTGCTGGATACTCGCGCACTGGCTCTCTGCGTGGCTGTGACGTCTCCTCCCTGAGTCTCAGTTCAAATAAGTAAAGTAAATGAGTATGTTTTGAGAGTTATAAATAACTGCAGTGTCATAGTGAGAAGATGAGAAAAAGAGGGTGACAAAACCTGTTTCGGTTTATCTTTTGTCTGACCATATCGTTAACTTCCTGTCCGCCAGACTTTCGATCTGTATATCCCTGAAGGGTCATGGTATATGCTGCACCGAGCAACTCCAGTATGCTTAGCGTACTGAATTTAAAAGAAAACAAAAGGCAACAGTGTACTACAGTGAATCTGTGAACTAAGATGCTGGCTTGTTACACATGATCATTTTCGGCTTGAGTAGCAAAGACATTAAAACTCTAAGTAGCTGACAGCCATCTGGGCCGTGTTAGGACTGCGCACACTGCTGACTGAATGACGCATCTATGCAGCACCTCAGCGTGCTTGTCAAACCACTCCCAGCCTATCACAAGCCGTTTGTTCATGTTACCATGCCGCTGGGTCTTTAAAACAATTACTCTGTTTGATGCTAGACAATAACTACATTGCCTGTTTCTCTTTGACCTGGTCAATACAGGATAATTCTGTGTGAGTAAATCTTGAAACTAAGGCCATCCAAGTTATTAATCTCCAAAGCTGTTTTCAGAGCCAAAATACCTAATTTCTTATTTGGTTACTTGGTTGCCCTCTCTTTCTCCATCAGAATTTTATGAGAACGCAAATTAGACCATGTCAGTAAGTTTAAGAGTCTCAGAATTATGGGATTGAAAAAGCAAATAAATAGATGGTTATTTTCCCTTCCCCTCTTGAGGAATGCTCTTGCCTTATAATGATTATAAATTGTTTTCTAACATAATTTTCCATACTCGCGCTTCAGTGTTTCTTAAACGTGCTTATGTGCCACCTTGATATTTTTGTTCCTGGCTGATTGTAGGTGACTATTCTGAAGAAAAAGTAAGAAATAGTTCTCAAAAGTTTTTGCCAAGAATCTGAAACAACTGCTATGGAGGGAGCTCCGAGAAATATCTATATGTGTGAAAGATGTAGGTGGGTTAACTATTCCATTTCGTGAGGTATAAAAATGTTCCTTAGAGTTACCCTCTGCTAGACTACTGCTCGGTCACAGAGCAGGAGCAGGGAGCGTGCCTGTCCCCTGGGGCCGCACCCAGTGTCATAAAGCATCAGCCCAGCTGGATTCTCCAGGGACAGTGGAAGGTCAGCTGTCTCTCGGCACTGCTTGCACATGCTGGGCAACGCGCTGGGGCACCAACCCCAGGACACTTTGTCCTCGCCTCTCTGAAGTGCCATCTGGGCGGTACAGTCGGTCACAGGGGGCCATGTTCGTGGACAATAAGATGCTTTTGTATTGGTGATTTTGCTTTCTGGGCTCAGCATTCGTAGATGGGAAGGCAGGAAGGAAACAGGAAGGAAGAGATTGTAGCACCATTTTACAGATGAAACAATTGTGCGAGTGTTGGCCCAAAGTAATACAGCTTGTAGACCAGTAGTAATAGAAGGTGTAATCATAGTGAGAGCAGAGCATTCATGGTGGTAGATAGTAGTAACAATAGCAGGTAACACTTCATTTGCATTTACTGTGAGCCAGACACTGATCTGAGTGCTTTCTGTGTAGTGACTTGTGTTTTGCATGCATCAGCAATGGCTTTATGAGGGTGGTATTCTTCTGGGGAGAAAACTGAGATACAATGACATTAACTAACTTTCTGTCCACAGTCACACAGTTAGCTGCTGTAATTCAGACCCAGGCAACCTAACCCAGGAATCCCAACACTGAATGAGTTCTGCTCCGAGGGGAGCTTGAAGGGTCTGCTTGTTGGCAAGCTATTTGTTACCAGTCTGCCATGAGATGTACAGAATTTGAGAGAAAGTGTTTAGACACCACCCCACCCCCAGCCCACTTTAAGCAATTTGACATTGTCTGTTGAATCTAATAAGGAAAAATGGGATTGGTGTTTTGTATATCTTTGTGGTTTTTAAAACTTCTTTTTTCTAGGAATTCATTTCTATGTATTTTATGAATATCAACCTACAGCAGATTAGG